>NC_091984.1:196969625-197569625 GCF_044704955.1 Pristiophorus japonicus | reverse complement strand
ATTGGCCAGCCTGTGTGCCCTTATTGCAGCAGCTACCTCCCTGGTGGCCTGTGCTGTCGTTTGCACTGCCTCTGACATTCCCTCCTTCATTTCCTGTGTCATTACTGCTATTTCTTCCGACAGTCCCGTTACCTCATCACCCACCGCACTGACGCTGCCCACGAGTGATCGGGTAAGGTCATTGGTCTCCACACCCAATGCCATAACTTCAACCACATCTGTCGCACGCTGCATCTCAGGAGAGCGTGGTCGGATTCTCCTTACCCTCGACCTGGCTCTGCCTCACAGCACTCCTCCAGTGGGAGGCGCATGCTGGGACGGTAGGGCCCTGGGTGTTGCAAGCGACACCTCTCCTGTGGGAGGCGCATGCAGGGACGGTGGGGCCCTGGGTCTGCCTCGTGGCACCCCTCCAGTAGGAGGCGCTGGCTGGGATGGTGGGGCCCTGGGTGTTGCAAGCGGCATTCCACCACCACCGCCACCACCACCACTGGGACCCGCAACCTCTGACAATGAGGCACTGGGTGTTACAAGCTGCATTCCTCCACCACCATCACTGGGACCTGCAACCTCTGACAGTGAGGCAATGGGTGTTACAAGCTGCATTCCACCACCACCACTGGGACCCGCAACCTCTGACGGTGAGGCACTGGGTGTTACAAGCTGCATTACACCACCACCAACACTGGGACCTGCAACCTCTGACAGTGAGGCACTGGTTGTTACAAGCTGCATTACACCACCACCAACACTGGGACCTGCAACCTCTGACAGTGAGGCACTGGTTGTTACAAGCTGCATTCGTCCACCACCATCACTGGGACCTGCAACCTCTGACAGTGGGGCACTAGGTGTTACAAGCTGCATTCGTCCACCACCATCACTGGGACCTGCAACCTCTGACAGTGAGGCACTGGTTGTTACAAGCTGCATTACACCACCACCAACACTGGGACCTGCAACCTCTGACAGTGAGGCACTGGTTGTTACAAGCTGCATTACACCACCACCAACACTGGAACCTGCAACCTCTGACAGTGGGGCACTGGGTGTTACAAGCTGCATTACACCACCACCAACACTGGGACCTGCAACCTCTGACAGTGAGGCACTGGGTGTTACAAGCTGCATTCCTCCACCACCATCACTGGGACCTGCAACCTCTGACAGTGAGGCACTGGGTGTTACAAGCTGCATTACACCATCACCAACACTGGGACCTGCAACCTCTGACAGTGAGGCACTGGGTGTTACAAGCTGCATTCCTCCACCACCATCACTGGGACCTGCAACCTCTGACAGTGAGGCACTGGATGTTACAAGCTGCATTCCACCACCACCAACACTGGGAGCTGCAACCTCTGACAATGAGGCACTGGGTGTTACAAGCTGCATTCCTCCACCACCATCACTGGGACCTGCAACCTCTGACAGTGGGACACTGGGTGTTACAAGCTGCATTCCTCCACCACCATCACTGGGACCTGCAACCTCTGACAGTGAGGCACTGGATGTTACAAGCTGCATTCCACCACCACCAACACTGGGAACCGCAACCTCTGACAGTGGGACACTGGATGTTACAAGCTGCATTACACCACCACCAACACTGGGACCTGCAGCCTCTGACAGTGAGGCACTGGATGTTACAAGCTGCATTCCACCACCACCAACACTGGGACCTGCAACCTCTGACAGTGAGGCACTGGGTGTTACAAGCTGCATTCCACCACCACCAACACTGGGAACCGCAACCTCTGACAATGGGGCACTGGATGTTACAAGCTGCATTACAGCACCACCATCACTGGGACCTGCAACCTCTGATAGTGGGGCACTGGATGTTACAAGCTGCATTACACCACCACCACCACTGGGAACCGCAACCTCTGACAGTGGGGCACTGGGTGTTACAAGCTGCATTCCACCACCACCACCACTGGGAACCACAAACTCGGAATCTGTTAAACCATGGAATGTCGCATCAGAACTTAAACGACTAAACAAGGATGTGGAATTGATGAAGCCATGGAATGTGGGACCAGAACCCATGTAAGTGTTTGGAAAACTGAGGTCCTGTAATATTGACTGATCCATATTAAGATCAACATTCTCCGCTGAACACATATCCATGCCCCCCTCCTCCCACCCCCAGCCTTGCTCTGGATCGTACGCATCTGAATCTTCTTCTGCATCTTCAGGATCTTCAGGATTGGCATCATGTTCTGCAAAATATAACAGAACAGTCAAATGGTTAGCAGCACAGGAGGGGGCAGGATGGGTGGCATGAGTAATCTCACACGTAGCAGGCCAGGCAGCAGGTTGATTTGAAGGGCCACGATGCATTTTCAGGACTTACCCTCTCCCTTAAGTGTGGGCCCAGCTTGTGCAGTACTGACTCATCAAAGCAGTGACCCTGTTATCCAAGGGTGTCAGTTGGTGCAGATTTGCCGGGTCTCCTCCTGTCGGAGTTATTTCCCTTTTGTTGTGGGACAATTTCTTCTGCAAAGATTAAAATATAACTTTTTAGAGAGGGTGTCTTTCTGCAGGGTGGGACATATACAGCTGGTTACATTTACAATTGCAATTCCATTGGAAAATGAAAATATTATTTACACTAACTACTTGACCAAGGTCGTGCCATTTCTTTTTACACTGGCTTCCAGATCTCGTGGTGTTCACCACTGCGCAGTAATATTCTGCAACTAGGTTCCAGCGTTTCTTCATTTCTTTGGGTGGCACTTTTGTGTGACCTCTGTTGCTGGTATCCAGCTCCTGCCATCTGTTCTCAATGACATTAACTAGTATTTCCACTTCATCATTCAAGAAATTCTTCGTTCTTGGTGCACGTTGTTGCATTGCTGTATTGAATTGACACTCAGTGATTTTTCAAAACACGTAGTCCTCACTTAGCATGCACCTATGCAGCACTCCTTCTGGAAGTTTAGTAGCAACACAGAGCACTCACTGATTCCAGCAGCTGATTTCTTCCACAGTACTGCTAACAGCACTCCTTCAGTCAAGAACTAATAGACTGCAAACGCAGGGCATTTCTGAGCCTTAAACAGCAACCCAACTCAGGAGCAGCAAAGCAGCATTACAGATGGCGAAAGGCTAAGGTCCAACAAAAAACCCCGGACCTAAAGAACAGGTGGTGGATGGAGAAAACACAGGAGATACAGCAGCTGGCCGACAGCCATGATGTGCGAGGATTCTTCACCGCAGTCAAGGCCACATATGGACCAAACTCCCAAGGCCCCACCCCACTCCTGGCCAAGAACAGGGAAACACTCATCAAGGACACCGAGGCAGTCAGGGCCCTCTGGAAAGAACACTTCGAAGATCTCCTCAACCGAGACTCTGCCTTTGACTCGAGTGTTCTCGACTCCATTCCGCAGCATGCTACCCACCACCACCTCAGTGAGACCCCAATACTGCATGAGGTAGAAAAGGCCATTAGACAGCTAAAAAAACAACAAGACTATGGGAGCGGATGGAATCCCTGCTGAGGCACTACTGCCGCGAATACACAACCTCATCTCTCTCATCTGGAGGGAGGAGAGCATGCCGGGAGATCTTAGAGATGCAGTGGTCATGACCATCTTTAAAAAAAGGGGACAAGTCCAACTGCGGCAACTACAGAAGAATCTCCCTGTTATCAACCACTGGGAAAGTCATCGCTAGAGTCCTCCTCAATCGTCTTCTCCCCGTGGCCGAGGAGCTCCTCCCAGAGTCGTAGTGCAGATTTCGTCCCCTCCGGGGCAAAACGGACATGATTTTTGCAGCGCGACAGCTACAGGAAAAATGCAGGGAACAGTGCCAGCCCTTATACATGGCCTTCTTCGACCTTACAAAGGCCTTTGACACTGTCAACCACGAGGGTCTATGGAGCGTCCTCCTCTGTTTCGGATGTCCCCAAAAGTATGTCACCATACTCCGCATGTTCCACGACGACATGCAAGCCATGATCCTTACTAATGGATCCATCACAGACCCAATTCATGTCCGGACCGGGGTCAAGCAGGGTTGCGTCATTGCCCCAATCCTCTTCTCATTCTTCCTCGCTGCCATGCTCCACCTCACAGTTGATAAGCTCCTCGCTGGAGTGGAGCTAAACTACAGAACCTGTGGGAAGCTGTTCAACCTTCGCCGTCTCCAGGCCAGGTCCAAGACCACTCCAATCTCTGTCGTCGAACTACAGTACGTGGACGATGCCTGCGTCTGTGCACACACAGAGGCTGAACTCCAGGACATAGTCGACGTGTTTACCGAGGCGTATGAAAGCATGGGCCTTAAGCTAAACATTAGTAAGACAAAGGTCCTACACCAGCCTGTCCTCGCCGCACAGCACTGCCCCGAAACATCAAGATCCATGGCGCGGCCCTGGACAATGTGGACCACTTCCCCTATCTCGGGAGCCTCCTATCAACAAGAGCAGGCATTGATGATGAGATCCAATACCGCCTCCAGTGCGCCAGTGCAGCCTTCAGCCGCCTGAGGAAAAGAGTGTTTGAAGATCAGTCCCTCAAAACTGTCACCAAGCTCATGGTCTACAGGGCCATAGTAATACCCGCCCTTCTGTATGGCTCAGAGACGTGGACCATGTACAGTAGACACCTCAAGTCACTGGAGAAATACCACCAGCGATGTCTCCGCAAGATCCTGCAAATCCCCTGGGAGGACAGATGCACAAACATTAGCGTCCTCGTCCAGGCCAACATCCCCAGCATTGAAGCACTGACCACACTTGATCAGCTCCGCTGGGCAGGCCATATAGTTCGCATGCCAGATACGAGGCTCCCAAAGCAAGTGCTCTACTTGGAACTCGTCCATGGCAAACGAGCCAAAGGCGGGCAGAGGAAACGTTACAAGGACACGCTCAAAGCCTCCCTGATAAAGTGCGACATCCCCACTGACACCTGGGAGTCCTTGGCCATAGACCGCCCTAAGTGCATTCGGGAGGGCGCTGAGCACCTCGAGTATCGTCACTGAGAGCATGCAGAAATCAAGCGCAGGCAGTGGAAGGAGCGTGCGGCAAACCATGCTCCCCACCCACCTCTTCCCTCAATGACTGTCTGTCCCACCTGTGATAGAAACTGTGGTTCTCGAATTGGACTGTACAGCCACCTAAGAACTCATGCTTGGAGTGGAAGCAAGTCTTCCTCGATCCCGAGAGACTGCCTATGATGAAGATGAGGCACAAAAAATCAATCAGAAGGCTTTCCACTACTCCACACACCCAAAAATCACTTTGCAGCCTGTACCTTTAAAGATGGCCAATTACCAATGTTTGTGAGCCATTGCGCATGCGCGCATGCTCTAACACGCATGCACAATGCTGCCGGCACTCAGAGACAGGCTGGGCCCTAGCCTCGCCCCCCCCCCCTGCTGGTTGTGTTGCCACAGCACGTCCATAGCTCCGCCCCCCCCCCCCCACTGGTTCTGATGCGCTATGCCGAGTCCGAAGAAGGCCTGATAAATGTGGAGAATATCACGGTAAGGATTAGGTGCGCTTTTTGTTCCAGAAACTCGGTGCACCTCCTAAGGGTCAGTGGAAACTTGGGCCCTATGATTCTAAGTGCGGCCAGTATTTGAAAACAGGACAGCCTATTTTAATGACAAAGAACTATTGTCCAGCTGAATACTGTACAATATAGTCCAATACTGTACTAAAGTAAACAAAGCTGTGTGGGTTTGCACAGTCTCCAGTGCCGCTAACAGCAGCTTCATTAGCCCTTGTCTCCAATGTGGAATGCTGGCTATCAGAGACTGACCAGATAAAGTGCTCACACCCATGCCAAATAGGTTAGCAACGTGGGTTTGCTCTTACTTGTTTCCCCAGCCATTTAGAAAGTCAGCAAACAAGTTGGTTAAATGTGGAAATGATGCTGTAGAAATGACCCTGCAATATAAATGGGAGCAACAACTGGTACAGAAAACAATAGGACCTGACCTATAGGCGGTATGTGCGTACTGATGTTACTTTTTTCACAGCGTACTTTCATTTGATCTTACTAAGAGCCTCAGACTGATTAACTGCAACATTTCTCCAATGCTTTGGCTATAACATTAGTACTTAGTTTCTGATGAAAATCTTTTGTATTAATTTGGGTCAATGTGAATGGGGCCCCTGTGGTACAACATAAATGTCATGTTTCAGGATTTTTCAACCATTTTCCACAGTAAGGATTTCGTTAAAAAAAGTTACTTTTAAATGCAACGTTTTTAAAGCAAAGTGTATTCACATGAGTCGAAATAGGCACTAAGGTGATAGTTGGATACAATGCTAATAAATTAAGCTTTGATGTTACTTCCCAAAAGACAATTTATTAAGGACACAACTAGTTGTATTTACTATTTGACTGCCGTGTCTCATTGGCTCTCCATTATCACATGACATATTGCTGATTGGTCCCCTTGGAGGATAAGCCACACCCTGAAGTTTCTCTGGAATGTGTAAATGGAACCACCCGACCCAAGTTCTCACTGGCTTTGCAGATTGTAATTTGATCCATTCTGTCTTCTGAAGCCAGAGAGGACAGATCTCGAACAACCCAGCAAAAGCCACCAAGTTCCAGCCGAAGTCCCTTACCCCAGTGCAAGTGCATCCCCCCCCTCCCCCGAGTTCCCTCTCACCCCTCCGATCCCCTCCACCTATGTTTCTCTCTTCCGCCCGCCCCCTCAGGCTCGCTCTCTCTTTACCCCCCCCCCCCCCCCCTCCCCAGGCTCTCTCTCTCTCTCTCTCTCTCTTTATCCCCCTTCCCCAACCCCTGGCGCCTCTGTCTCTTTGCAGCTTAGGGCCCAGTGGAGAGCTCAGGGCTCAGCTGTCTTGACCGGGAGCTCAGGGCTCGGCAGGGAGCTCTGCACGGGGCTCGGTGGATCGGCGGGGGGGCTCAGGGCTCAGCAGGGGGCTCAGGGTTCGGCAGGGGGCTCTGCACAGGGCTCGGTGGATCGGCGGGGGGGCTCAGGGTTCGGCGGGGGCTCTGCACGGGGCTCGGTGGATCGGCAGGGGGCTCAGGGCTCAGCAGGGGGCTCGCTGGATCGGCGGGGGGCCTCAGGGTTCGGCGGGGGCTCTGCACAGGGCTCGGTGGATCGGCAGGGGGCTCCGGGCTCAGCAGGGGGCTCGGTGGATCGGCGGGGGGCCTCAGGGTTCGGCAGGGGGCTCTGCACAGGGCTCGGTGGATCGGCGGGGGGCTCCGGGCTCTGCACAGGGCTCGGTGGATCGGCGGGGGGCTCAGGGTTCGGCAGGGGGCTCTGCACGGGGCTCGGTGGATCGGTGGGGGGGCTCAGGGCTCAGCAGGGGGCTCAGGGTTCGGCAGGGGGCTCTACACGGGGCTCGGTGGATCGGTGGGGGGGCTCAGGGCTCAGCAGGGGGCTCGGTGGATCGGCGGGGGGCTCAAGGCTCAGCAGGGGGCTCAGGGTTCGGCAGGGGGCTCTGCACAGGGCTCGGTGGATCGGCGGGGGGGCTCAGGGCTCAGCAGGGGGCTCAGGGTTCGGCAGGGGGCTCTGCACAGGGCTCGGTGGATCGGCGGGGGCCTCGGCTCAGCAGGTGGCTCGGTGGATCAGCGGGGGGCTCTGCACGGGGCTCGGAGGATCGGCGGGGGGCTCTGCACGGGGCTCGGTGGATCGGCGGGGGGCTCAGCAGGGGCTCGGTGGATTGGCGGGGGGGCTCAGGGCTCAGCAGGGGGCTCGGTGGATCGGCGTGGGGCTCAGGGCTCTGCACGGGGCTCGGTGGATCGGTGGGGGGCTCAGGGCTCAGCAGGGGGCTCGGTGGATCGGCGGGGGGCTCAGCAGGGGGCTCAGTGGATCGGCGGGGGTCTCAGGGCTCAGCAGGGGGCTCAGGGCTCAGCAGGGGGCTCGGCGGCTTGCGGCTCAATTGGGCAACATGGTCAGAATAAACGTGACCAATTGCGGGACCCAGTTCCGGTTTCGGGCGGGGGGCGGATTCCAGAGGACGCAGGCGCAGAAAGACGAGAAAATCGTTCGTACAAATAGTCACATTGATTTATTAACATGGCTTGGTAATTGGTAAACGCTCACATCCATTGTACTGAAATGTCTCCAGTGGCAGACATTTGGCAGGAGTGGTCTGGTAGGCCTTCCTTTCAGACTGTAACTGGAGACTATTAAGGCGGTGACAGAGACACCGGCAGTCAGTCTTGCTTTTAAACAGATGTTTCAAGGGCAAGCTTTGGCCAGGATTATAAAGAAAATCCAGGAGTTGTTATTGTCGTTAAGTCAAGCAAGTAGGGAAGCATAGCATGTTCATTATTTTTGTATTATCATGCAATGGGGTAGATTTTCAACCTTTCACCCAGATGCAGAACTAGTATTGTGGATTGGCCACCTGTTACAGAAAGCACCCGATTTTCATATTCATTCAAATCACTGAAATGAAAATCATGCGGAATCTATGAAGAGAGGCTGATTCGCAACACCAGTATTATGCTCGAGCAACAAGTTGAAAATGTTCCCTAGTGTTTACTGATCGAACTAATTTAATCCAATCATAGCTGTTGTGCTGAAGGTCCCCCGCAAGCTGTTCACTGGCTTTTAAATGGAAGAAACCGCACATGTGTGAATAGTTGAATGTGCTATGCAGCCATGTAAAGGGAACATGCACCCCCCCAAAAAAATAGAGTGGCCCGATACGAGACTCCCAAAGCAAGCGCTCTACTCGGAGCTCCGACGCGGCAAGCAAGCTGCCCAGGTGGGCAGAGGAAACGTTTCAAGGACACCCTCAAAGCCTCCTTGAAAAATTGCAACATCCCCACCGACACCTGGGAATCCCAGGCCCAAGACCGCCCAAAGTGGAGGTGAAGCATCCGGGAAGGCGCCGATCACTTCGGGTCTCTTCGCCGGGAGCAAGCGGAACCCAAGCACAAACAGCGGAAGGAGCGCACGACAAACCAAGCACCCCACCTACCCGTCCCTTCAACCAACGTCCCCCCAACCACTGTCTGCCCCACCTGTGACAGAGACTGTAGGTCCCGTGTCGGACTTATCAGTCACTTGAGAACTCATTTTTAGTGTGGAAACAAGTTGTCCTCGACTCCGAGAGACTGCCTGAGAAGAGAAGACACTTTCTGTGCAACTTCTTATAAGTGATTCTTATCTGGCTTCACCTAATCAGGTGTTTTCTCAGTCCACCTTCAAAGAGTTTCAAAGGTATGTGAGGACCAACAATTCCGCTAAGCCGCGCAGCTGTGCAACGGTCTGGAGGCTGCTCACCGGCTTTTAAACGGGAGAAACCGCGCATCTGCGAAAATTTGAATGTGCTATGCAGCCACTTAAAGGGACCGTGCACCCCAAAAAGAATAGAGTGAACATTGGTGAGGACATGTCCAATAGATATAAATATCCTCTTCAGATCACAAGGGAATACTATTGTTACACTACTGTTGTTCTACTACATATTGTTAGATATATTTTAGCATGGACATACTCTTAAATGTAAGATGGCATTTCAGGATGGGCAATAAATGCTGGCCTTGCCAGTGATGCCCACATTCCGTGAACGAATTTAAAAAAAGATGTTCAGGCCGCTTATGGGAGTGATCAGCAGCCCAGTGCCTGAGAGAATATTTACGGCAATATACTAAAATTGTAACAATAACATTAAACTAATGGACAAATATTGTATATTTGATACAATCAATTATTGAATTATTACATTGTACGATATTATTGTGCTTGTTATTTATATTACACAGTGACTTCAACCTATTTGAAAATAGTGGATTCGAAATTAAAACAGCATTTGAATAAGGAACATAACAATTTGACGAATAAACGTTTTAGAATAATAAAAATACTTGTTATTGAACCCATGTCTGTTTGAGAGATGAGGAGCATTTTTGTTCGAGACATATTTTTACTATTATACATTGAAGGCTTGTCTCAAACAAACAATGCACACACTCTAAGTGGCTATTTGCTTTATATCATTTGTTGATTGGGGGGGGGAAAAGATGCCCAGCTCCATGCAAATGGAACAATGTTAAATAGATGTTAATTGGAACTTCCATATAGATGTAAAGAGCACTGAGATGCAAATTGAGCTCATAGTTAACAAATGTCTGGATACAAACTTATTTGCTTGCATTATTAAATGAGATGAGCTTTCATGGTGGAAGTAGGAAAATTGAATGCAGCTAAAGGATTATTAGGTTGAATGAATCAAACTGTGCAACCAACCACTTTTACAAGCAGTGCCCGTAGGGAAAGATTTCTACCAGGCATAATTGTACATGGACTTTTACTGCTCAAATGACACGCTATGCCACTCTGGAGGGGAAATAAACAAACACACAGAATAAAGTGAACTAACTCTGGAGACTTCAGTCGAAAAGCACAGCAGGAACATACCCACAGATACTTATGCTGAACCACACCTGCCCACAAAGGAATGAATAGAGCAGAAGTATTCGTTGCATTGTTAACACATCATGATGTGTTCCGCACAGCAATTGTTCAATATCGGCCGTATACCTACTGTGACAAATCTTGTTGATTTGTCTTGATTAAGATTATTTATTGATTTGATTGCATGTTTTAGGGAAAGCAGATTTGAGTATTAAATTTAAATAAATCAGAAACTAGTTCCATAATACCAGTTGTATAATGCCAGTCTTAAGATTAAATAGAATGCATCTTAAGTGAGCAAACTCCAAGTACCTTAAGCATAAAAATCCACCAAAGCTGGGAGGACAAGGAAAAGCAATTTCCAAATTTGCTTGTTCCTAACAGTGCCTTTATATTGCAGTGCTGCTGCCACTGTGGCAGCCCTGAATTTGGCAGCAGTGCTGTAATATAAATAAGACAGTGGTGCTGCTACGAGAGGAAGGGAGAACAAGCTCTGGCAGAGTTGGGTTAAAAAAAAAATCGTAATGGTCAAAATGGAACCACGGTTGATAAATAGATGAGTGAAATGAATAAATCCATGTGAAGTCTATATGGCCTATCAATACTGAATCAAAATGTAAGAAATGAGCACTGGAGGGTGAGATTTATGGAGCCTGAATGCAGCCCGAGATTGAAACTTTAAAGGAATCCACGCATAGCATAAACAAAGGGTGACACCCGAAGTTAAGTTCATGGGAGAGGAGACTGATATGGTCAAGAATTATAAGCATGGCATTCAGAAATAACGGAAGTGATATACAGCAGCGAGGACATGAAACAGCAGACGATTTTTGTTTAAAAAATAGTTTTGTTCATAGCTCTGGATATTGGTGTGTGGGAAAGAGGAATAAATAACAGCTGAACATAAAGGATAGCAGAATGATACATGAATAAAAAAAATGGGAAAAATAGCATAAATATACTGGCATTATCTCATTACGAGCAAATCCTTTGAACAAAGACATAAGGTAGTCAAGAGCATAGCCCATAAACACTGAGAGCAGTAAAAAGAGACAAAGGCTAGATGAGAGACAGACGTGAGCTGGTGCCAGGAAAGCACTGCTCGTGGACACAGACGTCAGGATGAGAGAAAGGTCCCATGCTTGAACACAGATGTCGGTGAGAGACTGCAGCATAGCTAGTGGACATGGGCACAAGCCAGCTACTGGAGCATGAGATGAGACAAAAGTGCGTTGTGCTGTGGAGGGCTAAAGTGTGTTGTGTAGATACAGGCGTGAGAGTCAAGAGAATGTAATGTAGAAACATGAGCTGTACTCAAGAGCACAGCATGAGGAGAGTAACGAGTGCTTGAGACATATGCAAGGATAAACACTGATAACTAAAGTGCATTAAATCCCATCAATTACATTTTCTCAATTAAAAGTGAGATTCACTAAGAGGCTTGATGAGAGGCATTGTTGAGAATACATGGCAAGATTTACTTGCACAATGAGTGGAAGTAGACAAGGCAACATTTGAAAGCAAAGCAAAGCACAAGACTACAAACATGACACACACTTACAGAAAGTTATACATGTATAACAGTGTTAAGTCATTCCCTAGACTCAGGGTGTAAATTAATCAGAAAGTGTGGCATACAGACCAGGAAGATCCCAGGTTTGATTCATGATCTGTGCTGAGTTGACTGATATGAGCTGAGGAAGGCGGTGGGTGGGGTGGGGAGGGGGCGGTGCGCAGTGGGGAATAAAAGTGGGCCGCACTGTTGCTGGGCTAAGAAAAGAAAAGGACTTGCATTTATATATCGCCTTTCACAACCTCAAGACCTCTTAAAAAGAACTTTACAGTCATTGACGTACTTTATGAGGTTCAGTCACTGTTGTAAGCTAGAAAATAGTGTCAGCTATGGCTCAGTGATAGCACTCTCGCCTCTGAATCAGATTGTAGATTCAAATCCCACTCCAGAGATTTGAGTACATAATCGAGGTTGCCACCTCCGTGCAGTACTGAGGGAGTGCTGCACTGTCAGAGATACCGTCTTTTGGATTAGACATTAAACCGAGGCCTCGTCTGCCCTCTCAGGTGGACATAACAGCAGTATTCGAAG
Organism: Pristiophorus japonicus; assembly: GCF_044704955.1. NCBI lineage: Eukaryota > Metazoa > Chordata > Chondrichthyes > Pristiophoridae > Pristiophorus > Pristiophorus japonicus. Next base: position 197,557,159 of record NC_091984.1, on the reverse strand, counting down.
AAGAGCAGGGGAGATTTCCCTAGTGTCCTAGCCAACATTTTATTCCTCAACCAACACCTAAAAAAACACTTAAGAAGAAGGGAGATCAGAGATTTACAAAGAGCATTGCATACTTAAATTAAGTAGAACCACTTTAAGAAAAATTCCAACTCAGCAAACTGATAATTCTTCCACACTTTTACTAATATTCTTTTTCAGAATATGAAAGTACAAATGTCTATTTTAGAGTTTATTTTTAAAATGCATAATACCAAAAAATAGAATTATCTGCACTCATGCAATGGGTTTCTCTTCAAAGGAGTTGTGTCTGGTTTAAATTTATGTTCATTTCATGAAGGCAATTAATACATGAGCAATTTTGTCCTGTTTACTCACTACTAAAACCTGCTGTAAATAACTCCTAATTAAACAGCTCTTTAGTACCTTGACATTTCTGGATTCCCTATACATTTTAGCTAGCCACAGAAAATCATATAACAGGATCATATTGTGACAAAAAGCAACTAACAACCTTGCCAAAACTGTTAATGGCCATTCTTTGTAAACAAAAAGCATTCTCTTTGAGACATTATCATGTCGATAAGAGCTAAATACAAAAACACATGTAAAAGGACTACCCTGTGCAGAATACATTTCCTCGATGTGGGAATTTCCTCCAGGAGCTGGTGATTCATGCTGGAGTACAGTTCTACATGTGCAAGCAGCTCTTCTGGCATTCAACCCGAGTGAGGATTCTCCATGTATGTGCCTAGACAGTAAGGGGCTAATTTTCTCCGTTAGCACCTGTTTTTGGTGCACTCTGATGAAAGATGGGTGTCAATCTGGGTCTCTGCCCAGTTGATATGATGCTCACTTCCTTCACTCAGGACTATTGTTAAATCATTTGAAATATCACCTGTCTTCGGCCCTGTGGTGATCAGCTAACTGACCACAGACGAGGATTTGAACCAAGGACCACTGGGTCTATCAGTATCAGAACTATACCACCTTCTCCCTGAGCCATCGGAGGAAATGATAACAGCATCTGTAAGAGCCAAGCATTGCATATGTTATGATGAGGTAGATTCTTTAGTGATTCATCCCATAATATAACATAAATAAAACACGAAAACATTTGGAGCCAACATCATCCGCATTGTAAGAGAGATAGCATTATAACTGAGAGATCTATAATGAGGGTGAGGTGTATTATAAAAGTCTCTTTAAAGGAATTTATTGTTGTAGAGAAAAAACTGATATGTAATGTCATCGTGTCATATTGTAGTGGGGGTACTTGAAGTGAATCAAACATTTTATGTACTTGAAGGCAGCCCTGGATCCCACTGTAACCAGCCGCTGATTTTTGACGGTTCCCACTTAAACAAAAGTCTAGTGTCATAAAAAGCAGCAACTTTTACTTGAAACGCGCCAGCTTTCACAATTGTTGAAGGTGATCAGTAAATTCTTGAAGGCTAGAGCAGCCACTTTGTGCAATTCTGTTAAATTGAAAAAGCCAATGTATTTATGAATACAATTCTGAGGCCCAAGTTTGCAGTTAGTCCTGACAGTTGGGTTGAAGGTCACCTCTCACTGATGCTTTCAAGGGTTCTAATGCTTCTTTTATATTATAATTCTGGCATCCATGCTCAATGTCTTAGCTGTCAAATCGACAACAAAAGTATAGCATGTAAAGGTGTGTTTACACTGGATGAGTGCAGCCAATGGAGGAAGGCTGAGCCTCACTCCATCAGCTGCACTCCGTCTGTAAAGGAGCCTAGCTCTCTTAACCCAACAGTGGCCTAGACCCACTAAAATGTGGGTCTAAGATGCTGCTGTCAGCACAAAGGGAGCTGGTTTTAGCAACATAAACCTGCGAAGCTCTTCCCACTTGTTTGCTCTTTGCCAAGGCTCTGTACAACAGTGGAGCCCTTTTAACAACAACAAATTGTATTTATATAGCATCTTTAGCGTAGTTAAACGTCCCAAGGCTTTACACATTACAACAGTCTTTCTTTCTTTTAAGGCGCTTCACAGGAGTGTTATAAGACAAAAAATTTGACACTGAGTCATATAAGGAGAAATTAGGGCAGGTGACCAATAGCTTGGTCAAAGAGATACGTCTTAAAGGAGGAAAGGAAGGGATTTGAAAACAAGGATAGATCCAAAGACTGGCTCCCGCCTCCGAGGGGGAAAGTGTGCGAGGAGAGCACGGATGTCACTCTCCAGCAACCTGGACTACGAAAATGAAAAATATAAAACTACCTTTAATGCACAATTATATCTGTGCTGGTAGGAAGAGCATCGGGAAAAGGGAGTCTTAGATAGAGAACAACAGCTGCAGTATGCAAAGTCTGGCCAAAGCAAAGGCCTGAATGTTAGCAGGAAGCAAATTCCCTAGTGGGCACTGTAACACCACTCACATTATAAGGTTTAAAATGAGTTGACTGTCCTACCACCTCCGTACATACATCTGCATACATGTGGGGGAACTTTGCTTTCCTTAACAGTGATCAGAGCAATCAATTTTTCAAATAACAACACACACAGTTGTTTGAAAGGCATCAGCTCCAACTTTATTTGAGTCCAATATCTCGGAATGAGTTAAATCTCCAAATTTGCTGATGACGCCAAGTTAGGTGCACAGCAAATAGGGTAGATGGGAACAGAAGGTTGCGAAGGGAGATTGATAGATTAAGTGAGTGGGCAGAACTGTGGCAGATGGAGTTCAAATGTGGGGAAGTATGAGGTCATCCACTTTGGACCTAAGAAAGATAGATCAGAGTATTTTCTAAATGATGAGAAGCTAGGGACTGTGGATGAGCAGAGATTTAGGGGTCTGTGTACATAAAACACTAAAAGTAGTAGACAGGTTTAAAAAAAATATTAAAATGGGTAATGGAATTTTGCCCTTTATCTTAAGGGGGCTGGAATACAAAGGGGTAGAAGCTATGTTACAGTTATATAAATATTTGGTTACACCCCATCTGGAGTACTGTGTTCAGTTCTGGGCACCGCAATTCAGTAAGGATATATCGACCTTGGAGTGGGTGCAGCACATGTTCACCAGAATGATAGCGGAGCTAAAACCAACATTACAACAGTGACTACACTCCAAAAGTATTTAACTGGCTGTAAAGCACTTTGCAATGTCTGGTGGTTGTGAAAAGCACTATATAAATGCAAGTCTTTCTTTTCTTTCTTTCTAAAAAGGGTTAAATTATGAGGGCAGGTTACATAGACTAGGCTTGTATTCCCATTATGTAATGAAGATTACTGAGTGATATAATTGAGGTGTTTAAGATGATTAAAGGAGTTGATAAGGTAGATAAAGAGAAATTATTTTCTCTGGTGGGGGAGTCCAGAACAAGGGGGCATAACCTTAAAATTAGAGCTAAGCCATTCAGGGTGGTATCTAGAAGCACTTCTTCACACAAAGGGTAGTGGAAATCTGGAACTCGCTCCCCCAAAAAGCTGTTGAGACTTCCTACTTATGCAGCTCGGTGTCAATTTTTTTTATCTCATAATACTTCTGTGAAGCGCCTTGGGACAATTCACTACATTAAAGGTGCTATCTAAATACAAGTTGTTGTTGTTGTTGAGGCTGTGGCAATTGAACACATCAAACTGAGATTGATAGATTTTTTTAGCTGAGGGTATTCAGGGTTATGGAACCAAGGCGAGTAAATGGAGTTAAGATACAGATCAGCCATTATCTATTTGAATGGCCTACTGTAGCTATGTTCCTACATTTCTATGATAGGGCTGTAAAGGTCATCAATAAGGAAACCACATTGCTAGACCATAAGGTCAGGGTTAGCACTTAGGCTGAAAAAAAGGTGTCCATTGTTACTCCGCTGCAACACATACAGCTGTTGGCAGCGGGATGTGCCGTAGTGATGTGTCTTTGGACGCAATAGCCACTGCGTTTACATTCTAGCAATATTGCATAACCTTGGGGGGGGGGGGGGCGGGTGGGGGTGGTGACTGTTGTTGCTGACATCACCAATATAAAGTGCCCATAAATGTAGATCCCTCCCCTTACACAGGTCTTAATATTCACTCCACATGCTAAAGATGTATAAGTGAAAAATGGCAGACATTTCCAGTAGAGTTTTCATGAGGCACAGGTTCATGTGCAAAACTGACTTCAGCATAAATTTAATGATAAAGAAAGAGAATGCAGAAAAAGAAAGACTCACATAAGTGCTGTGTACATGAAGATGTTAGGGTTCAGGCAGATTACCGGAGCAATGCATAGGGAGTTGCAACCGTTCACTGAGCCACTAAACATCTGGGTGAATTGGGTAAAAAAGGAGGAAATCTCACACTTATCTCCCACTTCGATATGCAGGCACGTGGACTTAAAATACACTCCAATAATAAGTCACAATTTTTCAATCTGCATTTTTTCTGCTAATTTTTAAATTTGCTACATTATATCGCCTGCTAGGAATGATTAATACTGGTTTCGAAAAGGCTAAAGTGTAGTTTGAGAAAATAGTGACCGCGTGTGAATGTAGTGCTAACAAGAGCAAAAATATTTGGAAAGTAAGTTTCCAGCTGGTATTTTCACCATGTTGCTACTCCCAAATCCCATCTTTTCTATTTTGAATTAATATTTTTCAGTCATGCATGGATACGTGATAGCGCCTATTAAACATCCTAAGGAAAGTGGATGAAGCAGGAGCACTGTAATCTTCTCTGCATATGTAACCCAGCATCACTCGCTCCCAATCCTTCCTAGCTGCCACTTGAATTAGCACTAGAGGATTATGGGACCACTGGTCATTAATCCAGGTGACAAACAGCACCCAGTGTGAATATTTGCACCCAGAAATTGAAAAGATTAGGCGATATTTGACAAGGATTGACAGGCTTATCGCCTTCGGAGCAGCAACTGTTAAATATTCATGACTTGGATAGCTGGGAAAGCCCTGAGCTAGATGACTTTTGGCTGTGGGATTTATCCCATGCCTTGCCAAGACAGAAATAGGAATGCAAATTCAAATTTTCACATGCACACAATGAAAGATGGGCAAATAAGAGACACAAGACATGTGTGCACAATTATCACCGGGCTGTTGGTCTACATTGTTAACTATTTCCCTGTCACAATGTATAAAGGCAGACAGGTAACGTACATTATATTGCTTACATAAAGCAGTGGAATAAAGCCATTGCAGTACAGAGCTGAGACAATTAAAATAACATTTATTCATTGCATAATGGAAATGTAAGTGCAATATTTTAAAACACTTCAGTGTTTAGCTATTGCTATAACAGATTTTTGATTATTCTCTCACATTTCTCTAACTTTACTTTATGATGTCAAGGATTAGAAAGCTACTGAATGCAATGAAATAAGCCCACAGGCTCTGAGGAAACATGTAGAAGCAGTGAGGTTGCACTTGCAGGAGCTGTGTATGTGTGACTTTTACAGAAGGGTGTTTAATCCAATTTTCTTCACAGTGAGCTAGTCCTTGTGGCAATGACTTCAACTGCATTATTATGAGCGAGCACTGATGATTTTTGAGTTAGCTTGTTGGCTGAGAGAAAATAAACTGAACTTCTTTAATCTATTTGCTTGTAAATGGACAGGTATTATGGACTGTAACTGGGGTAAGTATCAAAGAACCAGAGGACATGGAGGAACATTCACACAAAGAGTACAGATGTGATTTTTTTTTCATAGAAATAAAAAAAAGAACTGAGGGTTGTCTTTAAAATAAGTATTTTTTGCTCAAAATTAAATTCTGGTGCATTTGGTCATTTTTGCAACAGTTAAGAGAAGGGTTTGCGCGTCTTCTAGTAGACTAGACTAGGCCTGTATTCTCTAGAGTTTAGAAGAATGAGAGGTGATCTTATTGAAACATACAACATTCTTACAGTACACAAAAGCAAAATACTATGAATGCTGGAATCTGAAATAAAAACAGAAAATGCTGGAAATCTCAGCGGGTCAGGCAGCATCTGTAGAGAGGAAAACAGAGTTAACGTTTCGGGTCGATGACCCTTCATCGGAATATTCTTACAAGGCTTGACAGGGTAGATGCAGGGAGGATGTTTCCCCTGATTGGGAAGTCTAGAACCAGGCAGCACAGTCTCAGAATAAAGGATCGAACATTTAAGACTGAAATGAGGAGAAACTTCTTCACTCAGAGGGTGGTGAATCTTTGGAATTCTCTACCCCAGAGGGTTGTGGAGACTCAGTCGTTAAGTATACTCAGGACAGTGATCGATAGATTTTTTGGATATTAAGGGAATCAAGGGATTATGGGGATAGTGCAGGAAAGTGGAGTTGAGATAGAAGATCTGCCATGATCTTATTGAATGGCAGAGCAGGCTCGAGGGGCTGAATGGCCTACTCCTGTTCCTAATTCTTATGTTCTTATGTTCTTAACCGGAGCAGCTCTGATGCGAGAAAAGTTAATCTATTTCCTCCAGGATTGATTACCTTATTGTAGTCAAGGTTTTGAAGTCATCATATCACACATTTTGGTGTCAGTAATAAGTTCTGGTATGAACATAACAACCTGACTTTTTATAATAATAGTCAATCACCCATGGTGTTGCACATGAGAAGTTAAGACCAAGGGGACTGATCAGGTCAAGCCAGGTTAGAGAGCAAGGAGATCATTGAATCTAGGTGGAGAAGCGGGGGAGGGTGAAGGGGTGAATGGGAGGGAGAGGAAGCAGAGGGAGAGAGGACAAGGGAGGGTGAAGAGAGTGAGGGCGGAAGGGAACTGGGGATGGGTTGTATGATATATTCTTACATCACATCACTAACAAACACACTACACAAGATGGCTCTTAACACAGAAACTGTCTTCATGTGACTTTGCCACGTGATCCTTTTAGTAGTTGCATTACCACAGTAGTCCACTAGGTGGTACAGTAGTCCATGAGGGGGAGCTCTATTACACTTCTCACTCATTATTGAAGAAGTAATCATAACAAAATAATCATCATACATAACTTGCATGGTATACACAACAAAAGATATGGACTTATTTTTCCATATTTACAAATCAAACTTAACCACTGGTTTTCTGTTTCGAAGAGAATACCTTCTGTCTTGAAGGGCTACATATCTTCACTATTCTTCCTGGTAACTACTATAACCATTTATGGTGATGGTTCTTCACTCTCACCTTCTGATTTAATTTCATACTTCTCTCTTTTACTCTATCTCTATCATGATTCTCTTTCTGTCTTAATTGTGTCTGTTCTACGGACTGTGCCAAGTTTAGTTTTAACAACGAGAACCTGGTTCGTGGCTGTCGTTTGAGAAACAACTCTGCTGGTGTTCTACCAGTAGTTGTATGAGGAGTATTACGATAAGTAATTAGAAAATTTGCCAGTTTGTGGTCCGACAACAACTGCTGTTTCTTTCGATTTGTATCCAACATTTGCTTGATCAGGGCACATTTTACAAATTGTACTGTGCGCTCTGTTGCACCATTTGAAGCAGGGTGGTACGGTGGAACTTTGGTATGTTTTACACCATTTCTGCTCCTGAACTGTGCAAATTCTTCTGTACAGAATTGCGACCCACTTCTTCTGGGAGGCCATATGAAGAAAACAATCTTCTCAAATTGTCCAGTGTTTTAATTATTGTTATTTTCCATACCGGAAACACCTCTGTCCACTTCGAATGACAATCAATCACAATGAACAATTGTTGTCCCTCTAGCTTGCAAAATCTATATATTACCTTTGCCACACCTTGGGAGGCCATTTCTATGGCTGTAATGGTACTGATGGTGGTTTCTTTCTCACCGATTGACATGTTGTACACTGACTGATGATGTTCTCTATATCTTTATCTGAACCTGGCCACCATAATAACTGCATGCAAAACCCTTGGTCAAGCAGATTTCCAGACGCTGGCCATGAAGATCTTCGAACAAGTTAGACCTGAACCTATTTGGGATTATCACTCTTGCACCCCACATGATACAATCTTTATCCACTGACAATTCATTCGTACGAACGAAGTATGGATGAATATCTTTGTCTGTTACCTGGTTTGGCCAACCGTTTGCTATGTAATCATATATCTTTGACATAACTGGGTCACATTTGGTTGCTCTACCAATCTCTTCAGCTGTGACTGGCAGTTCATCAATGTATGAAAAATAGAATACTTCTTCCCTATTGGGTGTAACTTGTGATGTGGATGGCAACCTGGACATAGCATCAGCATTACTGTGATCAGCTGATCACTTGTATTCAATATCGTTTGTATATGCTGATAAAATAAAAGCCAATCTCTGCATTCGGGCTGCTAAGGTTGGAATTGCAGACTTTGGATGGAGGATTGCTGTCAGGGGCTTATGGTCAGTAACGATGGTAAACTTACGACCATACAAGTATTTGTGGAACTTCTTGACCCTAAAAATCAATGCTAAAGCTTCCCTTTTGTTCTGCGCATAATTACACTCATTGGCACTGAGAGTGCATGAACAAAAGCAATTGGTCTTTCCTCCCCACTATGTAGTACATGAGGGATCACTGCCCCAAATCCATATGGAGAGCCGTCACATGCTAGCTTGATCTCCTTCGATACGTCATAGTGAACTAACATGGTACTCTCTATCAACTGGCTTTTACACTCTTTGAATGCTGTTTCGCATTCTTCTGACTACTTCCAATGGACCTGTTTTCTCAACAGTTCATTCATACAGTAACCAAATTTGGTTGGAACTTCCCATAATAGTTCAAAAGACCCAAAATAATCAAAGTTCAGTGACATTCTTGGGAGTGGGTGCATTTGTGATTGATTCCAACTTTCTCTTGGTTGGACGTAAACCATCTTTGTCTACTCGGTGCCCTAAGTACTCCTCTGATTTTTGAAATAACTCATACTTGTGAGCAGTCACTTGTACCCTGTGCTTCTTTAGCCATTTGAGCACTTCCTTCAAAACGTTATTATGGATTTACCTGTTTGTTGAAATGAGTATGTCACCTAAATAACATACTATCCCTTCAATGCCTTGCAAAATCTGGTTTGTCACCCCTTGGAATATGGTGGGGGTGGAAGACAGTCCAAATTGTAGCCTATTAAATTGATATAGGCCTATATTAGTATTTATAGTTAAGCATGACTTGGACTCCTCATCCAGCTCAAGTTGTAAGTAAGCATTTGTGAGATCTAACTTTGAGAAGATCTGGCCACCTGTCAGCGTTGTGAACAAATCTTCTACATTTGGCAATGTATTGGGTAGATTACCCGCTAGAACTTGGTTTACAGTTATTTTATAATCACCACACAATCTTACCTTACCATCTGACTTGAGTACAACTGCAATGAATGTAGCCCAATTACTTAGATCTACCTTTGAGATAATGTTGTCAGTTCTAGTCTTTTGAGTGCTTGTTCAACTTTCTCCTTGAGTGCATATGGTATGCAACATGGATTGCAGTAAACTAGTCTAGTGTCCTCTGACACTTGCCTTGAAGTCTTGGATGGGACTACCTGTTTTGCAGAACACCTTCGGATACCAGTTGATCACATCATCTTTTGATGCAAATTTAGTTTCTACATGAAAAATTTCATTCCAATCCCACTTCAGTGATCCCAACCAATTTCTACCTATCAATTATTTACTGGCACTACTATGCGAGGCAAGCTCTGAAACTGATCCTTGTATTTCACCGGTGTGGTGATACATCCTACAACAGGAATTTGCTCTCCTGAGTAGCCTCTCTTCGATTTTGACAGTGGAAAATCACATTACTTATTCACTTTCGTGGCAAAAACATGAAGGCAGAATATTATCTGAATGGCGGCAGATTAGGAAAAGGGGAGGTGGAACGAGACCTGGGTGTCATGGTACATCAGTCATTGAAGGTTGGCATGCAGGTGCAGCAGGTGGTGAAAAAGGCAAATGGCATGTTGGCCTTCGTGGTTAGGGGATTTGAGTATAGGAACAGGGAGGTCTTGCTGCAGCTGTACAGGGCCTTGGTGAGGCCTCACCTGGAACATTGTGTACAGTTTTGGTCTCCTAATCTGAGGAAGGACATTCTTGCTATTGAGGGAGTTCAGCAAAGGTTCACCAGACTGATTCCTGGGATGGTAGGACTGACATATGAGGAGAGACTGGATCGACTGGGCCTGTATTCACTGGAGTTTAGAAGAATGAGAGGGGACCTCATAGAAACATATAAAATTCTGACGGAACTGGACAGGTTAGATGCAGGAAGAATGTTCCTGATGTTGGGGGAGTCCAGAACCAGGGGTCACAGTCTAAGGATAAGAGGTAAGCCATTTAGGAACGAGATGAGGAGAAACTTCTTCACTCAGAGAATTGTTAACCTGTAGAATTCTCTTCCACAGAGAGTTGTTGATGCCAGTTTGTTAGATATATTCAAGAGGGAGGGTGCACTATTTTGCTTCAGCGGGGGAGGTCCCATTGAGTGATTTGTTTTTGCCTCAGTGGTGGGAGGCTGATGCTCTGCTGATATTTTGTATAAATTTAGAAGACTGCCAGTTTCAGTCTTTTGGGCTAATTTGGCAGGAGAAGTAGGGGGAGGGGGTGCGGGATCCAATGTTGGATTTTTCCCTCAGTGTGGGGTTCGGTGCTTTATCAGATTTTGGTTTCAGTGGGGGTAAGGGTGGCGATGGCCTATATTTGTTTCAGAGGAGGAGGGGGTGGCGGCCTTCTTCCCTGCAAGCTGCACTTTGTTGTGCGAGGCCTGTTTCTGTTCGTGAGCGGTCCCTTTAAATTTCTGCGCCTGCGCAGTATTTACAATGGAGAAGCCGGTGAGCGGCCTGTGCCCTTGCATGGCAGCGCAGTTTAGAGGGAACATTGGGTGACGGTGTCTGATACTTGTTTTAGTGGGGAAGGCGGTGACAGGTCTGATATTTGCCACAGGGAGGTGGGCTTTTGCTGGTTTGGGATTTCTGTCTCAGCAGAGTGAAGGGTTGTTTATTTCAGTGAGCTGTCATTATCTACTAAATGTGTGCTTCAGCCATTTAATTTATGTCTTCGGCTGTTGCTTCCAAATACTCTTGCTTCTTAATTTTTAATTATCTGGTCATTATCATGTTGCTGTTTGTGGGAGCTTGCTGTGCGCAAATTGGCTGCCACGTTGCCTATATTACAGCAGTGACTGCACTCCAAAAATACTTCATTGGCTATAAAGCACTTTGAGATGTCCATTGGTCATGAAAGACACTATATAAAAACAAGTTTTTCCTCTTTAACCATTTGACCCATCCGAGGAGACGGATCGCAACAGGTTTTGAACTTTTTAACCAACCATCTCATACTCTTTATCTATTATATATTAAAACTACTGAGTGTTCTCAACATTTCAAAAGTATTACACCTGTAAATGGTCCCCTGAGCATAACATTATGTGATATAACATTACGTGACAGGGTCAACTGAAAGAAAAATAAACAATGAACATTTGGGTAGCTGTAGCATTGTTTTTTTTTAAAGGTTATTTAATAAATGCAGAAAATCATTAAAAAGCCAAATGCATTGCCTCTGGAACAAAATGAAAAAGCAGAAATCTGAGAAAGAAACTAGCAGGTGGTCAAACACAGCCTACACAAAAACAGCTCTGAGAACTGAATGATTGTTACTGACTCAACAATCTGAGATTAAAAACATATTGCTTTATTTTCTTTTAAACAAACTTGTTCCATTGTTCTGATTCCTAACCATTATTGACAGAACCTGGTGTTGTTCTCCTTAGAGCAGAGAAGGTTAAGAGGGGGGGGCGGCAGATTTAATGGAGGTGTTCAAAATCATGAAAGATTTTGATGAGAGTAAATATTAAAGGCTGTTTCCAGGGGTTGTTATCCAGAGGACACAGATTTAAGATAATTGTCAAAAGAACCAGGGGCGAGATGTGGACAAATATTTTATATGCAGCGAGTTATGATGATCTGGAATGCACTGCCTGAAAAGGTGATGGAAACAGATTGAATATAACTTTCAAAAAGGAATTGGATAAATACTGGAAGGGGAAACGTTGCAGGGCTTTGGGGAAAGAACAGAGGAGTGGGACTAATTGGATCACTATTTCAAAGAGCCAGCACAGACACAAGAGGCTGAATGGCCTCACTCTGTGCTATATCATTCACTGTTTCTATGGTTTCCATTTTGGAATCTGACGGCTATTTTCAAACAGTCAGATATCACTGCGCTCCGGGGAACCTCATCTTATCAGCCTTTGAGCATGTTTATCAATAATCTCGTACTCTAGCTATTATATCTATCTATTAGACAGTTCTGCAGCATCAATTTTTTTGTTGTTCACACTGAACCAATCAGCACTATTTTCAGTTCCATCCATTTTTGTTATGCTCCTGATTAAACTTTAAACCCCCCTAATCTTCAAAGACCAATCGTAATTACATTTACGTCAGAAAACAAGCGACAAATGTGGCCCTTGATCCTTGTAATTAACCACATAGTAATAGCAATTACAGAAATAAAAACAGAAAATGCTGGAAATACTCAGCAGGTCAGGCAGCATCTGTGGAGAGTTAACATTTCAGGTCAATGACCTTTCGTCAAAATCTTTCATCATAGCAATTACAGAATTGATTTAAAATGACAACCAGCTTTATCTCACCACTACCTCTCGATCCTCCACTGTCTCTGATTTGTCACTCTGTTTGTCTGACATCCTGTACTGGACGAGCATAAATTTCCTCCAACTCAATATTGGGTAAACAAAAACCATTGTCTTCAGTCCCTACCACAAACTCCGTTCCGTAGCTATCGACTCCATCGCTCTCCCTGAAGCAGACTATTTTCTACCTTGATGTCGTGTTTGACCCTGGGATGAGCTTCCGACTACATATCCGCTCCATCACCAAGTCCGCCTACTTCTACCTCCGTATCATCGCCCAACTCAGCCTCTGCCTCAGCTCATCTTCTGCTGAAATCCTCATCCATGCCTTTGTTACCTCTAGAGTTGACTATTCCATGCTTTCCTTGTCAGCCTCCCAACTTCCACCCTACATAAACTTGAGCTTATCCAAAACTATGCTGCCTGTGTCCTAACATACACCAAGTCCCGCTCACCCATCACTTCTGTGCTGAACTACATTGGCTTCTGGTCTGGCAATGCCACAAATTAAAAATTCTCATCCTTGTTTTCAAACCCCCCCATGGCCGTGCCCCTCCCTATCTCTGTAAGCTCCTCCAGCCCCACAACCCTCCTAGATCTCCGCGCTCCTACAATTCTGGCCTCTTGTGCATTCCCGATTTTAATTGCTCCACCATTGGTGGCCATGCCTTCTGTTGCCTAGGACCTAAGCTCTGGAATTCCTTGCCTAAACCTCTCTGCCTTTCTATTTTTCTCTCCTCCTTTAAAATGCTCCTTAAACTTACCTCTTTGGTCACCTGTCCTAATATCTATTAATGTGGCTTGGTGTCAAGTTTTGTCTGATAATGCTCCTGTGAAGCACCTTGGAATGTTTTACTATGCTAAAGGTGCTATATAAATGCAAGTTGTTACTGTTTCAACCATCAGAGGCATCATTTACATTCAGTTTCATTTGATAACGATTAAAGGCTAGAGCCTTGTTTTACTTCTTTCCCTCTGTAGCTCAGAGGTCCTGATGCCAATTGTGCCACACTTTTCCTCATCTTCCACTTCTGCTCAAGTGGAACTCAACACAAACCAGAGATCAAATGTAGAACATTCCTAGACAATTATCCACTGAGCCACTGGAGAAACTCTTTTTTCACACAATTTATAATGTAAACTTTAAATAATGTAGTTTACTGTTGGAAAATACCAAGGGCAGGCATTCCAAAGATGCCTTTAGTTAAAAGCGTTTACTCGGATCATATTTAAGGCGTGTAGCTCACTTAACCTTACTGAACAATGCTTTAACCTTACTTGACTTCTGGTAGCTTATATGAAGAATCGTCCTATTACATTAGTCCATATGGAGGATGTAATTTGCAGTCAGAATGCTGAGCATCGTATCCAACCTGTACAGTACTGGAGCTATCCATTGTACATAAATAACAATGTGTGTGCAAGCACATTTCCTCTGTTTAAATAAATTGCTATTGATTCAGAAATTGTTGTTGATTCCTGCATTTCTAACGCTATCAGTAATTTTTTTTAATGTATTAAAATACGATGTAGTCACGCTTTCTAAATCTGTTTCGAAGGATAGCTGGATGGTGAGGTGGTATGAAGCTGTTAAGACCACACATTTCTTGAAATCGCAATATAATTGTATCTGAATGATACAATCTTATCTGTCAGGTTTTTTCCAGTATTTACAAAAGATTAGTGAGATTTTTCTGAAGTACTTAAGTTCTATAATCAATTATAGGAGCCAATCCTATTGACTAGAAATGAAGAAACTAATTTGAATCCCTTGAGAAAGATAAATTAAAAATAATTCCACTTTTTAATCCAGAAATGTCTAGTTTTATAGATGATTATACTTAACTCAATTGGCTACTCTTCACACATGAGCATTAGCAGCTTATTCAACCATGGGGAGCAACACAGTCAAACTCCATCCATGATTTGGCCAACTTTCCCGGGCTCAGAGGCACTAAGGATATGGTGTCCCGACTGCTGAGTTGGGTTTGCTTTCGTATCTTCATACTCTTCCCTTAGATGAATAGTGCAAAGTGGTGAAAGGATTCGCAGGCCGATTAACAGTCTGACAGGATGCAACGTGAATGCTCCTTCCATGGCCATAACGATCTTTATACCAGCCGACAGGATGATTAGACCTGTACAAGAGGAAGACCTTATGGGCTGCCACACCCACCCGACACAAGTATCCAGCTGGATTTCGATCCAGAATTCCGAGTCAGAGCTCCAGGACTGTCTGAAGCGGGATGCAAACCCTGCACCTTCCAACTCAGAGATGGGGATGCTACCACGAAGCCAAAGGCTAACACAGCACAGAATAGAGATTGGAGCTGGGACCTTTCGTTTGTACAGTTCTGTATGGGAGGGTGTGTGAGGTTGCAGTTCCTCTGTGTGATATTGTTAGCACACTAGTTAACATGTTCATGCCAAACACATGTGTCCATTATTTGAAGCCGGTAACCTGTTTAAAATAATTGGGTCAATGATGCCATTAAAATAGCTCACACAAGAAATTGACACAAATGCATTTATCAGTGAGCTAAAAATAGTACAGAGAGGAATTTCAACCCTCAAGTGGTGCATTTACCCGCTGAACCACTAGGGACAAAAGTAAGTTATGGAGGCTGCTTGGTTTGTCTGTGGCTTACAACAGAATTACAGAATGGTTATTTCACTGGCTGGGTTCCCATGAGCTATCTCTGTCAAAGCTTTAAACAGCCTTGCTCAACAGTCAGAATGTTTCTTTGATTTGAACTCAGGTATTTTGATTAAGGGTCATTTAGACAACAAATCTAGCCAGCGAACCATTCTGCTTTCTTGTTTGACAACAATTACATAAAAAGGAAAGCTGTGGGAGGGCTGCCTGACTCCTTCTTAACAGATTGTTAACAACTTTGTAAATGAATTATAAGAGTGGAAAGGTCAGTAATAGCCTTGTCACTCTACATGTGTTTACAGGGCTTTTTTGTTATTTAGCCCGATGAATGCTGTTCTGAGATATGTGTCTACTGGCAAAAGTGCGAAGTAAAAGAAAAATGACCTGATTCTCTCTCAGCTTTTAATATAATGAAGTGAACTGCTCCCATAATTAACAGTGTAAGAATAAAATTGTGGCATTTTTTATCTTTTAACTCAGTTATAATTTCAATTCCAAAAGAGTTGCGCTGTCCCAGTTTATCGCAACTCTGCTGTTGATTGACTAATGTCTCCCCATTAAAAACTCAGGTCCTGAAATTACGCAGTGAGGCACTATTGTACAATGCCATACACATACATCTGAAACCCCTCTCTCAGCTATTTCAGTGCAGACATTAACTAATGGGTTAATACCGCTGCTAAAATAGCAGCAAGAGGAACTCCAGCCAGATGTGTTACGCGTTCTTTTGCTGGTATCTCATAGCATTCTTTCAGGGTCTCAAAGAGCTGGGGAATATTTTATGAGGATTTAAAAAAATTTTAATGTTATAATTGAATCAAGAATTCTTTACAATGAGAGTGAATAGGAAGAGGTTTGGTGGACTACAATTCTAAGCTTATGTTTGGATCAAAAATTAGCTCATCTACAATTAATTGTATTGCATAAGAAGTGCATTACTGGCAAATCCACAGATCTAATAGCTCTTGAACAAAAGCAAACTACTACCGATGCTGGAAATCTGAAATAAAAACAGAATAAGCTGGAAACACTCAGCAGGTCAGGGAGCATCTGCAGAGAGAGAAACGGAGTTAATGTTTCAGGCCGATGACCTTTGATCACAACTGGACGAAGTCAGAGACCTGTCAAAAGCTGTCCATGTCTAACTACTTCCAGTCCTGAAGAAAGGTCATCAACCTGAAGCATTAACTCTTGTTTCTCTCTCCACAGATGCTGCCTGATCTTCTGAGTGTTGTGTGTGTGAGAACTTTCTTGAGTGCTGTGGTGAGAACTTTAATTATCATTGGAAAAATCGGAACTGCAATACAAGATGCAAAGCGGCACAAGGACCAAGAATTTCTTACAGGATGAAGTGGAGGCACTAGTTACTGTAAGTGAGGCCAGATGACAGCAGCTGGACACTAGCAGAGGTCACATAAAAGTTCCACCCAAAGAAATGAAGAAATGTTGGAGCCAACTTGCAGAAGATTACTGTGCAATGGTGACCACCCCGAGGTCTGGAGGCCCATGCAAAAAGAAGTGGCAGGACCTTGCTCAAGTAGTTAGTGTAAGTAATATTTTAATTGTTCAATGGAATTGCAATTGTAAATGTGTCCATCTGTATATGTCTCATCCAGCAGAAAGACACCCTCTCGAAAAAGATAAATTTTCATCTTTGCAGAGGAAAGTGGCACACAACAAACGAGAAAGAACTCGAACAGGAGGAGGCCCGGCAAATCTGCATCCACTGACACCCTTGGAAGAGAAGGTCGCTGCTTTGATGGGTCGGGCCTGGAGAAAAGCAACCACCACTGCACAAGCTGGGCCCACACTCGAGGGAGAGGGTAAGTCCTGCAAATTCCACAGTCTGACTTTCCTAAATGTTAAGTACTGCACAGGCTAGCCACGCTTCGGTTCATGGTGATGTCTCCCCACCCACCCTTTCCTTCAACAACTGTCTGTCTCACCTGTGACAAAGACTAATTCCCATATTGGACTGTGCAGTCACCTGAGAACTCACTTTTAGAGTGGAAGCAAGTCTTCCTCGATTTTGAGGGACTGCCTATGATGATGATGATGATGGATGATGATGGGGTGCCTTATCAAAGGCCTTATGAAAATCTAGATGAATTACATCTACTGCATTACCATTGTCTACTCTCTCTGTTACCTCTTCAAAAAATTCAATGAGGTTGGTCAAGTGAGACCGTCTGTGGATGATTCCAAGGATGAGTGGAGAAAGATGAGGAAGACAAGGAGGAGAAAGGTGATGAGGGCAATGCAGCACCAGTTACTCACATTGCTGCCCAGGAGGCCCTTATTAATGTAATGTTCACTTAGGTTGCACCAATGGACAAATGTCACAAGTACATGCAATGGTCACTCTTCCCCGCTCCCCGCCCCCCGCCTCCACGTCACCCCCTCCTGCTGCCACCACCAATGCCACTGACACAAAGCAGTCCTGCAAACAACCAACTAATCCTTGAACATCTCCCCCATTGGTGCCTGCCAATACCTGTCTTCCCATTCATCATCAAACAAATTAAAAGACGACTTGCCACCTAGCAACCAAGAATAGGCAAGATGGAAAAGTACAAAAGCAAAATACTGCAGATGCTGGAATCTGGAATAAAACCAGAAAATGCTGGAAATCTCAGCAGGTCAGGCAGCATCTGTGGAGAGAAAGCAGAGTTAACGTTTCGGGTCGATGACCCTTCGTCTCAACCTGAAACGTTAACTCTGCTTTCTCTCCACAGATGTTGCCTGACCTGAGGAGATTTCCAAGATGGGAAAGTGATGTAATCTAATAAAATTTATGTGATTCTACTAAAGATGGATACTTCACAACATAACATTTTCTCAAACACCCTTAAGTAACCTTGAGCAACTACATAGCTTTACTCTAATTTTCTTACCTTTCCTACATGGTACAATCCCTGTGGCTTCATCAGAGGTTGCGGTAGGCTGCTCAGAATCCTGCTCTGACTACTGAGATGCTCTTGGCCGATGACCTCTGGGTTTGAGCCCATGAGGGCTCCGCCAAAGACTGCTCCACCTGCACCTGTGCTGGGGCAGACTCAACCATCGGGACACGAGGCAGCATGTGGGATACTGACTGGTGGGTGGGTGACAATGGGTGAGAAGTGGGAGTGCTTCGAATGGAGCCCCCCACTTCCCTGTACCCTTTCATCATCATCTCTTTCATGGGCCAGCTGCACTTCACAGCTACCACTGTGCTGGAGAGCACTTTGGTGCAGATCAGTGGCGCTGTAAGGCCAAGGCTAAGGTACCTGTCATCCTATTTAAGGCATGGTCAAGGTGTGCATGAATTTATTTGATTGGCATATTTGATGTTCCACAGAGTTAGTCACTCTATCCATGCAAGAAGATATCATCACAATGCTCTGCGACATCATTTCACTCATGCTTGAGGTGGATTGCTCCATTCTCTCAGTAATCGCATTGAGTCTACTTTGAAGGCTTGTCAGTACACTCTCTGCTGCTCCTCAATGATTCTCCTTGTCATTGACAGCTCTTGGGGTACAGCATCTGTGTCCAGCTGAGCAGAGCTTGGATGGTTGTGGTCTCTGACGCAGGCTCTCCAAAGCTGTCCCTGGCACCACCATCTGCTCTTGCTCACTTGTGAAGTGTATGTCACCAGACTCTATGTGGAGTTCCTTCATGGCAAACGAGCCAAAGGTGGGCAGCAAAAACATTACAAGGACACCCTCAAAGCCTTTCTGATAAAGTGCGACATCCCCACTGATATTTGGGAGTCCCTGGCCAAAGACCGCCCGAAGAGGAGAAAGTGCATCAGGGAGGGCGCTGAGCACTTCGAGTCTCAACACCGAGAGCGTGCAGAAATCAAGCGCAGGCGGCAAACCAGTCCTATCCACCCCTTCCCTCAACGACTATCTGTCCCACCTGTGACAGAGTCTGTGGCTCTTGTATTGGACTGTTCAGCCACCAAAGAACTCGCTTCAGGAATGGAAGCAAATCTTCCTCGATTCCGAGGGACTGCCAATAATGATGATGCTGCTGATGATGATGGAGTCACCAGATGTAAACCCAACTATCTGTCTTACTGGTCACATCGAAGAGTGAGTATCTGAGCTGGTGCATGGTAAGCTGGAGTCCTGTAACGGTGCAGCCTCAGAAGGATTCAACTCTTCTGAGGAATCATCGTCCGCGACCACCAGCAACTCCTACTGCACGTGTGAAGGCTCTGGCAGAGAGAAAAGAGGTGAATTAGTGCTGGCAAGGTCAGTATGTTGCAACTTATCATTATGAAGATGATCATATTTCATTCGCTGTTCAAATCAAGTCAACATGACTGAGTGTTGTATGACTTGTCGGTCGCTGATATTTAATTGTGTCACCAGGTAACTGGGATGTCCCCATCTCCCCATCTCCGATGGCCAAGGACAGAGAAACTTCCTCCTCTGCAGTTGTTAGCTGGGAAATCTGTGGAGGCCCTTCTTCAGTTCTCACCCTCTACCTAGTGTTTTGTGTCCTCTTCTCCTGCAACGAGGTTAGGAACAGACCTATAAGTGACTGTGATGGTATGTGTTCACCCGATGGATGCAGTGCACTTGGTGAGGGTGACTACTTGATGAGAGGCATGAAATTGCATAAGGATGAGGCTAAGTGGGAGTGGTGGATGGATCGATGGGGATGTGAGGAATTGCATAGGAAGAGAACGATGGTTGTGCTTGCAAGGTAAGTGGCTGTGAGGAGTGATGCGATGGAGTGCTTGTTGACCTACATTGGCTCTTGGTTAAGCAAACCTTAGATTTTAAAATTTTCATCCTTGTTTTCAAATCCCTCCATGGCCTAGACCCTCCCTATCTCTATAACCTCCTCCAGCCCTCCAACCTTTCGGGATATCTGCGCTCCTCCAATTCTAGCCTCTTGCGCATCCCCAGTTTTAATCGCTCCACCACTGGTAGTCCTGCCTTCAGCTGCCTCGGCCCTAAGCTCTGGAATTCCCTCTCTAAACCTTCGCCTCTCTACCTCTCTTTCCTCTTTTAAGATGCTCCTTAAAACCTACCTCTTTAACCAAGCTTTTGGTCACCTGTCCTAATATCTCCTTATGTGGCTCGGTGTCATTACCACTCCTGTGAAGCACCATGGGACGTTTTACTATCTTTAAAGCACTATATGTTTGTTGTAGGCTTGACAAGGCAGAATGAGGGGGCTGGGGTGATGCGCACAGCAAGATGTAGGTGAATGTGCGCATCACCCCATGTACTCACCTTTCCTGATCTGGCTAGGTCATTAAAGCTCTTCCTGTGTTGAATCCGAGTTTGGGGCACAATGCTCCTGCTGCTGATGTTCAGGGCTTCCTCCAGCCATGCCTTCTTTGTGGCAACAGCAGGTTTCTTTATCCCAATCCATGGGAAGAGGATCTCTCTCTGGCTCTTCACAACCTCCAGCAGTACATCAAGGGAGGAATTATTGAAGCGGGGCACAGACTTGGAGCGCCCTGAATCCATTCTCACAGTTTGTCTTCTCTTGCTTCCAATTCCTCCAAATTCCATGTGTGGATTGGCCCTTTAAATACTGGAGTTGTAATCACGTCATGCGGGTCCTCATCATGCCTGCTGCCGCACAACCGACGCCAAGCCCAGAAGTATTATGATAATGAGCTGGCTGCGTTAAAATGCCACTGACGGACGCGCTAATCTTACTCCCGGGTTTCCCATGCAATATCGGAGCCCCCCACTGCCCCCCGCTCTCAATTAGTCCCTCTACTCCGCTCTTTCCCCATCACCCTGCAACGTCTCACCCTTCAAGTACTTATCCAATTCACTTTTGGAAGTTATTATTGAATCTGTTTCCATTGCCCATTCGGGCGGTGCATTCCTGAGCAAAATAACTCGCTGTATAGAAATTTTTTTCTTCATCTCTCCTCTGCTTTCTTTTGCCAATTTCTTTATATATCCAGTATTAAAATATGATTCAAACAACATGATAGATAAAAAGGTGGAGTTTTCTGCTAGTTAATTCATATTCTTAGAACACTTTGGGCATAAACATCCCAATTTATTTTGATTTATCAAAGGCATAGCTACTGGCAAAATACACTAGAAGAAAAGTGATCGTTTTTGCTTTAACTAGCAAATTTGCAAACGATAGATAAGCACTGTTAAACTGTCAGTCACCCATGCTATCATTCTTTTCATATGCTGTCTGCAATGATTCAGTTGTCAGTTCTTGTGAATTTGCTTGGCAGCCCCAATGGTAACCCTTGCAGGCTTGGTATACAACAGATCGCACATACTATCAGAGTCGTACACTTCCGCTGCTGATGCTCAAGCTGATGTCCA
The DNA here is from genome assembly GCF_044704955.1 of Pristiophorus japonicus. Classification (NCBI taxonomy): domain Eukaryota; kingdom Metazoa; phylum Chordata; class Chondrichthyes; family Pristiophoridae; genus Pristiophorus; species Pristiophorus japonicus. The sequence goes on along the minus strand of NC_091984.1, from coordinate 197,535,622 downwards.
GAACTGCTCTCTGGTCATTTCTATTGTGTGATTAGTTATATTTATCACACAAATTAATAGGAGAAAGATATTCTAACTGAACTCATAAGTCCTGAAAGAATGCATAATTCAGTGACAATTTTCGTTGATCAATGAAGCAAACTACTATTAGCAAATGCAACTGATTAGTGCATCTCTGTCAGTCATCATGTATAGTTCAAGACTTTTGTGATGCAGAGCATTAATGCAGAGAAGGCCTACCAACAAGTGGTAAAACATAGACTCTGCCCTGCAGTTCTTCCTGTGGTGAGCTGCTGATCGAAGCTGGGATATCTGGGTTGTAGTGGGTGGAGGTGAGGTGCTTTGCACAAGGGACAACAAGCTAATCTACATCAGCCTGACAAACCTCCTAGTGACACATTCCTGGAGGCATTTTCAGAGACCTGGAAACAAGCTGTTCGCACAGCTGCTTCTTCAGATTACCACCTTTTGCCAAATCCAAAACCAGACAGGGGCCAGAATGGAGCAGGGCAGGGGGTAGGTTTTGATCCTTTGCTGCTGACGAAGGTTCCTTTAAAAAAAAAACTTACTAACAAATGCCTTGATACCATGAAACCCCAAGTTGGAAAATTGGGCTTCAATTTTTTTTTTAAAGAAACAAACCAGTTTGCATTCTTGAAATTTCCAGACAGCCCACTCAAAAGCTGGATTTGAGGCTCAAAACCAAACAAATTACAACCCTGAGACTGAACAATCTGCCGCGATCGCTTCTAGGCAGGGAATATGCACCAAACACCCACCACCATCTCCTCTACCTATTTCGGATGCTACCTCTCAAGGTCCCAGCAATTCTGAGACCTGCTACAGTCACATCTCAAAGGCCATGAATAAGTCGTAAGCACCTTCAGCTCCCAAAACAAGAAAGGGATTCGACCTGCCATACCTCGGACATTGGCTAGCTCAGATACAAGGAATTGTGGGCCGGTCTTAGGATTCTCAGGAAAACATTTATCTGGGAAAGGAGATCAGGATCTCATTATCAATTCCCCTTCCTAGATCTTTATAAATGGCTGACAGGGGTCCAGAAGTATCTACTTGTTACTCTAAAGCTCTCAATTTGGAGGAAGATCTGTACCTCCCTGTAGATTCCTTCAGGCCAATCAGCCCTCTCACAAATCAGGCACATAAGGAACTCCTAGAAACAATTGCTGTTAGTGGATTGAGAGAAAGGAATCACTTGACTAGGCCAACTCTGCCACAAGAGCCAAATTGTATAATTCCAGTCGTTAGTCAAATAATTCCACCTCACTCAGCAAGGGCAAAACAAAGCTCAGTGGAAAAGTAAGTTGTGAGAAGGTTGAAAAGAGGCTTCTATTGTGTTCCGAACACAGATGAGACAGATGCTGGGATCCCTTGGGATTTCAGGGGATGAGCTCCCTGGTGGCGGAACATGGGAGTGCATGCTTTACCGATACACAACATCACTCCCCCACCAAAGTCAAAGTGAAAACTATTTACAAGGTGAGGCGGTCGGGAGCCTTTCTTTCTCTGGTGGACCACCTCGGTACAAATGTCTGTTCTGCTGGGCTGGCGTGTTGTTGGCCCTGCAGGGCTGCTAGGTGAGCCTGACCTTGCTGGGCTGTTGGGCGTGATGGGTTCGATTTCCTGGTCCGGCGTGGTGTCGTTGATCCTTTGAGTGTGTGTTGTGGGCTCAAAAAAGGTGTGTCTGCTGTGGGTTGTTCAGTCTGTGAACCGCAGCCTCGTTTGGTCCAGGTGCTTTCTGAAAATTTGTCCATTGTCTAGTTTGACTACAAACACCCTATTCCCTTCTTTAGCTATCACCGTGCCCGCGATCCACTTAGGACCATGTCCATAGTTTAGCACATACACAGGGTCATTCAGATCAATTTCCCATGACACAGTGGCGCGACCATCGTTTACATTTTGTTGCTGCCGCCTGCTCTTTACCTGACCATGCAGGTTGGGGTGAACCAGCGAGAGTCTGGTTTTAAGTGTCCTTTTCATGAGTAGCTCAGCCGGGGTCACCCCTGTGAGCGAGTGGGGTCTCGTGCGGTAGCTGAGCAGTACTCGGGACAGGTGGGTTTGGAGTGAGCCTTCTGTGACTCGTTTAAGGCTCTGTTTGATGATTTGTACTGCCCGCTCTGCCTGCCCATTGGAGGCTGGTTTAAATGGGGCCGAGGTGACATGTTTGATCGCATTGTGGGTCATGAATTCTTTAAATTCGGCACTGGTGAAACATGGCCTGTTGTCATTGACCAGTATGTCAGGCAGACCGTGGGTGGCAAACATGGCTCTCAGACTTTCAATGGTGGCGGTGGCAGTGCTTCCTGACATTATTTCACATTCAATCCATTTTGAAAAAGCATCCACCACCATCAGGAACATTTTACCAAGAAACGGGCCCGCATAGTCGACATGGATCCTCGACCATGGTCTGGAGGGCCAGGACCACAAACTTAGTGGTGCCTCTCTGGGCATGTTGCTCAACTGAGCACATATGCTGCATTGCCGTACACAGGACTCTAAGTCAGAGTCGATACCGGGCCACCACACGTGGGATCTGGCTATCGCTTTCATCATTACTATACCCGGGTGTGTGCTGTGGAGATCCGAGATGAACGTCTCCCTGCCCTTTTTTGGTAGCACTATGCGGTTACCCCACAACCAGGCAGTCTGCTTGAATGGACAGCTCGTCCTTTCGCCATTGGAACGGCTTGATTGGCTCTTGCATTTCAACGGGGATGCCGGCCCAGCTCCCATGCAGTACACAGTTTTTTACTAGGGACAGCAGAGGTTCTTGGCGGGCCGTGACAGGTGATTTATCATTTTCAAACACTTCCATGACCATCAACAAGTCTGCGAGCTGCGCCACCATCAAAAAGTTTGCAGGCTGCGCCATTTCCACCCCCGTGGTGGGCAATGGTAGCCAACTGAGAGCATCCGCACAGTTCTCGGTGTCTGGCCTGTGGCGGATGGTATAGGTATACGCTGATAGCGCCAGTGCCCAACTTTGTATGCGGGCTGAGGCATTAGTATTTATCCTCTTGTTTTCAGCGAACAGAGATGTGAGGGGCTTGTGATCAGTTTCCAGCTCAAATTTGAGGTCAAACAGGTACTGATGCATTTTCTTTACCCCGAACACACACACTAATGCCTCTTTTTCAATCATGCTGTAGGCCCTCTCAGCCTTAGACAAGCTCCTGGAAGCATAGGCGACAGGTTGCAACTTCCCCGCAACGTTAGCTTGTTGTAATACACACCCGACTCCGTACGATGACTCGTCACATGCTAGCACGAGTCTCTTACATGAGTTATACAATACAAGCAGCTTGTTGGAGCATAAAAAGTTTCTGGCTTTCTCAAAAGCAATTACTTGTTTTTTTTCCCCATACCCAGTTCTCAGCTTTGCGCAATAGCACATGTAGGGGCTCTAAAAGGGTGCTTAACCCCGGTAGGAAGTTACCAAAATAGCTGAGGAGTCTGCAGCTCCGTGATGTTCTGTGGCCTGGGCGCATTCCTGATAGCCTCTGTCTTGGTATCTGTGGGCTGAATGCCATCCGCCGTGATCTTTCTCCCCAAAAACTCCACTTCTGTTGCCATGAAGACGCATTTCGACCTCTTCAGCCGCAGCCCTACGCGATCCAGTCGCTGGAAGACCTCCTCCAGGTTTTGTAGGTGCTTGGCAGTGTCCCGATCCGTGACCAATATGTCGTCCTGAAAGACCACTGTGTGTGGTACCGACTTGAGTAGGCTCTCCATGTTTCTCTGGAAGATCGCCGCAGCAGACCGAATTCCAAACGGGCATCTGTTGTAGATGAACAGTCGCTTGTGCGTGTTGATGCAGGTGAGGCCCTTCGAAGACTCCTCCAGCTCCTACGTCATGTAGGCCGAAGCCAGGTCGAGCTTAGTGAATGTCTTGCCTCCTGCCAGTGTTGCAAATAGGTCATCTGCCTTAGGTAGTGGGAATTGGTCCTGTAGTGAGAAATGATTAATAGTTACTTTATAATCGCCGCAAATCCTGACCGTGCCATCACTTTTGAGTACTGGAAAAATTGGGCTGGCTCATTCGCTGAATTCCACTGGGGAGGTGATGCCCTCGCGTTGCAGCCTGTCCAGCTCGATTTCCACTCTCTCCCTTATCATGTGAGGTACCGCTCTCGCCTTGTGGTGAATGGGTCTTGCCTCTGGGACCAAGTGGATCCGCACCTTCGCCCTGGAAAAGTTTCCAATGTCTGGCTCAAAAAGGGAAGGAAATTTGTTAACAACCTGGGTACATGAGGCCTCATCGACATGTAATAGCGCTCAGATGTCGTTGCAGTTCCAGCGGATTTTGCCCAGCCCCCAGCTCCTTCCAAGCAGTGTGGGGCCATCGCCCGGGACAATCCAGAGTGGCAGTTCGTGCACTGTGCCCTCGTAGATGACCTTGACCATGGCGCTGCCCAGGACAGTGATAAGCTCTTTGGTGTACATTCTCAGTTTCGTGTGGATGGGGCTCAGGGCTGGTCCGAATGCCTTGTTGCACCACAGTCTCTCAAACATCTTTTTACTCATGATAGATTGGCTAGCGCCAGTGTCCAGTTCCATGGCTATGGGTTAGCCATTTAATTTTACGTTTAGCATTATAGGTGGACATTTCGTCGAAAATGTGTGCACCCCGTGTACTTCAGCATCTGCCTCCTCCCTCTGAGGCTCGAAATTGCTTTGCTCCACCATGGACCGATCTTCCTCTGCCACGTGGTGGTTAGCAGGTTTTGTAGAGCTTGCAGCTCGTTTGCAAGCTCGTTGGAGGTGCCCCATTGTTCCACAGCTCTTGCAAATGTACCCTTTGAAGCGGCATGAATAGGCTAAAAGCCTCCACAATGTCAACAAGGTGTGAATTGCCTTGCATTCATCCTTTGTTGGGGACTCTGAGTCATCTGGGTCACCTGAGGCCTGCTGGCAGGTGCAGACTCGTGGGTTCTGCCCTGCACATTTCTGCTCGCAAACACAGTTCCAGTTAATTTATGAACATTGCTAGCACTTGTGTGCTGATAGATTTGTGTGGTGTTATCACTGGTGGACATAAACGCCTGTGCTAGCGCAATGGCCTTACTGAGGGTCTGTGTCTCTACAGTTAAAAGTTTTCGTAGGATGGTCTCGTGGCCAATGCCCAGTACAAAAAAGTCTCTGAGCATTTGCTCCAGGTAGCCATCAAACTCACATTGTCCTGCAAGTCGCCTTAGCTCGGTGACGTAGCTCACCACTTCCTGACCTTCAGATCGCTGGCACGTGTAGAACCGATACCTCGCCATCAGCACACTCTCCCTCGGGTTAAGATGCTCCCGAACCAGTGTACACAGCTCCTCATACAACTTATCTGTGGATTTCACTGGAGCCAGAAGATTCTTCATGAGGCTGTAGGTCGGTGCCCCACAGACTGTGAAGAGAACCGCTCTCCTTTTTGCAGCGCTTCCTTCTCCGCCCAGCTCGTTGGCTACAAAGTACTGGTCTAGCCGTTCGACGTAGGCTTCCCAGTCCTCACCCTCCGAGAACTTCTCCAGGATGCCCACAGTTTGCTGCATCTTTGCGTTGGATTCGTATTCTCGTCGCCAGTTATTGTGTTCCCAACACAGGTGAGGCTGCACACAGGGAGGTTAAAGTAACAGTGACCTCAGTCTTTAATAAGACACTGCAGAGTGAGGAACAGGCCTTCGGGGCTGGCTTATATACCGTGCTCCCAAGGGATGCTGGGATCCCTTGGGACTTCAGGGGATGAGCTCCCTGGTGGCAGAACATGGGAGTGCATGCTTTACCGATACACAACAGTTTCAAGGGGATGTAGACAGGCTTAATGAGTGGGCAAGAACATGGCTAATGGAATATAATGTGGAGAAATGTGAAGTTATCAACTTTGGCAGGAAAAATAGAAAAGTAGAGTATTTTCTAAATGCTGAGAGATTGGGAAATGTTGGTGTTCAGAGGTACCTCGGTGTTCTTGCACATAAATCTCCGAAAGTTCACATGCAGGTACAACAAGCAATTAAGAAAGCAAATGGTACGTTGGCTTTTATTACAAGAGGAACTGAGTATAAAAGTAAAGGGGCTGGATTTTCGGCTTTGATGATATCGGGCCGGTGGGGAAGTAAATGTTACGCTGGGAACAGTTTGCGACACAATCATCAAAATTGGGCAGCTGGGCCATGATTCTGGGGTGCAGTGCTAAGGGAGGTGTTGAACACCTCTCTTAGGGCGTTAACATGGGAAAATCCTGAGCTAAAGAGCCGGCAGGGAACGCTCCGAGAGACGCTTGGGGAGAAGAAAAACCTGCAAAAAACCTCACAAAAACATTCCCAATACATAGCTCACGCCACCACAACATAAATCGCAACAAAAATTAAAAGAAGAAACAATCACACTTACCTTAGGACTGCATCACTTACCTCTCTGCAGTCGGTATCGTTGGACCACCCGATTTCCAAGACGTTCACTGCGGGCTGCGCTGCGGGGCATACGGGTTGGACGGGAGTCAAAAAAACATGCCAGTGTTACAACCAGGGAATTGCACACCGGCAAAGCTCTTCCGGGCAGTACTGCTCCACGCTACCGCAAACCCAGCCCCGAAATTCCCCGCGGAGAGCTGGAGGCTAACTGCCCACCCAGAAGACCTCACCGCCGCCATTGCTGCCATTCCAGGGCTAAAAACAGAGCGCAAACGACTGGAAAATCCACTCCCTGTCTTACTGCAATTATATAGCACCCTGGTGAGACCACACCTGGAGTATCGTGTACAGTTTGGGTCTCCTTACCTACTTGCGCAACGAAGGTTCACCAGACTGATTCCTGGGATGGGGTGATTGTCTCATGAGGAGAGATTGAGTGGACAAGGCTTAGAAACATAGAAACATAGAAAATAGTTGCAGGAGTAGGCCATTCGGCCCTTCTAGCCTGCACCGCCATTCAATGAGTTTATGGCTGAACATTCAACTTCAGTACCCCATTCCTGCTTTCTCGCCATACCCCTTGATCCCCCTAGTAGTAAGGACCTCATCTAACTCCTTTTTGAATATATTTAGTGAATTGGCCTCAACAACTTTCTGTGGTAGAAAATTCCACAGGTTCACCACTCTCTGGGTGAAGAAGTTCCTCCGCATCTCGGTCCTAAATGGCTTACCCCTTATCCTTAGACTGTGACCTCTGGTTCTGGACTTCCCCAACATTGGGAACATTCTTCCTGCATCTAATCTGTCTAACCCCGTCAGAATTTTAAATGTTTCTATGAGGTCCCCTCTCATTCTTCTGAACTCCAGTGAATACAAGTCCAGTTGATCCAGTCTTTCTTGATAGGTCAGTCCCGCCATCCCGGGAATCAGTCTGGTGAATCTTCGCTGCACTCCCTCAATAGCAAGAATATCCTTCCTCAGGTTAGGAGACCAAAACTGTGCACAATACTCCAGGTGTGGCCTCACCAATGCCCTGTACAACTGTAGCAACACCTCCCTGCCCCTGTACTCAAATCCCCTTGCTATGAAGGCCAACATGCCATTTGCTTTCTTAACCGCCTGCTGCACCTGCATGCCAACCTTCAATGACTGATGTACCACGACACCCAGGTCTCTTTGCACCTCCCCTTTTCCTAATCTGTCACCATTCAGATAATAGTCTGTCTCTCTGTTTTTACCACCAAAGTGGATAACCTCACATTTATCCACATTATACTTCATCTGCCATGCATTTGCCCACTCACCTAACCTATCCAAGTCGCTCTGCAGCCTCACAGCATCCTCCTCGCAGCTCACACTGCCACCCAACTTAGTGTCATCCGCAAATTTGGAGATACTACATTTAATCCCCTCATCTAAATCATTAATGTACAATGTAAACAGCTGGGGCCCCAGCACAGAACCTTGCGGTACCCCACTAGTCACTGCCTGCCATTCTGAAAAGTACCCATTTACTCCTACTCTTTGCTTCCTGTCTGACAACCAGTTCTCAATCCATGTCAGCACACTACCCTCAATCCCATGTGCTCTAACTTTGCACATCAATCTCTTGTGTGGGACCTTGTCGAACGCCTTCTGAAAGTCCAAATATACCACATCAACTGGTTCTCCCTTGTCCACTCTACTGGAAACATCCTCAAAAAATTCCAGAAGATTTGTCAAGCATGATTTCCCTTTCACAAATCCATGCTGACTTGGACCTATCATGTCACCTCTTTCCAAATGCACTGCTATGACATCCTTAATAATTGATTCTATCATTTTACCCACTACCTATGTCAGGCTGACCGGTCTATAATTCCCTGTTTTCTCTCTCCCTCCTTTTTTTAAAAGTGGGGTTACATTGGCTACCCTCCACTCTATAGGAACTGATCCAGAGTCAATGGAATGTTGGAAAATGACTGTCAATGCATCCACTATTTCCAAGGCCACCTCCTTAAGTACTCTGGGATGCAGTCCATCAGGCCCTGGGGATTTATCGGCCTTCAATCCCATCAATTTCCCCAACACAATTTCCCGGCTAATAAGGATTTCCCTCAGTTCCTCCTCCTTACTAGACCCCCCGACCCCTTTTATAACCGGAAGGTTGTTTGTGTCCTCCTTCGTGAATACCGAACCAAAGTACTTGTTCAATTGGTCTGCCATTTCTTTGTTCCCCGTTATGACTTCCCCTGATTCTGACTGCAGGGGACCTACGTTTGTCTTTACTAACCTTTTTCTCTTTACATATCTATAGAAAGTTTTGCAATCCGTCTTAATGTTCCCTGCAAGCTTCTTCTCATACTCCATTTTCCCTGCCCTAATCAAACCCTTTGTCCTCCTCTGCTGAGTTCTAAATTTCTTCCAGTCCCCAGGTTCGCTGCTATTTCTGGCCAATTTGTATGCCACTTCCTTGGCTTTAATACTATCCCTGATTTCCCTTGATAGCCACGGTTGAGCCACCTTCCCTTTTTTATTTTTATGCCAGACAGGAATGTACAATTATTGTACTTCATCCATGCGGTCTCTAAATGTCTGCCATTGCCCATCCACAGTCAACCCCTTAAGTATCATTCACCAATCCATCCCAGCCAATTCACGCCTCATATCTTCAAAGTTAGCCTTCTTATGAGAGGTGATCCCGTCACAGGGCTTGACAGGGTGGATGCAGGGAGGATGTTTCCTCTGGCTGGGGAGTCTAGAATCAGGGGTCACAGTCTCAGAATATGCAGTCAGCTATTTAGGACTCAGATATGGAGAAATTCCTTCACTTAGAGGGTGATGAATTTCTGGAATTCTCTACCCCAGAGGGCTGCTAGGCTCAGTCGTTCAGTATATTCAAGATAGAGATCGATAGATTTTTGGATATTAAGGGAATCAAGGCATATGGGGATAGTGCAGGCAAGTGGAGTTGAGGTAGGTGATCAGCCATGAATGGCGGAGCAGGCTCGAGGGGCCAAATGGCCTACTCCTGTTCCTAATTCTTATGTTCTTATTTAACACTCCCTCCAAAGCCAAGTAATACTTCACAGACTCCAGACACCCTTGTCCTCCCCCAAAATTCTTAGCCCTCCCATCCTGGAACTCTTCCTCCACCTCCCAACAGAAACATCCCAGATACAATTCTACCATGTTCACACTCATTACAATAGACAGCACAGAAAACTTTAGCTTACCCTATTGGTTAATGGAAAGAGAATGGCACCTACCCCACAGTTATCCCTCACAAGGTAAATGCAGACCAATAATAGTGACCTACCCATAGAGAGGCTAGGATTCCAATTCCAAACATCAGCAGGAAGGACCCTTCCCACCCCCTGCCTGCCATAATACTTATCCCAAATGAAATTGTTTCCATCCTTCGATGTGCATTGCTTCCAGTACAGACACAACCATGGCAAGAAGTCTCAATGTAGCAATGTACTCTCTCTTTCTTCTCTTAGGTGGTTCCTTGTTTGGAGGATGACTTGCGTCCACACCAAAATGGGATGATTTCACAGGTGTTTCAATGAAGGACCTGATATTCCAGGTCTCAAACTACATCTTGAAGGTGGAAGGTGCCTGTGCGTGGATTTTTTAATGCGTGGTGGCCATTGCACACCAGCCACCACCACGTGCTTGACAGAGCTAGGTTTTAATCCAGTGGCAAGGATTATCCATGGCGACTGGAGACCAGCTCTGCTGCACGGACCTAGCACGCACACATATCGCAGTGTGGGCTGGCCCGTGCTGCCCCTGAGCCCTCGCCTCTTCTCGGCCCTGAACTCTCGCCTTTCCTGGGACCCGATCACGCCGCTCTACAATCTCTCGCTGCTCCTTCGCCCCGACCTTGCCGCTCCTGCTGTACTTACCCACGCTCCAATCAGCGACCTGGATTATGGTGACATCGAATCCAGTCACCCTCCTCCAAGTCATCACCCTACTGAACCGGCTCGAGCTGTACCTTGCAGTGGCATGCCGTCACGCTGTCCACGGCTGCCGCATGACGCTCCTTTTCAGGCCCCAACCTGCCGCTGATGTTCCCACGCAGGTCAGGGCTGCACGCTGCTCCCATGGAATGTATACAGCCCCCATGGCCTCTTCCTGTGCTGTACTATTCTATGATTCTATGAATCTGCTTCCACCACCCTTTCAGGTCGTGCATTCCAGATCATAACAACATTCTTTATTAAAACAAAAAAAAAAATCTAAGAGAAATAGATCAACTGGGCATTGATGTCACTGCTGTTTATACAACCTTGCTGTGCCCAAAATGGATGCTGTGTTCACCTACACAGCAATTGGGACTGCACTTCAAAGTAACTGAGCATATGTGAAGTACTTTGGAAGATTCTGAGAGATGTGCTAATGTGCTATATAAATGCAAGTTCCTTCTCTGTTTGTAAACCACCAGCACTTTTCAAATTGAACTAACAGAAAACAAATTAAAACTGAAGGTGGGAGGGAGATAAATTCAGTTGCACAGTTTCGAACAGATTGAACTTTGCTGTCATAGTTCAGAACATTATCCAAACATCTGAGGAGCGAACTTGCTGAAATTACGCAGCAGGTCCAAAGAGAAATGTTTCAGGGCTACACCCTTTGTCAGAATGTCTCTACTGTGCAGCTGACAGCTTAACCTGCCTTTCTCTGCTGCTCATTTTCAGAATTTTTTGTTTTTAGTTCAGATTTCTAGCATTTGCCGTTTTTTTTCTTTTTACCCAAACCTCTGAATTATGTTGCGGTGTTGCCTCTCTCTGCCTGCTATCCATTATTTAAACAGCCTGTTGCACACTTTTAACATTGCAATAATTCTTTTTAAGAACAAGTTAACATTTTTCACAGAAGGAAATAAATGGTTCTGTTTCAGGTACTCAGAGAGTTAACATGCTCGGGGAGAAGATAAATCACACAGCAATAAAATCCTGCATCCAAGGCATCATAGAGACTATTTTGATCTAAAATAGAAGGTTGATAACAACTGTCTGAAGTGGGGAAGAAATGTAACCTTGTGTCATTTGGAAATGTGATTTATCACTCATATATTACCACAAACAATGTTCTGAGGGCTGAAGGAATTTTGCAATGGTGAAAACAAACACGCTTCATGTTCACTGTTGTTTCCTAAAATATTCGACAAAAATATATCGAAGGATCGAAACCCAGCAGCTTTCTAGAGACAGACTGACAAAAACCTTGGATTATTCTTGTAAGTGGTTCAAAAAGGAGTTAGATGAGGTCCTTACTGCTAGGGGGATCAAGGGGTATGGCGAGAAAGCAGGAATGGGGTACTGAAGTTGAATGTTCAGCCATGAACTCATTGAATGGCGGTGCAGGCTAGAAGGGCCGAATGGCCTACTCCTGCACCTATTTTCTATGTTTCTATGTTTCTATTACAGCAGTCCACCCAAGAATTACATGCAGTTTAACCTAAAAAGCCAAGAGACCTCAAGCAGGTTTAATGAAAACATACATGTGTGCTAACTTGGCCTTAGCTACTCATAGCCTATGCTGGGATGGGGGTAGAGGCGTACCAACTCATACTGCAGTAAGCTTGAGGCTCACCGGGGACAAATTCCAACTGCTGGCTGCCCATTTTGTGCCTGATAAATGGGCAGCCAGCAGTTGGAAATTGGAGAGGAGGAGGACAACCTGGACACACAAGGCCTGTCTGAGGCAATTTTCAGGCGAGCCTGTAACTGGGAAAGCCTTTTTCCAGTGGGAGGCTGCTTAAATATGCAGCTTGGGGTCCTATCGACGCTTATTGTAGGACTTTAATTGTTAGGTACAAGGCGTTGAGCGGCCAAACCAGTGGTCCTTAAGGGGCGTTCTGGGTGCAGCTCAAAAAACAGCTGAAGAAATATTACTTTTTTTTGTGGTGCTAGGAGAATCAAGAGTGCTCCTCCTGGGTCATTAAAAAACCCTGACCTGTCCACGGCCCCCTCCTGTATCAACCCCTCCCCCTGCCCGTCCCCCCAACCCCCATCAAGACTCAACCTGTCTGCAGGCTGGCTCAAATGAGGGAGGTGGCTGATTTATTGGGTCAGCTCATTTATACAGATCAGCCGTGATCTAATTGAATGGCGAAATGGACGTGAGGAGCTGAATGGCCTGCTCCTGTTCCTAAATATCCATTGGTAATTCTGTAGTGTAAATCCTGTGTTAAACAGGAGTACTCTGCTGGGCACATTTGAGTGCAGCCTTTAAAAGGTTATATCTGACCGAAGATTGCAGTGGCTGGTCGAGGGAGAGGGAGTGGTGTGCAACGGCCACCACACGTTAAAAAAATCCACGCACAGGCATCTTCCACCCTTGAGGATGTAGATCGGGTCCTTCATTTGAAACACCTGTGAACTCATCCTTTTTTGGCGTGGAAGCAAGTCATCCTCGTTTCGAGGGACTGCCTATGATGATGCTGAGTTCAGTGAGTTAATTGTCAGGTAGCTGGACTATTAGCTCATGTGCAATTTTAGCTAACTTTTAAAGAATATCTATAATTGGAAGATCTGGTAGTGGCAGCTGATGAAGGCACATGTGCATTGAAAGGAGGGAGAAAAGAGCTCACAATTGTATCAAAACCCCCATAACTCTGCTTGAGGAGGTTGAGCAAAGGAAAAAGAGACTGCTGGGCCTTCACGAGAGGAAGCCACAAAATGTGGCATTGAGTGCCAATTCTTCCACCCCATAAAACTGCAGACCAACGCCGCAAGGTAAGGGCAGGCAAGGTAACACATCATGATTTCCCTTTTCTTCCTTGGGCATCAGCACAGTCATCATAATCAGCTGCACCAAATGAATAGACATATAATGAATACACTTATCTTTGTTTCTGTTATTAATACAAAAATCTTGAATAAGCACTTTAGTCTATTTTAACTTTTTATCATTAATAGGTTTCCCAACATTACTTGAATCTTTTCTTTTACCACCGTGTAACTATGGAATCCTGCACTGGTGCAATATTTCAACAGTCGATGTGCAATAATATACTTGAAAAGCTACAATTACCATGCGAGCAAATTAATAGGCATGCACTCCAAAGATTCATTTATAAATATTGAGAAGAAAGGACTAGCATTTACATTGTTTCCTGAGGATGTCCAAAGCACTTTCCACAACTCATGAAATGCTTTTTGATGTGTGGTTATTGTTGCTATGCAAGGAAACATAGCAGCCATTTTGATTGAGGGAGGAATATTGGCCAGGATATTTTACATCCACTTGAGCAGACAGATGGGACCTTGATCTAACTGAAAGACAACACCTCTGATAATGCAGCACTACCCCAGTAATACACTAGAAATCTCAGCTTAGATTATAAACTCAAGTCATGTGGCTCAATGTTCCCCAATTTCTTTGGTGCAGGCTGCTTTTTTTGGCTTACGTTAAAAAATACAAGTTTCCCCAATCAATTTGCACCAGCGTAACTCAGTTAGTTATGATTTTTTTAGGTTAGTTTTTTTTCAGTCAAAGGGGGCGTAACCTGCCACTCGCGCCAATTCTGGCCATTTAGGCAAGTTTGGCCAGCTCAGGGTTACTCCAATTCTGCCGAGGCCAGCGTATGTGGCCTCTGTAGAGAAACCTTCTGGTGAGTTAAGGAAATCGGCGCAGGTAAGTAAATCAGCACAGCAGTTGCCCGGACAGCAGCAGCAGGAGAGGTGAGAAAGAGTGGGAGAGAGGGGGGGAGGGGGGGGGAGCCTTTCGGGTATAGTTAGGTGCGGGGACCAGGAGGGAGGAGGCCATTCGGTCTGAGATAGGTGCGGGGATCGGGACCAGGAAGAGGCCATTCGGCCAGGGATGGGGGCGGGGATCGGGACCAGGAGGAGGCCATTCGACCAGGGATAGGAGCGGGAATTGGGACCAGGAAGAGACCTTTCGACCTGGGATAGGAGCAAGGACCAACACCGGCATCGGGAGGGGAGAGGGGGACTTTAATAATTTAATGGAGGTAAGTTGCTGCAATGTATTTTAATGTGCTTGTGCAGGTTGCGAACTGGCTGTATGTTTCACTTTCCAGCCTCAGCCCGCATTGTGTCCCTGGTTACCGTGGCAACCCGATCTTTTTGGTGCAGATCAAGATTCCACCCCCCAAAACTAAACGACAGGCTAGGCGGCACCAAATTGAAGAAATCAAACGGGGATGATTATTTTTTGGCATACTTGGGCTCCAAAAATACGGATGTAACTCTTCAAGTACGCCAAAAAACAGCTTTGGGGAAAATTGAACCCATGAAGTGGGTTTGAATCCACAGCCTTGTGACATAGATTTGGTTTTGATTGGCCAAAAAACAGTTCCAAAGCTTTTGGCTTTGTAGGCAATCAAAAGCCAGCATACTATAGAGTGACATGGTTGTGTCACAGATGTGATGAAGTCAAAATGCACAAAACAGAAAGGGCTGCTGCTATGTTAGTAAAAATGTGTGTAAAGCACTAAGGATTAATATGGCTAGTGATAGAGAAAAATATATGGCCAAATGTAGTATTTAATTATTTGGCTAACCAGCCATTTTAACTCTGATGCATAACACTATATATAACGGACTATGCAAATTAGATAGCAAGGTTTGAGCTCATCTGCTTCAAGGTGACCCATAAGTGTCTCTGTGATTAGGCCTTAAAGCATCAGTCCTTCTTACTTCTGTGATTAAATATTAAGTAATATGTGGGTTGATTACACATTCTAAAAAAGGTTTCAACACTCCATGAATGAATATGGTAATTGTATTAATTTATAGCAGTACAAATCAGTTCAGAGAATCTTACACACAATCAGTACAAGATAACTGAAGGTATCTGTTTGAAATCTGCATCAAATCTTAGTTCACATTGGTCAAAACATTCAGCACTAAATTCAATTTTAAGATCAAAATGGCAGATTATGTTTTAGAACATTATTTCAATTCTTATTTCATGTTCATTATTTAAAAGATACTGTTTTCTTTTTTGCAGTGCTTGTTTTTATAAACACACATTCATTTGAAGAATTGCAAAACCAATTGTGATTCAAGTAGCTTCTACAACTTGCATTAATGTAGCGCCTTCACTGTAGTAAAACGTCCCAAGGCGCATGTACAAAGCAAATTAAAGAGATTCTACTCATTACAATTTAGAACTGTTAGGCTTCATGGTGTCAGTCTACATTAAGTTGATCAAATTTCCAGGAGAAAAGCATTTTAAAAAATCACAGCAATCTTAAAGAAAAAGATAACTGGAAAAACTCAGAAACAGTCAGCATAAATGCTGAATACTATATACTATTAATAATAATGAAATAACTGGGGAATGATTAAATGGCTTTGGTTTCATCTGAATGGCCAAAGCCATCGAACTTAAGAGTTGGAACTGAATGGCTAAGATCTCTGTGGAAATCAGCAGCACACAGGGAAACTTGGCTCTGCTCCAGCTGACGTTCCCTGGTTTAAGATTGGATTTCTATTAAAAGACCATTCCTTCATAAATGGCTCCCGGATTCTAAAATGACTCCTGCGCAATCGGAAAAAGAGATCTCGGGCATAATTCAACTGTGGCAGTCTTACCATGACAACTGCTGCATCTGTTACGGGCCAGTTACATAGTAGTTTCTGCATCAATGCAACAAGGACTTTGCATTGCATTGACGCACAAAGTGTAATCTGACTGTTGTTTGAATTCGCCAATCTGAAGGTGATTCAGATTCTAGCAAGCAGCACAAGAGCACCGTGAGCAAGTAGTCTCACGTCTCCTGGGTTTCACACTAAAAGAAAGAAACATATATAAAGACTCGCATTTATATATAGCACCATCCACAACCGAGTGTAGGAAAAGCGGCAGCCAATTTGCACACAGCAAGGTTCCACAAACAGCATTATGATAATGGCCAGATATGCTGCTTTAGTGATTTGGTTGAGGGGTAAATATTGGCCAGGACACTGACGAGAACTCCCTTGCTCTTCTTCAAAATAGCACCATGGGATCTTTTACTTCCACTCGAGAAGGACCTCAGTTTAACATCTCATCTGAAAGACGTCATCTCCGACAGTGCAGCACTCCCTCGGTTCTGCATTGCAGTAACAGCCTAGATTTTGTACTCAAGACTCTGGAGAGGGACTCGAATCCACGGCCTTCTGACTCAGAGCCAAAAGTGTTGCCACCGAGTCATTGGCTACATTATAACTGCAACCAGTACGAAGGCACTGTGCAAACTTCAGTTTTAAAGTCAAAAAAAGATCCCAGATGGTCTCCTGGATCACCTTTAAACTTTAGGTGTTAGTAAAATGTGAGAGAGCAGTCATTAACCACGTCACTGGCACTGAGGAGTGGAGCTCTGTTCATGTATTTAAGTGTGCATATACAGATCTCCACTTTACCCGTATAGAGTGAGATACAGAGCCAGGGGGAAAATTAAGTGCTGAGGCTCCCAGCAACCTAGAACAGATACTAATGCCAGGCCAGTCTCTGCAGCGCAAGAAAGGAAAATGTAAAGAAGAATTACAGAGCTGCTTATGCTATGCCTCCTACTTTGAGTACAGCAGCAATGGGGAGGAAGGGGTGCAGGGGATGATAACATTATAAAGGAGACAGAACAAAACCTGGGAACTATACACCAGCCAGGTTACTGTCAGTGATAGGAAAGATATTGGAATCTATACTAAAAGAAAAAGAAAGAAAGAAAGTCAATGGAGTGTAGTCACTGTTGTAATGTGGGAAACGCGGCAGCCAATTTGCACACAACAAGCTCCCACAAACAGCAATGTGTTAATAACCAGATAATCTGTTTTAGATGTTGCTTGAGGGATAAATATTGGCCAGGACACTGGGGATAACTCCCCTGCTCTTCTTCGAAATAGTGCCATGGGATCTTTCGCATCCACTTGAGACAGCAGACGGGGCCTCGGTTTAATGTCTTATCCGAAAGACGGCACCTCTGACAGTTTGGCACTCCCTTAACATTGCACTGGAGTCTCAGCCTAGATTTATGTGCTCAAGTCACTGGAGTGGGACTTGAACCCACAAACTTCTGGCTCAGAGGTGAGGTTGCTACCAACTGAGCCACAGCTGACACTCGAAGTGAAAGGAGAGCATCTAGAGACAGAAAATATGATAAAAAAAACTAAGGATGGATTCTGAAAGACTAAATTATGCTTAACTAACCTGATAGAATTTTTTGAGGAAGTAACGGTGAGAGTAGACGAGACCAATGTGATAGATGTCATATATTTGGATTTTTGAAAGGCCTTCGATAAGGTACCATACAGTAGGCACATTACAAAGGTTAGGGCATTTGGAGTCAGGGGACAAATAGATGAATGGATAGCAAATTGGCTAAAAATAGAAAGCAGAGAACAGGGACAAAGGGTAATTATTCAGATTGGAGGATGTTAGAAAATGGTGTTCCACAAGCATCAGTGCTGGGATCACTGTTAATCATAAGTTACATTAATGATTTGGACTTCATAGAATCATAGAAGTTTACAGCACAGACAAGTCATGTATTGATGCTTGGGGTCACTAGACACCAGGGGGCGCTACTGCCGGAGGCCATCGGGCTGTATGCGCGTGTGTGCGGGCCCTGGTATATAAGTGCTGGTCTTGCAGTCACTTTGGGTGCAAATAAAGTGGACCAGGTTTATACCTGAGTGAGTTTACAGCAACAAGTCTTTTGAGTCATTATATACATAACAGGAAGGAGGCCATTTTGGCCCATCATGTCCATACCGGCCAATAAGAGGCTGTCCAGCCTAATCCCACTTTTCAGC
Source organism: Pristiophorus japonicus (assembly GCF_044704955.1). NCBI lineage: Eukaryota > Metazoa > Chordata > Chondrichthyes > Pristiophoridae > Pristiophorus > Pristiophorus japonicus. The sequence goes on along the minus strand of NC_091984.1, from coordinate 197,517,450 downwards.
TCTTGGTCCATAACGCTGCAGGTTATGACACTTCAGGTGCACATCCAAGTACTTTTTAAATGTGGTGAAGGTTTCTGCCTCTACCACCCTTTCAGGCAATGAGTTTCAGACCCCCACAACCCTCTGCGTGAAGAAGTTTCCCCACAAATGCCCTCTAAACCTGCTACCAATGACTTTAAATTTATGCAGTACAAGAAAGATAGTGCAGGGGTCCCCTGTGGTCATCCCCCTGCAAAACAAATACACTGCTTTGAGTACTGTTGGGGGGGATGACTCATCAGGGGAGGGCAGCAGCAGCCAAGTTCATGGCACCGTGGCTGGCTCTGCTGGACAGGAGGGCAGGAAAAAGATTGGGAGCGCGATAGTGATAGGGGATTCGATGGTGAGGGGAATAGATAGGCGTTTCTGCGGCCGCAACCGAGACTCCAGGATGGTATGTTGCCTCCCTGGTGCAAGGGTCAAGGATGTCTCGGAGCGGGTGCAGGACATTCTGAAATGGGAGGGAGAACAGCCAGTTGTCGTGGTGCACATTGGTACCAACGACATAGGTAAAAAAAGGGATGAGGTCCTACGAAAAGAATTTAAGGAGCTAGGAGCTAAATTAAAAAGTAGGACCTCAAAAGTAGTAATCTCGGGATTGCTACCAGTGCCACGTGCTAGTCAGAGTAGGAATCGCAGGATAGCGCAGATGAATACGTGGCTTGAGCAGTGGTGCAGCAAGGAGGGATTCAAATTCCTGGGGCATTGGAACCGGTTCTGGGGGAGGTGGGACCAGTACAAACCGGACGGTCTGCACCTGGGCAGGACCGGAACCAATGGCCTAGGGGGAGTGTTTGCTAGTGCTGTTGGGGAGGAGTTACACTAATATTGCAGGGGGATGGGAACCTATGCAGGGAGACAGAGGGAGACAAAAATGAGGCAAAAGCAAAAGACAGAAAGGAGATGAGGAAAAGTGGAGGGCAGAGAAATCCAAGGCAAAGAACAAAAAGGGCCACTGTACAGCAAAATTCTAAAAGGACAAAGGGTGTTAAAAAAGCAAGCCTGAAGGCTTTGTGTCTTAATGCAAGGAGTATCCGTAATAAGGTGGATGAATTAACTGTGCAAATAGATGTTAACAAATATGATGTGATTGGGATTACGGAGACGTGGCTCCAGGATGATCAGGGCTGGGAACTCAACATCCAGGGGTATTCAACATTCAGGAAGGATAGAATAAAAGGAAAAGGAGGTGGGGTAGCATTGCTGGTTAAAGAGGAGATTAATGCAATAGTTAGGAAAGACATTAGCTTGAATGATGTGGAATCTATATGGGTAGAGCTGCAGAACACTAAAGGGCAAAAAACGTTAGTGGGAGTTGTGTACAGACCTCCAAACAGTAGTAGTGATGTTGGGGAGGGCATCAAACAGGAAATTAGGAGTGCATGCAATAAAGGTGCAGCAGTTATAATGGGTGACTTTAATATGCACATAGATTGGGCTAGCCAAACTGGAAGCAATACGGTGGAGGAGGATTTCCTAGAGTGCATAAGGGATGGTTTTCTAGACCAATATGTCGAGGAACCAACTAGGGGGGAGGCCATCTTAGACTGGGTGTTGTGTAATGAGAGAGGATTAATTAACAATCTCATTGTGCGAGGCCCGTTGGGGAAGAGTGACCATAATATGGTGGAATTCTGCATTAGGATGGAGAATGAAACAGTTAATTCAGAGACCATGGTCCAGAACTTAAAGAAGGCTAACTTTGAAGGTATGAGGCGTGAATTGGCTAAGATAGATTGGCGAATGATACTTAAGGGGTTGACTGTGGATGGGCAATGGCAGACATTTAGAGACCGCATGGATGAATTACAACAATTGTACATTCCTGTCTGGCGTAAAAATAAAAAAGGGAAGGTGGCTCAACCGTGGCTATCAAGGGAAATCAGGGATAGTATTAAAACCAAGGAAGTGGCATACAAATTGGCTAGAAATAGCAGTGAACCTGCGGACTGGGAGAAATTTAGAACTCAGCGGAGGAGGACAAAGGGTTTGATTAGGGCAGGGAAAATGGAGTACGAGAAGAAGCTTGCAGGGAACATTAAGGCGGATTGCAAAAGTTTCTATAGGTATGTAAAGAGAAAAAGCTTAGTAAAGACAAACGTAGGTCCCCTGCAGTCAGAATCAGGGGAAGTCATAACGGGGAACAAAGAAATGGCAGACCAATTGAACAAGTACTTTGGTTCAGTATTCACTAAGGAGGACACAAACAACCTTCCGGATATAAAAGGGGTCAGAGGGTCTAGTAAGGAGGAGGAACTGAGGGAAATCTTTATTAGTCGGGAAATTGTGTTGGGGAAATTGATGGGATTGAAGGCCGATAAATCCCCAGGGCCTGATGGACTGCATCCCAGAGTACTTAAGGAGGTGACCTTGGAAATAGCGGATGCATTGACAGTCATTTTCCAACATTCCATTGACTCTGGATCAGTTCCTATCGAGTGGAGGGTAGCCAATGTAACCCCACTTTTTAAAAAAGGAGGGAGAGAGAAAGCAGGGAATTATAGACCGGTCAGCCTGACCTCAGTAGTGGTTAAAATGATGGAATCAATTATTAAGGATGTCATAGCAGCGCATTTGGAAAATGGTGACATGATAGGTCCAAGTCAGCATGGATTTGTGAAAGGGAGATCATGCTTGACAAATCTTCTGGAATTTTTTGAGGATGTTTCCAGTAAAGTGGACAAGGGAGAACCAGTAGATGTGGTATATTTGGACTTTCAGAAGGCTTTCGACAAGGTCCCACACAGAAGATTAATGTGCAAAGTTAAAGCACATGGGACTGGGGGTAGTGTGCTGACGTGGATTGAGAACTGATTGTCAGACAGGAAGCAAAGAGTAGGAGTAAATGGGTACTTTCCAGAATGGCAGGCAGTGACTAGTGGGGTACCGCAAGGTTCTGTGCTGGGGCCCCAGCTGTTTACATTGTACATTAATGATTTAGACGAGGGGATTAAATGTAATATCTCCAAATTTGCAGATGACACTAAATTGGGTGGCAGTGTGAGCTGCGAGGAGGATGCTATGAGGCTGCAGAGTGACTTGGATAGGTTAGGTGAGTGGGCAAATGCGTGGCAGATAAAGTATAATGTGGATAAATGTGAGGTTATCCACTTTGGTGGTAAAAACAGAGAGACAGACTATTATCTGAATGGTGACAGATTAGGAAAAGGGAAGGTGCAATGAGACCTGGGTGTCATGGTACATCAGTCATTGAAGGTTGGCATGCAGGTACAGCAGGCGGTTAAGAAAGCAAATGGCATGTTGGCCTTCATAGCGAGGGGATTTGAGTACAGGGGCAAGGAGGTGTTGCTACAGTTGTACAGGGCCTTGGTGAGGCCACACCTGGAGTATTGTGTACAGTTTTGGTCTCCTAACTTGAGGAAGGACATTCTTGCTATTGAGGGAGTGCAGCGAAGATTCACCAGACTGATTCCTGGGATGGTGGGACTGACCTATCAAGAAAGACTGGATCAACTGGGCTTGTATTCACTGGAGTTCAGAAGAGTGAGAGGGGACCTCATAGAAACGTTTAAAATTCTGACGGGTTTGGACAGGTTGGATGCAGGAAGAATGTTCCCAATGTTGGGGAAGTCCAGAACCAAGGGTCACAGTCTAAGGATAAGGGGTAAACCATTTAGGACCGAGATGAGGAGAAACTTCTTCACCCAGAGAGTGGTGAACCTGTGGAATTCTCTACCACAGAAAGTAGTTGAGGCCAATTCACTAAATATATTCAAAAGGGAGTTAGATGAAGTCCTTACTACTCGGGGGATCAAGGGGTATGGCGTGAAAGCAGGAAGGGGGTACTGAAGTTTCATGTTCAGCCATGAACTCATTGAATGGCGGTGCAGGCTAGAAGGGCTGAATGGCCTGCTCCTGCACCTATTTTCTATGTTTCTATGTTTCTATGCCCGCTGGTGGTTGACCACTTTGCTAAGGGAAATAGGCCCTTTCTATCCACTATATCTAGACCCCTCATAATTTTCTACACCTCAATGAGGTCTCCGCTCAGCCTCCACTGTTCCAATGAAAACAAATCCAGCCTATCTAATCTGTCCTCATAGCTTAGATTCTCCACTCCTGGCAACATCCTCATAAATCTCCTCTGAACCCCCTCTGGTGCAATCACATCCTTGATGTAATGCAGTGACCAGAACTGCACGCATTACTCCAGCTGTGGCCTAACCATAGTTCAAGCATAACCCCCCTGCTCTTGTATTCTATGTCTTGGCTAATAAAGGCAAGCATTCCGTATGCCTTCTTAACCACCTTATCCACTGGCCTGCTACTTTCAGGGATCTGTGGACATGCACTCAAAGGTCCCTTTGTTCCTCTACATTTCTCAGTATCCTACCATTTAATGTGTATTCCCTTTCCTTGTTAGCCCTCCCAAAATGCATTATCTCACACTTCTCTGGATTAAATTCTTCGGAACAAGTAACACAATATCAAAACTTGCAGATGACAACAAACTGAGGGGCTAGCTAACATTGAGAAAGAATGCAGCATAATACAAGAAGACATTAGAAAACTTGAAGACTGGGCAGTTAAGTGGCAAATGAAACATAGAAACATAGAAAATAGGTGCAGGAGTAGGCCATGCGGCCCTTCGAGCCTGCACCACCATTCAATAAGATCATGGCTGATAATTCACCTCAGTACCCCTTTCCTGCTTTCTCTCCAAAACCCTTGATCCCATTAGCCATCAGGGCCATATCCAACTCCCTCTTGAATATATCCAATGAACTGGCATCAACAACTCTCTGAGGTAGGGAATTCCACAGGTTAACAACTCTCTGAGTGAAGAAGTTTCTCCTCATCTCAGTCCTAAATGACTTACCCCTTATCCTTAGACTATGTCCCCTTGTTCTGGACTTCCCCAACATCGGGAACATTTTTCCTGCATCTAATTTGTCCAGTCCCGTCAGAATTTTATATGTTTCTATGAGATCCCCTCTTATCCATCTAAACTCCAGTGAATACAGGCCCAGTCGATCCAGTCTCCCCTCATATGTCAGTCCTGCCATCCTAGGAATCAGTCTGGTGAACCTTCGCTGCACTCCCTCAATAGCAAGAACGTCCTTCCTCAGATTAGGAGACCAAAACTGAACACAATATTCCAGGTGATGCCTCACTAAGGCCCTGTACAACTGCAGTAAGACCTCCCTGCTCCTATACTCAAATCCCCTAGCTATGAAGGCCAACATACCATTTGCCTTCTTCACCGCCTGCTGTACCTGCATGCCAACTTTCAATGACTAATGTACCATGACACCCAGGTCTCGTTGCATCTCACCTGTTCCTAATCTGCCGCCATTCAGATAATATTCTGCCTTCGTGTTTTTGCCACCAAAGTGGATAACCTCACATTTATCCACATTATACTGCATCTGCCATGCATTGGCCCACTCACCTAACCTGTCCAAGTCACCCTGCAGCCTCTGAGCATCCTCCTCACAGCTCACACCGCCACCCAGCTTAGTGTCATCTGCAAACTTGGAGATATTACACTCAATTCCTTCATCTAAATCATTAATGTATATTGTAAATAGCTCGGGTCCCAGCATTGAGCCCTGCAGCACCCCACTAGTCGCTGCCTGCCATCCTGAAAAGGACTCATTTATCCCGACTCTCTGCTTCCTGTCTGCCAACCAGTTTTATATCCACGTCAGTACATTACCCCCAATACCATGTGCTTTGATTTTGCACGCCAATCTCTTGTGTGGGACCTTGTCAAAAGCCTTTTGAAAGTTTAAATTCACCACATCCACTGGTTCTCCCTTGTCCACTCTACCAGTTACATCCTCAAAAAATTCCAGAAGATTTGTCAAACATGATTTCCCTTTCATAAATCCATGTTGACTTGGACCGATCCTGTCACTGCTTTCCAAACGCACTGCTATTTCATCTTTAATGATTGATTCCAACATTTTCCCCACTACTGATGTCAGGCTAACCAGTTTATAATTACCCGTTTTCTCTCTCCCCCCTTTTTTAAAAAGCGGTGTTACATTAGCTACCCTCCAGTCCATATGAACTGATCCAGAGTTGATAGACTGTTGGAAAATGATCACCAATGTATCCACTATTTCTAGGGCCACTTCCTTAAGTACTCTGGGATGCAGCCTATCAGGCCCCGGGGATTTATCGGCCTTCAATCCCATCAATTTCCGTAACACAATTTCCCGCCTAATAAGGATTTCTTTCAATTCCTCCTTCTCACTAGACCCTCGGTTCCCTAGTATTTCCAGAAGGTTATTTGTGTCTTCCTTTGTGAAGACAGAACAAAAGTATTTGTTTAACTGGTCTGCCATTTCTTTATTCCCCATTAGAAATTCACCTGAATCTGACTGCAAGGGACCTACATTTGTCTTCACCAATCTTTTTCTCTTCACATATCTTACCTTAACAAAATAAATGTGGCATGATGCACTTTGATAGAAAAACATAGGAACATCTTCGAAAATAAAAATATCAGTGGGGATGGAGAGCAAAGGGATCTAGGGTGAACAAATCATTAAAAGCAGTATTGTGGACCAGCAAAGCAATTAAAACTGCTAACCAAGCTCTGGCATTTATTTCTAGGGGTAGAGAATTCCAAAGTAGTGAAATTATGTTAAACTTGTATAGGACGCAGGTCAGACTGCACATAGAGTAATGTGCACAGTTCTAGTCTCCATTCATTAAAAAAGACATTGAAGCACTGGAGAAAGTGCAAAAAAAAATTGCAAATACAAGGATGGTACCAGAATCATCATCATCATAGACAGTCCCTCGGAATCGAGGAAGACTTGCTTCCACTCCCAAAGTGAGTTCTTTGATGGCTGAACAGTCCGATATGAGAGCCACAGATCCTGTTACAGGTGGGACAGACATTCGTCGAGGGAAGGGGTCGGTGGGGCTGGTTTGCCGCGCGCTCCTTCCGCTGCCTGTGCTTGGCCTCTTCATGCTCTTTGCGTTGGGACTTGAAGAGCTCAACGCCCTCCCAGATGTACTTTCTCCATCTCGGGCGGTCTTCGGCCAGGGTCTCCCAGGTGTCAGTGATGATGTCGCACTTTACCAGGGAGGCTTTGAGGGTGTCCTTATAACGTTTCTGCTGTCCTCCTTTGGCTCGTTTACCGTGAAGGAGCTCCTCATAAAGCATTTGCTTAGGGAGTCTCGTATCTGGCATGCGAACTATATGGCCTGCCCAGCGAAGCTGATCGAGTGTGGTCAGTGCTTCAATACTGGGGATGTCAGCCTGGTCGAGGACACTGATATTGGTGCGCCTGTCCTCCCAGGGGATTTGCAGGATCTTCCGGAAACATCGTTAGTAATATATCTCCAGTGACTTGAGGTGCCTTCTATACATCGTCCATGCCTCAGATCCATACAGGAGGGCGGGTATTACTACAGCCCTGTAGACCATGAGCTTGGTGGTAGATTTGAGGGCTTGGTCTTCAAACACTCTTTTCCTCAGACGGCCGAAGGCTGCACTGGCGCACTGGAGGCGATGTTGAATCTCCGCATCAATAGCTGCCTTTGTTGTTAAGAGGCTCCCGAGATATGGGAAATGATCCACATTGTCCAGGGCCGCGCCGTGGATCTTGATGATTGGAGGGCAGTGCTGTGCGGCGGTGACAGGCTGGTGGAGAACCTTTGTCTTATGCATGTTAAGCGTAAGGCCCATGCTTTCATATGCCTCAGTGAATACATTGACTATATCCTGGAATTCAGCTTCTGAATATGCGCAGACATCAGGACTGGTTTGATGAAAATGATCAGGAGATCAAAGAACTAATGGATCGCAAGCGCAAAGCATTTCTGAGCCTCAAGTAACAACCCAACTCGGGAGCTGCAAAACAACATTACAGACGGCTCAAGGCTCAGGTCCAACAAAAAATCCGGGGCCTAAAGAACAGGTGGTGGATGGAGAAAGCACAGGAGATACAACAACTGGCCGACAGCCACAATATGCGAGGATTCCTCGCTGCAGTCAAGGCCACCTACGGTCCAAACTCCCAAGGCCCCACCCCATTCCTGGCCAAGAATGGGGAAACACTCATCAAGGACACCGAGGCTGTCAGGGCTCGATGGAAGGAGCACTTTGAAGATCTCCTCAATTGAGACTTTGACTCGAGTGTTCCCGACTCCATCCCGCAGCATGCGACCCGCCACCAACTCAGTGAAATTCCAGCGTTGCACGAGGTAGGCAAAACCTAAAACCAGAATGGAGAGATTACAGCTATCAGGAAGGATTGAAGAGGTTGGGGCATTGTTCTTGAGAAAAGAGAAGACTGAGAGCTAACCTGCTAGAGGTCTTTAGAATTATGAATGGGTTTAACAGGGTAGATGTAGAGAGAATGGGTCCAAGTTTCAGCTCAAGTTGCTCCTATTTTTTTGGAGCAACTAGTTTAGTCTGGAGTATCTTAGAAATCGCAATTCTCGGCATTTAGTTTGCTTCAGTTCTAGTTAGTTAGAATAGTTTCGTTTTAGTACAGTTTTTTTTTCAAAAGGGGGCGTTACCAGCTACTTACGCCTGTTTTGCAAGCTTAGGCAGCGAAAAGTTATTCCAAACTAACTTAGAACAGAGTGTCGATTTTTGTACGCTCAGAAAAACCTTGCCTACACTTTATAAATTAGGCGCAGGTAGCGAGAGATGTGGAGGGGGAAGGGAAGTTAGAGGGAAGTTAGGGGATTCTGCAAAGCATTAATCACTTTACTTTTACCAATAGAGAACCATCATCAATAATAAATGATAAATCAATCAATAAATCAACCAATAAATCAATCAATCCATCAAAAAATCAATCAAAAAAATAAATAAACAAATAAAAAATAATAAAAAATCAATCAAGAAATAAAAAATTAAAAGTTTCTACTCACCTACTGCAGCACCGGGAGCCCTCCAACAGCCTGCTGAAGATGCTAAAGAGGCGTTCAGGCTGACGAGGTGCTTGGACGGGCCCCGCCACCGATGAGGTGCTCGGGCAGGCCCCGCCGCTGAAGAGGAGTTCGGGCAGGGCCCACCACTGAGGAAGTAAGGGCAGGCAGGCCACTCAGCCCAGGATAGGGGCGATGACCCTTCGGCCAGGGATAGGGTCATCGCCTGGAGACAGGACGCGCTGGGAGGGCCAGGAGCTACTGTGCACGCGTGCAGCTGCCAGCACTCTTTTTGGTGCAGTGCTATAGCTCCGCCCCCAGCTGCTTGTGCTGTGCTGCGTTGACTGTGAAACAGGCCTGCTGGACTCGGAGAATTGCGAAGTAAGTTTTAGGCGCTTTTTTTATTCTAAAAAATAGGCGGGCCTCTTGATCTGCGCAGTTCTAGGAGGACATCCGAAACGTGGGCCCAATGTTTCCACTTTCCTCGTTCTGCCCTGACCATGCGGCTCCAGACCTCATTACAGCTTTGGTCCAAACATGGACAAAAGAGCTGAATTCCTGGGGTGAGGTGAGAGTGACTGCCCTTGACATCAAGGCAGCATTTGACCTAGTGTGGCATGAAGGAACCTTAGTAAAAGTGAAGTCAATGGGAATCAGGGGGAAAACTCTCCACTGGCTGGAGTCATACCTAGCACAAAGGAGGATGGTTGTGGTTGTTGGAGTTCAATCATCACAGCTCCAGAACAACGCTGCAGGAGTTCCTCAGGGCAGTGTCCGAGGCCCAACCATCTTCAACTGCTTCATCAATGAAATTTCCTCCATCATAAGGTTAGAAGTAGGGATTTGTTCGCTGATGATTACACAGTGTTCAGTGCCATTCGCAACTCCTAGGTAATGGAGCAGTCCATGCCCGCATGCAGCATGACCTGGAAGACATTCAAGCTTGGGCTGATAAGTGGCAAGTAACATTCGCGCCAGACAAGTGCCAGGCAATGACTATCTCCAACAAGCGAGAGTCTAACCAGCACCCCTTGACATTCAACAGCATTACCATCACCGAATCCACCACCATCACCATCTTGGGGGGGTCACCATTGACTAGAAACTTAACTGGACCAGCCACATCAATACTGTGGCAACAAGAGCAGGTCAGAGGCTGGGTATTCTGCGATGAGTGTTTCACCTCCTGACTCCCCAAAGCCTTTCCACCATCTACAAGGCACAAGTCAGGAGTGTGATGGAATACTCTCCACTTGTCTGGATGAGTTCAGCTCCAACAACACTGAAGAAGCCCAAAACCATCCAGGACCAAGCAGTCCACTTGATTGGCACCCCATCCACCACCTTAAATATTCACTCCCTCCTCCACCGGTGCACCGTGGTTGCAGTGTATACCATCTACCAGATGCAATGCAGCAACTCACCAAGGCTTCTTCGGCAGCACCTCAAAAGCCCGCGACCTCTACCACCTAGAAGGACCGGGGTAGCAGGCGTATGGGAACACCTTCACCTGCAAGTTCCCTTCCAAGTCACACACCATCCCGACTTGCCATTCCTTCATCGTCGCTGAGTCAAAATCCTGGAACTCCCTCCCTATCAGTACGGGGAAGTGCCTTCACCACACGGCACGGTGATTGAGTACATGGTGCTCTATGTATAAAAGCAGATTCTCGGCCTTTTGGCTAAGATCAAGTGCTGATTGGGCATTCATATGCTAATTGACTCATTGCAGAAACTTGTCTTTCCAGTTTGGCTGGGTCTGGCCTTTTGGCTCGGGCCAAGCACCAATTGGAGAGAAGAAGAAATCTGCATGTCGACCGACCATTGGGCAGGTGCCGGACTGGCACCACAAAAGATTGAAGGCTTCGGCCAAAACACAAGCCGAAAGGAGGAATCTGCAACCCGGATGGCGGCCAACCGAGCGACGAACGAGGTCGTCCGAAACACCATCCGAGTGACTGTAAAGAAAATGGAAGGACAGACGATGATCAACCGGGACCTCTTCGTGAAGAAAATCCTGCTTGAAACCTGTGGCATGAAAGGCGCCGATGTCTTCGCCTTGCAGGACATCCCGAAGAGAGGTTACTTTGATGTAACCTTGAGAAATGTCACCCTATGCCTGAAGTTCCTGAAGGGATTGAAGGAGGTGAGTGAACCACTGCGGTCAATGCTGACTTGGGAACCACTGTTCACCCTCCCATCGCAGAGGAAACACAGTGCACATGTACAACCCCCATATCCCATCATTGATGTCCCTCGCAGGTATGTCGATGGGGCAGGAAACAGCATCGACCTGAAAGACTTCCACGGGATTTGGGCCAGCAAGCGCCAGATCCAGGTCACCATGAAAGTGGACGCCAGCGGAACCATCCTGCACCCCCCCTCCAGCTTCGCCATCGGAGGAAGTCGGGGCTACATGGTGTACGCTGGCCAACCCAACGCGTGCCGGATCTGTGGGAAGGCAGGCCATGTGGCGGCAAGCTGCAAAACAGTCATCTGCCGCAACTGCAAGAACGAAGGCCACCAGACAAAAGACTGTAAAGAGACCAAGTGCTGCAACCTTTGTGGTCAAGCTGGGCATCTTTACAAGAACTGCCCCAAACGTAACTTCAGCTATGCGCAGGCGGCAAAGAACATTGCACGAGAGGAGGAGGAAGCTGAGGAACACAACGCTCCAGAGGAGATCGACACCCTTCCCCCGACCAACACACTGTGCAAGGAAGAAACCACCCTCATGGACACTGAACAAGTCAGGGAGGAAGAGAAGCCTGCTACAGCGAGCTGCGAGACACCAGCACCCAGCAGTGAAGTTCTCCCCCAGCACACCGAGCTCATGAACGAGGAGGCAACAGATGATGGAGCGGGATGGGAGACCGTCAAGAGAACGGCCCGCGTGTAAGGAAAAGTGGCGAGCAAGGGCCCCTGCTGAAACGAAAGGGAAGAGGCGGCTAACGTCCACGACAGACAGCAGCGACAGCAGCTCGTCTGATGGCGAAAGACGAGACAAAACCCCTCACTACCGCCACCAGAACAAGAGGCAAAACGCCAATCCACAGCCCCAGGCGACTGGGAGCAGTGAAGCGACCAGTGCAGCCACGCTCCGGGAAACCGGGAGCAGTGAAGGGCCCAACGCACATGAGCTCTGGAATACCGGGAGCGAAGAAGAGACTGAAGCACCGAGCTCCAGAACATTGTGAGTGATGAAAAGAGGGAGCCACCAACACCAGGCGAGGACAGCGCAGAGGACATATTGGATTTTCTGACAACACTGCACCAATCCCCTGGTCGAAGCACCCTCATGGCAGAGGACGACCCGTATCCCAGCCCAGGTGAAGTAGACTTTTATAGTGTTAATCTATGTATGCGGGAACAGGCCACTGGGCAGGTCTCCGATTTAAACGACGGTTTATTTGAAATGTAATGTTCTGAACCGTAACCACTAACTTTAAAATGGATTTAAAAATTGCATCTATTAATGTGCGTAGCGTAAAATCCACTACACGATGTGTTTCCACCTTGGGGTGCCTCGCCAAGGTCAAAGCATACCTGCTGTTCTTGCAGGTGTGCGGTCTGCCGCACTTCAGCAGTTACCGGCAGTGGTCACGATGGTGGGCCCATGGACCATCCATCTGGTCAGGAGGCAATGACTGCCGGTCCTCCAGCCTGGGCATTCTGCTGGGGGAGGCCACTTCACAATCACCGAAGTTAAGGAGGTGGTGGGCGGCCGCCTCCTCGTAGCAGATGTAATGTACAAAAATTCCCCGCTCAGGTTAATTAATGTTTATGCCCCAGCTCTCAAGAATGAGTGGCTGGCCCTCTTCCAGCAGCTCCCACCGCTACTGGCAACGTCCAGGCCGGTCATTCTGGGCGGTGACTTCAACTGCATCATCGGTGCGGCTGAACGATCCAGCAGAGCCGACAGCAAACTGGACGCCACGTCCAGACTCCTGATGGACGCGGTAAAAGATGCCAAGCTGTGCGACGTCTTCAGCAACCCTGCAGATGGAGCACCACGCAGATACACCTGGTCGAGACCAGACGGGTCCGTCCATTCCAGAATAGACTTCCTGTTTGTGTCCCACACGCTCAAGGTCAGATCCACCGACGTCACGCCGGTGTTCTTCTCTGACCACTGCCTCCTACTGGCCGACTGTCACCCACAGGAAAACCAGAAAGTTGGCAGAGGGTTATGGAAGCTGAACGTGAAACTGTTGACTCCAGAAAACGTTGAGGAACTCAAGAGGGATTACAAAGGTTGGAGAACCGTAAAACCCCTCTGCGATTCCCCGATGCACTGGTGGGAAACAATCAAGACGAACATCAAGAGGTTCTTCATCCTCAAAGGTGTTCAGAAAGCGAGAGGGAGACAGAGGGAATTGTCCCAACTCCAGAAGAGTATGCAAAACCTGCTCCTGCTGCAGTCGATGGGGGTCGATGTCGCGGAGGACCTCGAAGAGGTGAAGGGCCAGCAAGCCTCGCTCTTTGCCTCAGATTCCTCCAAAATCATCTTCCGCTCCAGAGTCCGCTCCGTCGAGCAGGATGAGACGTGTTTGCGTTTCTTCTTCCAAAAGATACACAGGGGGCGCTCTGTGATCACCAGCCTAAAGGAAGAAGATGGTTCTGTGGCGTCTTCGCAGCCTGACATGCAGGGATCAGCAAATCCTTCTATGCCAGGCTGTATGACGTCAAGCCCACAGACCGCGCGGCCTCCCAGTCTTTCCTGTCGTCTATCTCGGAGGTCTTAGACGACAGCGAGCGGGAGAGTCTGGACCACCCGCTAACTCTGGATGAGCTGACAAAGGACATCCGGTCCTTCGAGACGAATAAAACTCCCGGAAGCGACGGCTTACTGGTCGAGTTGTATTCGGCTCTGTGGGACTGGATCGTCCCAGACCTGCTGGAAGTGTACGAGGGTATGCTTCTGGCCGGCAGCATGTCAGAATCGATGAGGAAAGGCATCATCACCCTCATCTACAAGCAGAAGGGGGAGAGGGAGAAAATCAAAAACTGGCGGCCCATTTCGTTGCTCAATGTGGACTACAAGATCCTATCAAAGGTCATCGCCAACAGGGTCAAGTCTGCTCTTGAGCTGGTGATTCACCCGGACCAGACCTGTGCTGTCCCTGGCAGGAAGATCTCTGATAGCCTCTGTCATGTATGTAACCTCACTGTAACACCACTGTATTACTGTATACCTAGATGCACACCTTGACCACAAGGGGTGAACTTGTGGGAGACACTCCTTACCTGATCACACAGGTATAAAAAGGGAGGTCCCACGCAGGGTCATCACTTGGAGTCCTGTGAATAAAGAGTTAAGGTCACAGAGTGACCTTGTTCCCAGAATGTGCCTCGTGTGGTTTCATGCTGTAAAGTAAGGACTTTACATTGGCGACGAGAAACGGGAATTCACGACCCACGAGAATGGCCACCGGTGGCACAGAGGAACGGTACTGTGTTGGGGAAGACTGGGACAATTTTGTCAAGAGGCTTCAGCAAAGCTTCGTTATGAAAGAATGACTGGGGGATGCAGCGGCCGACAAGCGAAGGGCTCATCTTTTGACCAGCTGCGGACCAAAGACTTACGCGCTGATGAAGGACTTACTAGCACCCAAAAAGCCGGCGGACAAAACCTTTGAAGAATTTAGCAAACTGATCAAGGTGCACCTCAAGTATTAGCATACATATGGCCTGACACAGATTCTACACCCACTGACGTCAGGAAGGACAGAGCATATCAGACTTCGTAGTGGACCTCCAGCGTTTGGCCAGCCTCTGTAAGTTCACAGACGCCTGCAGGGGGAAGATGCTAAGGGACTTCTTTATCGAGGGCATCGGTCATGCAGGGATTTTCCGCAAGTTAATTGAGACCAAGGATTTGACCTTGGAAGCAGCGGCGTTGCTAGCTCAAACTTTCATAGCGGGGGAGGAAGAGACGAAAATAATATACGCGCGCAATTATGCCCCTAACGCGGCGAGGGATCAGGGAGTTAACATCATCAATGCGGCTCAGAGCCCCGCAGGCAGGCAGGGGCAGTTCGACACCCCCCAGGCAGCAATAGACCCCAGAGTAGGACTTCAACAGGGAGAGTGGCAGGCTGAATGGACATTCACACCATCACAGCGGACAATGTGGCCTGGGATGGGGCCATTGACACCCACTAATAGGGTACTTAAGAGCAGTCCAAGGGACAGTCAGCGTGGAATGCCTAGCCCATAGTCCCTTTGTTCCCACAATGGAAGCTTTAACTCGTGCTGGAAGTGTGGGGAAAAACACCCAGCCAGATCTTGCAGATTTCAACAGCTTGTCTGCAGGAACTGCAATCTCAGTGGCCATTTAGCTCAAATGTGCAGGAAGCCTGCAACCAGACTAATATATGAGGTGGATGGACCAGAAGAGGGTCCTCTGAGGCAGGATGACTTTTGGGGCGAATCGATGGATGCCGAGGTTCAGCGGGTCCATGTGGCGAATATTCACAGTTCATACACCAAAACACCACCCATGATGATGAAGGTTTTGTTAAATAGTATCTCTGTACACATCGAGCGGGACACTGGGGCCAGCCAGTCACTCATGGGCGTTCAGCAATTTGAGAAGCTATGGCCATTTAAAGCCAGTAGACCAAAATTAGCACGTGTTGAGACACAATTATGGACTTACACTAAAGAAATCATTCCGGTGCTAGGCAGTGCAATGTTGGCTGTCACACACAATGGGTTAGTGAATCGGCTGCCGCTCTGGATTGTCCCAGGCAATGGTCCCACACTGTTGGGGAGGAGCTGGTTAGGCAAGATGAACTGGACATGGGGGGATGTTCACGCAATGTCATCTGGGGAGCGAAGTTCGTGCTCACAAGTTCTGCAACAATTCGACTCACTATTCCAACCTGGCGTCGGGACTTTCAAAGGCACTGAAGTAATGATACACATCACCCCGGACGCCAGGCCAGTGCACCACAAAGCCAGAGCGTGCCGTATGTAATGCGGGAAAAGATCGAGAGTGAATTGGACCGGCTGTTGAGAGAGGGCATCATCTTGCCTGTTGAATTCAGCGACTGGGCGAGGCCCATCGTTCCTGTCCTAAAAGCGGATGGCTCTGTCAGGAATTGAGGCGACTACAAGGCCACCATCAATCGGGTGTCCCTACAAGACCAATACCCGCTCCCAAGAGCGGAGGACCTTTTCGCCACGCTGGCAGGCGGCAAGCTCTTCACCAAGTTGGACCTCACTTCAGCCTATATGACCCAGGAACTGGCCGACGAATCCAAACTACTGACCACCATCACCACGCACAAGGGATTATTCGTTTATAACAGGTGCCCATTTGGCATTCGATCAGCAGCCGCGATTTTTCAATGAAACATGGAAAGCCTGCTTAAATCCATTCCTGGAATGATCGTATTCCAGGACGACATCCTCATCATGAATCGCGACACCGAGGAACACCTCCACAACCTGGAGGAGGTGCTACGCCGACTGGACCGGGTAGGCCTGCGATTCAAGAAGTCTAAATGTGTGTTTTTAGCCCCTGAGGTTGAGTTTCTGGTCAGGAGGGTTGCTGCAGATGGGATTCGGCCCACCGAATCCAAAACAGAGGCGATTCGATGAGCACCCAGGCCCTGCAACACATCGGAGTTGCGTTCATTCCTGGGACTGCTGAACTATTTCAGGAACTTTCTGCCGAACTTGAGCACGTTGTTGGAGCCGCTACACGTGCTCCTGCGGAAGGGTTGCGATTGGTTTTGGGGGGACTGTCAGGAACGGGCTTTTGATCGGGCGCGAAACCTATTTTGTTCAAACAAGTTGTTGACCCTGTACGACCCTTGTGAAAAATTGGTTCTTACATGTGATGCATCGTCCTATGGGGTTGGGTGCGTGTTGCAGCAGGGCAATGCTGAGGGTCAACTACAACCTGTGGCTTATGTCTCCAGGCCGCGCTCTCAAGCAGAACTGGGATATGGCATGTTCGAGAAGGAAGCGCTTGCATGTGTCTATGGCGTAAAAAAAATGCAACAGTACCTCTTTGGTAGGAAGTTTGAGTTAGAGACGGACCACAAGCCATTAACATCCCTGTTATCTGACAGCAAGGCAATCAATGCCAATGCATCAGCTCGCGTACAGCGATGGGCTCTCACGCTGGCTGCTTATGACTAGTCCATCCGGCACCGGCCCGGCACTGAAAATTGCGCTGACGCGCTCAGCAAGCTTCCACTGGCCACCACTGAGGGGGCAGCGGAGCAAAGCGCCGAGATGGTCATGGCTGTTGTTGCCTTTGACAGCGCAGGCTCCCCCATCACAGCCCGCCAGATCAAAATCTGGACAAACAGAGATCCCATCCTATCCCTGATCAAGAAATGTGTCCTGACTGGGGATTGAGCGCCCGCACACGGAGTATGCCCTGAGGAGGTCAGACCGTTCCACAGATAGATGGATGAGCTCTCCATCCAAACCGACTGCCTACTATGGGGCAGCTGGGTAGTTATGCCCCAGAAGGGCAGGGAGGCATTCATCCGGGAAATCCACAGCGAGCACCCAGGCATTGTGCTGATGAAGGCCATTGCCCTGTAACACGTTTGGTAGCCGGGAATTGATTCAGACCTGGAACACTGTGTTCGCAGGTGTACAACGTGTGCCCAGCTGGGTAATGCCCCCAGGGAGGCCCCGCTCAGCCCGTGGCCCTGGCCCACCAGGCCATGGTCACGCATTCATGTTGACTACGTGGGCCCGTTCATGGGTAAGATGTTCCTTATTGTGGTAGATGCGTACTCGAAATGGATCGAGTACATCATTCTAAATTCATGCACGTCATCCACCACCATGGAAAGCCTCCGTGCGATCTTTGCAACCCATGGCTTGTTGGACATCCTGGTTAGTGATAATGGCCCATGTTTCACAAGCTACGAATTCCAAGAGTTTATGTCGGGCAATGGCATCAACCACGTCAGGACTGCACCGTTCAAGCCGGCCTCCAATGGCCAGGCGGAACGTGCGGTCCAAATCATTAAGCAAGGGATGCTCAGGATTCAAGGACCCTCCCTACAATGCCGCTTATCGCGCCTCCTGCTGGCCTATAGATCCTGACCGCACTCGCTCACAGGGGTCCCGCATGCAGAGCTACTAATGAAACGGACACTCAAAAATCGGTTGTCCCTCATTCACCCAGTCTTGACCGACATAGTTGAGGGCAAGCGCAAGTCACAAAACAAGTACCATGACTGTCATGCGAGGGGGAGATGTATAGAAATAAATGATCCTGTATTCGTCCTCAATCACGCCATGGGGCCCAAATGGCTCAAGGGTATTGTAATTGACAAAGAGGGGAATAGGTTCATCGTGGTAAAACTCAACAATGGTCAGATATGCCATAAGTATCTGGATCAAGTATCGACACGGAGGAAGCTGAAGAAGACCATGAGATGGAGCTCACAGCACTGCTGGTGAATGAGCAACAAGAGCATTCAGAAGAATGCACAGTCCCTGCGGTCAGCCCAGACAGACCGGAATCGCCACAGGTGACAGACACTCACTTCAGTGTCCAACAACCAGAGCCCCAACTGCGGCGCTCCACGAGGGAGTGTAGACCACCTGAAAGATTGAACCTATGATCCCAATAAGACTTTGGGAGGGAAGGTGATGTCATGTATGTAACGTCAATGTAACACCACTGTATTACTGTATACACTCAACCTAGATGCACACCTTGACCACAAGGGGTGAACTTGTGGGAGACACTCTTTACCTGATCACACAGTTATAAAAAGGAAGGTCCCATGCAGGGTTATCACTTAGAGTCCTGTGAATAAAGAGTTAAGGTCACAGAGTGACCTTATTCCCAGAATGTGCCTCGTGTGGTTTCATGCTGTAGAGTAAGGACTTTACAGCCTCGTGCTACTCAGGGACACGATCGCCTACGTGCGGGACAGGAGGGTGGACACCTGCTTAATCAGCTTAGACCTGGAGAAGGCCTTTGACAGGATATCGCACATGTACCTGATGGACGTGCTCTCGAAAATGGGGTTTGGGGAGGGTATCCGCAATTGGATTCAACTGCTCTACACAGACATCAGTAGCGCAGTTCTAATCAACGGGTGGGAAACTGAAAGCTTTCCAATCAGATCTGGAGTCAGGCAAGGCTGTCCTCTCTCCTCTATCTTGTTTGTGTGCTGTATCGAGCCCTTTGCCGAGTCCATCAGGAAGGATGCGGGCATTAGATGGGTGACGATCCCAGGCAGTGGAGGCGCTCAGGTCAAGACCTCCCTGTACATGGACGACGTCGGCATCTTTTGCTCGGATCCGCAGTCGGTTCCAGATTGCTCGCAATCTACGACCAGTTTGAACTGGTTTCTGGAGCGAAGGTCAATCGCAGCAAAAGCGAGGTCATGTTCTTTGGCAACTGGGACGACCGATCCTTTATTCCCTTCACCATGAAGCCAGGTTACCTGAAGGTGTTGGGAATATGGTTCGGAGCGGACGGGGCGAGCGCCAAAAACTGGGAAGAGCGTATCGCCAAAGTGAAACAGAAACTGGGATGGTGGAAGCTGCGCTCCCTCTCCATTTCAGGAAAGAACCTGGTCATCAGGAGTGAGGTGCTCTCGGTGTTGTTGTACGTGGCGCAGGTCTGGCCCATACCCTGCTCCTGCGCCGCGGCAGTCACCCATTTTCCACTTTGTCTGGAGGTCCAAAATGGACCATGTCCGCAGAGACACAATGTACAAATCTCTGGACAGTGGAGGAAAGGATATTCCAAACGTGGCCCTCATTCTGATGGCCACATTTGTGTGCGGCTGCATCAAGCTGTGCACAGACCCCCGGTACACAAACAACAAGTGTCACTACATTCTGAGGTTCTACCTGTCCCCGGTGTTGCGAAGGATGGGTCTGGCCACGCTGCCGCGAAACGCCTCCACCAGTTGGACCATGCCTATCCACCTGTCCTTCATGGAAAAGTTTTTCAGAAAATAAACCTTTGACCACAAGGCCATAAAGCAGTGGTTGGCACGTAAGGTCCTGGACGCCCTACGAAAGAAGGAGAGGGTGGACCCTGTCGGGTGGTTCCCCGAGCAGACTGTCGAACTCGTTTGGCAGAACATCTCATCGCCAGAGCTTTCACACAAGCACCAAGACGTAGCTTGGTTGGTGGTGAGGAGGGCCCTACCCGTCAGATCCTTCATGCACAGCCGGGGTTTCAGAGACACGGCACTCTGCCCCCGATTTGGCTGTGGTGCGGACGAGACTGTCATCCATCTCCTTCGGGATTGCCCCTTTGCAAGGCAGGTCTGGAAGGAGATGCAGTGGTTGCTGTCGAGGTTCATCCCAAGCAGCTCCGTAACGCAGGACTCTGTGCTCTACGGGCTGTTCCTAGGGGGACACACTGAGACAGACATCATCTGCTGCTGGAGGGCCATCAACTCGATGAAAGATGCACTTTGGTCTTCCCGAAACTTGCTGGTCTTCCAGAGCAAGGAGATGTCCACGTTTGCGTGCTGCAGACTGGCACAATCCAAGATCCAGGAGTATGTGCTGAGGGACGCACTAAAAATTAGTGCTGTCGCCACAAAGGCACGGTGGGGAAGAGCCACAGTTTAAAGCCCTTCCACCACGGTAAACCCAGGGGATGGAATCAGTATAAAACTCCCCTCGGGCTGTACTTGTAAACTTTTTGTATACATAGAGCACCATGATCTGAAAACACCTATGCAGTGCCATGTATAATGCAAGTTCTGTTTAGTAATGTATGTTGAAAAGAAATGTAACTGTACCCTCACCCATTCCGTGTACCGTATAGTGCCACATGTAACGTAATTTGATGACTGTATTACAATGTATCCTGGATTGTACTGAATTGTACCTCGAAATGTAAAGCAAGCAAATGTATTGAACGGAACTGCCGTCAGCATCCAAATGTATTGTATGGAATTGCTGACCGCATCCAAATGTACTGAACTGCTTTCCAATATATTGTGCAAATTTTTATATGAATGAAGAATATTTTGAAATATAAAAAATTTTAAAATTTTTTTAAAAACACCGCACGGTGGAAGTACTTTCACCACATGGACTGCAGTGGTTCACAAAGGTGGCTCACCACCACCTTCTCAAGGGCACTTAGGGATGGGCAATAAATGCTGGCCTTGCCAGCAATGCCCACATCCTATGAATGAATAATTTTAAAAAACTTGTAGGAGAATCCAAAACCAGATGCCATAAATACAAGATCGCTGCTCATAAATCCAATAGGGAAATAAGGAGAAATCTCTTTACTCAGAGAGTGGTTAGATTGTGGAACTCGCTACCACAGGAAGTGGTTGAGGCAAATAGCTTAGATGCTTTCAAAAGGAAATTAGACAAGAGTACATGAGAGAAAAGGGAATGGAAAGATATGCTGAAAGGCTGAGATGAGGTCGAGAGAATGTGAAGAGACTCATGTGGAGTATAAACACCAGCGCACACCAGTTAGGCAGTATGGTCTGTTTCTGTGCTGTACATTCTGTGTAATTCTATGTAATTACACCCAACATGCTGCAGAATAAGTGCTCGCTAAGTCTCAAATACCAGCTTCTACATCAATTCTACTTAGCATCAGGGTGCAAAAGACTCACAAAATGTTGCCTTCATTAATTATTGATGCATCAGGAAGGTGCTACACTAAATGTCGATGAAGGATTTTCTTTTCTAATATATTGTGCAACTTCAATCGTGGCCCTTCATAGAACCCGTTAAATGAGGAATGTTACACAGCACTGATTACATTTTTGGACAAGAAGGAAATACTATTTATTTTCAATAAAGACTCCACTAAAGTGTAGAGTTGGCCCTTTCCCGATTAAACAAACCTAATTGAGATGAGCTCAAGTTTCCGTCCTGGAGTTTTGCTCATCTCTCGTGGAAATCGGATTTTGTATTATATATGATCTTGTCTGATCAGTAGTTTGATAAAAGCAACCTTGCTGCATCCAAATGTTGCAAAGAACATAAAGGGATGAATAAAATGAAAGGAGTCAGCCCAGCCTTTGTTTATGACAGGGCTATAAAGCAAGCCCTTTACTGAGCAACCAATCTCTATATTTCACTAGTTCTTTCGCCCTTTATTACAATGCAGATCTCAGCTCACAATAAAGATAACGCACCTAAATCCCTTTTCTTTTTTAACTTCTATCAGCTGCATTATCAATTTATAGTATTATAAATATCTTATTTGACAAGCAGGCGATTTCCTTAATGAGAAATAAATGGGAGACAGAATGAGAAAATGAGCAGCTGGCCCTTGTTTGGATTCTGCAAGTTCATTAAAACAATATTAGGCCACATGCTTTGTATTAAGTGTCTCCATTTTTTTCCGATGACTTGAAGGCTTCCAATCAGCAAATTGCAGGCTGGAGCATTCATGGCCATCCCAGCTCATGCATAAGAAATGCACTGTGCCACCCGTGTCATCCCGTGACTCTGAAAATGTTAAAAATCTTAATTGAATAATGACAAGGTTGGCAGACAGCTCTGGTGGGAGACAAGCATCGCAGGCTCTGCAACAGGCCGAGATGATTGCACTTTATTCCCGATTAGGTGGCTGAAATTAGAATGTAATTCAAATACTCTTCGAGCTGAGCCATCACAGTCCATCACAGCATTTATCAGGACCCATCAGTGTTTGTCTCACCCAGGGCATGGCACTTCGCAGCCAATCACTGTCACTGGGGCCGGGGCGATGAAATTGACAAGGCTTCGCAGAAACGTTCAGCGGGTTCTGCTGACTCTTGGCCGGGACTTTTGGACCTCATCCAGATATCGGTGATGTCACACATATCACGGAGCAAAGTAAATTGCTCCTTACGGCTGCATGCAAACCAGTCTATCAGTTTGTCACTAGCAATGGGGGAGCCTGACTGACAGTCGAGTGCTAAAATGATGCACGCTCTGACAGCCCAGCAGGCAAGATGTTCAAAGAAATCGAGAGGTAATGGCAGAGGCTGGAGCAATTGTCAGTCAGCATAAAAGTTAACCTGAATGAAAAATGAAAAATCTATAAACACAAAATTGATCATGAAATACGCTACTGTGGAGACAGGTCACTGTGAGCCTTCAATGAAGCCATCCATCGCAACTTAACCTCACTCTCATCGAGATCCCTCTGAAAAATCCTTCCTCCAAAACAGCATCACAACGCAACCCCACAGCTAGCTGCGAGCTGACATGCAGAAACTTGCCGATTTGCTTTATTATTTTAATTGAATCGAGCTGCCTCAAATGGTTATTTTAACAGAAAGATAGGAAAACCTAGAGAAGACTAACCGTCACAACCCCTTTTAAAAAAAATTAAAGCAGCAAGATTGTTTTCAACGTGGTTTTTTTTTCACTCTCTTTCTCCTCCCTCCATCTCTAGATTTCTGCAAATTGATGATCAAACAGGAAGTGCTGATGACATCACTGGGGGAATGCGCGCAACAAGGTCAAACAGCTGAATTAACATTCAGAGTTGAATTGCCGCAATTGCTAAAGCACCCTTGGTTAAGGATTGCATCTCCTTATGATAATTCAGCTCACTGGTACTGTCAGCCTCAGTAATTACTCCCACCCAGTCTCCACAACGAGGCGATGAGCACTCACTGTTTAATCACAAATATTCTAACTATCTGCAGAGAAAAGATAAAGGGAATGAAAAGGATTTTGAAGCTGCAGACAATAATTATATATAACTTTTGATGTTTCAAAGAGTGCCTGATATCACATTGCATCTCTTTTGGAGGTGGTGTGGAGGGGGGGGGGCGGGGGGCGCGGGGGGGGGGGGGGAAGAATGGTCCTTTCAGTTTTTTTATGGGAGTAAATAATATGAAGCAATTCAATAAGGGCAGGAACTTGAAAGTAAGCTTTGGTGAAACAGCCTAACCTTATCACAAATATTGTGCGGTCACACACCAAACCTGACAGCCCCCTGTTGGGCTGGTAAAGGGACCATCTCAACAGAAACCATTACAACAAAAACCTGTATTTATATAGCGCCTTTAATGCAGTGAAACACCACAAGGCGCTTCACAGGAGTATTATGAGATAAAAATTTGACACCGTGCTGCATAAGTAGAATTTAGGGCACGTGATCAAAAGGTTGGTCAAAGAGGTAGGTTTTAAGGAGCATCTTAAAGGGGGAAAGAGGTAGAGAGGTAGAGAGGTGGAGAGGTTTAGGCAGGGAATTCCAGAGCTTTGGGACTAGGCATCAGAAGGCACGGCCACCAATGGTTGAGCGATTATAATCACGGATGCTCAAGAGAATTAGAGGAGCGCAGACATCTCGGGGGGTTGTGGGGCTGGAGGAGATTACAGAGATAGGGAGGGGCAAAGCCATGGAAGGATTTGAAAATAAGGATGAGAATTTTGAAATTGAAGCGTTGCTTAACCGGAAGCCAATGTAGGTCAGCAAGCACAGGGGTGATGGGTGAGCGGCACTTGGTGTGAGTTAAGACACGGGCAACCGAGTTTTGGATCACTTCTAGTTTATGTAGGTTAGAATGTGGGAGACCAGCCAGGATTGCTTTGGAATAGTCAAGTCTAGAGGTAACAAAGGCATGGATGGGGGCTTCAGCAGCAGATGAGCTGAGGCCAGGGTGGAGATGGGCGATGTTACAGAGGTGGGAATAGGCGGTCTTAGTTATGCTGTGGATTGTGGTTGAAAGCTCATTTCAGGGTCAAGTCTGACGCCAAGGTTTCAGCCTCAGACAGGAGTTGGGGAGAGGGATGGAGTCAGTGGCTAGGGAACGGAGTTTGTGGCGGGGACCGGAAACAATGGCTTCGGTCTTCGCAATATTCATTTGGAGAAAATTTCTGCCCTTCCAGAACTGGATGTCGGACAAGTAGTCTGACAATTTAGAGACCGCAGAGGGGTCGAGAGAAGTGGTGATGAGGTAGAGCTCGGTGTCATCAATGTATATGTGGAAACTGACTAGTCAGAAAGATGTGTATTAACAATTCTCTGGTGAGCTATTTTTTTGTTCCTTACTTCCCTCCCCATGCCGCCCCCCCCCCCACTAGCCCCAACCCTGCTAACACCCTCCCCCAAAAATGGATTAATTTTAAAGTCAAAAGACTGAAGAAATAAAACAAGGCTGAGTGCTTTTCCCCACAATTTTGGGCATAGGCTTGAGATGTTTAAATCTGTCTTGCTGGTGCCAGTGAGTGCTGTACAAGTAATGGCTGTTTGACATTCTCCACCAGCGTCATATGGTTTGACTTTTCATCTGTGTGAAAAATTGTCTGTCCTAAAATATTAAACATTAAAATTGAAGTGAGAATAAAAACATCGACCTTATTTCAAAGCGGTAACACATTTTATTAGTCATGTGGAGAGAACCGTTTCAGATGTTATGTCGAAATAAGCACCAAACACTAAACACTGATCTAAACTCACTGAATTAACCAAATCAGGGTTCGCTCATATGCATTGAAATGTGTGTCTTTGGGCCAATTGATGTTTCAGATGGCCTGTCAGTTTGGAAAATAGTTGACGTTGGGCATTACATATGAGAGTGATACGCATGCAATCCCTGATGAGAGGAGTACATATCCGATCACCGATGGTCCAATGAGAGGAGTTTGCATCTGACCCCTGGTGATCGAGTGAGAGGAGTATGTATTTGATCTGTGGTGATCAAGTGAGAGGAGTATGTATGTGATCTGTGGTGATCTAGGAAGAGGAACATACGAACATACGAAAAATGACGGACAGGTAAAGACCATCTGGTCCATTGAGCCTATCCCACACAATTCCGACACCTTGTGTATCACAGCATAGACACTCCACCCCACCCAAACCATGAGATCTCCTGGGAGAGGCAAAAAAACAGGTAAAAACCCAGGCCTATTTGGGGAAAAAAATCAGGGAAATTCCTCTCCGACCCATTTAGGCGACCGAAACTAATCCAGGAGATCACTCTAGCCTTGAATTCCCTGCAGTACCTACCTTCTGTAAGAGGTAATCTCCGCCGCAGTCAGAAACAAATCCAGCTTTTGCTTGAAGGAATTCAGTGAGTCTGCATCCACCACATGAAATGACAGTTTGTTCCAGAGGTCTACTATTCTCTGGGAAAAGAACTACCTCCTGACATCTAACCTAGATCTAGTCTTATACAACTTAAACTTGTGTCCCCTGGTCCTGCCTAACCTATTTAATTGAAATAAACGGTCAGCTGGAACACCGTCTATTCCCTTCATTATCTTATAAACCTCAATCATATCCCACGTAAGTCTATAGAGTCCAAAGAATCCAAACTCTTTTAACCTATCTCGATAACTAAGATGCTTTAGACTTGGAATTAGTCTAGTGGCCCTCTTCTACACCCCTTCCAGAGCCTCAATATCACCCACCATGTGAGGAGACCAAAACTAGGCACAGTATTCCAAGTGCAGCCTGACTAAGGTCTTGTACAAGGACAAAACAGTATGTCTCGTTTTATACGCACTTGTCCTATGGATATATCCCAACACTCTATTTGCTCTATCTATCGCTGCACGGCAATGCTCGTGTACCTTTAAGGATGTATGCACTAGAATGCCCAAATCTCTTTATATCTCCACCATCTTTAATGCCTTTCCCTGGAGGGTGTATGAATGTTGAGCATTTGCCCTGCCCACATGCATAACACTGCAGTTATCTAAGTTATACATCATTTTCCAGTCTTGCGCCCAATCTCCCAACACATTAAGATCTACCTGAATCAGACGAGCCTCTTCTACAGTTCTAGCACACAGATCTTGGTATCATCTGCAAATTTGAAAATTGTGCCGCCAAACCCCTGAATCCAGATCATTAACACGTATTTGACCCTTGGTGATCTTGGAAGAGGAGTACTTAGTTGATCCTTCGTGATCTAGTGAGAGGAGGCACTATTGTATCCCGCTACCACCCCATTTGCGAGCAGAAATGCTGTGGTAAGGACTGGAAAATTGTCTCCACTATTCCAGAACCTACTTTTCCACTTGTAATGTATGCACCTGTGAGTATGCTGCAGAGCTGTAGAGTTGGGAGTGGCCTAGCCAGTCACATGATGTTCACAAGACTCCGTAAAACCCCAGCCAGTTGGGGGATCCACGATGAGGCAGGTGATTGTGAGCCTGCTGGATGAACTGGTGATCTATAGTGTGATTGTTAATTGCAATAGCAGTGTGTTGCTATGAATTCTTAAGCAAAGAACCCAAGAAACAAATACATTACACCACTCATTTCATTTTACAAAAGTACTGTGAGCCAGCTAAGGGTCGCAGTGTCTCGAAGTTGCTGAATTGCACAATCTCAGCAATTATAAAAGCTGGCAGAAATCCTGTTTGATCTACAGAACAGGGCCAGTGGCCTGAAACCACATTCACTTGTCTAATGGTTTGTCAGCCGTTAAAAAGCTCCCTGATTTTAAAGAAATTTGGCCTACTTTTGTGGTTGGGTATTGGTAATTACAGGTAAAATTTGAAGCCCTGAAACCATTTGATAAAACTGAATCTTACATGAATACTTAACATATTAAAAAGCTGATCTTCCTCTTATACACTTGGTGCTCCTGACTCAGTGTTAAGTTTTTGCATATTTTATTAAACTGAGATCATCCATTCTTTAACCTGAGCTTCTATTGACTTCATCTGTAGTCTGATCTAGGCTGAACCTTGCTGTTATTTTCCAGTGGCTGCTGCTTCAGACTCTTACCAAACCTCAACTGTGCCCAGCGTTTCATATCAACAACATCAAAACTTGTATTTATAAAGCGCCTTTAACTTAGTAAAACCTCCCAAGGCGCTTCACAGGAATATTATAAGACAAAAAATATGACAGCAATCACATGAGAAATTAGTGCAGAACATCAAAACCTTGGACAAGGAGGTAACTTTTAAGGAGCGTCTTAAAGGAGGAAACAGAAGTAGAGAGGTGGAGAGGTTTAGGCAGAGAATCCCAGAGCTTAGGGCCTCGGCAACTGAAGACACAGCCACCGATGGTTGAGCGATTATAATCAGGGATGCTCAAGAGGGCAGAATTAGAGGATTGCAGATATCTCGGGGGGTTGTGGGGCTGGAGGAGATTACAGAGATAGGGAGGGGCGAGGCCATGGACACATTTGAAAACAAGGATGAGAATTTTGAAATTGAGGTGTTGCTTAATCAGGAGCCAATGTAGATCAGCAAACACATTGGTGATCACATGATAGATGAACGGAACATGCTGCGAGTTATGACATGGGCAGCAGAATTTTGGATGACCTCAAGTTTATGGAGGGTAGAATGTGGGAGGCCAGCTAGATGTACATTGGGATAGTCAAGTCTAGAGGCAAGAAAGGCATGGATGAGGGCTTCAGCAGCAGATAAGCTGAGGTAACAGCAGAGCCGGGAGATGTTACATAGGTGGAAATAGGTGCGGATATGTGGTTGGAAGCTCATTTCAGGGTCAAATATGACACCAAGGTTGCAAATAATCTGGTTCAGCCTCAGACAGATGTTAGGGAGAGGGATGGAGTCAGTGGCTAGGGAACAGAGTTTATGTTGGGGCCCGAAAACAATGGCTTCGGTCTTCTCAATATTTTAATTGGAAAAAGTATTTGCTCATCCAGAGCTGGATGTAGGACAAGCAGTCTGACAATTTAGAGACTGAGGAAGGGTCGCAAGAAGTGGTGGTGAGGTAGAGCTGGGTGTCGTTAGCATACATGTGAAAACTGACGCCGCATTTTCAGGTGATGTTGCCAAGGGACAGCATGTAGATGAGAAATAGGATGGGACCAAGGATAGATCCTTGGAGGACACCAGAGGTAATGATGCGGGAGCGGGAAGAGAAGCCATTGCCGGTGATTCTCTGGCTATGATTAGATAGATAAGAATGGAATCAGGGGAGTGCAGTTCCACCCAGCTGGATGATGATGGAGAGGCGTTGGAGAAGGATGATGTGATCAACCATGTCAAAGGCTGCAGACATGTCAAGAAGGATGAGGAGGAATAGTTTGCCTTTGTCACAAAGGAAGTCATTTGTGACTTTGATGAGAGCTGTTTCGGTACTATGGCAGGGGCGGAAACCTGATTGGAGGAATTCAAACATGGAGTTCCAGGAAAGGTGGGCATGGATTTGGGAGACGACAACATGTTCAAGGAATTTGAAGAGGAAAGGGAGATTGGAGATGGTATGGTAGTTTTCAAGGATGGAGGGGTGAATGGTGGGTTTTTTTGAGGAGAGGGGTGATGATGGCAGATTTGAGGGAGAGAAGGAGAGAACTGTTAACAATGTCAGCTAACATGGGAGCCAGAAAAGGAAGTTGAGTGGTCAGCAGTTTGGT
The DNA here is from genome assembly GCF_044704955.1 of Pristiophorus japonicus. Lineage (NCBI taxonomy): Eukaryota > Metazoa > Chordata > Chondrichthyes > Pristiophoridae > Pristiophorus > Pristiophorus japonicus. The sequence goes on along the minus strand of NC_091984.1, from coordinate 197,488,264 downwards.
GGGAAAAGGGTCGAGGGAGCAGGAAGTGAATCTCATGGACCAGATGAGGGTAGAGAGGTCATGAGGGGAGATCTAAGAGAAACTGGAGAAAGATGTGAGTTCAGGGCTAAGGCAGGAGGAGCCTTCTTCTAAGTTTGACCAGGTGGGCTAGGGGAAGGAAGGGAAGTGGAAGAGGCAGCTGAATGGATGGTCTAAATCTTAGAGGCAAAGTCCATGTGCTGCTCACACTATGGCCAGAAACTTGCCGGCGCTCAGAGGGCAGATTTGGAGGCGGGTCCACTGTCAAAATCTAAAAGATTGACAGCAGGGCAGTGTCGAGCTCTCAACATGCCTCCTTGTTAATTTCCCAAGTGCCGGCTCTGCCTGCGGTTTGCAGACTTGGCACTAAGTGGCGGGCCAGGCAATTGAGATAATAAAGAAGCTGCTTAACGGTATTTAAGCAGCATTTTACCAGGTCCTAATGATTTTTCTAACTTTTTCACAAGATTCACATCCCTCGGGGATCACATCAGGTAAGTGCATCGGGTTCTCAATGACTGTCCATTGTTGTTATAATTGACAGCTTCAAAAGTGGTATAAAAGCTATCATTTCATAGCTGTTCAATTTCCAATCTTAGAAGCTGGAGCATTCAGGATTTGGAATACACTTTTCAGCTTTACGGAGGTTTGAAGTGTTTGGAGTAAACTCTCTATCCAGTGTCAGCTCCTTGGAGCAACCTCTCTCACCACTGACAGATCGCTTCTGTCATCTCAACTTCAGCTGCTATCTATTCCAGCAGCATCGGTGCCCTTGAAAAAATCTCACCTTGGGATCTCAGAAACCCACCACAATCAGCCCCAACACCAACATCACCAGGCACACCAGCAGCACCAACAACAGCATCAACCTTCTCTGTAATCACCTGATGCTGCACAGGACACAGGGCATCAGCACCTGCCTGCATTGCTGCCCAGGAGGCCAGGGATGGCCTCACCATGGCCAGTGTGACTTCACCTGACGATGTACGCCCTGGCTGCCATATGATGCGTCAAGTTAGCACCACCCCACGCCAACATCATAAAGCATCCCTACAATGCCCAAGCCATTCCTTTCACACTCATCACCACTGTGAGGAGGTACCGTTATGTATCACCAGTCACTGCAACTCACTAAGCCATTTCCAAAGGTGCAAAGAAAATAAAAATTTCAATGTTTGACAACACATTAACAGAAACTTTACAAGAATATTGGTGATAACACCCAAGTGCTTACCCTTGTGTTTTGTTAGTTGATATGATTGCACAAGGATGAGAGTGAGTGTGAGGGGTGGCTAGTAAGATGGTGACATGATAATATCGATAGAGAGGGATAGGTGGAGGTACAAGGTAAGTTGGTGTGAGTAAGGATGTGCAGGAGTTGGGTAGGGAAGGCAGAGTGATGGGGATGTGATGAGTGGCACAGCAGGATGATGTTGAGTGTGGCTTTGCTGTAACGTTTTGTGATCTATTAAGATCATTGAAATGTTTGTGCCACTGCAGTCAGGTCCTCCTGACAACATCCCTGCTTGTGCCCTCCTGTGCAATGTGCAATCAGGCATGGTCACCTGGGGAGGTCTCTTCCACCCATTGAAAGGGAGCTCCCTGTGTGCTGTGACTCCCTCCATATACAAATGGAGGGAATCATGGGAGAGCCTGGGTGCAGCCATGCACCTTTGTGGAGTGCTTGTCAGTGTTTGCAGCACCTCAATGTTGTAGAGCACAGGAGTTAATAAGCTGCAAGCGCAAGGCATTCTTAAATTGGAAATAGCAAGAAAACTTGGGTGCAAGAAAACAGATCTACAGACATCTGAAGGCTGAGGTCCAACAAAAAACTCGCGAAATAAAGAACAGATGGTGGGTTGAGAAAGCGCAGGAGATCCAGCAACTAGCCAACAACCACGACGTGCATGGATTCTTGTTGTGCGAGGCCCCTTGGGGAAGAGTGACCATAATATGGTAGAATTCTTTATTAAGATGGAGAGTGACACAGTTAATTCAGAGACTAGAGTCCTGAACTTGGGGAAAGGTAACTTCGATGGTATGAGACATGAATTGGCTAGAATAGACTGGCGAGTGATACTTAAAGGGTTGACGGTGGATAGGCAATGGTAAGCATTTAAAGATCATATGGATGAACTTCAACAATTGTACATCCCTGTCTGGAGTAAAAATAAAACGGGGAAGGTGGCTCAACCGTGGCTAACATGGGAAATTAAGGATAGTGTTAAATCCAAGTAAGAGCAATATAAATTGGCCAGAAAAAGCAGCAAACCTGAGGACTGGGAGAAATTTAGAATTCAGCAGAGGAGGACAAAGTGTTTAATTAGGAGGGGGAAAATAGAGTATGAGAGGAAGCTTGCTGGGAACATAAAAACTGACTGCAAAAGCTTCTATAGATATGTGAAGAGAAAAAGATTAGTGAAAACAAATGTAGGTCCCTTGCAGTCAGATTCAGGTGAATTTGTAATGGGGAACAAAGCAACGGTGGGCCAGCTAAGCAATTACTTTGGTTCTGTTTTCACGAAGGAAGACAGAAATAACCTTCCGGTAATACTAGGGGACCGAGGGTCTAGTGAGAAGGAGGAACTGAAGGATATCCTTATTAGGCGGGAAATTGTGTTAGGGGAATTGATGGGATTGAAGGCCGATAAATCCCTGGGGCCTGATAGTCTGCATCCCAGAGCACTTAAGGAAATGGCCGTAGAAATAGTGGATGCATTGGTGATCATTTTCCAACTCTGGGTCAGTTTCTATGGACTGGAGGGTTGCTAATGTAACACCACTGTTTAAAAAAGGAGGGAGAGAGAAAATAGGTAATTATAGACCGGTTAGCCTGACATCAGTAATGGGGAAAATGTTGGAATCAATTATTAAAGATGAAATAGCAGCGCATTTGGAAAGCAGTGACAGGATCGGGCCAAGTCAGCATGGATTTATGAAAGGGAAATCATGCTTGACAAATCTTCTGGAATTTTTTGAGGATGTAACTAGTAGAGTGGACAAGGGAGAACCAGTGGATGTGGTGAATTTGGACTTTCAAAAGGCTTTTGATTGGTGTGCAAAATCAAAGCAGATGGTATTGGGGGTAACGTGGATAGAGAACTGGTTGGCAGACAGGAAGTAGAGAGTTGGGATAAATGGGTCCTTTTCAGAATGGCAGGCAGTGACTGGTGGGGTGCCACAGGGCTCAGTGCTGGGACCCCAGCTCTTTACAATATACATTAATGATTTAGATGAAGGAATTGAGTGTAATATCTCCAAGTTTGCAGATGACACTAAACTGGGTGGCAGTGTGAACCGTGAGGAGGACTAAAAGGCTGCAGGGTGACTTGGACAGGTTAGGTGAATGGGCCAATGCATGGCAGATTCAGTATAATGTGGATAAATGTGAGGTTATCCACTTTGAGGGCAAAAACACAAAGGCAGAATATTATCTGAATGGCGGCAGATTAGGAAAGGGGTAGGTGCAACGAGACCTGGGTGTCATGGTTCATCAGTCATTGAAAGTTAGCATGCAGGTACAGCAGACGGTGAAAAAGGCAAATGCTATGCGTCACCATCTCAGTACAACCCCAACCCTCCATGAAGTTGAAAAGGCCATTCAACAACTGAGAAAAAACAACGCTTGAGGAGCGGATGGAATACCCGCCAAAGCACTAAAACATGGTGGAGAAGTACTATTGACGCGAATATATGAGGTTATTTCTCTTATTTGGAATGAGGAGAGCATGCCAGGAGATCTCAGCGGCGCCGTAACCGTGACCATCTTCAAGAAAGGAGATAAGTCCGATTGCGGTAACTGCAGAGGAATTCCCTGCTGTCTACCATAAGGAAAGTTATCGCAAAAATCCTCTTCATCCATCTTCTCCCTGTGGCATAAGAGCTCCTCCCAGAGTTGCAATGCGGATTCCGCCCACTCAGGGCCACAATGGACATGATCGTCACCGCACGACAATTTCAAGAGAAATGCAGGGAACAACACCAACCTGTATACATGGCCTTCTTTGACCTGACAAAGGTCTTCGACACTGTCAACCGTGAGGGATTATGGAGCATACTCTTCAAATTCTGCTGTCCTCAAAAATGTGTCACCATCCTCCGCTTGCTTCATGATAACATGCAAGCCGTGATCCTGACCAATGGATCCACCGCAGACCCAATTCATGTACGAACCGGGGTGAAGCAAGGCTGTGTCATTGCACCAATGCTCTTCTCGATCTTCCTTGCTGCAATGCTAAATCTCACCGTTAGCAAGCTTCCCGCTAGAGTGAAGATAATCTATTGAACAAATGGGACAAACGGAAAACTGTTCAATCTCCGTTACCTCCAGTCCAGATCCAAGGTTGTGCCATCGAATTAGAATATGCAAATGAAGCTTGCGTCTGCGCTCACTCGGAGGACAAACTCCAAACCATCGTCAACACGTTCAACGAAGCGTACGAGAGCATGGGTCTTAGACTCAACATCCGTAAAACAAAGGTGCTCTATCAACCTGCCCTCGCCACACAGCACTGCCCCCCGATTATCAAAATCCATGATGAGGTCTTGGACAACGTGGACCATTTTCATACCTCAGGAGCCTATTGTCAACAAGGGCAGACATCGATGACAAGGTCCAACACTGCCTTCAGTGTGCCAGCGCGGCCTTTGGTCGCCTAAGGAATAGAGTGTTTGAAGACCAGAACCTTAAAACCAGCACCAAGCTCATGGTCTACAGAACATTGGTGATACCTGCCCTCATATATGCTTCTGAGATATGGACTATATACTGTAGGCACATCAAAGCACCACCAATGCTGCCTCAGGAAGATCCTGCAAATCCATTGGGAGGACAGACACACCAACGTCAATGTTCTCGCCCAGGCCAACATTCTCAGCATCGAAGCTCGATCAGCTCCGATGGAAGGGCCACATCATCCGCATGCCCAATACAAGACTCCCAAAACAAGTGCTGTACTCAGAGCTCCGACACGGCAAGCGAGCCCCAGGTGGATAGAGGAAACATTTCAAGGACAGTCCGAGAGGCGGGAGTGCGTGGTGTCAGAGCGGCTTATAAAGGTCCAGGTGCGTGGAGAGGCGGCGGCAGTCCGAGAGGCGGGAGTGCGTGGTGTCGGAGCGGCCTATAAAAGCCCAGGTGCGTGGAGAGGCGGCGGCAGTCCGAGAGGCGGGAGTGCGTGGTGTCGGAGTGGCCTATAAAGGCCCAGGTGCGTGGAGAGGCGGCGGCAGTCTGAGAGGCGGGAGTGCGTGGTGTCGGAGCGGCCTATAAAGGCCCAGGTGCATGGAGAGGCCAGCTGGTGCAGCTGCAGCGGGGAGAGAAGGCATAAAAGAAGTAGAAAGAAACAGAAAGGTGACGTCACAGCCAACGGGGTAAGTGATTGGTTGGTGATTGGTGAGTAGCTTTTCTTTTTCTTTTTTATATCAGTAAGTAACCTGTTAACATTGTTGTTGCCAATTTAAGTGTATCTAAGGGTTAAGTCATGGCAGGAGAGCTCGGTCACGTGATATGCTCCTCCTGTAGCATGTGGGAACTCAGGGACACTTTCGGTGTCCTTGACGATTACAACTGCGGGAAGTGTATCCGCCTCCAGCTCCTGATGGACCGCGTTGCGGATTTGGAGCTGAGGGTGGATTCACTCTGGAGCATCCACGATGCTGAGAATGACGTGAGTAGCACGTGTAGCGAGTTGGTCTTACCGCAGGTGAAGGGTCCACAGCCAGCTAGGGAATGGAAGACCAGCAGGAAGAGCAGTGCAAGGAAGGTACTGCAGGGGTCCCCTGCGGACATCCCCCTGCAAAACAGATACACTGCTTTGAGTACTGTTGAGGGGGATGACTCATCAGGAGAGGGCAGCAGCAGCCAAGTTCATGGCACCGTGGCGGGCTCTGTTGCACAGGAGGGCAGGAAAAAGAGTGGGAAAGCAATTGTGATAGGGGATTCAATTGTAAGGGGAATAGATAGGCGTTTCTGCGGCCGCAACCGAGACTCCAGGATGGTATGTTGCCTCCCTGGTGCAAGGGTCAAGGATGTCTCGGAGCGGGTGCAGGACATTCTAAAAAGGGAGGGAGAACAGCCAGTTGTCGTGGTGCACATTGGTACCAACGACATAGGTAAAAAAAGGGATGAGGTCCGACGAGACAAATTTAAGGAGCTAGGAGCTAAATTAAAAAGTAGGACCTCAAAAGTAGTAATCTCGGGATTGCTACCAGTGCCATGTGCTAGTCAGAGTAGGAATCGCAGGATAGCGCAGATGAATACGTGGCTTGAGCAGTGGTGCAGCTGGGAGGGATTCAAATTCCTGGGGCATTGGAACCGGTTCTGGGGGAGGTGGGACCAGTACAAATCGGACGGTCTGCACCTGGGCAGGACCGGAACCAATGTCCTAGGGGGAGTGTTTGCTAGTGCTGTTGGGGAGGAGTTAAACTAATATGGCAGGGGGATGGGAACCTATGCAGGGAGACAGAGGGAAACAAAAAGGAGACAAAAACAAAAGACAGAAAGGAGATGAGTAAAAGTGGAGGGCAGAAAAACCCAAGGCAAAAAACAAAAAGGGCCACTGAATATAAAGGGGCTGCAGGAGGGGTCAAAACTAAAAATCATGGTTTAAAAACTAGGATTAAAACACTCTACCTAAACGCACGCAGCATTCGAAATAAAGTAAATGAGTTGACGGCACAAATCATTACAAATGGGTATGATTTGGTGGCCATTACAGAAACATGGTTGCAGGGTGGCCAAGACTGGGAATTAAACATACAGGGGTATCTGACGATTCAGAAAGATAGACAAAAAGGGAAAGGAGGTGGGGTAGCTCTGTTAATAAAGGATGATATCAGGGCAGTTGTGAGAGACGATATTGGCTCGAATGAACAAAATGTTGAATCATTGTGGGTGGAGATTAGAGATAGTAAGGGGAAAAAGTCACTGGTGGGCGTAGTTTATAGGCCCCCAAATAATAACTTCATGGTGGGGCAGGCAATAATCAAGGGAATAATGGAGGCATGTGAAAAAGGAACGGCAGTAGTCATGGGGGATTTTAACCTACATATCGATTGGTCAACTCAAATCGCACGGGGTAGCCTGGAGGAGGAATTCTTGGAATGCATATGGGATTGTTTCTTAGAACAGTATGTAACAGAATCTACAAGGGAGCAAGCTTTCTTAGATCTGGTCCTGTCTAATGAGACAGGAAAAATAAACGATCTCCGAGTAAAAGATCCTCTCGGAATGAGTGATCACAGTATGGTTGAATTTGTAATACAGATTGAGTGTGAGGAAGTTGTGTCAGAAACGAGCGTACTATGCTTAAACAAAGGGGACTACAGTGGGATGAGGGCAGAGTTAGCTAAAGTAGACTGGAAACACAGACTAAACGGTGGCACAATTGAGGAACAGTGGAGGACTTTTAAGGAGCTCTTTCATAGTGCGCAACAAAAATATATTCCAGTGAAAAAGAAGGGTGGTAAGAGAAGGGATAACCAGCCGTGGATAACCAAGGAAATAAAGGAGAGTATCAAATTAAAAACCAATGCGTATAAGGTGGCCAAGGTTAGTGGGAAACTAGAAGATTGGGAAAATTTTAAACATCAGCAAAGAATGACTAAAAAAGCAATAAAGAAAGGAAAGATAGATTACGAAAGTAAACTTGCGCAAAACATAAAAACAGATAGTAAAAGCTTTTACAGATATATAAAACGGAAAAGAGTGACTAAAGTAAATGTTGGTCTCTTAGAAGATGAGAAGGGGGATTTAATAATGGGAAATGTGGAAATGGCTGAGACCTTAAACAATTATTTTGCTTCGGTCTTCATAGTGGAAGACACAAAAACCATGCCAAAAATTGCTGGTCACAGGAATGTGGGAAGGGAGGACCTTGAGACAATCACTATCACTAGGGGGGTAGTGCTGGACAGGCTAATGGGACTCAAGGTAGACAAGTCCCCTGGTCCTGATGAAATGCATCCCAGGGTATTAAAAGAGATGGCGGAAGTTATAGCAGATGCATTCGTTATAATCTACCAAAATTCTCTGGACTCTGGGGAGGTACCAGCGGATTGGAAAGCAGCTAATGTAACGCCTCTGTTTAAGAAAGGGGGCAGACAAAAGGCAGGTAACTATAGGCCAATTAGTTTAACATCTGTAGTGGGGAAAATGCTTGAAACTATCATTAAGGAAGAAATAGCGGGACATCTAGATAGGAATAGTGCAATCAAGCAGACGCAACATGGATTCATGAAGGGGAAATCATGTGTAACTAATTTACTGGAATTCTTTGAGGATATAACGAGCATGGTGGATAGAGGTGTACCGATGGATGTGGTGTATTTAGATTTCCAAAAGGCATTCGATAAGGTGCCACACATAAGGTTACTGCAGAAGATAGAGGTACGCGGAGTCAGTGGAAATGTATTAGCATGGATAGAGAATTGGCTGGCGAACAGAAAGCAGAGAGTCAGATTAAATGGGTCCTTTTCGGGTTGGAAATCGGTGGTTAGTAGTGTGCCACAGGGATCGGTGCTGGGACCACAACTGTTTACAATATACATAGATGACCTGGAAGAGGGGACAGAGTGTAGTGTAACAAAATTTGCAGATGACACAAAGATTAGTGGGAAAGCGGGTTGTGTAGAGGACACAGAGAGGCTGCAAAGAGATTTGGACAGGTTAAGCGAATGGGCTAAGGTTTGGCAGATGGAATACAATGACGGAAAGTGTGAGGTCATCCACCTTGGGGAAAAAAACAGTAAAAGGGATTATTTGAATGGGGAGAAATTACAACATGCTGAGGTGCAGAGGGACCTGGGGGTCCTTGTGCTTGAATCCCAAAAAGTTAGTTTGCAAGTGCAGCAGGTAATCAGGAAGGCAAATGGAATGTTGGCCTTTATTGCGAGAGGGATGGAGTACAAAAACAGGGAGGTCCTGCTGCAACTGTATAGGGTATTGGTAAGGCCACACCTGGAGTACTGCGTGCAGTTTTGGTCACCTTACTTGAGGAAGGATATACTGGCTTTGGAGGGGGTACAGAGACGATTCACTAGGCTGATTCCGGAGATGAGGGGGTTACCTTATGATGATAGATTGAGTAGACTGGGTCTTTACTCGTTGGAGTTCAGAAGAATGAGGGGTAATCTTATAGAAACATTTAAAATAATGCAAAGCATAGACAAGATAGAGGCGGAGAGGTTGTTTCCACTGGTCGGGGAGACTAGAACTAGGGGGCACAGCCTCAAAATATGGGGGAGACAATTTAAAACCGAGTTGAGAAAAAATTTCTTCTCCCAGAGGGTTGTGAATCTGTGGAATTCTCTGCCCAAGGAAGCAGTTGAGGCTAGCTCATTGAATGTATTCAAATCACAGATAGATAGATTTTTAACCAATAAGGGAATTAAGGGTTACGGGGAGCGGGAGGGTAAGTGGAGCTGATTCCACGGCCAGATCAGCCATGATCTTGTTGAATGGCGGAGCAGGCTCAAGGGGCTAGATGGCCTACTCCTGTTCCTAATTCTTATGTTCTTATGTTCTTCAGGACACCCTCAAGGCCTCCTTGAAGAAGTTCAACATCCCCACCGACACCTGGGAATCCCTGGCTCAAAGTGGAAGAGAATAATCCGTGAGGGCGCCGAACACCTTGAGTCTCTTCGCCGGGAGCAAGCAGAGACCAAGCGTATACGGCGGAAGGAGCACATGGCAACCCAAGCACTTCAAAAAACCGGCACTTCAACCAACGTACTTTCAACTATCGTCTGTCCAACCTGCGACAGAGACCGTAGCTCCCGCTTTGGACTTAACAGTCATCTGGGAACTCATTTTTAATGTGAAAGCAAGTTATCCTTGACTCCGAGGGACTGCCTATGAAGATGATGATGATGAACGACGCTCATTCTGCCACCAGGTGCATAATTAAGCACTGCAGCAGGATTCTCAAACAGCTTCCGTTGCCTGGACCACTTTGGTGGAGCATTGCAGTACTCGCCTGAATGGGTCTCCATCTTCGTAGTCGTCTGCTGCATGCTTTACAACCAGGCAGTCATGAGGGGCCAGCCGCTGGAGGTCGATCCAGCAGTATCAGCTCAGGAGGAGGCTCAGCAGGAGGAGGAGGACCAGAATGCACAGGAGGCATCGTCGCCATCCCAACCCTGCAAGAGAAGTGCAGACCCATCTCATTGCTGCACGTTTCAGATGATCTTATGCCCACCTGACCCTTCAACTTCGCTTTTCCATGACCATCCCAATAAGTCCCTTCATGCATCATTGCCCACCATTAAATTATACATCTGACCTGATATAGGGACACAAAATAAAGATTTATTGCATCATAAAAAACAGTGCAAAAAATTAACACAATGTAATTTCTCACCCTTTTGCATTTCCTTATAACCCTCTTTACGCGTGCCTATCCTACTACTACACCACCATGTCTCCCCTGTGGCTGCCTCATGGGTCTAGGAAGGCTGCTGTGTTTCCTGAGCAGCCAGTTTCTCAAAGCCACCAGAGCATTCTGAGCTTCCAGGGCCGCGGCCATCCTCTCCAAAGCAGCACCGATACGCTCATTCCCTTGCGCCTGTGCTGTAATGGCAGCTGCCACATCCCCAAAGACTTGCAGCATCACAGCTGGATCTGCACGGTCTCTCTGGGAGTCCACCATCGCCTGCACACTGGCAACGATTGGCTCCACACTCCTGACCGCTTCCGACAGCCTGTCTGGCACCCTTGCCACTGCCTGGCCTCCACCCTTCTTTCATAAGCCCCAACATCGAAAGGCTTGTCTGAGTCCTCCTCAGCAGAGGTTCCGTCTGCCTGTAACCATGCTGCAGCCTGCTAGGCCCCGGTGCAACACCCAGTGCAAGCCCCTCTGCTATCTCCACTAAATCTGACCGTGTACTCCCAATATCTGAGCTGGCGCGTGAGTGGAAGCAGTGACACGGTGCTGCCAGCAGTGTCCCCCTCGTCCTCTGCCTCATCTGAGTGGTCACCAACAGATGGAGGGGGCTCCAGGTTGTCATCTAGGCTCGAGGCCCCAATGTCCTCCAGGGTGTCAGGATCACCATGGCTTTCAGTCCCCTCTAGGCTATTGTCCAGGTCTCGACTCCTACTCTCTATCTCATCATCGGCCTGGTCTCGGCTTTCAGTCCCCTCAAGGTCGCCCTCCTCTATTGTCCTCCCACTCATACCAGCACTAGGACCCGCTCAGTGGGCCTCACTCGACCTCTCATCTGCAAGCATAAATGGCACAAAGGCTGCCGTGAATGTAGGGTAGGGTAGGGGATTGACACATGGAGGCTGCAACTAGCACACTTTCAGAGGAAAGGCACGGTTGGCGCTGGTGCTTTCAGGAACAGATAGCATTGAAGGAGGGCCTCACTTACGCATGCTGCCTGCAGGGGGATTTACATCGCCAATACTGGTGGCCACAGGGAATGCAGCATGTCTGCCCACTAGCGCCTCTACCCTCTCTTCCAAAGGTGTGAGGAGTTAAAACTGGAGCTTGCCACCACCAGTCCTCCTCTGTTCCATTCGGTTGTACACAACCTTGGCCTGCAAAACAAAGAATGCTTGCTGAGTAGCAGTGCGATGAGGCCTCAGAAATGAGTGCATAAGTGTGTGTCCCTGACATGCAGCTATAACTGAGACATGAAAGGGAGCCTCCATTGCGAGAACATATAGATACAGGCCTGAACAGTGAAATGCTGCTTCAGTGACTATGTAGTGAAGGTGCGAAATAAGAGAAGGATGAAGGAGAGGCTCGCAGATGGAAGGGCAGTAGTTGGTGGAACAGGGACTCACTTTCATCAGATGAGTGATGTTGTTCAGCCTTTTTCGGCACTGAGTGGCTGTCCGGTCATGAATGGAGGTCCTTAAGTCCTCTACAGCTATCTCGCACCAGGCATTGGGGAACACTTCCCGACTTGGTCTCCCTGCATCGGGGTACAGGGCTCGCCTCCTTCCCTCCACAGCCTGCATCAGTGTCTCCAGTTCTGAAAAACGGGTTGCCCTCTTCGCTGCACCTCCAGCAGTCATGTCCTCCTGTCAAATGCCTTCCCGCCTCAGGGCCTAGCTGAAAATCCTGACCTTTAAGACGGCCAGGGAGCAGCTCATTAAGAGCTCATGAGCAGAAGGTGAATTTCCCTGTGGAAATGCCGCTCAAACCTCCCCACCCACACCGCTGCAAAATCCCGACCCTCACCGGCCAATACTGCTGGGCGCCATTTTTTTTCCAAAAATCCCTGAATTTAGGTCGGATTCCCGACTCAAAAATTGCGCCAGTAATGGAGGCCAAAAAACAGTCGGTGCTCCCTGTTTCGGCCTGATTATCTGATCATTATCACATTGCTGTTTGTGGGAGCTTGCTGAGTGCAAATTGGCTGCTGCGTTTCCTACATTACAACAGTGACTACACTCCAGAAGTACTTCATTGGCTGTTTAGTGCTTTGAGACATCCAGTGGTCATGACAAGTGCTATATAAATGCAAGTCTTTCTTATGGCAATCTGGCAGCTTTTTGGTCATTTTTACTGATACCAGCTATTAATTTCCAGATTCTTTCAAATCTGCATTTAAGTTCTCAAATTTTCAGTCACATTGTCTGGATTACCAGTGCAGGCCTCTGGATTATGAGCCCAGCAACATAACCACTACACTACCGTACCCCTCATGGTCATTGCTGCTGGTGCCAGCACACAAATGATCAAATGTATTGAATTGAGTTTCACAACTTGCCGTGGTGGAAGTTGAACTCATCACCTCTGGGTTGCCAGTCCAGGGCCGTGACCATGCCTTTCAGCATGATCTTTTGACAGGATGGGAACTATTTATTTTTATCCCCCTTCTCCAGAATGAAATGCTCAGCTTGGCTCTTGAGAGACATTTCACCGAGCGACCTAGCCAAGCGTTGATGAAACTCATTACAACCACGGCAGGTGAATTCAAATGCTATCAGGCAGTTCAGGGACTCAACCACTACCCACCCCCCCTGCCCCACCCCCACAACCCCTACCCCACTGATCATGTCTTGGCTCTGCTCTAAGCCAGCATATTTCAGATCTACGAGAAAGAAAATACATTCACTACTCTACGAGGGTCTCTAGAAAGAGCAGCAGAAGTCGATGTTTTGGACTGCCACCTTATCCAATTACTGCTTCAGATTGATCCACCGGAGAGATTTCCTTTATTAATGTAGAGAACCACTGCACCACAGTTTACCCGCACGTAAGATGGGCTGGTGCCAAAAGACAGAAGTTCTCAGCACCAGGGCTAATATAACCACCAGGTGTGTCACTCAAGCACTCTCAGAAGTGTCGCTTCAATGACAGAGGCTTCTGCAGTGAACCCATTCCCAGACTCTGAAACCACACAGACTGTTCTGCACCTGCACTTGTTCTATCTTCAACTCCATGCCAGCCGTCACAGATTCTGCGCCACCCGGACGCACCCAGACAGTAGGGTGCAATGTCAAATGAGAAAAATAGTTTGCAATCATATCAAATTAACCCTTCAATGACTCTACTGGCCTTTCCTGTATCCAATCCAAAAATAATACAGATTGGCCTTTTCCATTTCACTATGTACACAGGGGCATACATATATATTTTTTTAGCTTTTCCTGTAATAATTTTTATTAGATGTTTACAAGCTATAAAGTTACAAGTACATGTTCAATGGGGACCTCGTTTTTCAGAAAACAAAGCCTTTTTGTTCCTAAGCTGTTGAGATGTTGGAAATTAAACATAAAGCTGTTAATGTACCCTTGCATTCACCACCCCACCCACCCCGCCACCCCACCCCGACCCCGACCCCACACCACACTGCCGCACCCCACCCCAAGACCCACCCACCCCATCCCACCCCTCCCCATCCCACCACGCACCCCAGCCCACACCGCTCCTGAAGGCACCATTTCATGCTGGAGTGAAATTGCTCAGGGCACAGTTCAGCCTCTGGTACCTCGCACGAGTAGTCCTTCTTCATGGGTGAGTCTAGACAGTGCATGCCAGCAGACATAACACCCAAACCTGATCATAACTCCGAGCAATATCCGCACGACGTGCTCTCCAGCAGGGGTCACAGGAGCTCAATGTGGAACAGGAACGCTGCTCACTTTTCTCCTCCTTAGCTCTGAAATGCTGAGCCCAACTGCATCTCCCCTGCTGCTGCTCTGTCTTAGATTAGAAAATATAATAGACCATTGATCGGACCTGGGACCTTCCTACTCTGCCTGGCTCAGTTGCACGTTGCCCTTTTCAATCGAGCTATGTACCTTTCATCATAAGAAATGATTTGCATGAGGTATTCAAGAAGATTGTGGGTTTGAATTTCTACTTGGCCACTCCAACTCACATCTGCCAGTGGGTAGAGTTTGGAAGATTCATTTCTAAACTGCTAGATGAAATTTCAGGATGGAGTTTCAAGACACAGCAGTCATGTCACTTTATAGCATTTGCCTTGGTGGATATTGGCATTTGGGCTCTGGGTTGGAAGAAAGGGGAAACAGCTCACTGGTCAGAAATGGGTTATCAATGATTGGATCTCTTTTACTACACCTGCTTATTCTCCTCAAGCATACATTGTGGGGTTAGCCAAGGAGCAATATTCATGGCATCTAAGCAGATAGTTTTGGCTCACGTTACCCCACCACCCTCACTAATGAGGAAAGCTGCAGAGGAGAGGAAAGTCAACAGAAAATGACAAATGCTCTATCTTCAGTAGTGTAAGGGGAAAGACAGAGAAAATTACTATTGTCTTCCTTAAACATCTTTATCTGCTGACTGGTCGTGGAACACAGTGATGATGGTGGGTTGTGTGATGGAGACAGTTCTGCCCTTCTATTTGAAGAAAGGCAAGTGCGTAAATCCTGCAAGGAGAGCATATAATGCCACGTGACATTCTTAGCAACACTATACGCAGGCCAGCATTGAATTAAAGCAGTTTTAATGGTAAATGTCACCAACTGAATGCAGTTTAAAGCACATATGTACAATAACAGCCAGTAAATACATGGGTAAGATGTATTTACAATTAACAGATTAGAAAACCCAGACTGCTTTGAATGAAAGGATGATGAGACTCAAATGTAAATAAGCATATTTGTTCTTGAACAGCAAGTTGAACAATGCATGGGAGATCCCTTTAACACTCTAAGGATAGAGTAGTATCTTTGTTTCATGGCAAGAGAGATTTTTTTCTTAAGATTATTTATGAACTACTGTTAATTAGTGGTGCAAATCTGTAGCAGGAATGTGTCCATTCACACCTCTATGATGGTAGGTTAGAGCCCCCATCAGAGATTATCATTGCTGTCTGTCAAGTGCCAACTATATTTGAGATGTATTTCCCCACCAGGTATTAAGAGGTGGCTGGGAATTAAAAGGGAAAACTGACTGGAATCCAGTTCCTTCAGACTGACATATGCCTCTCTCCTGCTGACTGCAGCCATCAGAGCAGCCGCAGTTCTGACAGACCTGCTCCTTGCATTTCTTTTCCTGGGGCTTCACAGCAGCAGAAGATGGGATGGGATGGGATCCAAGAATGAAGAAAAATATCTGGAATAATATCACGTTCATATTTCTATAAAGCCCTGCTCCATAGCGGAATCCATTTCTTTAAAGTAGGTGAATCTGCCTCTGTGCTTATTCCAACCCAAACCAATCTGAAAACGGATGAAATTATGGAGAAAGGTATGGGAGTTTGAGAAATAAGAAAAAATTCAGATTGATAAAATTAAATTTACTGAAACCACAAATAATCTTTGCACACCAACAAAAATGGATAAACTTTTGAAAGATTATTACTTTAACAATTATAACAACTATGAAATCAGTATGTATTATATAATAACTGCCCTGTTAAACTGATGAATATTAATGCCTGCAGCTCTCATATTATTTTATTAATTGCTTCATATTTTTATGAAAATAATCAATTTTCAGGTTACTTTAGATCAATATCTTAATTCAATATTTAAATTGCAAATAACTATTTCTGTCAGTTTAATAATGCCAATGTAGTAAGATTATTCCTAATGATATACTTTATCACTCTAATACTTCCAACCCACACCTAGCAAGCACTCACTGTCCAGCCCATGAAGCACTGGTGACTCACCCTCCACAAGTCATCGCTTGCAGCAAGTTCACTGTGTTTGTTAGTTTGGGGGTGAGTGCTTTTATGTGTACACCTTGCATTCAGCAGTTTGCATTCTTTGTATCATCATCATAGGCAGTCCTTCAAAATCAAGGAAGACTTGCTTCCACTCTAAAAGTGAGTTCTCAGGTGACTGAACAGTCTAATACTGGAATTACAATGTCTGTCAAAGGTGGGACAGACAGTGGTTGAAGGAAAGGGTGGGTGGGTAGTCTGATTAGCCACACGTTCCTTCTGCTGCCTGCGCTTGCTTTCTGCATGCTCTCAGCAACGAGACTCGAGGTGCTCAGCGCCCTCCCAGATGCTCTTCCTCCACTTTGGGCGATCTTTTTCAGGGATTTGCAGGTGCCGGTGAGGATGTTGCACTTTATCAAGGAGGCTTTGAGGGTGTCCTTGAAACGTTTCCTTTGCCCACTTGGGGCTCGATTGCTGTGTAGGAGCTCCAAGTAGAGCACTTGCTTTGGGAGTCTTGTGTCGGGCATGCGGACGGTGTGGCCTGCCCAACAGAGCTGGTTGAGTGTGGTCGGTGCTTCGATGCTGCGGATGTTGGCCTGATCGATAACACAGACCTTGATATGTCTATCCTCCCAGTGGATTTGCAGGATCTTGCAGTGGCGGCGTTGGTGGTATTTCTCCAGTGCTTTGAGTTATATAGTCCACGTCTCTGAGCCATACAGTAGGACGGGTATCACTACAGCCCTGGAGACCATGCTTGGTGCCAGATTTGAGGTCCTGTTCTTCAAACACTCTCTTCCTCAGGCGACCGAAGACTGCGCTGGCGCATTGGAGGCGGTGTTGACCTCGTCGTCAATGTCTGCCCTTGCTGATAGTAGGCTCGCGAGGTATGGAAAATGGTCCATGTTGTCCAAGGCTGCGCCGTGGATTTTGATGACTGGGGGGGTGGGGGGGGGGGGGTGGAGGGAGTGGGGGGGTGAGGGGGAGTGCTTTGTGGCGGGGTCAGGTTGATGGAGGACCTTTGTCTTACGGATATGTTTAGTTTAAGGCCTATTGTACGCCTCGGTGAAGGTGTTGACGATGGCTTGGAGTTCAGTCTCTGAGTGTGCGCAGACGCAAGCGTCGTCCATGTACTGTAGTTCTATGACAGAGGATGGGACGACTTTGGATCTAGCTTGGAGGCGACGAAGAGTGAACTGGTTCACATTGGTTCTATGCCACTCCAGCAAGGAGCTTATTGAGCGTGAGATGGAGCATTGCAGTGAGGAAGATCAAGAAGAGCGTTGGCATTCTGCTCTTGGAGCGTCATTAATTACATGCGGTGCTAAGCTCTGGAATTCCCTCCGTAAACCTCTCCACCTCTCTTTCCATTAAGACGCTCTTTAAAATCTACCTCTTTGTCCTGATAGCTCCTTATATGGCTCGGTGTCCAAGTTTTGTCTGATAACGCATCTGTCAAGCACCCTGGGACGTTATACTACATTAAAGCGGCTATATAAGTGCAAGTTGTTGTTGTACGGCCAAATGGCCCCAAAGCGTTTGATTCCCCTTGTTTTAAATGAAACATTTATTTGCCCCCGGAGGGGACAAACGATTTCTCGCCCAAAGTGGGGGCGGGGCGCTCCCGGCTCCCGTGAAATTTCGCAGGTGTTTAGCAGAGGCGCAAATGGGCAGTGCCGTGCACAGCGACCCATTGTCACCCCGCAGCAGAATTTGGGTAGCTGCATGAGGCTGCTGTGGGCGATGTCAGCTCCAGCCTCACAGGTCGCGAACCAGGCCGCACTCCGCTCGAGGGCGAAAAATAAAGGGGAGGTGCGCGTGTACCCTCCCCTTTAATGGAAGGGGAGAGTCCTGTGCTCGCGCTAGCGCTACGCAGAGAGGCCGCATAGCGCTGGAAAATCTGAGTGCTTACCGCCCCGGTCCCGCCCCGAGAAGAAGTGGAGCACCCGACATTGCCGCCAATTTCACTGCCTGGGCGGGACTTCCTCGGTTATCACCCCCAAACAGGTAGATACCGAATTTCGACCCCTACATTTTGATACTTGGTGCAGCCTGGTTATATACTTTAAGTCACCATGGATTATTTACAAATAATCTGCAAATCATATATTATGTAAAGTGATGGGGATAGAAGGAAATCGAGTACAAATCAGAGTTGCTTAACAAAATATAAATGATTCCAACTTTTAGAATGAAAATCCGGAAATACAGGATTTATGGGCTCCCACAACCCTTACAATGATGGGGGAGGGGGGTTGGGGAAGGGTTGGAGTGGGGCAACTACACCCACCGGACATGATTATCCTGCCGAATGTCAACCCATAATTCAGAACCGGAACTCCAGCCTTCTCTCTCTTGGACTGTCTGTTGCAGATACACAGCGCTTAATGTTCATTTTTAAAGTACAAATAGGCTCTGTAGCTGCCTTAAATTCACTTCACACAAAAGGCTTCAAATATTGCTGCACACATTTGACATGCTTATATCCTTGCAGCCTTTATATTGCAGCATCTGTAAATTCATATCCTTGGTGATTCTAAGCATAGCCTCAAACGGCAGTTTGCCTGTGATGGGAACAAAAGAAAAGAAGAAACGAAAGCAAAGGCCTGCATTATGTCTGATGTGGCCCACTTGTATGTGTATGTGCCTTTGGTAAATGACTGTTTCCCATATAGTTAAGGTGATTACCAGTAGGCACCGATGCTCCCATATTCAGCCAGAGCGTCGTTGTATTGCATGTTTGAGATTCAGCCACCTTTGCGACTTATTTTTGCCTTCTCAGAGCAAGTTATGGATGCTGTTTGGTCATATTGTTCCCGATGATTTTAGGTCTCCAAATCAATTGGATGTGTTTCCGTTTAATTCTGTAAGCTGTCCCACAGTAGCCGTTAACAATGTTTTATCCCTTAGTTGTATTTCCTGCAGTCCTGGCCAATATTTATCCCTCAAGCAATGGCACTAAAACAGATTACCTCATTGCTGTTTGCAGGACCTTGCTGTATGCAATTTGGCTGCCACGTTTCCTCCATTACAATAGTGATTACACTTCAAAAGTACTTAATTGGCTGTTTTCGGACATCCCGAGGTCATGAAAGACTCTATTTAACTGCAACTTCTTTGTCCCTTTATGACACTGCACAGGAAGATAATACTGCTCCAGTTTTTTGGCTGTTCTCATATTGCAACATGCTCTATTAGTTAACACCATCACTGCTGATCTCCATTAATACCAATTGAAACACTGCAAAAGTTCCATCTTTAATAATAAAAACGTTATTTCCGTTTATTTATTTGTGTTCCCACAATGCTGTTTGATGAACTCTCGGACCTCAGGCTAATTTTACAGCAGAGTACAGTAAAGTATGCAGCAGGTCAAGATACACAGGAACCTATTAAAATGCTCAATCTCCATTTTATCTCTTCCTCCTCCTATCTACCACCTGCATAAAGTGAGGGGGAAAAAAAATCTCTCAGCCATGTTGTTTGATGCTTATATGCATGACCTTGATGTAGCTCTATGTGAAACTGCCGTGGGATGTGATGTTGCTGGCCACTATGTTAATTGCCTGGTTTATGCTGATAATGTAGACCTTATCTGTCCATCTGTAAAAGCGAGCAAAAATTCTGCCTATCGCTGAAAACAGCACTAATGAGCAGAATGTTTTGTATATCACTGAGGAAAATATGTGCACTGAAGCTGAATGATTATTTGAATATCCACCCAGATATTGTTGCTTTTTAACCGTGCAATTAGGCAAAGTTTTCCACTTAACATTTCCAGGGTGGAAAGGCTGCTGAATATTTAAATCTAACACTGACTTGATAAATCAACTGCATTTGTCACAGACAAGTCAAGTCTACATAGAAAATGAATCAAAAGCTTGATGCACTAAGCTGCCATTTTGCCAAGGCCTTTGTCCAAGCAAAAGGTAACAAAAAGACAGCATAGTTATCGGGATTCATTTTGTCTGCCAATCTGATATTGAGGGTGTAAATCCAATCTTAATTGTGCCAAAACCTCAGAATAAAATCCCAGGTTCTGACAGACATCAATAAGTGGCTCTTGCCCTGTGTGTTTATGGTATTAGGTCACATGGACCAGAAGGGATCAGGTTCAAGCCCTATTCTGTGTTGAGTTGGCTGACTTCCGTCATTGTGGTGCTACAATTGGCCTCCGTGCCCTTTGGGTTTTGGAGGGAAGGGAAAATTCCTGATCCCTACCCAGTGATTTTTGCTTGAAAGTGCATGTGCCGATATCAGGTGGGATTGAGGAGACGGGGTGCAAAGGAATTGGTGTGGGGCAGTGAGGGGCCGGCGCGCACGGCGATGACATCATCGTCAGTTGAGCGCCGGCCCGTGATGCTAATCGCGGGGCGTTGCGTGCCTTGAGGCGCTAACGGGGCTACAAAAAGGGGCAATTTTGGCCCACCTGACTTATTTTCTCCTCCCGAATGGGACACAGAGGCCAACTGTAGCAACCTAACACCATCCTGGCTGAGGTCAGATAATTCAGCAGAAACAGGACTCAAACCTGGGAACTTCTTCGTCTGTTTACTGGATAAACACGCTGAGCCTTCAGGGAAACCTTGCATTTGTCTTTAGAATGTGAATTTAGCCTCTGCTTCTCCATTCAGACTGTTTCAGAATTTGAATTAGCTTTTCAATCCTGAGGTCTTTCCAAGCAATTAATGATTACTGGCCGGCCAGCAAGGATCTTCAGATTTCACTCAACTGTAGCTTCCTGCAGGCGGGACTGGATGTCAACTGTTGAGCGGTTTAAATTTGGTTTATGCTAAAATACAACTGAATTAGAAAGTCATCATTTGCATTTATTTCAAGAATAAATACCAAGAGATATGCATTAATGCAATGTCAATGATATCAGGATTTTATTTCGACTGTGAGAATGGCTTGGATACATCTACATATGACCTCATAGCTCATATCACAGCCCATGCCATCCCAACCTCTATACATGTCAATATTTGCCAATTTGAACATCCATTTAGAAGAGCTTCGTCTTCAGCTACCTATCATTTTTTGTTTGTGTCTGCCTAAAGTCTAACGCAGGAACGTTCTGACTGATTCAGTGAAGGTTTTTCTGATTGGTGCAGCATTTTTACAGTTTGGTATTGGTATTTGCAGTTCTACTATTTGCGATTGTTGTCAATTGTATCATTTACCAATTTCATACTACCAAAAGAATTTCTGTGTGATGCAGTAGTCATTAAAGTTCCCATTATTCAAGATATTATTAATGTTAAACAGGTAGAATGTTATTTGACACCTACGTTTCATTATGGTGTCAGCGGTGATTCAATGGGTAGCACACTGAGTCAAAAGGTTGTACGTTCAACCCCCACTCCTGAAACTTTAGCACAAAATCTAGGCTGACACTCCAGTGCATATTATGGCAGTGCTGCCCTGTCAGAGGTGCTGTCTTTCGGATAAGATATTAAATCGAGGCCCCATCTGCCCTCTCGCTTGGACGTAAAAGATGCTATGGCACTATTTGAAGAGCAGAGGAGTTCTCCCATTGTTTATCCCTCAACTTATATCACTAAAAAACAGATTATTTGGTCATTATCATATTGCTGTTTGTGAGAACTTGCTGTGCACAAAATTGGCTGCTGCATTTCCTACATTACAATAGTGACTACACTTCAAAAAGTACTTTATTGGACATCCTGATTTCGTAAAGGGCGCTATATGAAAGCATTAGTTCCACGCCAAAATGAATACATTTCATTTTTAAACTAGTGTCCCGACTCTGAATGGTGTCCATCCCCTGTCTCAGCCCAGGTATTTGCTCTCACTCCCTCTCTGTCGAGCTCTCCTTCCAATGTGCTGAGCTGTCGCTGTTCCTTTCCTATGCATCGACTGACAGTGCACATAGTTTCCTCCTCTCTGTCCTCAACCTCCTCACTCAGTGCCCCCACACCCATGCAACCATGGCCCTCACACAGGCGAAAGCACGAGCAGGGTTGGATTCGATATAGATGCGTGCATGTCGGGCCAATGATTGTTTTGGCAGGGAGGAAAACGAATTCCTGAAAGGAAGGCTGACATGGTAAACACAAATCTTCCCATTTATTATTGATCTTGGATATTGTTCTAACTTTTTCAGTGGCTTTAAATCAAATGACAAATCCTGACCTAAATTGTTAGTTTAAACTATGACAGCTGTACCACAAAGATCAATCCACAAAAAAAAGCCTGAATCATTGTACCAAGAATTTTACAACACTATTATAGCCAAGCACATCACTGCTATTGTTTCAGCAATACCCTCATATCTCTGATCAGGTAAGTTTCAGCCATATTGGTCACATGCAGCAAGTAAACTATGTGGGCCAATGACTAGGTCAGATAGTGGTAGTCCCCAGCTTCTGCATTAGAAAGAAAGAACTCATATTTATATAGCACCTTTGATATCCCAAAGTGCTTCACAGCTGATTAATTACTGTTGAAATATAGTCACTGTGGTTATATGGGCAAACACAGCAGCCACCTTGCGCACAGCAAGGTCCTACAAACAACAGTGAATTAAATGACTAGTTCATCTGTTTTTGGTGGTGCTGGTTGAGGGATAATTGTTGGCCTGGACATCAGGAGAACTCCCCTGCTCTTCTTTGAATACTGCCATGGGATATTTTATGTCCATCTAAATAGGCAGATGGGGCCTCTGTTTAACATCTCATCCAAAAGATATATGAACATAAGAACATAAGAAATAGGACGGCAGCATTCCTTCAGTACTACGCTGAAATGTTTGCCATGATTATGTGATAAGGCTCTGGAGAACATAAGAACATAAGAAATAGGAACAGAAGTAGGCCATTCGGCCCCTCGAGCCTGCTCCGCCATTCAATAAGATCATGGCTGATCTGATCATGGACTCAGCTCCACTTCCCTGCCCGCTCCCCATAACCCCTTATCCTCTTATCTTTTAAGAAACTGTCTATTTCTGTCTTAAATTTATTCAATGTCCCAGCTTCCACAGCTTTCCGAGGCAGCGAATTCCACAGATTTACAATCCTCTGAGAGAAGAAATTTCTCCTCATCTCTGTTTTAAAAGGGCGGCCCCTTATTCTAAGATCATGCCCTCTAGTTCTAGTCTACCCCATCAGTGGAAACATCCTCTCTGCATCCACCTTGTCAAGCCCCCTCATAATCTTATACGTTTCGATAATATCACCTCTCATTCTTCTGAATTCCAATGAGTAGAGGCCCAACCTACTCAACCTTTCCTCATAAGTCAACCCCCTCATCCGCGGAATCAACCTAGTGAACCTTCTCTGAACTGCCTCCAAAACAAGTATATCCTTTCGTAAATATGGAAACCAAAACTTACGCAGTATTCCAGGTGTGGCCTCACCAATACCTTATATAGCTGTAGCAAGACTTAGAAACATAGAAACATAGAAAATAGGTGCAGGAGTAGGCCATTCGGCCCTTCGAGCCTGCACCGCCATTCAATGAGTTCATGGCTGAACATGCAACTTCAGTACCCCATTCCTGCTTTCTCACCATACCCCTTGATTCCCCTAGTAGTAAGGACTTCATCTAACTCCTTTTTGAATATATTTAGTGAATTGGCCTCAACAACTTTCTGTGGTAGAGAATTCCACAGGTTCACCACTCTCTGGGTGAAGAAATTCCTCCTCATCTCGGTCCTAAATGGCTTCCCCCTTATCCTTAGACTGTGTCCCCTGGTTCTGGACTTCCCCAACATTGGGAACATTCTTCCTGCATCTAACCTGTCTAACCCCGTCAGAATTTTAAACGTTTCTATGAGGTCCCCTCTCATTCTTCTGAACTCCAGTGAATACAAGCCCAGTTGATCCAGTCTTTCTTGATAGGTCAGTCCCGCCATCCCGGGAATCAGTCTGGTGAACCTTCGCTGCACTCCCTCAATAGCAAGAATGTCCTTCCTCAGGTTAGGAGACCAAAACTGTACACAATACTCCAGGTGTGGCCTCACCAAGGCCCTGTACAATTGTAGCAACACCTCCCTGCCCTTGTACTCAAATCCCCTCGCTATGAAGGCCAACATGCCATTTGCTTTCTTAACCGCCTGCTGTACCTGCATGCCAACCTTCAATGACTGATGTACCATGACACCCAGGTCTCTTTGCACCTGCCCTTTTCCTAATCTGTCACCATTCAGATAATAGTCTGTCTCTCTGTTTTTACCACCTGCTTTTATACTCCATCCCCTTTGCAATAAAGGCCAAGATACCATTGGCCATCCTGATCACTTGCTGTACCTGCATACTAACCTTTAGTGTTTCAAAAGAAGTGGGCATGATTCCAGAACCTTCTTACTCACTGAGCCAAGCTGACACTTTGTCAGATAACCATATAGATCATTAGTTACCACATCTGTTATTTACACACGGCAGTAATTACTGGATTGATTAGATATGCTGGGCACTGATTACCACATTGGTTCGATGAGCTGGGCACTGACAGAACCATGGAAGTATACAACACAGAAAGAGACTACTCGCCCCATCATAGCCCAGAAATTCGGCTGTGCAGCGGTCATTTTACAGGTGCTAAATAGCCTTCTGATCCCCCAATACGGCGGGCAGGAAGGGAGGGCACATTTCCATCCAAAAATGAGTCACCCGCCATATTGAATAAGATGGTACCACTGGTGTCAGGAACCCATGTCACGAGCATTCAAAGGTGGACATAATTTATTTAAATTCTTAATTTCTGAATGCCTCAGCGCTTCACTCGCCATGTGCTGAGCTCGCACAGCACAACGTGGTGCCAAAAAGAATGTGGACCGTTCCACCCTGCCGATCCCCTATCGACACCTCCCCGCGCCCACCCAATCGACACCTTCCCCTCGATCGACACCTTCCCCCAATCAACACCTCCCCCCGATCGACACCTCCCCGCCCCCCGAGACTGCAATAAGACTGTCATACAATAACGTGGAATTACAGACCAGCAAACATGATTGAGGGACTCGACCCAGCAGTCTCGACCTTTATTCAGACTAACTTGCCTGGTTCTACGCTAGCTTACTCCTGCATGTCCAGTGGTTTCATCTACAGGCAGCTCTACAGGCGGCTGAAGGCTGAGATCCAGCAAAAAACCCGCAACCTAAAGAATAGATGGTCGGTGGAGAAAGCACAGGAGATCCAGCAGCTGGCCGACAACTAGGACGTGCGAGGATTCTTCAGTGCAGTCAAAACTACCTACAGCCCAAGCACCCACTGCTGGCAAGAACAGAGAGGCACTCATTAAGGACGCCGAGGCAATTAGTGCCCGCTGGAAGGAGCATTTCGAAGACCTCCTTAACCAAGACTCTCTTCGACGCGAGTGCCCGCGACTCCATCCCGCAGCATGCTACCCGCCCCCATCTCAGCAAAACCCCAGCCCTGTAAGAAATAGAAAAGGCAATTCATCAGCTCAAGAATAACAAGGCAACAGGAGCAGATGGAATCCTTACCGAGGCACTAAAGTATAGCGGAGAAGCACTATTGGCATGAATGCATGACCTCATCGCTCTTATCTGGAAGGAGGAGAGCACGCCGGGAGATCTCAGAGGTGCCGTAATCATGACCATCTTCAAAAAAGGAGACAAGTCCGATTGCGTTAACTACAGAGGAATCTCCCTGCTGTTGGCCTGGAAAGTCATCACAAGAATCCTCCTCAATCGTCTTCTCCCTGTGGCTGAAGAGCTCCTCCCAGAGTCGCAATGCGGATTCCGTCCACTAAGGGGTACAACGGACATGATCTTCACGGTGCGACAACTGCAAGAGAAATGCAGGGAACAGCATCAATGGCCTTCTTTGACCTTCACAAAGGCCTTTGACACTGTTAACCGCGAGGGACTATGCAGCTTCCTCCTCCGTTTCAGCTGCCCCCAAAAGTTTGTCACCATCCTCTGCCTGCTCCACGATGACATCCAAGCCGTGATCCTGACCAAGGGATTCATCACAGACCCAATCCACATCCGGACCGGGGTCAAGTAGGGCTGCGTCATCGCACCAATGCTCTTCTCGCTCTACCTTGCTGCAATGCTTCATCTCACTCTCAACAAACTCCCCGCTGGAGTGGACCTAAACTATAGAACCAATGGGAACTTGTTCAGCCTTCGCCACCTCCAGGCTAGATCCAAGGTCGTCCCATCCTCTATCATTGAACTACATTATGCGGACGACGCTTGCGTCTGCGCACACTCAGAGGCCGAACTCCTAGCCATCGTCAACACCTTCACCGAGGCGTACGAAAGCATGGACCTTACACTAAACATCCGTAAGACAAAGGTTCTCCACCAACCTGACCCCGCAACACAGCACTGTCCCCCGGTCATCAAAATCCATGGCGCAGCCTTGGACAACGTGGACCATTTTCCATACTTTGGGAGTCTACTATCAGCATCCGGGAGGGCGCTGAACACCTCGAGTTCATCGCCAAGAGCATGCGGAAATCAAGCGCAGACAGCAGAAGGGGCGTGCGGCAAACCAGATTCCCCACCCACCCCTTCCTGCAACCATTGTCGACCCCACCTGTGACAGAGACTGTAATTCCCGCATTGGACTGTACAGTCACCTGAGAACTCACTTTTAGAGTGGAAGCAAGTCTTTCTTGATTTTGAGGGACTGCCTATGATGATGATGGTTTCATCTAGGTAGGGACAACCAAAAAGGGTTACTGACTATTTAAATCTCTTGATTGGTTGGATGATTGCTTCTACGGTAAGTGCTGCACTGAAAGTGCAGGGTCATGGCATTAATCTTCTCTATACCACTAAATAGTAGTTGGGTCATTTCCACAACTGCACCATCAGAGTGTGGCATTATCATGGAACCCGCAAAGAGCTCCTCAAAGCATTTTACACAACACATTCTTTTTTTTAAAAGGGCAGAAGGCTTTGGAAGCAAAAAGGTAGTTTTGTACGATTTTTTACACTGAAATATTCTTTTTTCTGTATCTTTTGTGGATGTAACATATAGAATCAGCTTGACTACAATTCTTATATGTCTGTTGCTGCTGTTTTGTGATTTTCTAGTTCAGCAGTGCAGGACTAAAGCTGATTTAACCAGAGTAGCTGAGATCCACTGTTGAGGAAAGGCTGTAGATAGATGAAATTAAAGTGTCTGAAATTATTTCTAAAAACAAAACAATAGATCACAAAGCTTTTCCTTTATCATTTTCTTTGCTCTATTTGAATATATATACACAGGGCAAGTTCACATTAAAGTGATGACGTCAGATTCATTAGTCCTTCATTGTGAATGTTATCATGCTTCAGTGACATGGAGCACAAAAGCACTCAGTGATGGCCGAGAGAAGCAGCTGGCATCAAAAGAAGGAAAAAGTGATTAAATCATTTCATACTATTTATGTTATACAATATAAAGTCAACAATAATATAGCCTAATTTCAAACACTCACCTAATCTTCAAGTTCCGATGACCTGATCTCCTTGTGCTCATTATCCTATTTCTTACATCACCGTAATATTAAAGCCATTACTTCAGTGATGCCGTCATTGATTACGCAGCATCTGAATTTATTTTATGACTGTTTTATAACAATTCCTGGATATCTGTCATTCTCTGTAGGTTATCAGCGAGGAGCCTCTTCCACTGGCTACACATACCTGGAAATCGCAGGCATGCTGCCCCCAGTATTCGGCCCATTAAAATGAATGGATGGAACATCGTGGGCAATGAGCCTTGGGGCCAGAAGAGGCGAGGGCCCAGGGGCAGCACGGGCCAGCCCAAACTGCGATTGTGTGCGCACTAGGTCTGTGCAGCAGAGCTGGTCTCCAGTCGTCTTGGTTAATCCCTGCCACTGAACCAAGACCTAGCTCTGTCAAGCCGTGTGGTGGCTGGTGTGCAACGGCCACCACACATTAAAAAAATCCATGCACGGGCATCTTCCACCCTTCAATATGTAGTTTTGGACCTGGAATATTAGGTCCTTCATTCAAACACCTGTGAATTCATCCCTTTTTGGGGCAGAAGCAAGTCATCCTCGATATGACAGACCGCCTATGATGATGATGATGATATTTCAATACACACAGTTAAAGCTACCCGGCATCAATAATGCAAACTCGTAAAGTCAGCCTCATAATATAATACCTTAGTAACAGCGGAATCCAAGCTTTACATTGGCTCCTATTCCCCCCAGTGCTTCAAATTGTGTTTAAATTCCTTTATGGTCTCACCCCTCCCTAGCTCTGTAACCATCTCAGTTGCTGAACCCTCCCCCCACCCCCCGCACCAAACTCACATGCTTCCTCTATTCCCTCCATCCCACCATTGGCAGCTATACCTTCAGCATTCAAATCCCCATGCTCTGGAACTCCATCTCTAAAGCCCTTTGCCTTGCCACCTCTCTTAAGACCTGCCCTAAAATCTAACTCTTTACCCTCTTAGTATTTTCTTCGATAGCTCAGTGCCCATTTTTTTCTTGTGTCTCTTTGAAGCACCTTAGGATGTTTTAACGATACTATATAACTGCAAATTATTGACAGAAATAGGAGTAGGAAACGGCCATTCAGCCATTCGAGCCAGCTCCACCATTCAATACGATCATGGTTGATCTTCTACCTCAGTTCCATTTCCCGTCCTATCCCCATATCCCTTGATTCCCTTAGGATCCAAAAATCCATCGATCTCTATCTTTTATATACTCAACAACTGAGCATCCACAGCCCACAGGGGTAGAGAATTCCAAAGATTCACAACCCTTTGAGTGAATAAATATATCCTCATCTCAGCCCTGAACGGCCAGCCCATTATTGTGAGACTAAGAGATTGCTGTTGTGTTTTGTCTTATTGAACCACTTAGGTACATATCATAGAACCTTCAGGGCCACATATGAAGTTTAATTAAATGTGCACATTAAATTGCTAACACATCAAGCTGTGGATACAAATTGTTCCTAATGTTCTGACTTAGGATTTATCCTTCAATGACGCCATAGCCCTTTCCAAATCTCCAGATCCATGAAATCCAAACAGGGCCAACCATCAAATAAGAAATATAAACACAAATGGAAAGTTGCTAGGGCTTTAAGAATTACACTGTCACAGTTCATAGGCCACACAGGGCCCTGGACTGTAGATTGGTCACCTTCTACCAATTAAATAATGCCTTGCACATCCTTAGGACGGCACAAAGTCCTTCCTAATAGATGAATTTTTGTTGGTCAATGTTATGTAAGAAAATGCAGCAGCATCAAGATCCCAGAGAGAGCAAATTAGATAAATTATCAGTTAAGCTGTTGATTTGTGATGTTGGTTGAAGGGTGAATGTCAGCCAGGTTGCAAGACAAACTCTCTGCTCTTCTTTGAATCATGCCACGAGATCTTTTACATTCATCTGCTGATTGCAGCATAAAAGTGCTCCTGGATCATTGACCCTCCCTGCAATATGATGTGACAGAAACTGTTATGTCTTCAGATTCTCTAATAATGACTCCACGAGACAATGTGTTGTGCTTGAACTGTAGTAACCTTATTCCATTTAATGTAACTCCAGAGTGAGGATCACACATGGTGGCCTGCCTTTTATACTACGCCTGGCACAGCTGTACAGGTAACCTACAAGCCTCTCACTGTAGTGCCCTCAGGTGGCACACCTTGTAATAGTACATGCAATAACCATGTAGGATACATGACATCACTCTCCTCCAAGTCTTTAGTGCAAATCGCCTTGGCATTGACTGTGCTCTGGGCTTAGCTCGATCTGGTTGACCCTTGGAGGGTCGTTTCCATCTTGGGTGATTAGGTGGTGTTTCTTTGGCGGTGGAGTTGCTGGTGGTTTCTGTTTGTGTGTCCATGACCACTCCATTCTCTCCCCCCCCCCACATTCAGATTGTGCCGTTGACTCATTCCATTCATATACATTCAAGTCCAAAAAAAAAAATTGCATTTACCGTGTTGCATTTGTGGTATCATGGTGAGGTAAGTACATTTGAATGGTGAGGTACATACTTGGAATATACTTGGAGTCAGTGATGGGGTCAGCACCGGTGCATGAGGACAAACTAGTGCCAGAATGGCTGGATGGTGTCCAGGTAGTCTGGTAGCGGCGCAGTGCCCAGTGCTGGCAGTGGGAACCCGGTTGGCTCAAGTTGCCTGCTCTTAGGGCTTTTGCCGTTGCATCTAGCATCAGGCAGGTTCACAGATGCCTGTGAGCTCCCTGTCCTCTCCTTGTGCCCCGGGAAGCTGCTGCTCCCTGAGGAGCAGTCGTCTAGCAGTGCACAGGGAACTGCTGACTCGCTTGCCTGGGCGTTATTTGGTTTGGGATCCTGGCTGGTACCAGTCCCATTTGGGAGAACCGTTGCGGGTGACCCTTCGTTCCTGGGTGTAGTCTTGGTGGTGATAGGGCCTGTGGGCTGTGCCTTAGCGCAGTTTGCTCTTTCAGGCTCATGGCGGTTGGTGCCATCGGGTGCCTGAGAGGTGGAGCCGATCGGGGGCAGGGTATCGATACCGTTGCCCTCCTGAGATCGCTTGCTTGTGTATATTAACTGCTTGTGGCCAACTCCGTGGTGCATCACTCTGGTCCCAGGGACGCAGGCTACAGCATTGAGTAGATCGCTGAACCTGTGTGCTCCCGATGGGTGTTTGCCCGCCGCATTGACTGAATGCGGTTGAAATCCTACATCGCACAACGTTTCATTACTTATTGTGAATAACCTGTAACTCGCAATCGCGTGACTTTTCCTTGCTTATTGCATGTACACAACTCTGATCATCAATTACACATTTTACATCTAACTCACAGTTGCTATTACATTGATTGAGAGTGTGGAACTGTCCCTTTAAGTGTGGTGAGTTGCAGGCCTCCTTTAAGAGAGCCTTGCTATCTTTACCCCAATCCTCTTCTTCGCTTGGTGCCACATGTCGCTCCATCAGCGCTGCACCTCATGATTTGGCCGCCGCCATCTTTTTCTTCAGCGCCTCACCTCGTGATTTGGGCGCCATCTTTCTTCCATCCCTGTTGTCGACTGCTGTGATCCTCTTCTCCCCGGGTTCCGCCACCGAAGCTGGGAAGTCACCTCTGCGTCCGATTTTCTTCCTCCGGAGTCCTGCCACTGGAGTCTGGAAGGTGCATTCGGGTCGTCTCAGCTGCATCATCTCCACGCAGTCGTGCTGAGCGGTCTGTGCCTCGGGTGTTGTGCTGGCCTGCTCCCTGGTGCCGGGTCCAACCTCAGGTGGGGGCTTGCTTTGCCTCTGAGCGCAGGGGACGTCGATCGCTGGAGGGATAGAAACATAGAAACATAGAAAATAGGTGCAGGAGTAGGCCATTCGGCCCTTCGAGCCTGCACCGCCATTCAATGAGTTCATGGCTGAACATGCAACTTCAGTACCCCTTTCCTGCTTTCTCGCCATACCCCTTCATCCCCCTAGTAGTAAGGACTACATCTAACTCCTTTTTGAATATATTTAGTGAATTGGCCTCAACAACTTTCTGTGGTAGAGAATTCCACAGGTTCACCACTCTCTGGGTGAAGAAGTTTCTCCTCATCTCGGTCCTAAATGGCTTACTCCTTATCCTTCGACTGTGACCCCTGGTTCTGGACTTCCCCAACATTGGGAACATTCTTCCTGCATCTAACTTGTCTAAACCCATCAGAATTTTAAACATTTCTATGAGATCCCCTCTCATTCTTCTGAACTCCAGTGAATACAAGCCCAGTTGATCCAGTCTTTCTTGATAGGTCAGTCCCACCATCCCGGGAATCAGTCTGGTGAATCTTCGCTGCACTCCCTCAATAGCAAAAATGTCCTTCCTCAAGTTAGGAGACCAAAACTGTACACAATACTCCAGGTGTGGCCTCACCAAGGCCCTGTACAACTGTAGCAACACCTCCCTGCCCCTGTACTCAAATCCCCTCGCTATGAAGGCCATCATGCCATTTGCTTTCTTAACCGCCTGCTGTACCTGCATGCCAACCTTCAATGACTGATGTACCATGACACCCAGGTCTCGTTGCACCTTCCCTTTTCCCAATCTGTCACCATTCAGATAATAGTCTGCCTCTCTGTTTTTACCACCAAAGTGGATAACCTCACATTTATCCACATTATACTTCATCTGCCATGCATTTGCCCACTCACCTAACCTATCCAAGTCACTCTGCAGCTTCATAGCATCCTCCTCGCAGCTCACACTGCCACCCAACTTAGTGTCATCCGCAAATTTGGAGAGACTACATTTAATCCCCTCGTCTAAATCATTAATGTACAATGTAAACAGCTGGGGCCCCAGCACAGAACCTTGCGGTACCCCACGGAGCTCCTCCATCCACCTTCTTCCGAGTAACGTTGGTCCATTGCCTGCAACAATCCACAGGGGCAACCTGTGCACCGCGCCATCATGGAGTACCTTTACATCCGCACTACCAACGACTGGGATGAGTTCATTGGTGTAGGTGCGCAGCTTTGCCTGAACCGGGACCAACTTAGGTCGTTCAGCCTGATTGTCCCATAGCCGCTCAAATGCTTCTTGATTCATTACTGACTGGCTCGCCCCCGTGTCCACTTCCATGAAGACTGGAATGCCATTTATCTCGACTTCCATCCTCATGGAGAACATTCGGTGGTGCAGGTAAACATGCTATATACCTCATCGTGGGGCTGAGCTGCCTCTCTAACTATCGCTTCATAATTTGTGCTGGATTCATGGCCATCTGCAGACTCTTCATCAGCACAGTGAGTCATATTTCTTTTACACATTCACTGGAGGTGGCTCTTTGTGCTGCAGCCTTTACATACATAGTGTTTAAAACGGCACTGGTGAGCCCTGTAATTCCCTTCGCAACATCAGCATGGTGCTACTCGATTAGCTCCCCTCAGCGGACTCTGAGTTAAGGGACTCGGGAGCCTGTTCTCTCTCCCCTGAGAGGATTCACGTTCTACTGTCCAGCCTCTAAAAGGCACCACTCTGTGCACAGTACTTGCCAGGTTTTAGTCCTGAGGATGAGCCATCCGCCTAGAGCCACAGGTCGAGGTCATGAATGCTTGGCTCACGGTGATGGCCTTCTGCAGTGTGACTGTGGTATCCGCAGATAGTAGCTTATGAAGAAGGCCCTCATGACCGTTTCCAATGACAAAGATATCCCGCAGCGCTTCGGTGAGGTGGTCGCCGAAATCACATGGTGCTGCCAGCCTCCTGAGGTCTGCAGCGTATTTTGTGATCTCCTGGCCTTCAGGCCGTCGGTCTGGCTATGAGGATGCTCTCTTTGGGCTTGAGTTGTTCTTGGATCAGCGTTAGAAGCTCCTTGTACGTCTTGGTCGTTGTCTTCGCTGGTGCCAGCAAGTCCCTGACGAGGCTATAGACGGTGGGCTAACAATTGGTTAGCAGGATAGCTCTGCGCTTATCAGCCAGTGTGGCCAGATTGTCCCCTGCCAGGTCGTTTGCTGTGACAAAATGATCGAGCCTCTCCACAAAGGCTTCCCAATCATCACCATCAGCGAACTGCTGCAACATGCTAAGGTTAGCCATTTTCGCATGAAGGTCCATAATCTCATCGCCAATTGTTATGTCTTCAGATGTTCTAATAATGACTCCACGAGACAATGTTTTGTGCCTGAACTGTCGTGACCTTAGTCCATTTAATGTAACTCCAGAGTGAGGGTCACACATGGTGGTCTGCCTTTTATACTCGGCCTGGTACACCTGTACAGGTAACCTACAAGTCTCCCACTGCAGTGCCCTCAGGTGGCACACCTTGTAATAGTACAAGCAGTAATCATGTAGGATACATGACAGAAACCAGGTAGAAATGTTACCATTACCCAATGTATGGGGAGAGGGAAATCTATTGGACAGAACACATATTAAAAAAAACCTTTCCATTTATCTAGTGCATTTGCAAATCTTCAGGATATCCCAAAATACTTCAGAACCAATGAATGAGTGAATGTAATTTCTTCATTTTATTTTTTATGCATGCTTTTTTGCTATTAGTATTACATTGTTTTTAGTTTTAAAAACAGAAAGTGCTGGGAATGAACAGCAGGTCTGTCAGTATCATAAAGAAGAAATATAGGCCAATGCTTTGGGTGGGACCTTTCATTTTAACCCATGAAACGTTCAGATAAAGGACACTATCCAAAATATTAACCTTTATTTTCTCTTTCAGATGCTGACAGACCAGTGTGCATTTCCAGCATTTTCCTTACATTTTAAATTCCCAAAGCTTCATTTGGCTTCGGTTTTCAGTATGTTACATCGGGTAACACAGCAAGCTCCAACGCCTCTCCACCATCGTCCAGCTAGGTGGGACTGCACTCCCGGGTTCCATTCTTTTCTATCCAGTCATAGCCAGAGAATCACCTGCAATGGCTTCTCCCATATTGTTACCTCTGGTGCCCCCCAAGGATCTATCTTTGGCCCCTCCTATTTCTCATCTATATGCTGCCCCTTGGCGATATTATCCGAAAACACGGCGTCAGTTTCCACATGTACGCTGACGACACCCAGCTCTACCTCACCACCATTTCTCTTGACCCTTCCATGGTCTCTAAATTGTCAGACTGCTTGTCCGACATCCAATACTGGATGAGCAGGAATTTTCTCCAATTCAATATTGGGAAGACCAAAGTCATTGTCTTTGGTCCCCACCACAAACTGCGGTCCCTAACCACCGACTACATCTCTCTCCATAGCATCTGTCTGAGGCTGAACCACACTGTATGCAACCTAGGTATCATATTTGACCCTGAAATGTGCTTCCATATCCGCAGCATAACTAACACTGGCAATTTCCACCTCCGTAACATTGCCCACCCCTGCCCCTGCTTCAGCTCATCTGCTGCTGAAACCCTCATCCATGCCTTTGTTACCTCTAGATTTGACTATTCCAAAGCACTCCTAGCTGGCCTCCCACATTCTATCCTCGGTAAACTTGAGGTCATCCAAAACTCGGCAGCCCGTGTCCTAACTTGCACCAAGTCCCGCTCACCCATCACCCCTGTACTCGCTGACCTACTTGCTGGCTCCCGGTTAAGCAACTCCTCGATTTCAAAATTCTCATCCTTGTTCACAAATCCCTCCATGGCCTCACCCCTCCCTATCTCTGTAATCTCCTTCAGCCTCACAACCCCACCGAGAAGTCTGCGCCTCTTAAATTCTGCCCTCTTGAGCATCCCTGATTATAACTGCTCAACCATTGTGCCTTCAGCTGCCTGGGCCCTAAGCTCTGGAACTCCCTCCCTAAACCTCTCTGCCTGTCTACCTCTCTTTCCTCTTAAAACTTACCTCTTTGACCAAGCTTTTGCTCATCTGCCCTAATTTCTTCTTAAGTGGCTCGGTGTCAAATGTATTGTTTTGTCTTATAACACCCCTGTGGACTGCCTATGATGAAGGGCCTTGAGACATTTTACTCTGTTAAAGGTGCTATATAAATACAAGTTGTTGTTGTTAAAATTTAAAAACTAATGTTTATTTTTAGTTAATAAGTCTCCCGTCACAATATCCATAAAATGCTTAGGCACCTTTACATTGGGTGTGTGCCGTTGGCTGTGGGTGAGCAGTACTCCTGCTATCATTGGCACTCTATAATATGAATTGAGAGGGTGGTGGTGGGGGCTCTGGAGACCCGAGTGCACTGGAGACTCACATTTGCATAGAGTTCACAAGCTGCCACTGATTCTACACTTAAATGTAAAACCGGGAAGCTGGATTTCATCCCTATCACTAATGAGAATTAAGTTCTGCCAGCTTCCGACAAGGTTTGGCTGGAGCAGCAACACCAGGAATGGTAAACGGTGTAAAATGGAAACAGTTTGAATACTCCAATTAAACAGCGGGTCCATTAACATCAAAAAAGAGAAAAGGCGGGTTAATGTTTTAACTCCGGAATTCCCTCCCTAAACATCTCCGCCTCTTCATCTCTCTCCTTCCTTTTACGTCGCTCCTTAAAACCTTCCTCTTTGACCAAGCTTTTGGTAACCTAATATATCTTTAATAAAAACAGAAAGTGCTGGAAAGATTCAGCATAATATATCGTTATATGGCTTGGTCTCAAATATTGTTTTGTGAAGCGCCCTGGAATGTTTTGGGGGAATGTGTGAGCCGTGGTTCAGTGGGTAGCATTCTCGCCACTGAGTTAGAACGTTGTTGGTTCAAGTCCCATTCCAGAGACTTGAGCACAAAAATCTAGGCTGACACTCCATGGCACTATTTCGAAGACGAGCAGGGGAGTAATCCTCAGTGTCCTGACCAATATTTATCCCTCAACCAACATCGCTAAAAACAGATTATCTGGTCATTATCACATTGCTGTTTGTGGGAGCTTGCTGTGCGCAAATTGGCTGCCGCGTTTCCTACATTACAATGGTGACTACATTTCAAAAGTACTTCATTGGCTTTAAAGTGCTTTGGGATGTCCTGAGGTAGTGATAGGCACTATATAAATGCAAGTCTTTCTTTTTACTATATGAAAAATGTTATTGTTTGCGGTTGGACCCTTCATCAGAACTGCATTTTGAGGAGGATTTTTATTTTATTTTCAAAGCAAACAGGGAAGAGCGGAGTATGAAAGTTGTGAGCTTCCATTTGCCCACTCCCTGGACACTCCTAGGCAACATTAAAGCGCCTTTTGATTGGAAAATGGGAGGTGGCCAGGTACAAGCTCTCTTTACCATACTTTTCCTTCAAAATACTCTTTAAAAGAACGATATACAAAAGCCACCATTGCAGCTCATTTGCATTTTACTAGTGATCTTTGGAACGATGAACAATATAAGTGGACAGGTCTTTTCTTGGCTAAGTGCGGGTGGATGCAGTTTAAGGTTCACATGAACAATTCCATTCTTCACTAATGACTGCATTCACATGCACTCTTTAGAGCAATTAAGGAAAACAAACATGTCCACAGGGGCAAGACAATGCAAGAAAGCACAATTAGTTCATATCAAACTATTTTATCCTGCAATTCACCCCATTAACATTTCTGGAACTTAGCTTTTATCTTCCGTTTTGCCCCTGCTGACTTATACTTTGTATTATATTTATATATATATATATATATACAACCTTTGCTGTTAAGTGTCCTGTTTGCAAAACAGTTACAAAAGCAAAAGTTTTTTTTGTTTCCCCCTACAGCTCAGCTGACATACGATGCTGCTTTCTGAATGAAAAGGAGCTGAGTTTGAAAAGGGAGGAGCTAGTACAAATGCAGGAATTTAGTACAACTTCCATTTCAATGGGCTGTGGAGCTTTGGGATTTCTTTACTGATGCGCTGTGTGTAGGATGTGAAAGACAGATTCCAACCGATTGACAATAGGTTGTCTCACTGTTGTCCACTGGGCCTGAGGCCATAAACAAAGCTAGGAAAATCAACAAGTCCTCCCCCGGTATCAGCTCCTGGCAGTGCTACTGTCCTTCTTTGTTCGATTTATTGGCATGTGAACAGCTTTGATAGCATAACATCTGGGTACTCGAAAGACTGGGTGGCCACTAGAGAACTGTCTGTGCAGACTGAGATTGGGCGGATATGGTGAAAGTATAAAATTCCTCTTTTTAAAGCATTTTCTCCCTATTTTTCTCTGTGTGTTTTTAAAAGTCTGTTCATCATCATGCTAGCCACGAATCCACATGACTTGCTCACAGCAGAGAGTACTTGAACTGGCATATAACCCCTCCAATCCAGGACTTTTATCATTTGTACCATCCTGTGACTGCGGCAGCAGAACGCATGCTACCTTAATCTCACTTGCAAAGAGCTTTTACTTCCAGATGTAAAACTCCGGACAACCTGTTTAACACTCTCCGCACTTACATTCAGAAATTACTGTTTGTGATATCAGTATGCGAAAGCTTAAAATTAATTGCTAAAATAGCTGACAGATGAATGCCATGTGAACTTGTTAAGCTTTCGAATGCTGATATCACAAACCATAAGAGAGACATGCTGGAACCAGATATTAGAAGCAGACAGACATTGGGGGCCAACAAAGGAGGCAAATCTACAACGCAATGTGTATGCATGAACACTAGAAGCATTAGGAATAATGCCAGAACTGGAGACTGTTATGGGAGTAGGGAACTATGATTTAGTGGGAATATTCAAAACATGGCTGACCCCAGAGGAAAGTAATGAAGACAACAAGCAGAGGTATGGAGCGTTTCCATCTATTTCCATCTCCAGAACATCGCTTGACTCTGCCCCTGCCTCAGCTCATCTGCTGCTGAAACCCTCATCCATGCCTTTGACTTGACTATTCCAATGCACTCCTGGCTGGCCTTCTATGTTCTATCCCCTATAAACTTGAGGTTATCCAAAACTCTGCTGCCTGTGTCCTAACTCGCACCAAGTTCCGCCCACCCATCAGGCCTGTGCTCACTGACCTACATTGGCTCCCAGAACCCTCCGAGATATCTGCACTTCTCTAATTCTGGCCTTGAACATCCCCGGTTTTAATCACTCCACCATTGATAGCCTTGCCATCAGCTGCCTAGGCCCCAAGCTCTGGAATTCTCTCCCTAAACCTCTCCGCCTCTCTACCTCTCTCTCCTCCTTTAAGACGCTCCTTTAAACCTACCTCTTTGACCAAGCTCTTGATCATCTGCCCTATTATCTTCTTATGTGGCTGTGTCAAATTTTGTTTCATAACCCTCCTGTGAAAACGCCTTGGGATGTTTTACTATGTGAAAGATGCAATAAAAATACATATTGTTGTTGTTCAGAAAAGATAGATTGGGGAAGAGATGTCATAGCTCTATATGCCAGGGACACATGGGAGGTTAAAAAAGTTAGCCCTGTGGGAGGTGCAAAGTTGTACATTTAAATACACTTGCTAGATGTCTTTAATTTGAAAAAGAAAATTTGACTTTGTGGCATCCTACAGACCTCAAGAAGTCATAAGAAGGATAACAGTTTGCTTTAGGAAGAGATAATGGGGCCGAAATTCAGGGTCTCAAAGAGACCCGTTAATGCCCGTTTGTGGCAGCCATTCCTAAAAATCGAATGGCCACCGCTCTGGGGTCAACAGGCCGACCTGATCGAAATTCAGGTCGGGAATTTTTTGGCCTGGACCTCATCCCGCCCAAGTAAATACACCGCCAAATGAAAATAAAATAATTAGTTACCTATCCATTTTCAGCTCCATCCGTCGATCCCCTGCCGCGTTGATTGACAGCGGTGGATGGCCCAACTGACCCATTGTCAGCCAGTCAGCCTAGCTTTGAGTCTAAGGATCAAAAAATTTCAAAGTCCTGAAAATGGATTTACTCACCGCACCAAGAGTTCCAGCGATGAGCACTAATTAAAAACTCATAGGTGTGCCCGCTTTCTGGTGCACCTGAATTTCAGCCCCATTAATAAGTGTTTGAAAATATGAAGTTATATTAATGGGTGACTTCAGTATAATACCCAATGGGTTTGGAGACGAAGGGGCCAAAATTGCCCCTTTACTATAAAGACCATGGCTGCCTGAAAACAGCGGCTACGGGTCGGTACGGACTGGTCGCCGAGTCTCCGTGGAGGAGCCGCCATTTTAGATATTGCCCACCTTCAGATTTGGAGTGGTGTCGGGGACTGTTCCACCTGTTTTCCCGCCACAGCGTGCTCGCGCCGACCCCTTACCGACCAACAGCGACCCCTTCCCGAAATTGCTACGCGTGAAATTGCCCCTTTCTGGATGCGCCCCGCTATAGTGGTGCCACTGCTGGTCAATGCCCCCAACAGCTTTTTCTGTCAGTGCCCTTTCTGTGGCTTGGCGGCGCGGTTGTCCTTAAAGGGGAGGTGGCGCTGCCGGCGACGTCATGTTATTATTTTTTTGATGGGCTGACTGCCAGGTCAGGCCGACAATTATGGCCGCGGGTTCGGCCGGGCCACCAACAGGCAGCCTGACACTCTCTCTTGGGTGCCAGGCCACTGACCTGGCTGAATCCTTCCCTGGTGGCCCAATGTTTGCCACTAAAGTGGCTGCAGAGTTTTCAGCAGCCCTCCCCTTTAACTGATGGGGAGGGATGTTGTGACGCACCAGCGCAATGATGTCATCAGCTGATCACTTTCAGCGTCGGTCACTCCAACCCGACCCCACTTCTGTCCCGCTCGTGACGGCTACTCCGACCTGACCACACTTCCGTCCCGCTAGTGACGGCTACTCCGACCTGACCACACTTCTGCCTCGATGATAAGGCCATTTCCGCTCGGCTCCAAAAAATGCCACAACCATCTGAATTTCTCCGGATTGTCCGCCCCATGCATTGGGGTGGACAGAACACTGGCAAAACGGTAGGTGCGACTCGTTTCGGGCAGTGCCCAATTTCGGCCTCAAAACTTTTAAAACATAATGCGTGATAGTATCATAACCCAGTACATAAGCGAAACCACACAACTCAAAGCTCAGCCAGACCTGATAATATGCCACGAGTTCCTGGGCGAGTTTATCATGTGGTGAGTCAGGCACTGGGGCAGTTCAACAAGTGTGGTGCCCCCAGTTAAATATTTTAGTCAATAACAACAACAACAACAACATGTAGTTATAGCGCCTTTAACGTAGTGAAACATCCCAAGGCGCTTCATCTCAAGGAGTATTATGAGATTAAAAATTTGACACCGAGCCGCATAAGGAGAAATTAGGGCAGATGTCCAGAAGCTTGGTCAAAGAGGTAGGTTTTAAGGAGCTTCTTGAAGGAGGAAAGAGAGGTGGAGAGGAAGAGAGGTTTAGGTAAGGAATTCCAGAGCTTGGAGCCTGGGGAACAGAAGGCACGGCCACTAATGGTTGAGCGATTATAATCAGCGATGTTCAAGAGGGCAGAATTAGAGGAGCATGGATATCTCGGGGCGTTCTGGGGCTGAAGGAGATTACAGAGATAGGGAGGAACGAGGCCATGGAAGGATTTGAAAACAAGGATGAGAATTTTGAAATCAAGGCTTTGCTTAATGGGGAGTCACTGTAGGTCAGTGAGCACATAAGAACATAAGAACATAAGAATTAGGAACAGGAGTAGGCCATCTAGCCCCTTGAGCCTGCTCCGCCATTCAAAAAGATCATGGCTGATCTGGCCGTGGACTCAGCTCCACTTACCTGACCGCTCCCCATAACCCTTAATTCCCTTATTGGTTAAAAATCTATCTATCTGTGATTTGAATACATTCAATGAGCTAGCCTCAACTGCTCCCTTGGGCAGAGAATTCCACAGATTCACAACCCTCTGGGAGAAGAAATTCCTTCTCAACTCGGTTTAAATTGTCTCCCCCGTATTTTGAGGCTGTGCCCCCTAGTTCTAGTCTCCCCGACCAGTGGAAACAACCTCTCTGTCTCTATCTTGTCTATCCTTTTCATTATTTTAAATGTTTCTATAAGATCACCCCTCATCCTTCTGAACTCCAATGAGTAAAGACCCAGTCTACTCAATCTATCATCATAAGGTAACCCCCTCATCTCCGGAATCAGCCGAGTGAATCGTCTCTGTACCCCCTCCAAAGCTAGTATATCCTTCCTTAAGTAAGGTGACTAAATCTGCACACAGTACTCCAGGTGTGGCCTCACCAATACCCTGTACAGTTGCAGCAGGACCTCCCTGCTTTTGTACTCCATCCCTCTCGCAATGAAGGCCAACATTCCATTTGCCTTCCTGATTACCTGCTGCACCTGCAATCTAACTTTTTGGGATTCATGCACAAGGACCCCCAGGTCCCTCTGCACCGCAGCATGTTGTAATTTCTCCCATTCAAATAATATTCCCTTTTACTGTTTTTTTTTCCAAGGTGGATGACCTCACATTTTCCGACATTGTATTCCATCTGCCAAACCTTAGCCCATTCGCTTAACCTATCTGAATCTCTTTGCAGCCTCTCTGTGTCCTCTACACAACCCGCTTTCCCACTAATCTTTGTATCATCTGCAAATTTTGTTACACTACACTCTGTCCCCTCTTCCAGGTCATCTATGTATATTGTAAACAGTTGTGGTCCCAGCACCGATCCCTGTGGCACACCACTAACCACCGATTTCCAACCCAAAAAGGACCCATTTATCCCAACTCTCTGCTTTCTGTTAGCCAGCCAATTCTCGATCCATGCGAATACATTTCCTCTGACTCCGCATACCTTTATCTTCTGCAGTAACCTTATCGAATGCCTTTTGGAAATCTAAATACACTACATCCATCGGTACACCTCTATCCACCATGCTCGTTATATCCTCAAAGAATTCCAGTAAATTAGTTAAACATGATTTCCCCTTCATGAATCCATGTTGCGTCTGCTTGATTGCACTATTCCTATCTAGATGTCCCGCTATTTCTTCCTTAATGATAGCTTCAAGCATTTTCCCCACTACAGATGTTAAACTAACCGGCCTATAGTTACCTGCCTTTTGTCTGCTCCCCTTTTTTAAACAGAGGCGTTACATTAGCTGCTTTCCAATCCGTTGGTACCTCCCCAGAGTCCAGAGAATTTTGGTAGATTATAACGAATGCATCTGCTATAATTTCCACCATCTCTTTTAATACCCTGGGATACATTTCATCAGGACCAGGGGACTTGTCTACCTTGAGTCCCATTAGCCTGTCCGGCACTACCTCCCTAGTGATAGTGATTGTTTCAAGGTCCTCCCTTCCCACATTCCCGTGGCCAGCAATTTTTGGCATGGTTTTTGTGTCTTCCACTATGAAGACCGAAGCAAAATAATTGTTTAAGGTCTCAGCCATTTCTACCTTTCCCATTATTAAATCCCCCTTCTCATCTTCTAAGGGACCAACATTTACTTTAGTCACTCTCTTCCGTTTTATATATCG
The DNA here is from genome assembly GCF_044704955.1 of Pristiophorus japonicus. NCBI lineage: Eukaryota > Metazoa > Chordata > Chondrichthyes > Pristiophoridae > Pristiophorus > Pristiophorus japonicus. Next base: position 197,445,411 of record NC_091984.1, on the reverse strand, counting down.
GTAAAAGCTTTTACTATCTGTTTTAATGTTTTGTGCAAGTTTACTTTCGTAATCTATCTTCCCCTTCTTTATTGCTTTCTTAGTCATTCTTTGCTGTCGTTTAAAATTTTCCCAATCTTCTAGTTTCCCACTAACCTTGGCCACCTTATACGCATTGGTTTTTAATTTGATACTCTCTTTTATTTCCTTGGTTATCCAAGGCTGGTTATCCCTTCTCTTACCGCCCTTCTTTTTCACTCAAATATATTTTTGTTGAGCACTATGAAAGAGCTCCTTAAAAGTCCTCCACTGTTCCTCAATTGTGCCACCATTTAGTCTGTGTTCCCAGTCTACTTTAGCTAACTCTGCCCTCATCCCACTGTAGTCCCCTTTGTTTAAGCATAGTACGCTCGTTTGAGACACTACTTCCTCACCCTCAATCTGTATTACAAATTCAACCATACTGTGAACACTCATTCCGAGAGGATCTTTTACTAGGAGATCGTTTATTATTCCTGTCTCATTACACAGGACCAGATCTAAGATAGCTTGCTCCCTTGTAGGTTCTGTAACATACTGTTCTAAGAAACAATCCCGTATGCATTCTATGAATTCCTCCTCAAGGCTACCCCATGCGTTTTGATGTGTGAGGGGTGATGTGTGAGCGGGACTTGGTGCGATTTAGGACACGGGCAGCCGGGGTTTGGATCATCTCTAGTTTACATAGGTTAGGCTGTGGTAGAATGTAGTCAGTGATTTAAATAGCTCTGTTGTGCACCCTCAATGCCTAAAGAGCAGCCCGAGCCAATAATGAAGGCAGCGTACTTCCTGTGCATAATTAACATCCACGCCCACCATATTAGATGCTTTGCACTGGAAAAGTGGTTGTGGTGCCATCAAATTTGCAGGCCAATAGGTTTAGTAACCAACATGGTACCTTGGGTATCAAGTCTGGCAACCATCAATATGCCTGGTATGTGAACTACCTGCACAGATCTTAGAGATTTAAAGAAAATTGCAAGAAGTCACCGTCCAATGTCTACCATTGAGGAAAATATCATCATATCTAAGCTAGGTTAAGTAGCCGGGGGCAGATTTTATTGAATTAGTGCTCCCGATGCAGAACATTGCCAAACAGAAGTGTAGATTGGTGACTCAGATGTGGAGGTCAATGTGCCCTATGTTGAGTGTGCTGATCTTTTCCTCCAAAGTCCCAAGTGCCCTTCTGGTATGCAATGTTCTATCTTGGGCGCACTGATTCATAACATCCACCCTCAAGTGCTTTGGATGACAAAAAAATAGATTTTGGTTTGCAGTCAGGATGAAAAGAATTCCGATAAAAATAGCTTTTGTGCTCCATTTGTTAAGTACAGTCATTGCATATGACTTATGTTATATCCAGTGAATCAGATGAGTCAGAATATCAAACAATGGAGGAATTGCCAGATGTAAAGACCACTGAAATTGAGGTACTGATGTATGGCATAGGGGACACAGCTGATCATGGTCAAATCTTTATAGCCCACATGGAAAGGTGTCATGAGCAAAATCAAAATTTAATTAAGAATATCAGAGCCCTTGTCCTCACCCTCACAAAGTCTTGTCCTCTGACTTGTCCACTATCCACTAACCTTGACAAATCCCATCAGCTCTCTATGCCCTAATATATTGATTTTAAGGTGGCTAAATTGTCCTGTGCCCCAATTGGAGGTGGTAACCAACTAGGGCTGGGACTTTCTGCACCCGGTGCTACCCGCGGGATGCTACTCGCAGGGCATGGCGCTGCCATGGCAGCACCTCCGCAAACTCCCGGGCAATTTCCTGGGAGCACCCCAGTCCCGTCCCGCCCCACCCCCGTCGAGAACTCTCTTTCGCCCCGTTAGCACCCCTTGGAGGCGCTAATGGGCCTCTAAAAATGGGGCATTTTGCCCCCAAGATGTTTGTTCCTGCTTTCTAATCCCTGCATAACTGCACCCCAACTTAAGGCAACAGCCACCTCCAGCTGTATGTCTGCATGTGCTTCCCATCTCCTCAACACCCGGCTACTCATCCATCCCTGCTCTCTCCTTTTCAGCATCGGTTCACCATTTGTTCAACCAGAGCACCCTTACCGTCTCAAGGTCTGTCCCTAATTCTCTGTACCTTCGCACCTCTTTCCTTTCTTTCAAAAACCTTCTAAAAAAAATATGCTTTTGGCTCAACCTCCTAACTCCTTTCCTGATTTTCACTTTATGCTCTAATCAGACATCTCCTGTATCTGAGCAGCATTGTATGTTAAGTTAAGTTGTTGTTGTAAAAAAACTCAACAAAGATAAAGCTAAACGAAGACTCCATGATGTTACATTTGTAAGACATTGCATTCTAGAACAGGTGGACACCAGAGATCCCTGTGGCACTATTCAAAGAAGAATAGGGGAGTACACTCCGGTGCCCTGGCCAATATTTATCCCTCAACTAAAATCATGAAAAAAGATGATATGATCGTTATCTCATTGCTGTTTGTGAGACCTTGCCTATGCACAAATTAGCTGCCTGTTTCCTACATTAGAACAGTGACTACACTTAAACTATTTCATTAGTTGTTAAATACATTGGGATGTCCTGAGGCCTTCCATGGTGCTATATAAAAGCTGAGCAACGACAATCAAATATTGAATCACATGCTGCAAATAATGAAAGCTTACAGATTCATAAGAACATAAGAACATAAGAATTAGGAACAGGAGTAGGCCATCTAGGTTCTCGAGCCTGCTCCGCCATTCAAAAAAATCATGGCTGATCTGGCCGTGGAATCAGCTCCACTTACCCGCCCGCTCCCCGTAACCCTTAATTCCCTTATTGGTTAAAAATCTATCTATCTGTGATTTGAATACATTCAATGAGCTAGCCTCAACTGCTTCCTTGGGCAGAGAATTCCACAGATTCACAACCCTCTGGGAGAAGAAATTCCTTCTCAACTCGGTTTTAAATTGTCTCCCCCGTATTTTGAGGCTGTGCCCCCTAGTTCTAGTTTCCCCGACCAGTGGAAACAACCTCTCTGTCTCTATCTTGTCTATCCCTTTCATTATTTTAAATGTTTCCATAAGATCACCCCTCATCCTTCTGAACTCCAATGAGTAAAGATCCAGTCTACTCAATCTATCATCATAAGATAACCCCCTCATCTCCGGAATCAGCCGAGTGAATCGTCTCTGTACCCCCTCCAAAGCTAGTATATCCTTCCTTAAGTAAGGTGACCAAAACTGCATGCAGTACTCCAGGTGCGACCTCACCAATACCCTGTTTGGTTGCAGCAGGACCTCCCTGCTTTTGTACTCCATCCCTCTCGCAATGAAGGTCAACATTCCATTCGCCTTCCTGATTACCTGCTGCACCTGCAAACTAACTTTTTGGGATTCATGCACAAGGACGGGGACTTGGCCTGGAGGGTGGTGCACGGAGCAGTGCCGTGCAACAAATTTTTAAGCCGGTTCACGGACTCCCAGGCCGCCTGCAATTTCTGCGGTCTGGAGGAGTCCGTGTTCCATGTTTTTATTGAGTGCACGAGGTTGCAGCCCCTGTTCCATTATTTGAAGGGGCTGCTCCTGAAATTCTGGCTGCACTTCAGTCCCACTCTCCTGATCTTTGGGCACCCTGTGCGGAGGGGAGCGGGTAGGTCTGAAGGCCTCCTCGTAGGACTGCTCCTGGGCACGGCCAAGGGTGCCATCAGCCGGTCCAGGCAGCGGGCGGTCGAGGGGGTCGTTCAACCTGACTGCCTGCCTCTCTTCCGCTCTTACATCCGGTCCAGGGTGTCCTTGGAGATGGAGCACGCGGTGTCCACCGGTACGCTCGCGGCCTTCCGCGAGAGGTGGGCACCGGAGGGACTGGAGTGCATCATCACGCCCGGCAACCAAATTTTAATTTGATTTTACGTTTTTAAGTTTAATTTGTTTTAATTGCTGGTGCTTTTAGTGTCCCCCTTCCCTTTTATAGGGGGCACTGGGGAAAATTGTGATTTTAGTGCCCAAAAAAAAACCAAAAAAAGAAAAACACAAAAAAAACAAAAAAAAGGGGGGGGAAAAAAAAGGGCCTTGTAAATGTCTGGAGTGTCACCCAGGTCGGGTGGCACCGTTTAATGTTTTATGTTTTGCAGGTGAACTCCAAAAAGAGTTTCATGCACAAGGACCCCCAGGTCCCTCTGCACCGCAGCATGTTGTAATTTCTCCCCATTCAAATAATATTCCCGTTTACTGTTTTCTTTTCCAAGGTGGATGACCTCACATTTTCCGACATTGTATTCCATCTGCCAAACCTTAGCCCATTCGCTTAACCTATCTAAATCTCTTTGCAGCTTCACTGTGCCCTTTACACAACCCACTTTCCCACTAATCTTTGTGTCATCTGCAAATTTTGTTACACTACACTCTGTCCCCTCTTCCAGGTCATCTATGTATATCGTAAACAGTTGTGGTCCCAGCACTGATCCCTGTGGTACACCGCTAACCACCGATTTCCAACCCGAAAAGGACCCATTTATCCCGACTCTCTGCTTTCTGTTAGCCAGCCAATTCTCGATCCATGCTAATACATTTCCTCTGACTCCGCATACCTTTATCTTCTGCAGTAACCTTTTGTGTGGCACCTTATCGAATGCCTTTTGGAAATTTAAATACACCACATCCATCGGTACACCTCTATCCACCTGCTCGTTATATCCTCAAAGAATTCCAGTAAATTAGTTAAACATGATTTTCCCTTCATGAATCCATGCTTCGTCTGCTTGATTGCACTATTCCTATCTAGATGTCCTGCTATTTCTTCCTTAATGATAGTTTCAAACATTTTCCCCACTACAGATGTTAAACTAACCAGCCTATAGTTATCTGCCTTTTGTCTGCCCCCTTTTTTAAACAGAGGCGTTATATTAGCTGCTTTCCAATCTGCTGGTACCTCTCCAGAGTCCAGAGAATTTTGGTAGATTATAACGAATGCATCTGCTATAACTTGTGCCATCTCTTTTAATACCCTGGGATGCATTTCATCAGGACCAGGGGACTGAAGAAACCTTTATTGAATGCTTGGTCACACAGCAAGAAAATGATCGTAGTACCAATTGCTCCATTCGTTCATTTTACAGATGGAACTTAATATTCAAAATAGCATCTTATTTAGGGAACAATGAGTCATCATTCTGAAATCACTAAGAAAGGACGTATACAGTCTATTAATTTAACCCACATTAGAGTATAAGGTTGCTTCAGAAGAATATACAAATCTCTCAATAGGCCAAGAATGAATGCCGATCTTAAAGCTTTCACTGAGAAATGTGATGCTTGGTGAATAATGGAAACTGTGAGCAAAGAAGATGGTGCTATCTTATGAAGTACCTGACCAACAAGAGTCAAAGACTGAAATGGACTTGTTTATTTTTTATACTAATGGCATTTTGATGGCAATGACCATTATTGAGAAACTGAGCACTCAGATGATATCAGAGTGTGTCAAAAATTGATTTGTGCCTGTATTGAATTTTGAACTTGTTTGTTGCTTGAAACAGTAGGTGAGGGGTTAATAATCCAAGATCACACAGAATATTTCCCAATACCCAGTGTAATTGTGGGCTGTATTCAACCACTGTCTGCCCCACCTGCGACAGAGACTGTAGGTCCCACATTGGATTCCTCAGTTACCTGAGAACTCACTTTTAGAGTGGAAGCAAATCATCCTCGACTCCGAGGGACTGCCTATGATGATGATGATGATTCCCATGTTTTTTTCCCCTTTATGGCTCTATTTTTCTGTGTTAAAGGTGCTATATAAATTATTCTTCTTCTTCCATTAGTTCAGCTCAAGATGAGTAGGCTGAAGTAGTCTTTACAAGTACCAATTGGTAAGGCTGAGAACAGTAAAAAATTCAGGGTTTTCATTGATCAGAACTGTCATATTGAATGTCAAGATTATTATGCCACTGTCAAAGATTGACTAACAATTTAACATTGACATGAGAAAGGCAACATTTTGTCTCAAGATGACTTTAAAGGAGCTGCCTCAGAACACCTTGGCATAGATCAACACATCAGTCTTCGTTTGATGTCATTGATTGACAGCTCTGTCTGTGACCTTTGAGTAGGGGGACAAAGTCACTGATTGGCTGCAGTCTTCCTTGATCGACAACTAAGGGTCAGGTCAGGAATCAGTCTGCAGTGTGTGTGAGAGTCTTTCAGTCAGCAGCTGTGTATTTTTAAAGTTTCGTGCCTGTTCAACCAGGGAGTTAGAGTAGATTGGGGTTACAGCAAGTATCCTCTGTTTAAAGTTTACTTTTAAAGAGAAAGTGAGTGCCATTTGTATTATTATATGTATGGAAGAGAATAAATAAGTGTGTCTTTCATTGTGTTATACCGTTTATCCTTGTATGAATAATACAATTTTCTGGTTCTTGGTCTGGTAAGAATATATGTTCAGTCTGGCTTTCAAGGAGAGGAAGATCATGTGGTGACATGTGATGCATTTTAGTAGTACACAAATTGAAGGTTGTCTATTATGATCCCTGAGTCATATTTTGTATATTAATTTTGAGCATAAAAAGATGATCTAGGGGAGTTGAGATCCACTTATGAGAGCAACCAGTGACGCTGAAACCAAGATAATATGCAATATACATACCCAAAGTTGTGGTACAGTGAATGACAACAATAAGAATATCTGAAGTTCATTTTGCAAGGCATGCAATAACAATTTCTGTTTTCAGATGATGACCCAGTTTACCCCTGAAGAATATAAGAAATTTACTCGGCAGTGGAAGTTTGAAGGTGCAAATCCTTAATGACGATAGCTCGGGTAAACCCTCAATTGGGAGACAGTTATAGGTATAGAGCTACACTCAGAATAGAAAGTATATTGGTGCAGAGGTTGATGAAAAGACTAACTGCAACAACCAAAAGTGATTGCAGATATGTAAATAGAAATCTAAGAAACTAATCAGATAGGTTCAACGTGATAACAGGGAACCAAAAATCTTTCACCTTTCAATGTGTTGCCTATGGCTCATAAGAATGAGCAAACGAGAACAGAGGTCTGAAGGTAAGAAGTTATTGAATCCTCGAATTGTTTACAGAAAGTGGACAAGTGTTCAGGAGAAACTGCCACCATCTGAGGAAGACATGAGAGAACTTCAAGCATTAACTTCAAGTTGTTTCCATTGGTGGGGGAGACTAGAACTAGGGGGCACAGCCTCAAAATACGGAGGAGCCAATTTAAAACCGAGTTGAGAAAAAATGTCTTCTCCCAGAGGGTTGTGAATCTGTGGAATTCTCTGCCCAAGGAGGCAGTTGAGGCTAGCTCATTGAATGTTTTCAAGTCAAAGATAGATAGATTTTTAAGCAATAAGGGAATTAAGGGTTACGGGGAGAGGGCGGATAAGTGGAGCTGAGTCCACGACCAGATCAGCCATGATCTTATTGAATGGCGGAGCAGGCTCGAGGGGCTAGATGGCCTACTCCTGTTCCTAATTCTTATGTTCTTATGTTCTTAATAAGTCATAGACAGAATAAATTGGGCTCAAACATTCTACAGCCTTGGATTGCTCCTTGATGATGCTGTGAAGCAAAGGATAAACCCCAACTACTTGTTCTTCATGTTCAGTGCTAATGAACAGCCTATTATATTTTTTGAAATTCCCCCCTCTTCTCTCCTCCTCTCATGAAGGTGCAACAGTATGCAGGTGTATAGTTCTCCGAGAGGCAACAATCTGACGGGACTTCAAGTCCCCATTCTTTATGAATGAGACAAGATGTGCTGGCAGGCTACTTGACTAATTGGAGAATTTCAGCTGAACCCAATCTTGTCTTCAACCAATGTTTACAGTTGTCTCCTTTCCAACTAGACTCACTGGATGGAGATCAGCAGCAGGATCCCAGGATAATTTTGCCCACCTTTAGCTAACCGTGCTGAGAGTGATTGTAGGCTGCTTTTACATTCTGCATTGGAGCTGTTGGTTCCTGCAATCATACATTTGGTGGAGCTGGTTGAAAACCCAATGTAAATCTGCTTGGACCTGCCAGGACCCGAGGCCTGAAAGATCTACTAAAAAGCGGTCTTTCAGCAAGTCGTTTTAGTGAGACCCTGATGGCTTTACATTCAGTTGGCAGCTTGCTGAGAGAGTCCTGGAAGCGGCAGCAATAGTGTGAGTCTCGTGCAATGTACTGCATCACTCTCACCCCATCATGATGAGCTAATCAGCACCTCCAACGGACCAAACTATGGCTCTTCCTTCCCTTCCCTTGTTGCCGCAATATCATAGCAGGCAATGTATTTACCCAAACAACATCTTGTTGAAGGGAACATTCACTTGAAAATCATAATTTGCTGAAGCACTAACTCATTTTCTATACTTTCCAGAATGTGAGAAACAAATGGATAAAAGGAAAGAGGATTCACATTTAGAAGCTTCCACTATATTTTGAAGACTGCAAAAGATAAAGGGAATCCAAAAGTCTTCTATAGACATATAAATAATAAACAGGTAGTAAGAAAAGGAGTGGGCCGATTAGGGACCAAAAAGGACATGAAGGCAGAGGGCATGGCTGAGGTAGTAAATGAGTACTTTGCATCTGTCTTTACCAAGTAAGAAGATGCTGCCAAAGTCATAGTGAAAGAGGAGGTAGCTGAGATACTGGTTGGGATAAAATTGATAAAGAGGAGGTACTAGAAAGGCTGGCTGTACTTACAGTAGATAACTCACCAGGACCAAATGGGAGGCATCTTAGGATGCTGCGGGAGGTAAGGATGGAAATTGCGGAGATACTGGCCATAACCTTCCAATGCTTCTTAGATACGAGGATGATGCCAGAGTACTGGAGAATTGAAATGGTTCACCTTTGTTCAAAAAATGATGTAAGGATAAGCCCAGCAATTACAGGCCAATCAGTTTAACCTCGGTAGTGGGGAAGATTTTAGAAACTATAATCCGGGACAAAATTAACAGTCACTTGAACAAGTATGGATTAATTAAGGAAAGCCAGCAGGGACTTGTTAAAGGCAAATCATGTTTAACTAACTTAATTGAGTTTTTTGATGAGGTAACAGAGAGGGTTGATGAGGGCAATGCAGTTGATGTGGTGTACATGGACTTCCAAAAGGCTTTTGATAAAGTGCCACATAAGAGGCTTGCCAGCAAAATTGAAGGAATAAAAGGGACAGTGGCAGCATGGAATGGTTGTTTTTCAGACAGTGGTGTTCCCCAGGGGTTGGTACTAGGACCATTGTTATTCTTGATATATATTAATGACTTGGAATTGGGTGTATAAGGACACAATTTCTAAATTTGCAGATGACACAACATTTGGAAGTATAGTGAACATGGAGGAGGAAAGCGATAGACTTCAAGAGGACATAGGCAGGCTGGTGGAAGGGGCAGACACGTGGCAGATGAAATTTAATACAGAAAAGTGCGAAGTGATACATTTTAGTAGGAAGAAGGAGAGGCAATATAAACTAAAGGGTACAATTCTAAAGGGAGTGCCTGATCAGAGAGACCTGGGGGTATATGTGAGCAAATCGTTGAAGGTGGCAGGGCAGATTCAGAAAGCGGTTTAAAAGCATATGGGATCCTCAGCTTCATAAATAGAGGCATAGGGCCCGAACTTGGTGGAAGCTAAGTTCCACCCAAGTGCCGCCCAAAGGACCATCGAGATACCTGACGGTACTTTGCGCGGGAGTTTCGTAAAAAAGTCCTGGAAAGACCGGCCAGCGGCAAAAAAGGGACTTACTCTGTGAATCTGGGCGGCATCGGGTGGGAGCTCCCAATCTCGGCGACAAAGTGCCGGCGAGGATTGAGTCGGGCCCAGGGGGAGGGGGGGGGGAGCACATAAACAAAAATTTACACAAAATAAACACTGGAAGACCTTCAGGGGACCGCATCCACATAAATTACTGAAAAAAAATAAAAGAAGTTCACTAACCTTTTTTTGCAGGACTTCATACTTACCGTTGGGGTTAGAGCTGCCTCCATGCAGCAGTCTTTCCCCCTGCTGCCGCCGACTCCCACCCGGAGGAATCTGCCAGCTCGCACTAGCGGCCGTCAGCGGGCCGTTCACAGCTGTCCTCCCCCTCCCCCGCCGGTGGGAGGCCCAGTGGAAAATGGCACCAAGGGGAGACAGCCCAAAAAACTCGGCGGCAGCGGACTGTAAGGCCACCAAGTTCAGGCCCATAGAGTACAAAAGCAAGGAAGTTATAATTAACCTTTATAAAACACTGGTTTGGCCTCAACTGAAGTATTATGTTTAATTCTGGGCATCGTACTTTTAGGAACGATGTGAAGGCCTTAGAGAGGGTGCAGGAAAGACTTACAACAATGGTTGCAGGGATGAGGGACTTCAGTTAGGTGGATAGACTGGAGAAGCTGGAGTTGTTCTCCTTAAAGCAGAGAAGGTTAAGAGGACATTTGATGGAGGTGTTCAAAATCATGAGGTGTCTAGACAGAGTAGATAGCGAGAAACTGTTCCCATTGGTGGAAGGGTCGAGAACCCGAGGACACAGATTTAAGGTGATTGGCAGAAGAACCAAAGGCAACATAAGAAAAAACTTTTTTACGCAGCGAGTGGCTAGGATCTGGAATGCACTGCCTGATAGGGTGGTGGAGGCAGATTCAATTGTGGCTTTCAAAAGGGAATTGGATAAGTACCTGAAGGAAAAAATTTGCAGGGCTACGGGGAAAGGGCGGGAGAGTGGGACTAGCTGAAGTGCTCTTGCAGAGAGCCGGTACAGGCTCGATGGGCCGAATGGCCTTCTTCCGTGCTGTAGCAATTCTTTGAATCTATGATTCTATATTGATTGATTGTGTCACAGCTAACAAATAAGTTCAGTAACATTTACAATATGTATTATAGTGTCTCCAAACCAGTAGATTGGTTGTTTAGATGCAAATCCTAGATCCCTGCCTTAATTATTAATTAGAGATCATTAATATTATTGTAGCCATAATGCTGATTGGTAAAAAGCCATCACTCTGATAGTGGAAGAACGATGATCTACAATTTGAACTAGAGGAGCATTATTTTAACATTTAAAAATAAAACCTTTTGAGACCACTCCTATCTAGACCTTAAATCTGGCAAAAAAAAAACATAATGCCTGCAAAACCAGTAGCTGAAGTTCTCCAAATCATTAAAGATTGACTTGACTTCAAATAATCCCAAACAGAGGTGAAGAGGAGACACTTACTTAAAATGATTGGGGAAATGTGGTTAAAATAAGTAAAAGATTAGGCATCATTGCTTACTTAAGAAATAGTAAAAGGATGAATAAACACTACATTTTATCAGTTCATTAAAATCAAAATATTTTTTAAAGGTATGTATTGTTCTGCAGTAGAAACGTCATTCATTCATTCAATAGTTCTGTCAATATGGATAATCAGTGCTTAGACAAATGTCATTCACGATGTTCTATTTTGGTGAAGTTTCTCAAGATGCTGAAGAGTTCAGTTCTGGCAAGTTAGCAAAGGCAAGCACATCAAAGACTATTTAAAAAATATATACCTTCCCGATTCAGCACATTTTTCTCCTTCCATGGTATCAGCATTAACTTCCATGCCACTGCTGAGTTTCCACAAGGTCACAAACTCAGTTTTCCCTTCCAGTTTAGCTCACATTGCATCCGTGATATTTTGCTTAAGCTAATCTAAAGTAATGTGTAAATAAGTGAGAGATTCATAGGATTCAGATAAAAATAACGCTGTAAAGGAGCCACGTCAACTCTCATCCGTGTTGGCTCTGTGGAAGATAGCTCCATGCATTGGAGTTCTAAAGATAAAGGATTCCTCCTGTCACCCTACTGTACAGTCTGGAGTCTGTGACATACATAGATTCAGTCGACGTGTCTTAATCAATCACACCAGGATGTTTTCCCTTTTGTTCCTCAGAGGTCCTGATGGTTTGTTGTCATTCTGACCCTGAAGATAACAATGTGGAAATGTTGAATTCCAGCCAGGCCTCATCTGACTTCTGCAAATGTTGTACAGCTATTTCACAAAAGGTTGGTGGGGTTGATAAACACATTCCATTGAGCATAGCCTTTTCTGCTCTCTTCTGTTCGTGAGCAGCAACTGCCACATGCAACAAAATGTCTGCTGGCTGATGTTTCCTGTGCTCCCTCATATTTCTTTTGTATTATATGAAGTGGGCCCAGTGAAATAGAATTTAGAGACCTGTGCGGCTCTCTCCTATCAACTTTTCTTCAAACCACCACTGGAGACCCGTGTTTACCATTACTAAAAAGGCAACCTATTCTGTGATTTTACCTTAAACTGGTGACCTGATGGCAGTGCAAAAGATCCATGAAAATATGGACCTCCAATTCAGAAATTGGGTAATTTATATTAAAGAGTATCATAGTCAACACTCAATGAATGTAAAAGCATCTTTATGGGCCTTTAGTATTGATGAAAACGGCCGAAAAATGGCAGCTGCTCTTGGTCATGTTTCTTAGCAATGAATGTTTGGGACCAACTACCTCAGGATGTTAAATTATCATCAGGCTGGAAATCCCAGCCTACTGAGTGTCTACGGACCTGGGAAGGCATCACAAAAGCCGTTTTTCAGCGCACAATGCGCATACGCTGAAAACCGGCTTTTCCGATCTGTCAAGTTGGAGCTTGACAGATCTCACGCATAGCAGGTGTGAGGACATTTGCAAGGGCAAGATTGCGAAATTTACCCATATCTTGTCCAGCAAATGTCCTCAAAATTCTTGCGCCTGATAAAAGCAGACGTATAGCCTACTTTTACAGGCGTAAGAGTTTAAAAACATACAAAAATATAATTAAATTAAATTTTAAAAACACATATTATTTTTTAAAACCCTGCCCACTACGTTACATTTATTTTTAATCATAATTAAAAAAAAAAATTTTAAACTCAGAAAAAAAAATTTCTCCAAGATATTTATTAACTTTAATTTCAATTAATTTTAATTATGTGTTTTTTTATTTTTTATTATGTGTTTAGTGTGTTTGTGTTTCTTTTCTCATCAATAGCAATGAGAACTCGTAGATACAGAGTTCTCATTGCTATTAATGAGAAAGCTGTGGAATACTGTCCCTGATTGATTGCACCTTCTGCGTGGGAACCTGGAGGACGGGAGTGCGCTTCGCAGCGTGGGACGAGAAGGCCTCCCCACCACAATCCCATGCTCCTCCGGGACCACCAGGTAGAAGTGTTTCAGGTCGGAGGCAATTGCCTGCGGGAAGCCTTCAACCTGAATTTCAGTCCCAATGATTATAATATTGGATGTATTTGCTATCTCAAATAACGGCAAGACCTTATTTTACAACAGTAAATAGTACGGAGGAGGAAATCTTTTGAGAGGCAACCAGCATAATTGGATAACAACAAAATAAATGCTTTCATCTTCCAATTAGAGAACCAACAAGCTATATCAGATATGTTGTTATTAATAAAGTACTAACTATATAATTAGCTAATTATAATTGACTTGCTATTGTTGAATGGATTCATTAACTGAAGTTAATGTTTTTAAACATATGACATCTGTAACAAATGATTTTTGTACTTTCTAATGCTCTGTATCGTAGAACTGAATTAGTCTAAGGTATAAGACTACAGACATCATTTAAATGCAGCTCACAGTGTACATGTGAACCCCATTTATTATACTATTTCATAGAATAATCTATTATTATACAATTCCAAAACACCACTCTAATAAACTTCACTATAATTGATTCTGTTCAATAAATTGTAATAGAATTCCTTGACTGTCATATAATTTTTTTTAGATTAAAATACCTGAGTATTCACAGCAAACCTGAATTTGAGGTACCTAAATCTTTTCACATTAACCCATGATATAAATTAGTTTGTAATTATCCGTCTAAATATATTAAAAGAAGAATAATTTCAAGCCTTGATTTGATCCTTTAATCCCTTTGCACCTGTTTGGTAATATTTCTACAATCCTGTCTTTTGCACTCCATTGGTTTGTTTCTCTGAAGTCCGGTTCCCTTCTAATTTCCAACTGTCAAAGCCAAATAACATATTTTACATGTGCTCATTTGTCAGGGGCACTCTCATTTCCCTCCTCCCTCCCTCCTGCCAAGCTCACAGAGGTACTCATCATCCCCCAATTTGCCACTCATTGCTGCTCCTGTCACTTTCCTGCTGCTTTGTTTAAGGTTTGAACACTTGCTGCAAACATGACCGTGAATAGCTGAAGGAGCTGCAGTCCACATTTAGTGACTTCCCAGCCCGGACGTGAATCTCGGGCCGTCTTTCAAGCAGCCCAAGTGTGCAATTTCACTCAGAGAATTGTGAACCTGTGGAATTCTCTACCACAGAAAGTTGTTGAGGCCAGTTCGTTAGATATATTCAAAAGGGAGTTAGATGTGGCCCTTACGGCTAAAGGGATCAAGGGGTATGGAGAGAAAGCAGGAATGGGGTACTGAAGTTGCATGATCAGCCATGATCATATTGAATGGCAGTGCAGGCTCGAAGGGCCGAATGGCCTACTCCGGCACCTATTTTCTATGTTTCTATGTTTCCATGCAATGCCTGACAGCGAACTTAATGCTTCTTCTAAATGACTTCCCCGTCAAAGCAATACACGTGCAGGCTGGCTACATGTAGGGTTTCAATGACAAGACAGCTGTGATGTGGGTGGCTCTGTGCCTCCTTGGACTGCTTCGCTGCTGATCTTGCAACTGATTCAGCCATGAGTGCTGCAGCTGTGACAGGCTGTTCCTGCCACATCCACTGTCACTTACACAGTGATGGCTGATGGGTGCGAAGTGGCATCACCTAGCAAGAAAACAGCCTCATCTCTGCCTACCCCAGATATCCCACTGCTGCTGGGCACTCTCTCACTGGCTGATCCACATGGGAGAACACCCCCAAGAAGCAATGAGGTCTGTGAATCTTTGCCTTGAGGTCCTCTCAATCCAATCACCCAACATGCAGCAGCTAGACAAGAGAGCCTCTTTTAAATTCGAGCCCAAGGCCTCTACCACAGCAGCCTGAACATTCATTAATAACACTGACATTGTGCTTAGAACCTGCAACACTGAAGGTTCTCGGGCCGATGCCACAGGAGTTACTCTGCACTGCATTGCAGAGAAGTATTTATCCATGATTGCGCTGATCCAGCTAGTTGACTCCTCCATACCGCTTGTCAGATATTTGAGGGTATTTTGCAGATGCACAAATGACTCATGTAGATGATCATGATCAAAGAGAAATCTCCTTTCATAAGGAAGAGCGGTGAGGTCAGAATCCCTGCAACAGAGGTATCTTTGGCTGCCATCACCATTTGCTTCTTCTCACCCATGTATGGTGACTCGGCTAACGCTGTCTCCTCAATCTCACAATCTACATTTTCAGGGGGAAGGGTGGGTAGTGCCTGCTGCTCTCTGATGACAGGTACACTGCACCTTCAGCTCAGCAAGTGTCGACAGAGTGCAAAATCAGCCCCAACAGCTACCACTCCATCAGTCAGCCAGCTTCGTGGGTGTTATCATCATCATCATAGGCAATCCCTCGAATGAGGATGACTTGCTTCCATGAGTTCACAGATGTTTCAATGAAGGATCCGATGTTTCAGTCCTGAACTCCAGTTGAAGGGGTTAAAGATGCCCGTGCATGGATTTTTTTAATGTGTGGCGACCGTTGCATATCAACCACCACACGGGCTTGACAGAGCTAGGCCTTTATCCAGTGGCAAGGGTTAACCAGGACGACTGGAGACCTGCTGCGCAGTTCCTACATTACAATAGTGACTACATTTCAAAAAGCACTTAATTGGCTATAAAGCGCTATAGGATGTCCTGAAGTCAAGAAAGATGCTGTATAAATGGTGTATAAATGCACATCTTTTTTTCTTTCTATTGAGAAATCAGGCAGGCTAAATAAGGTGTTTGTACAGCCTCTTTCATTTGCTTAATGAACATTGGCCCTGAAATTCTTTGGGGCTTTTCCTGGTCTCCCATTTTAACCTCGGTGGGAAATGGGTGGGGTCCCTGGAGAAATAGTGTAAGTGGCTGTTTATTCTGGTTCTCTGGAGGTTCCACTGGTCTCCTGCCAAGAATACAGCAGGAGACAGAGAGCCCCCATGGAATTTTAATACCATTGTATTTTGAAACTTTGTCTGCAGTATCCTCTATATTAAGAGTTCAAAAATGCATAGAGCACAGAACAGTTCATATATTGCAGTTACCTCTGGATCAACTAAAAAAAACTGTATTGTTATTCTTTACAAAAAAATAGTATTTTGAGGCACTGAAACCATTGCAGTCATGAAGGGGTTAAAATGCAACCAATGTAGTTTGTCTTTAATTAAATTAAGTGCAGCTCTGTAATTAGACTTTTTCCAGAGTTACTGGGGTTCTTTATTGGTACCATTCCATGGTTCACATTTACAGGTATTTAACATACCCTATAACGCCAGGATCTTTAATTAATTCTTAATTGCTACCTCTTCCATTAATTGAGGTTGTCAGGAAATTAGATTAAATGTGTAAGTGTATTCAAGACAAAGAAAGTGTAATGGACCTGTGGAGATCCATTCTCACATAATGATGTACAGGCACATTGTGCCAAACACTCAGAGGCTGATGCCTCCACATGAGGAATCCCAGTGCCAAAGCAGACTGGTATTTTAAGTATTAGGTTTAAACGGAATGACAGAAACCATTACATTGCTATTTATAATCAAAATTAATTAAGGATTAACAAGATTGACAAAGATTTTGTTTTCATTCGTCACTGAGGATTCCAAATGTATTTGGACGAAAGACGCGCTGTTTGAAGATGTTTGTTTACTGCACATGCTAAGCATGCACTTGGATTACTGTTCTGAAACCTCTCCATTACCCACTATTCTCCAGTCCCTCTGATGTTTTGAACAGACCCTGTTAATGACACCAACTCTTATCAGACGTCATTTGAAAAGTATGAATGGATTTTGATGGTCAGATTTGTCAACATGCCTAAAGTAGTTGTTTCATCAGTTTCCTACTATTTCGATCCAATTAGTTGAGGTTATGTACTCTAATGGCATCATCAAAATGCACCAGCTTAAATAAGAATCTCATTCATTGCTGAAGTGGAGCCACAAGCTTTTTAAAAAATGGGTTCCAGAAGCAACCCATTGCAGCAAAGATTTAAGAGGTGCAGTGGCGAACTACACAGACCCAGAGGTGCCATACCGACCCGCACAGACCGAGAGGTGCCAAACTCCTCAGACCGAGAGGTGTGGTATTAAACCCGTCAGACCGAAAGGTGCGATACCAACCCGCACTGACCGAAAGGTGCGATACCGACCCGCACTGACCGAGAGGTGCGATACCGACCCGCACTGACCGAGAGGTGTGGTACCGATCCCGCACTGACCAAGAGGTGCGATACCGACCCGCACAGAGCGAGAGGTGTGATACCGACCCGCACGGACCCGCACTGACCGAGAGGTGTGATACCGACCCTTCAGACCGAGCGGTGTGATACTGACCGAGTGATGTGATACTGAACCATTCAGACTGAGAGGTGCGATACCGACCGGCACTGACCGAGAGGTGCGAGACCGACCCGCACTGACCGAGAGGTGTGATACTGACCCGCACTGACCGAGTGGTGTGATACCGGCCCGCACAGACCGAGAGGTGTGATACCGGCCCGCACAGACCGAGAGGTGCGGTACCGAACACGCACTGACCGAGAAATGCGATACTGACCCGCACTGACCGCAAGGTGTGATACTGAACCCTTCAGACCAAGAGGTGCGGTACCGAACACGCACTGACCGACAGGTGCGATTCTGACCCGCACTGACCGAGAGGTGGGATACTGATCCCGCACTGACCGAGAGGTGCGGTATCGAACCCGCACTGACCGAGAGGTGGGATACTGAACCCGCACTGACCAAGAGGTGCGATACTGAACGCGCACTGACCGAGAGGTGTAGTACTGACCCTTCTGACTGAGAGGTGCGGTACTGAACCCGCACTGACCGAGAGGTGCGGTACTGACCGAGAGGTGCGATACCGAACCCGCACTGACCGAGAGATGCGGTACCGAACCCGCACTGACCGAGAGATGCGGTACCGAACCCGCACTGACCGAGAGGTGCGGTACTGACCCTTCTGACCGAGAGGTGCGGTACCGACCCCGCACTGACCGAGAGGTGCGGTACCGACCCGCACTGACCGAGAGGTGCGGTACCGAACCCGCACTGACCGAGAGGTGCGGTACCGACCCCGCACTGACCGAGAGGTGCGGTACTGACCCGCACTGACCGAGGTGGGATACTGAACCCGCGCTGACCGAGAGGTGCGGTACTGACCGAGGTGGGATACTGAACCCGCGCTGACCGAGAGGTGGGATACTAAACCCGCACCGACCGAGAGGTGGGATACTGAACCCGCACTGACCGAGAGGTGCGGTACTGAACCCGCACTGACCGAGAGGTGCGGTACTGAACCCGCACTGACCAAGAGGTGGGATACCGAGCCCGCACTGACCGAGAGGTGTGGTACTGACCGAGAGGTGCGATACTAAACCCGCACTGACCGAGAGGTGGGATACCGAACCTGCGCTGACCGAGAGGTGGGATATCGAACCCGCGCTGACCGAGAGGTGCGTTACTGACCAGCTCTGACCGAGAGGTGCAGTATTGAACCCGCACTGACCGAGAGCTGCGGTACTGAACCCGCACTGACCGAGAGGTGTGATTACTGAACCCGCACTGGCCGAGAGGTGGGATACTGAATCCGCACTGACCGAGAGGTGCTATACCGACCCGCACTGATCGAGAGGGGGGGTACTGAACCCGCACTGACCAAGAGATGCGGTACTGAATCCGCACTGACCGAGAGGTGGGGTACTGACCGAGAGGTGCGGTACCGAACCCGCACTGACCAAGAGGTGGGATACCTGAACCCGCACTGACCGAGAGGTGCGGTACCGAACCCGCACTGACCGAGAGGTGCGGTACCGAACCCGCACTGACCGAGAGGTGGGATACCTGAACCCGCACTGACCGAGAGGTGCGGTACCGAACCCGCACTGACCGAGATGTGCGGTACTGACCCGCATTGACCGAGAGATGGGATATCGAACCCGCACTGACCGAGAGGTGGGATACCGAACCCGCACTGACCGAGAGGTGTGATACTGACCCGCACTGACCGAGAGGTGCGGTACTGAACCCTCACTGACCGAAAGATGCGGGACTGAACCCGCACTGACCGAGAGATGCGGTACGGAATCCGCACTGACCGAGAGGTGCGGTACTGACCCGCACTGACCGAGGTGGGATACTGATCCCGCACTGACCGAGAGGTGCGGTATCGAACCCGCACTGACCGAGAGGTGCGATACCGAACCCGCACTGACCGAGAGGTGCGGTACCGAACCCGCACTGATCGAGAGGTGCGGTACTGACCCTTCTGACCGAGAGGTGCGGTACCGACCCCGCACTGACCGAGAGGTGGGATACTGAACCCGCGCTGACCGAGAGGTGCGGTAATGAACCCGCACTGATCGAGAGGTGCGTTACCGACCTGCACTGACCGAGAAGTGGGAAACTGAACTCGCACTGACCGAGTGGTGCAATACCGAACCCGCACTGACCGAGAAGTGCGGTACGAACCCGCACTGACCGAGAGGTGGGATACTGAACCCGCACTGATCGAGAGGTGTGGTACTGAACCGCACTGACCGAGATGTACAAAACCGACCCGCGCTGACCGAGAGGTGCGAAACCGAACCGCACTGACCGAGAGGTGAGATACTGAACCCGCACTGATCGAGAGGTGCCGTACTGAACCCGCACTGACCGAGCGGTGCGGTACTGAACCCGCACTGACCGAGAGGTGGGATACTGAACTACCATTGACCGAGAGGTGCGCTTCTGACCAAGAGGTGCGATACAGACCCTTCTGACCGAGAGGTACGGTACCGAACCCACAATGACCGAGAGGTGCGGCACCTAACCCGCACTGACCGAGAGGTGCGATACCGACCCCGCACTGACCGAGAGATACGGCACCGAACCCGCACTGACCGAGAGGTGCGATACCGACCCCGCACAGACCGAGAGGTGAGGTACCGAACCCACACTGACCGAGATGTGCGATACTGACCCTTCTGACCGAGAAGTGCAGTACTGAACCCGCACTGACCGAGAGGTGGGATACTGAACCGCCACTGACCGAGAGGTGCGGTACTGAACCCGCACTGACCGAGAGGTGCGATACTGACCCGCACTGACCGAGAGGCGCGATACTGGACTCGCACTGACCGGGAGGTGCGGTAGCGGACCCACACTGACCGAGAGGAGGGATACCGGACCCGCACTGACCGAGAGGCGCGATACTGACCATTCTGACCGAGAGGTGCGGTACTGACCCGCACTGACCGAGAGGTGCGATACTGACCCGCACAGAGCGAGAGGTGTGATACCGACCCGCACGGACCCGCACTGACCGAGAGGTGTGATACCGACCCTTCAGACCGAGCGGTGTGATACTGACCGAGTGATGTGATACTAAACCATTCAGACTGAGAGGTGCGATACCGACCGGCACTGACCGAGAGGTGCGAGACCGACCCGTACTGACCGAGAGGTGAGGTACCGAACCCACACTGACCGAGATGTTCGGTACTGACCCTTCTGACCGAGAGGTGCAGTACTGGACCCGCACTGACCGAGAGGTGGGATAGTGAACCCGCACTGACCGAGAGGTGCGGTACCGACCCCGCACTGACCGAGAGGTGCGGTACCGACCCGCACTGACCGAGAGGTGCGGTACCGACCCCGCACTGACCGAGGTGGGATATTGAACCCGCGCTGACCGAGAGGTGCGGTACTGACCCGCACTGACTGAGGTGGGATACTGAACCCGCGCTGACCGAGAGGTGGGATACTGAACCCGCGCTGACCGAGAGGTGCGGTACTGACCAGCTCTGACCGAGAGGTGCAGTACTGAACCCGCACTGACCGAGAGGTGCGTGACTGAACCCGCACTGACCGAGAGATGCGGTACGGAATCCGCACTGACCGAGAGGTGTGGTACCGATCCCGCACTGACCAAGAGGTGCGATACCGACCCGCACTGACCGAGAGGTGTGATACCGACCCTTCAGACCGAGCGGTGTGATACTGACCGAGTGATGTGATACTGAACCATTCAGACTGAGAGGTGCGATACCGACCGGCACTGACCGAGAGGTGCGAGACCGACCCGCACTGACCGAGAGGTGTGATACTGACCCGCACTGACCGAGTGGTGTGATACCGGCCCGCACAGACCGAGAGGTGTGATACCGGCCCGCACAGACCGAGAGGTGCGGTACCGAACACGCACTGACCGAGGTGGGATACTGAACCCGCGCTGACCGAGAGGTTGGATACTGATCCCACACTGACCGAGAGATGCGGTACGGAATCCGCACTGACCGAGAGGTGGGATACTGAACTGGCACTGACCGAGAGGTGCGGTACTGACCAGCTCTGACCGAGAGGTGCGGTACTGAACCCGCACTGACCGAGAGGTGCGGGACTGAACCCGCACTGACCGAGAGATGCGGTACGGAATCCGCACTGACCGAGAGGTGAGATACTGAACCCGCACTGACCGAGAGGTGCGGTACTGAACCCGCACTGACCGAGAGGTGCGGTACTAAACCTGCACTGACCGAGAGGTGGGATACTGAACCCGCACTGACCGAGAGGTGCGGTACTAAATCCGCACTGACTGAGATAGGATACTGAACCCGCACTGACCGAGAGGAGCGGTACTAACCATTCAGACCAAAAGGTGCGGTACCGAACCCGCACTGACCGCGAGGTGTGGTAGCGAACCCGCACTGACCGAGAGGTGCGGTACCGACCCCGCACTGACCGAGAGGTGCAGTACTGAACCCGCACTGACCGAGAGGTGGGATACTGAACCGGCACTGACCGGGATGTGCGATACTGACCCGCACTGACCGAGAGGTGCGATCCTGACCCCGCACTGACCGAGAGGTGCGATACCGACCCACACTGACCGAGAGTTGCGGTACTGACACGCACTGACCGAGAGGTGGGATACTGAACCCGCGCTGACCGAGAGGTGGGATACTGAACCCGCGCTGACCGAGAGGTGCGGTAATGAACCCGCACTGATCGAGAGGTGCGTTACCGACCTGCACTGACCGAGAAGTGGGATACTGAACTCGCACTGACCGAGTAGTGCAATACCGAACCCGCACTGACCGAGAAGTGCGGTACGAACCCGCACTGACCGAGAGGTGGGATACTGAACCCGCAGTGATCGAGAAGTGTGGTACTGAACCGCACTGACCGAGATGTGCAAAACCGACCCGCGCTGACCGAGAGGTGCGAAACCGAACCGCACTGACCGAGAGGTGAGATACTGAACCCGCACTGATCGAGAGGTGCCGTACTGAACCCGCACTGACCGAGCGGTGCGGTATTGAACCCGCACTGACCGAGAGGTGGGATACCGAACTACCATTGACCGAGAGGTGCGCTACAGACCCTTCTGACCGAGAGGTACGGTACCGAACCCACAATGACCGAGAGGTGCGGCACCTAATCCGCACTGACCGAGAGGTGCGATACCGACCCCGCACTGACCGAGAGATACGGCACCGAACCTGCACTGACCGAGTGGTGCGGCACCGAACCCGCACTGACCGAGAGGTGCGATACCGACCCCGCACAGACCGAGAAGTGAGGTACCGAACCCACACTGACCGAGATGTGCGATACTGACCCTTCTGACCGAGAGGTGCAGTACTGAACCCGCACTGACCAAGAGGTGGGATACTGAACCGCCACTGACCGAGAGGTGCGGTACTGAACCCGCACTGACCGAGAGGTGCGATACTGACCCGCACTGACCGAGAGGCGCGATACTGGACCCGCACTGACCGGGAGGTGCGGTAGCGGACCCACACTGACCGAGAGGAGGGTACCGGACCCGCACTGACCGAGAGGCGCGATACTGACCATTCTGACCGAGAGGTGCGGTACTGACCCGCACTGACCGAGAGGTGCGATACTGACCCGCACAGAGCGAGAGGTGTGATACCGACCCGCACGGACCCGCACTGACCGAGAGGTGTGATACCGACCCTTCAGACCGAGCGGTGTGATACTGTCCGAGTGATGTGATACTAAACCATTGAGACTGAGAGGTGCGATACCGACCGGCATTGACCGAGAGGTGCGAGACCGACCCGTACTGACCGAGAGGTGAGGTACCGAACCCACACTGACCGAGATGTTCGGTACTGACCCTTCTGACCGAGAGGTGCAGTACTGGACCCGCACTGACCGAGAGGTGCGGTACTGACCAGCTCTGACCGAGAGGTGCGGTACTGAACCCGCACTGACCGAGAGGTGCGGGACTGAACCCGCACTGACCGAGAGATGCGGTACGGAATCCGCACTGACCGAGAGGTGAGATACTGAACCCGCACTGACCGAGAGGTGCGGTACTGAACCCGCACTGACCGAGAGGTGCGGTACTAAACCTGCACTGACCGAGAGGTGGGATACTGAACCCGCACTGACCGAGAGGTGCGGTACTAAATCCGCACTGACTGAGATAGGATACTGAACCCGCACTGACCGAGAGGAGCGGTACTAACCATTCAGACCAAAAGGTGCGGTACCGAACCCGCACTGACCGCGAGGTGTGGTAGCGAACCCGCACTGACCGAGAGGTGCGGTACCGACCCCGCACTGACCGAGAGGTGCAGTACTGAACCCGCACTGACCGAGAGGTGGGATACTGAACCGGCACTGACCGGGATGTGCGATACTGACCCGCACTGACCGAGAGGTGCGATCCTGACCCCGCACTGACCGAGAGGTGCGATACCGACCCACACTGACCGAGAGTTGCGGTACTGACACGCACTGACCGAGAGGTGGGATACTGAACCCGCGCTGACCGAGAGGTGGGATACTGAACCCGCGCTGACCGAGAGGTGCGGTAATGAACCCGCACTGATCGAGAGGTGCGTTACCGACCTGCACTGACCGAGAAGTGGGATACTGAACTCGCACTGACCGAGTAGTGCAATACCGAACCCGCACTGACCGAGAAGTGCGGTACGAACCCGCACTGACCGAGAGGTGGGATACTGAACCCGCAGTGATCGAGAAGTGTGGTACTGAACCGCACTGACCGAGATGTGCAAAACCGACCCGCGCTGACCGAGAGGTGCGAAACCGAACCGCACTGACCGAGAGGTGAGATACTGAACCCGCACTGATCGAGAGGTGCCGTACTGAACCCGCACTGACCGAGCGGTGCGGTATTGAACCCGCACTGACCGAGAGGTGGGATACCGAACTACCATTGACCGAGAGGTGCGCTACAGACCCTTCTGACCGAGAGGTACGGTACCGAACCCACAATGACCGAGAGGTGCGGCACCTAATCCGCACTGACCGAGAGGTGCGATACCGACCCCGCACTGACCGAGAGATACGGCACCGAACCTGCACTGACCGAGTGGTGCGGCACCGAACCCGCACTGACCGAGAGGTGCGATACCGACCCCGCACAGACCGAGAAGTGAGGTACCGAACCCACACTGACCGAGATGTGCGATACTGACCCTTCTGACCGAGAGGTGCAGTACTGAACCCGCACTGACCAAGAGGTGGGATACTGAACCGCCACTGACCGAGAGGTGCGGTACTGAACCCGCACTGACCGAGAGGTGCGATACTGACCCGCACTGACCGAGAGGCGCGATACTGGACCCGCACTGACCGGGAGGTGCGGTAGCGGACCCACACTGACCGAGAGGAGGGTACCGGACCCGCACTGACCGAGAGGCGCGATACTGACCATTCTGACCGAGAGGTGCGGTACTGACCCGCACTGACCGAGAGGTGCGATACTGACCCGCACAGAGCGAGAGGTGTGATACCGACCCGCACGGACCCGCACTGACCGAGAGGTGTGATACCGACCCTTCAGACCGAGCGGTGTGATACTGTCCGAGTGATGTGATACTAAACCATTGAGACTGAGAGGTGCGATACCGACCGGCATTGACCGAGAGGTGCGAGACCGACCCGTACTGACCGAGAGGTGAGGTACCGAACCCACACTGACCGAGATGTTCGGTACTGACCCTTCTGACCGAGAGGTGCAGTACTGGACCCGCACTGACCGAGAGGTGCGGTACTGACCGAGAGGTGCGGTACCGACCCGCACTGACCAAGAGGTGCGGTACTGACCTTTCTGACCGAGAGGAGCGGTACCGACCCCGCACTGACCGAGAGGTGCGGTACCGACCCGCACTGACCGAGAGGTGCGGTACCGACCCAGCACTGACCGAGAGGTGCGGTATTGACCCGCACTGACCGAGGTGGGATACTGAACCCGCGCTGACCGAGAGGTGCGGTACTGACCCGCACTGACTGAGGTGGGATACTGAACCCGCGCTGACCGAGAGGTGGGATACTGAACCCGCGCTGACCGAGAGGTGCGGTACTGACCAGCTCTGACCGAGAGGTGCGGTACTGAACCCGCACTGACCGAGAGGTGCGTGACTGAACCCGCACTGACCGAGAGATGCGGTACGGAATCCGCACTGACCGAGAGGTGGGATACTGAACCCGCGCTGACCGAGAGGTGCGGTAATGAACCCGCACTGACTGAGAGGTGCGGTACTAAACCCGCACTGATCGAGAGGTGCGGGACTGAACCCGCACTGACCGAGAGGTGGGATACTGAACCCGCGCTGACCGAGAGGTGGGATACTGAACCCGCGCTGACCGAGAGGTGCGGTATTGAACCCGCACCGACTGAGAGGTGTGGTACTAAACCCGCACTGACCGAGATATGCAAAACCGACCCGCGCTGACCGAGAGGTGCGAAACCGAACCGCACTGACCGAGAGGTGGGATACTGAACCCGCACTGATCGAGAGGTGCCGTACTGAACCCGCACTGACTGAGCGGTGCGGTACTGAACCCGCACTGACCGAGAGGTGGGATACCGAACTACCATTGACCGAGAGGTGCGCTTCTGACCAAGAGGTGCGATACAGACCCTTCTGACCGAGAGGTGCGGCACCGAACCTGCACTGACCGAGTGGTGCGGCACCGAACTCGCACTGACCGAGAGGTGCGATACCACCCCCGCACAGACCGAGAGGTGAGATACCGAACCCACACTGATGTGCGGTACTGACCCTTCTGACCGAGAGGTGCAGTACTGAACCCGCACTGACCGAGAGGTGGGATACTGAACCGCCACTGACCGAGAGGTGCGGTACTGAACCCGCACTGACCGAGAGGTGCGATACTGACCCGCACTGACCGAGAGGTGGGATACTGAACCCGTGCTGACCGAGAGGTGGGATACTGAACCCGCGCTGACCGAGAGGTGCGGTATTGAACCCGCACCGACTGAGAGGTGTGGTACTAAACCCGCACTGACCGAGATATGCAAAACCGACCCGCGCTGACCGAGAGGTGCGAAACCGAACCGCACTGACCGAGAGGTGGGATACTGAACCCGCACTGATCGAGAGGTGCCGTACTGAACCCGCACTGACTGAGCGGTGCGGTACTGAACCCGCACTGACCGAGAGGTGGGATACCGAACTACCATTGACCGAGAGGTGCGCTTCTGACCAAGAGGTGCGATACAGACCCTTCTGACCGAGAGGTGCGGCACCGAACCTGCACTGACCGAGTGGTGCGGCACCGAACTCGCACTGACCGAGAGGTGCGATACCACCCCCGCACAGACCGAGAGGTGAGATACCGAACCCACACTGATGTGCGGTACTGACCCTTCTGACCGAGAGGTGCAGTACTGAACCCGCACTGACCGAGAGGTGGGATACTGAACCGCCACTGACCGAGAGGTGCGGTACTGAACCCGCACTGACCGAGAGGTGCGATACTGACCCGCACTGACCGAGAGGTGGGATACTGAACCCGTGCTGACCGAGAGGTGGGATACTGAACCCGCGCTGACCGAGAGGTGCGGTATTGAACCCGCACCGACTGAGAGGTGTGGTACTAAACCCGCACTGACCGAGATATGCAAAACCGACCCGCGCTGACCGAGAGGTGCGAAACCGAACCGCACTGACCGAGAGGTGGGATACTGAACCCGCACTGATCGAGAGGTGCCGTACTGAACCCGCACTGACTGAGCGGTGCGGTACTGAACCCGCACTGACCGAGAGGTGGGATACCGAACTACCATTGACCGAGAGGTGCGCTTCTGACCAAGAGGTGCGATACAGACCCTTCTGACCGAGAGGTGCGGTACCGAACCCACAATGACCGAGAGGTGCGGCACCGAACCTGCACTGACCGAGTGGTGCGGCACCGAACTCGCACTGACCGAGAGGTGCGATACCACCCCCGCACAGACCGAGAGGTGAGATACCGAACCCACACTGATGTGCGGTACTGACCCTTCTGACGGAGGTGCAGTACTGAACCCGCACTGACCGAGAGGTGGGATACTGAACCGCCACTGACCGAAAGGTGCGGTACTGAACCCGCACTGACCGAGAGGTGCGATACTGACCCGCACTGACCGAGAGGCGCGATACTGGACCCGCACTGACCGGGAGGTGCGGTAGCGGACCCACACTGACCGAGAGGAGGGATACCGGACCCGCACTGACCGAGATGCGCGATACTGACCATTCTGACCGAGAGGTGCGGTACTGACCCGCACTGACCGAGAGGTGCGATACTGACCCGCACAGAGCGAGAGGTGTGATACCGACCCGCACGGACCCGCACTGACCGAGAGGTGTGATACCGACCCTTCAGACTGAGCGGTGTGATACTGTCCGAGTGATGTGATACTAAACCATTGAGACTGAGAGGTGCGATACCGACCGGCACTGACCGAGAGGTGCGAGACCGACCCGTACTGACCGAGAGGTGAGGTACCGAACCCACACTGACCGAGATGTTCGGTACTGACCCTTCTGACCGAGAGGTGCAGTACTGGACCCGCACTGACCGAGAGGTGGGATAGTGAACCCGCACTGACCGAGAGGTGCGGTACCGACCCCGCACTGACCGAGAGGTGCGGTACCGACCCGCACTGACCGAGAGGTGCGGTACTGACCCTTCTGACCGAGAGGAGCGGTACCGACCCCGCACTGACCGAGAGGTGCGGTACCGACCCGCACTGACCGAGAGGTGCGGTACCGACCCAGCACTGACCGAGAGGTGCGGTATTGACCCGCACTGACCGAGGTGGGATACTGAACCCGCGCTGACCGAGAGGTGCGGTACTGACCCGCACTGACTGAGGTGGGATACTGAACCCGCGCTGACCGAGAGGTGGGATACTGAACCCGCGCTGACCGAGAGGTGCGGTACTGACCAGCTCTGACCGAGAGGTGCGGTACTGAACCCGCACTGACCGAGAGGTGCGTGACTGAACCCGCACTGACCGAGAGATGCGGTACGGAATCCGCACTGACCGAGAGGTGGGATACTGAACCCGCGCTGACCGAGAGGTGCGGTAATGAACCCGCACTGACTGAGAGGTGCGGTACTAAACCCGCACTGATCGAGAGGTGCGGGACTGAACCCGCACTGACCGAGAGGTGGGATACTGAACCCGCGCTGACCGAGAGGTGGGATACTGATCCCGCACTGACCGAGAGGTGCGGTATCGAACCCGCACTGACCGAGAGGTGGGATACTGAACCCGCACTGACCAAGAGGTGCAATACTGAACGCGCACTGATCGAGAGGTGTAGTACTGACCCTTCTGACTGAGAGGTGCGGTACTGAACCCGCACTGACCGAGAGGTGCGGTACCGACCCCGCACTGACCGAGAGGTGCGATACCGAACCCGCACTGACCGAGAAGTGCGGTACCGAACCCGCACTGACCGAGAGGTGCGGTACTGACCCTTCTGACCGAGAGGTACGGTACCGACCCCGCACTGACCGAGAGGTGCGGTACCGACCCGCACTGACCGAGAGGTGCGGTACCGACCCAGCACTGACCGAGAGGTGCGGTATTGACCCGCACTGACCGAGAGGTGGGATACTGAACCGCCACTGACCGAGAGGTGCGGTACTGAACCCGCACTGACCGAGAGGTGCGATACTGACCCGCACTGACCGAGAGGTGGGATACTGAACCCGTGCTGACCGAGAGGTGGGATACTGAACCCGCGCTGACCGAGAGGTGCGGTATTGAACCCGCACCGACTGAGAGGTGTGGTACTAAACCCGCACTGACCGAGATATGCAAAACCGACCCGCGCTGACCGAGAGGTGCGAAACCGAACCGCACTGACCGAGAGGTGGGATACTGAACCCGCACTGATCGAGAGGTGCCGTACTGAACCCGCACTGACTGAGCGGTGCGGTACTGAACCCGCACTGACCGAGAGGTGGGATACCGAACTACCATTGACCGAGAGGTGCGCTTCTGACCAAGAGGTGCGATACAGACCCTTCTGACCGAGAGGTGCGGTACCGAACCCACAATGACCGAGAGGTGCGGCACCGAACCTGCACTGACCGAGTGGTGCGGCACCGAACTCGCACTGACCGAGAGGTGCGATACCACCCCCGCACAGACCGAGAGGTGAGATACCGAACCCACACTGATGTGCGGTACTGACCCTTCTGACGGAGGTGCAGTACTGAACCCGCACTGACCGAGAGGTGGGATACTGAACCGCCACTGACCGAAAGGTGCGGTACTGAACCCGCACTGACCGAGAGGTGCGATACTGACCCGCACTGACCGAGAGGCGCGATACTGGACCCGCACTGACCGGGAGGTGCGGTAGCGGACCCACACTGACCGAGAGGAGGGATACCGGACCCGCACTGACCGAGATGCGCGATACTGACCATTCTGACCGAGAGGTGCGGTACTGACCCGCACTGACCGAGAGGTGCGATACTGACCCGCACAGAGCGAGAGGTGTGATACCGACCCGCACGGACCCGCACTGACCGAGAGGTGTGATACCGACCCTTCAGACTGAGCGGTGTGATACTGTCCGAGTGATGTGATACTAAACCATTGAGACTGAGAGGTGCGATACCGACCGGCACTGACCGAGAGGTGCGAGACCGACCCGTACTGACCGAGAGGTGAGGTACCGAACCCACACTGACCGAGATGTTCGGTACTGACCCTTCTGACCGAGAGGTGCAGTACTGGACCCGCACTGACCGAGAGGTGGGATAGTGAACCCGCACTGACCGAGAGGTGCGGTACCGACCCCGCACTGACCGAGAGGTGCGGTACCGACCCGCACTGACCGAGAGGTGCGGTACTGACCCTTCTGACCGAGAGGAGCGGTACCGACCCCGCACTGACCGAGAGGTGCGGTACCGACCCGCACTGACCGAGAGGTGCGGTACCGACCCAGCACTGACCGAGAGGTGCGGTATTGACCCGCACTGACCGAGGTGGGATACTGAACCCGCGCTGACCGAGAGGTGCGGTACTGACCCGCACTGACTGAGGTGGGATACTGAACCCGCGCTGACCGAGAGGTGGGATACTGAACCCGCGCTGACCGAGAGGTGCGGTACTGACCAGCTCTGACCGAGAGGTGCGGTACTGAACCCGCACTGACCGAGAGGTGCGTGACTGAACCCGCACTGACCGAGAGATGCGGTACGGAATCCGCACTGACCGAGAGGTGGGATACTGAACCCGCGCTGACCGAGAGGTGCGGTAATGAACCCGCACTGACTGAGAGGTGCGGTACTAAACCCGCACTGATCGAGAGGTGCGGGACTGAACCCGCACTGACCGAGAGGTGGGATACTGAACCCGCGCTGACCGAGAGGTGGGATACTGATCCCGCACTGACCGAGAGGTGCGGTATCGAACCCGCACTGACCGAGAGGTGGGATACTGAACCCGCACTGACCAAGAGGTGCAATACTGAACGCGCACTGATCGAGAGGTGTAGTACTGACCCTTCTGACTGAGAGGTGCGGTACTGAACCCGCACTGACCGAGAGGTGCGGTACCGACCCCGCACTGACCGAGAGGTGCGATACCGAACCCGCACTGACCGAGAAGTGCGGTACCGAACCCGCACTGACCGAGAGGTGCGGTACTGACCCTTCTGACCGAGAGGTACGGTACCGACCCCGCACTGACCGAGAGGTGCGGTACCGACCCGCACTGACCGAGAGGTGCGGTACCGAACCCGCACTGACCGAGAAGTGCGGTACCGACCCGCACAGAGCGAGAGGTGTGATACCGACCCGCACGGACCCGCACTGACCGAGAGGTGTGATACCGACCCTTCAGACCGAGCGGTGTGATACTGACCGTGTGATGTGATACTAAACCATTCAGACTGAGAGGTGCGATACCGACCGGCACTGACCGAGAGGTGCGAGACCGACCCATACTGACCGAGAGGTGAGGTACCGAACCCACACTGACCGAGAGGTGCGGTACTGACCCTTCTGACCGAGAGGAGCGGTACCGAACCCGCACTGACCGAGAGGTGCGGTACCGACCCGCACTGACCGAGAGGTGCGGTACCGACCCCGCACTGACCGAGAGGTGCGGTACTGACCCGCACTGACCGAGGTGGGATACTGAACCCGCGCTGACCGAGAGGTGCGGTACTGACCAGCTCTGACCGAGAGGTGCGGTACTGAACCCGCACTGACCGAGAGGTGCGGGACTGAACCCGCACTGACCGAGAGATGCGGTACGGAATCTGCACTGACCGAGAGGTGGGATACTGAACCCGCGCTGACCGAGAGGTGCGGTAATGAACCCGCACTGACTGAGAGGTGCGGTACTAAACCCGCACTGATCGAGAGGTGCGGGACTGAACCCGCACTGACCGAGAGGTGGGATACTGAACCCGCGCTGACCGAGAGGTGGGATACTGAACCCGCGCTGACCGAGAGGTGCGGTATTGAACCCGCACTGACTGAGAGGTGCGGTACTAAACCTGCACTGACCGAGATGTGCAAAACCGACCCGCGCTGACCGAGAGGTGCGAAACCGAACCGCACTGACCGAGAGGTGCGGTATCGAACCCGCACTGACCGAGAGGTGGGATACTGAACCCGCACTGACCGAGAGGTGCGGTACCGACCCCGCACTGACCGAGAGGTGCGATACCGAACCCGCACTGACCGAGAGGTGCGGTACCGACCCCGCACTGACCGAGAGGTGCGGTACCGACCCCGCACTGACCGAGAGGTGCGGTACCGACCCGCACAGAGCGAGAGGTGTGATACCGACCCGCACTGACCGAGAGGTGTGATACCGACCCTTGAGACCGAGCGGTGTGATACTGACCGAGTGATGTGATACTAAACCATTCAGACTGAGAGGTGCGATACCGACCGGCACTGACCGAGAGGTGCGAGACCGACCCGTACTGACCGAGAGGTGAGGTACCGAACCCACACTGACCGAGAAGTGCGGTACTGACACTTCTGACCGAGAGGTGCATTACTGGACCCGCACTGACCGAGAGGTGGGATACCGAACCCGCACTGACCGAGAGGTGCGGTACCGACCCCGCACTGACCGAGAGGTGCGGTACCGACCCGCACTGACCGAGAGGTGCGGTACTGACCCTTCTGACCGAGCGGAGCGGTACCGACCCCGCACTGACCGAGAGGTGCGGTACTGACCCGCACTGACCGAGGTGGGATACTGAACCCGCGCTGACCGAGAGGTGCGTTACTGACCCGCACTGACTGAGGTGGGATACTGAACCCGCGCTGACCGAGAGGTGGGATACTGAACCCGCGCTGACCGAGAGGTGCGGTACTGACCAGCTCTGACCGAGAGGTGCGGTACTGAACCCGCACTGACCGAGAGGTGCGGGACTGAACCCGCACTGACCGAGAGATGCGGTACGGAATCTGCACTGACCGAGAGGTGGGATACTGAACCCGCGCTGACCGAGAGGTGCGGTAATGAACCCGCACTGACTGAGAGGTGCGGTACTAAACCCGCACTGATCGAGAGGTGCGGGACTGAACCCGCACTGACCGAGAGGTGGGATACTGAACCCGCGCTGACCGAGAGGTGGGATACTGAACCCGCGCTGACCGAGAGGTGCGGTATTGAACCCGCACTGACTGAGAGGTGCGGTACTAAACCCGCACTGACCGAGATGTGCAAAAACCGACCCGCGCTGACCGAGAGGTGCGAAACCGAACCGCACTGACCGAGAGGTGGGATACTGAACCCGCACTGATCGAGAGGTGCCGTACTGAACCCGCACTGACCGAGCGGTGCGGTACTGAACCCGCACTGACCGAGAGGTGGGATACCGAGCTACCATTGACCGAGAGGTGCGCTTCTGACCAAGAGGTGCGATACAGACCCTTCTGACCGAGAGGTGCGGTACCGAACCCACAATGACCGAGAGGTGCGGCACCGAACCTGCACTGACCGAGTGGTGCGGCACCGAACTCGCACTGACCGAAAGGTGCGATACCGAACCCACACTGACCAAGATGTGCGGTACTGACACGCACTGACCGAGAGGTGCAGTACTGAACCCGCACTGACCGAGAGGTGGGATACTGAACCGCCACTGACCGAGAGGTGCGGTAATGAACCCGCACTGACCGAGAGGTGGGATACCGAACCCGCACTGACCGAGAGGTGGGATACCGAACCCGCACTGACCGAGAGGTGTGATACTGACCCGCACTGACCGAGTGGTGTGATACTGACCCGCAGCGACCGAGAGGTGTGATACCGGCCCGCACAGACCGAGAGGTGCGGTACCGAACACGCACTGACCGAGAAGTGCGATACTGACCCGCATTGACCGCAAGGTGTGATACTGAACCCTTCAGACCAAGAGGTGCGGTACCGAACACGCACTGACCGAGAGGTGCGATTCAGACCCGCACTGACCGAGAGGTGGGATACTGATCCCGCACTGACCGAGAGGTGCGGTATCGAACCCGCACTGACCGAGAAGTGGGATGCTGAACCCGCACTGACCAAGAGGTGCGATACTGAACGCGCACTGACCGAGAGGTGTAGTGCTGACCCTTCTGACTGAGAGGTGCGATACTGAACGCGCACTGACCGAGAGGTGTAGTAATGACCCTTCTGACCGAGAGGTGCGGTACCGAACCCGCACTGACCGAGAGGTGCGGTACTGACCCGCACTGACCGAGGTGGGATACTGAACCCGCGCTGACAAAGAGGTGCGGTACTGACCCGCACTGACCGAGGTGTGATACTGAACCCGCGCTGACTGAGAGGTGGGATACTGAACCCACACTGACCGAGAGGTGGGATACTGAACCCGCACTGACCGAGAGGTGCGGTACTGAACCCGTACTGACCGAGAGGTGCGGTACTAAACCTGCACTGACCGAGAGGTGGGATACTGAACCCGCACTGACCGAGAGGTGCGGTACTAAACCCGCACTGACTGAGATAGGATACCGAACCCGCACTGACCGAGAGGTGCGATACTGAACCCATCAGACCAAAAGGTGGGGTACTGAACCCGCACTGACCGAGAGGAGCGGTACTGACCATTCAGACCAAAAGGTGCGGTACCGAACCCGCACTGACCGCGAGGTGTGGTAGCGAACCCGCACTGACCGAGAGGTGCGGTACCGACCCCGCACTGACCGAGAGGTGCAGTACTGAACCCGCACTGACCGAGAGGTGGGATACTGAACCGGCACTGACCGGGATGTGCGATACTGACCCGCACTGACCGAGAGGTGCGATCCTGACCCCGCACTGACCGAGAGGTGCGATACCGACCCACACTGACCGAGAGTTGCGGTACTGACACGCACTGACCGAGAGGTGGGATACTGAACCCGCACTGACCGAGAGGTGGGATACTGAACCGCCACTGACCGAGAGGTGCGGTACTGAACCCGCACTGACCGAGAGGTGGGATACCGAACCCGCACTGACCGAGAAGTGCGATACTGACCCGCATTGACCACAAGGTGTGATACTGAACCCTTCAGACCAAGAGGTGCGGTACCGAACACGCACTGACCGAGAGGTGCGATTCTGACCCGCACTGACTGAGAGGTGGGATACTGATCCCGCACTGACCGAGAGGTGCGGTATCGAACCCGCACTGACCGAGAGGTGGAATACTGAACCCGCACTGACCAAGAGGTGCGATACTGAACGCGCACTGACCGAGAGGTGTAGTACTGACCCTTCTGACTGAGAGGTGCGGTACTGAACCCGCA
Source organism: Pristiophorus japonicus (assembly GCF_044704955.1). Taxonomy (NCBI): domain Eukaryota; kingdom Metazoa; phylum Chordata; class Chondrichthyes; family Pristiophoridae; genus Pristiophorus; species Pristiophorus japonicus. The sequence goes on along the minus strand of NC_091984.1, from coordinate 197,410,203 downwards.
CTGACCGAGAGGTGCGGTACCGACCCCGCACTGACCGAGAGGTGCGGCACTGACCCTTCTGACCGAGAGGTGGGATACTGAACCCGCGCTGACCGAGAGGTGCGGTACCGAACCCGCACTGACCGAGAGGTGCGGCACTGACCCTTCTGACCGAGAGGTGGGATACTGAACCCGCGCTGACCGAGAGGTGCGATACCGAACACGCACTGACCGAGAGGTGCGGTACCGAACCCGCACTGACCGAGAGGTGCGGTACCGAACCCGCACTGACCGAGAGGTGCGGCACTGACCCTTCTGACCGAGAGGTGGGATACTGAACCCGCGCTGACCGAGAGGTGCGGTACTGACCCGCACTGACTGAGGTGGGATACTGAACCCGTTCTGACCGAGAGGTGCGGTACTGAACCCGCACTGACCGAGAGGTGCGGGACTGAACCCGCACTGACCGAGAGATGCGGAACGGAATCCGCACTGACCGAGAGGTGGGATACTGAACCCGCGCTGACCGAGAGGTGCGGTAATGAACCCGCACTGACTGAGAGGTGCGGTACTAAACCCGCACTGATCGAGAGTTGCGGGACTGAACCCGCACTGAGCGAGAGGTGGGATACTGAACCCGCGCTGACCGAGAGGTGGGATACTGAACCCGCGCTGACCGAGAGGTGCGGTGCTAAACCCGCACTGACCGAGATGTGCAAAACCGACCCGCGCTGACCGAGAGGTGCGAAACCGAACCGCACTGACCGAGAGGTGGGATACTGAACCCGCACTGATCGAGAGGTGCCGTACTGAATCCGCACTGACCGAGCGGTGCGGTACTGAACCCGCACTGAGCGAGAGGTGGGATACCGAACTACCATTGACCGAGAGGTGCGCTTCTGACCAAGAGGTGCGATACAGACCCTTCTGACCGAGAGGTGCGGTACCGAACCCACAATGACCGAGAGGTGCGGTACTGAACCCGCACTGACCGAGAGGTGCGATACTGACCCGCACTGACCGAGAGGCGCGATACTGGACCCGCACTGACCGAGAGGTGCGGTACTGACCCCGCACTAACCGAGAGGTGCAGTACTGAACCTGCACTGACCGAGAGGTGGGATACTGAACCGGCACTGACCGGGATGTGCGATACTGACCCGCACTGACCGGGATGTGCGATCCTGACCCCGCACTGACCGAGAGGTGCGATACCGACCCACACTGACCGAGCGGTGCGATTCCGACCCACACTGACCGAGAGTTGCGGTACTGACACGCACTGACCGAGAGGTGGGATACTGAACCCGCACTGACCGAGAGGTGGGATACTGAACCCGCGCTGACCGAGAGGTGCGTTACCGACCTGCACTGACCGAGAAGTGGGATACTGAACTCGCACTGACCGAGTGGTGCAATACCGAACCCGCACTGACCGAGAGGTGGGATACTGAACCCGCACTGATCGAGAGGTGTGGTACTGAACCGCACTGACCGAGATGTGCAAAACCGACCCGCGCTGACCGAGAGGTGCGAAACCGAACCGCAAAGACCGAGAGGTGAGATACTGAACCCGCACTGATCGAGAGGTGCCGTACTGAACCCGCACTGACCGAGTGGTGCGATACAGACCCTTCTGACCGAGAGGTGCGGCACCTAACCCGCACTGACCGAGTGGTGCGGCACCGAACCCGCACTGACCGAGAGGTGCGATACCGACCCCGCACTGACCGAGAGATGCGGCACCGAACCTGCACTGACCGAGTGGTGCGGCACCGAACCCGCACTGACCGAGAGGTGCGATACCGACCCCGCACAGACCGAGAGGTGAGGTACCGAACCCACACTGACCGAGATGTGCGGTACTGACCCTTCTGACCGAGAGGTGCAGTACTGAACCCGCACTGACCGAGAGGTGGGTTACTGAACCGCCACTGACCGAGAGGTGCGGTACTGAACCGCACTGACCGAGAGGTGCGATACTGACCCGCACTGACCGAGAGGTGCGGTACTGAACCCGCACTGACCGAGAGGTGCGATACTGACCCGCACTGACCGAGAGGCGCGATACTGGACCCGCACTGACCGAGAGGCGCGATACTGGACCTGCACTGACCGAGAGGTGCGGTACTGAACCTGCACTGACCGAGAGGTGCGATACTGACCCGCACTGACCGAGAGGCGCGATACTGGACCCGCACTGACCGAGAGGCGCGATATTGGACCCGCACTGACCGAGAGGTGCGGTAGCGGACCCACACTGACCGAGAGGAGAGATACCGGACCCGCACTGACCGAGAGGCGCGATACTGACCATTCTGACCGAGAGGTGCGGTACTGACCCACACTGACCGAGAGGTGCGATACCGACCCGCACAGAGCGAGAGGTGTGATACCGACCCGCACGGACCCGCACTGACCGAGAGGTGTGATACCGACCCTTCAGACCGAGCGGTGTGATACTGACCCATTCAGACTGAGAGGTGCGAGACCGACCCGTACTGACCGAGAGGTGAGGTACCGAACCCACACTGACCGAGATGTGCGGTACTGACCCTTCTGACCGAGAGGTGCAGTACTGAACCCGCACTGACCGAGAGGTGGGATACTGAACCCGCACTGACCGAGAGGTGCGGTACCGACCCGCACTGACCGAGAGGTGCGGCACTGACCCTTCTGACCGAGAGGAGCGGTACCGAACCCACAATGACCGACAGGTGCGGCACCGAACCTGCACTGACCGAGTGGTGCGGCACCGAACTCGCACTGACCGAGAGGTGCGATACCGACCCCGCACAGACCGAGAGGTGAGATACCGAACCCACACTGACCGAGATGTGCGGTACTGACCCTTCTGACCGAGAGGTGCAGTACTGAACCCGCACTGACCGAGAGGTGGGATACTGAACCGCCACTGACCGAGAGGTGCGGTACTGAACCCGCACTGACCGAGAGGTGGGATACTGAACCGCCACTGACCGAGAGGTGCGGTACTGAACCGCACTGACCGAGAGGTGCGATACTGACCCGCACTGACCGAGAGGCGCGATACTGGACCCGCACTGACCGAGAGGCGCGATACTGGACCCGCACTGACCGAGAGGTGCGGTACTGAACCCGCACTGACCGAGAGGTGCGATACTGACCCGCACTGACCGAGAGGCGCGATACTGGACCCGCACTGACCGAGAGGCGCGATACTGGACCCGCACTGACCGAGAGGTGCGGTAGCGGACCCACACTGACCGAGAGGAGGGATACCGGACCCGCACTGACTGAGAGGCGCGATACTGACCATTCTGACCGAGAGGTGCGGTACTGACCCACACTGACCGAGAGGTGCGATACCGACCCGCACAGAGCGAGAGGTGTGATACCGACCCGCACGGACCCGCACTGACCGAGAGGTGTGATACTGACCGAGTGATGTGATACTGAACCATTCAGACTGAGAGGTGCGAGACCGACCCGTACTGACCGAGAGGTGAGGCACCGAACCCACACTGACCGAGATGTGCGGTACTGACCCTTCTGACCGAGAGGTGCAGTACTGAACCCGCACTGACCGAGAGGTGGGATACTGAACCCGCACTGACCGAGAGGTGCAGTACCGACCCCGCACTGACCGAGAGGTGCGGTACCGACCCGCACTGACCGAGAGGTGCGGTACTGACCCGCACTGACCGAGAGGCGCGATACTGGACCCGCACTGACCGAGAGGCGCCATCTGACCGAGAGGTGCGTTACTGACCCGCACAGAGCGAGAGGTGTGATACCGACCCGCACGGACCCGCACTGACCAAGAGGTGTGATACCGACTCTTCAGACCGAGCGGTGTGATACTGACCGAGTGGTGTGATACTGAACCATTCAGACCGAGAGGTGCGATACCGACCGGCACTGACCGAGAGGTGCGAGACCGACCCGCACTGACCGAGAGGTGAGGTACCGAACCCACACTGACCGAGATGTGCGGTACTGACCCTTCTGACCGAGAGGTGCAGTACTGAACCCGCACTGACCGAGAGGTGGGATACTGACCGAGAGGTGCGGTACTGAACCTGCACTGACCGAGAGGTGCGACACTGACCCGCACTGACCGAGAGGCGCGACACTGGACCCGCACTGACCGAGAGGCGCGATACTGGACCCGCACTGACCGAGAGGTGCGGTAGCGGACCCACACTGACCGAGAGGAGGGATACCGGACCCGCACTGACCGAGAGGCGCGACACTGACCATTCTGACCGAGAGGTGCGGTACTGACCCGCACTGACCGAGAGGTGCGATACCGACCCGCACAGAGCGAGAGGTTTGATACCGACCCGCACGGACCCGCACTGACCGAGAGGTGTGATACCGACCCTTCAGACCGAGCGGTGTGATACTGACCGAGTGATGTGATACTGAACCATTCAGACTGAGAGGTGCGATACCGACCGGCACTGACCGAGAGGTGCGAGACCGACCCGTACTGACCGAGAGGTGAGGTACCGAACCCACACTGACCGAGATGTGCGGTACTGACCCTTCTGACCGAGAGGTGCAGTACTGAGCCCGCACTGACCGAGAGGTGGGATACTGAACTCGCACTGACCGAGAGGTGCAGTACCGACCCCGCACTGACCGAGAGGTGCGGTACCGACCCGCACTGACCGAGAGGTGCGGAACTGACCCTTCTGACCGAGAGGAGCGGTACCGACCCCGCACTGACCGAGAGGAGCGGTACCGACCCCGCACTGACCGAGAGGTGCGGTACCGAACCCGCACTGACCGAGAGGTGCGGTACTGACCGAGAGGTGCGGTACCGAACCCGCACTGACCGAGAGGTGCGGTACTGACCCGCACTGACTGAGGTGGGATACTGAACCCGCGCTGACCGAGAGGTGGGATACTGAACCCGCGCTGACCGAGAGGTGCGCTACTGACCAGCTCTGACCGAGAGGTGCGGTACTGAACCCGCACTGACCGAGAGGTGCGGGACTGAACCCGCACTGACCGAGAGATGCGGTACGGAATCCGCACTGACCGAGAGGTGGGATACTGAACCCGCGCTGACCGAGAGGTGCGGTAATGAACCCGCACTGACTGAGAGGTGCGGTACTAAACCCGCACTGATCGAGAGGTGCGGGACTGAACCCGCACTGACCGAGAGGTGGGATACTGAACCCGCACTGACCGAGAGGTGGGATACTGAACCCGCGCTGACCGAGAGGTGCGGTATTGAACCCGCACTGACTGAGAGGTGCGGTACTAAACCCGTACTGACCGAGATGTGCAAAACCGACCCGCGCTGACCGAGAGGTGCGAAACCGAACCGCACTGACCGAGAGGTGGGATACTGAACCCGCACTGATCGAGAGGTGCCATACTGAACCCGCACTGACCGAGCGGTGCGGTACTGAACCCGCACTGACCGAGAGGTGGGATACCGAACTACCATTGACCGAGAGGTGCGTTTCTGACCGAGAGGTGCGATACAGACCCTTCTGACCGAGAGGTGCGGTACCGAACCCACAATGACCGAGAGGTGCGGCACCGAACCTGCATTGACCGAGTGGTGCGGCACCGACCCCGCACAGACCGAGAGGTGAGGTACCGAACCCACACTGACCGAGAGGAGGGATACCGGACCCGCACTGACCGAGAGGCGCGATACTGACCATTCTGACCGAGAGGTGCGGTACTGACCAAGAGGTGCGATACCGACTCTTCAGACCGAGCGGTGTGATACTGACCGAGTGGTGTGATACTGAACCATTCAGACTGAGAGGTGCGATACCGACCGGCACTGACCGAGAGGTGCGAGACCGACCCGCACTGACCAAGAGGTGAGGTACCGAACCCACACTGACCGAGATGTGCGGTACTGACCCTTCTGACCGAGAGGTGCAGTACTGAACCCGCACTGACCGAGAGTTGGGATACTGAACCCGCACTGACCGAGAGGTGCGGTACTGATCCGCACTGACCGAGAGGTGCGGTACTGACCCGCACTGACCGAGAGGTGGGATACTGAACCCGCACTGACCGAGAGGTGCGGTACCGACCCCGCACTGACCGAGAGGTGCGGTACCGACCCCGCACTGACCGAGAGGTGCGGTACTGACCCGCATTGACCGACAGGTGGGATACTGAACCCGCACTGACCGAGAGGTGCGGTACTGATCCGCACTGACCGAGAGGTGCGGTACCGGACCCGCACTGACCGAGAGGTGGGATACCGAACCCGCACTGACCGAGAGGTGCGGTACCGACCCCGCACTGACCGAGAGGTGCGGTACCGACCCCGCACTGACCGAGAGGTGCGGTACCGACCCCGCACTGACCGAGAGGTGCGGTACTGACCCGCATTGACCGAGAGGTGGGATACTGAACCCGCACTGACTGAGAGGTGCGGTACCGATCCGCACTGACCGAGAGGTGCGGTACCGACCCCGCACTGACCGAGAGGTGCGGTACCGACCCGCACTGACCTAGAGGTGCGGTACCGACCCCCGCACTGACCGAGAGGTGCGGTACCGACCCGCACTGACCGAGAGGTGCGGTACCGAACCCGCACTGACCGAGAGGTGCCGTACTGACCCGCACTGACCGAGGTGGGATACTGAACCCGCGCTGACCGAGAGGTGCAGTACTGACCCGCACTGACTGAGGTGGGATACTGAACACGCGCTGACCGAGAGGTGCGGTACTGACCAGCTCTGGCCGAGTGGTGCGGTACTGAACCCGCACTGACCGAGAGGTGCGGGACTGAACCCGCACTGACCGAGAGATGCGGTACGGAATCCGCACTGACCGAGAGGTGGGATACTGAACCCGCGCTGACCGAGAGGTGCGGTAATGAACCTACACTGACTGAGAGGTGCGGTATTAAACCCGCACTGATCGAGAGGTGCGTTACCAACCCGCACTGACCGAGAAGTGGGATACTGAACTCGCACTGACCGAGTGGTGCAATACAGAACCCGCACTGACCGAGAGGTGCGGGACTGAACCCGCACTGACCGAGAAGTGGGATACTGAACTCGCACTGTCCGAGTGGTGCAATACTGAACCCGCACTGACCGAGAGGTGGGATACTGAACCCGCACTGATCGAGAGGTGTGGTACTGAACCGCACTGACCGAGATGTGCAAAACCGACCCGCGCTGACCGAGAGGTGCGAAACCGAACCGCACTGACCGAGAGGTGGGATACTGAACCCGCACTGATCGAGAGGTGCCGTACTGAACCCGCACTGACCGAGCGGTGCGGTACTGAACCCGCACTGACCGAGAGGTGGGATACCGAACTACATTGACCGAGAGGTGTGGTACCGAACCCACAATGACCGAGAGGTTCGGCACCGAACCTGCACTGACCGAGTGGTGCGGCACCGAACCCGCACTGACCGAGAGGTGCAATACCGACCCCGCACGGACCGAGAGGTGAGGTACCGAACCCACACTGACCGAGAGGTGCAGTACTGAACCCGCACTGACCGAGAGGAGGGATACCGGACCCGCACTGACCGAGAGGCGCGATACTGACCATTCTGACCGAGAGGTGCGATACCGACCCGCACAGAGCGAGAGGTGTGATACCGACCCGCACGGACCCGCACTGACCGAGAGGCGTGATACCGACCCTTCAGACCGAGCGGTGTGATGCTGTCCGAGTGATGTGATACTGAACCATTCAGACTGAGAGATGCGATACCGACCGGCACTGACCGAGAGGTGCGGTACTGAACCCGCACTGACCGAGAGGTGCGGTACCGAACCCGCACTGACCGAGAGGTGCGGTACTGACCCTACTGACCGAGAGGTGCAGTACTGAACCCGCACTGACCGAGAGGTGGGATACTTACCCGCACTGACCGAGAGGTGCGGTACCGACCCCGCACTGACCGAGAGGTGCGGTACCGAACCCGCATTGACCGAGAGGTGAGGTACCGACCCCGCACTGACCGAGAGGTGCGGTACCAAACCCGCACTGACCGAGGTGGGATACTGAACCCGCGCTGACCGAGAGGTAGCGGTACTGACCCGCACTGACCGAGAGGTGCGGTACTGACCAGCTCTGACCGAGAGGTGCGGTACTCAATCCGCACTGACCGAGAGGTGCAGTACTGAACCCCCACTGACCGAGAGGTGCGGTACCGAACCGCACTGACCGAGAGGTGCGGTACCGAACCCGCACTGACCGAGGTGGGATACTGAACCCGCGCTGACCGAGAGGTGCGGTAATGAACCTGCACTGACTGAGAGGTGCGGTACTAAACCCGCACTGACCGAGAGGTGCGGGACTGAACCCGCACTGACCGAGAAGTGGGATACTGAACTCGCACTGACCGAGTGGTGCAATACCGAACCCGCACTGACCGAGAAGTGCGGTACGAACCCGCACTGATCGAGAGGTGGGATACTGAACCCGCACTGATCGAGAGGTGTGGTACTGAACCGCACTGACCGAGATGTGCGAAACCGAACCGCACTGACCGAGAGGTGGGACACTGAACCCGCACTGATCGAGAGGTGCCGTACTGAACCCGCACTGACCGAGCGGTGCGGTACTGAACCCGCACTGACCGAGAGGTGGGATACCGAACTACCATTGACCGAGAGGTGCGGTAACGAACCCACAATGACCGAGAGATTCGGCACCGACCCTGCACTTACCGAGTGGTACGGCACCGAACCCGCACTGACCGAGAGGTGCGATACCGACCCCGCACAGACCGAGAGGTGAGGTACCGAACCCACACTGACCGAGATGTGCGGTACTGACCCTTCTGACCGAGAGGTGCAGTACTGAACCCGCACTGACCGAGAGGTGCGGTACCGAACCCGCATTGACCGAGAGGTGCGGTACCGACCCCGCACTGACCGAGAGGTGCAGTACCGAACCCGCACTGACCGAGAGCTGCGGTACTGACCCGCACTGACCGAGGTGGGATACTGAACCCGCACTGACCGAGAGGTGCGGTACTAAACCTGCACTGACTAAGATATGATACCGAACCCGCACTGACCGAGGGGTGCGATACTGAACCCTTCAGACCGAAAGGTGGGGTACTGAACCCGCACTGACCGAGAGGAGCGGTACTGACCATTCAGACCAAAAGGTGCGGTACCGAACCCGCACTGACCGCGAGGTGTGGTAGCGAACCCGCACTGACCGAGAGGTGCGGTACCGACCCGCACTGACCGAGAGGTGGGATACCGAACCCTCACTGACCGAGAGGTGGGATACCGAACCCGCACTGACCGAGCGGTGCGATACCAGACCCGCACTGACCGAGAGGTGTGATTACCGAACCTGCACTGACCGAGACGTGGGATACCGGACTCGCACTGACCGAAAGGTGCGGTACCGAACCCGCACTGACCGAGCGGTGCGATACCGGACCCGCACTGACCGAGAGGTGCGGTACCGAACCCGCACTGACCGAGCGGTGCGATACCGAACCCGCACTGACCGAGAGGTGTGGTACCGAACCCGCACTGACCGAGAGGTGGGATACCGGACCCGCACTGACCGAGAGGTGCGATACTGAACCCGCGCTGACCGAGAGGTGGGATACTGAATCCGCGCTGACCGAGAGGTGCGGTAATGAACCCGCACTGACCAAGAGGTGCGTTACTGAACCCGCACTGACCGAGAGGTGCGGTACTGAACCCGCACTGACCGAGAGGTGCGATACCGACCCGCACTGACCGAGAGTTGCGGTACAGACGTTTCTGACCGAGAGGTGCAGTACTGAACCCGCACTGGCCGAGAGGTGTGATTACTGAACCTGCACTGACCGAGAGGTGGGATATCAGACCCGCACTGACCGAGAGCTGCGGTACCGAACCCGCACTGACCGAGAGGTGCGATACCGAACCCGCACTAACCGAGAGGTGTGGTACTGACCCTTCTGACCGAGAGGTGCAGTACTGAACCCGCACTGACCGAGAGGTGCGATACTGACCTTTCTGACCGAGACGTGCGGAACTGACCCGCACTGACCGAGAGGGCGGATACTGAACCCGCATTGACTGAGAGGTGGGATACTGAACCTGCACTGACTGAGATGTGAGGTACCGACCCGCACTGACCGCGAGGGGGGATACCGAACCCGCACTGACCGAGAGGTGTGATTACCGAACCCGCACTGACCGAGAGGTGGGATACCGACCCGCACTGACCGAGAGGTGCGATACTGGACCCGCAGTGACCGAGCGGTGCGATACTGGACCCGCACTGACCGAGAGGTGTGATTACCGAACCTGCACTGACCGAGAGGTGGGATACCGGACCCGCACTGACCGAAAGGTGCGGTACCGAACCCGCACTGACCGAGCGGTGCGATACCGGACCCGCACTGACCGAGAGGTGCGGTACCGGACCCGCACTGACCGAGAGGTGAGGTACCGGACCCTCACTGACCGAGAGGTGGGATACTGACCCTTCTGACCGAGAGGTGCAGTACTGAACCCGCACTGACCGAGAGGTGCGATACTGACCTTTCTGACCGAGACGTGCGGAACTGACCCGCACTGACCGAGAGGGGGGATACTGAACCTGCACTGACTGAGATGTGAGGTACCGACCCGCACTGACCGCGAGGGGGGATACCGAACCCGCACTGACCGAGAGGTGCGGTACCGACCCGCACTGACCGAGAGGTGGGGTACCGAACCCGCACTGACCGAGAGGTGTGATTACCGAACCCGCACTGACTGAGAGGTGGGATACCGGACCCGCACTGACCGAGAGGTGCGATACTGGACCCGCAGTGACCGAGCGGTGCGATACCGGACCCGCACTGACCGAGAGGTGTGATTACCGAACCTGCACTGACCGAGAGGTGGGATACCGGACCCGCACTGACCGAAAGGTGCGGTACCGAACCCGCACTGACCGAGCGGTGCGATACCGGACCCGCACTGACCGAGAGGTGCGGTACCGGACCCGCACTGACCGAGAGGTGTGGTACCGAACCCTCACTGACCGAGAGGTGGGATACCGGACCCGCACTGACCGAGAGGTGCGATACCGGACCCGCACTGACCGAGAGGTGGGATACTGAATCCGCGCTGACCGAGAGGTGCGGTAATGAACCCGCACTGACCGAGAGGTGCAACACCGACCCGCACTGACCGAGAGTTGTAGTACAGACCTTTCTGACCGAGAGGTGTGGTACAGACCCGCACTGACAGAGAGGTGGGATAATGAACCCGCACTGACCGAGAGGTGGGATACTGAACCCGCACTGATCGAGAGGTGCGGTACCGACCCGCACTGACCAAGAGGTGGGATACTGAAACCGCACTGACCGAGAGGTGCGGTACCGAACCCGCACTGATCGAGAGGTGCGGTACCGAACCCGCACTGACCGAGAGGTGCGGTACCGGACCCGCTCTGACCGAGAGGTGGGATACCGGACCCGCACTGACCGAGAGATGGGATACCGGACCCGCACTGACCGAGCGGTGCGATACCTGACCCGCACTGACCGAGAGGTGGGATATCGGACCCGCACTGACCGAGAGCTGCGGTACCGAACTCGCACTGACCGAGAGGCGCGGTACCGAACCCGCACTGACCGAGAGGCGCGGTACCGGACCCGCACTGACCGAGAGGCGCGGTACCGGACCCGCACTGACCGAGCGGTGCGATACCGAACCCGCACTGACCGAGAGGTGCGATACCGGACCTGCACTGACCGAGCGGTGCGATACCGAACCCGCACTGACCGAGAGGCGCGATACCGGACCCGCACTGACCGAGCGGTGCGATACCGAACCCGCACTGTCCGAGAGGCGCGATACTGAACCCGCACTGACCGAGAGGTGCAGTACTGAACCCGCACTGACTGAGAGGTGGGATACTGAACCGCCACTGACCGAGAGATGCGGTATTGACCCTTCTGACCGAGAGGTGCGGTATTGACCCTTCTGACCGAGAGGTTGAATACCGGACCCGCACTGACCGAGTGGTGCGATACCGGACCCGCTCTGACCGAGAGGCACGATACTGGACCCGCACTGACCGAGCGGTGCGATACTGGACCCGCACTGACCAAGCGGTGCGGTAATGAACCCGCACTGACCGAGAGGTGCGGTACTGAACCCGCACTGACCGAGAGGTGCGGTACTGAACCCGCACTGACCGAGAGGTGCGATACCGACCCGCACTGACCGAGAGTTGCGGTACAGACCTTTCTGACCGAGAGGTGCGGTACTGACACGCACTGACCGAGAGGTGGGATAATGAACCCGCACTGACCGAGAGGTGGGATACTGAACCCGCACTGGCCGAGAGGTGTGATTACTGAACCTGCACTGACCGAGAGGTGGGATATCAGACCCGCACTGACCGAGAGTTGCGGTACAGACGTTTCTGACCGAGAGGTGCGGTACTGACACGCACTGACCGAGAGGTGGGATAATGAACCCGCACTGACCAAGAGGTGCGTTACTGAACCCGCACTGACCGAGAGGTGCGGTACTGAACCCGCACTGACCGAGAGGTGCGATACCGACCCGCACTGACCGAGAGTTGCGGTACAGACGTTTCTGACCGAGAGGTGCAGTACTGAACCCGCACTGGCCGAGAGGTGTGATTACTGAACCTGCACTGACCGAGCGGTGGGATATCAGACCCGCACTGACCGAGAGCTGCGGTACCGAACCCGCACTGACCGAGAGGTGCGATACCGAACCCGCACTAACCGAGAGGTGTGGTACTGACCCTTCTGACCGAGAGGTGCAGTACTGAACCCGCACTGACCGAGAGGTGCGATACTGACCTTTCTGACCGAGACGTGCGGAACTGACCCGCACTGACCGAGAGGGCGGATACTGAACCCGCATTGACTGAGAGGTGGGATACTGAACCTGCACTGACTGAGATGTGAGGTACCGACCCGCACTGACCGCGAGGGGGGATACCGAACCCGCACTGACCGAGAGGTGCGGTACCGACCCGCACTGACCGAGAGGTGGGGTACCGAACCCGCACTGACCGAGAGGTGTGATTACCGAACCCGCACTGACCGAGAGGTGGGATACCGACCCGCACTGACCGAGAGGTGCGATACTGGACCCGCACTGACCGAGAGGTGTGATTACCGAACCTGCACTGACCGAGAGGTGGGATACCGGACCCGCACTGACCGAAAGGTGCGGTACCGAACCCGCACTGACCGAGCAGTGCGATACCGGACCCGCACTGACCGAGAGGTGCGGTACCGGACCCGCACTGACCGAGAGGTGTGGTACCGAACCCTCACTGACCGAGAGGTGGGATACCGGACCCGCACTGACCGAGAGGTGCAGTACTGAACCCGCACTGACCGAGAGGTGCGATACTGACCTTTCTGACCGAGACGTGCGGAACTGACCCGCACTGACCGAGAGGGGGGATACTGAACCTGCACTGACTGAGATGTGAGGTACCGACCCGCACTGACCGCGAGGGGGGATACCGAACCCGCACTGACCGAGAGGTGCGGTACCGACCCGCACTGACCAAGAGGTGGGGTACCGAACCCGCACTGACCGAGAGGTGTGATTACCGAACCCGCACTGACCGAGAGGTCGGATACCGGACCCGCACTGACCGAGAGGTGCGATACTGGACCCGCAGTGACCGAGCGGTGCGATACCGGACCCGCACTGACCGAGAGGTGTGATTACCGAACCTGCACTGACCGAGAGGTGGGATACCGGACCCGCACTGACCGAAAGGTGCGGTACCGAACCCGCACTGACCGAGCGGTGCGATACCGGACCCGCACTGACCGAGAGGTGCGGTACCGGACCCGCACTGACCGAGAGGTGGGATACTGAATCCGCGCTGACCGAGAGGTGCGGTAATGAACCCGCACTGACCGAGAGGTGCAATACCGACCCGCACTGACCGAGAGTTGTAGTACAGACCTTTCTGACCGAGAGGTGTGGTACAGACCCGCACTGACAGAGAGGTGGGATAATGAACCCGCACTGACCGAGAGGTGGGATACTGAACCCGCACTGATCGAGAGGTGCGGTACCGAACCCGCACTGACCGAGAGGTGCGGTACCGAACCCGCACTGACCGAGAGGTGCGGTACCGGACCCGCCCTGACCGAGAGGCGCGATACTGGACCCGCACTGACCGAGAGGTGGGATACCGGACCCGCACTGACCGAGAGATTGGATACCGGACCCGCACTGACCGAGAGCTGCGGTACCGAACTCGCACTGACCGAGAGGCGCGGTACCGAACCCGCACTGACCGAGAGGCGCGGTACCGGACCCGCACTGACCGAGAGGCGCGGTACCGGACCCGCACTGACCGAGCGGTGCGATACCGAACCCGCACTGACCGAGAGGTGCGATACCGGACCTGCACTGACCGAGCGGTGCGATACCGAACCCGCACTGACCGAGAGGCGCGATACCGGACCCGCACTGACCGAGCGGTGCGATACCGAACCCGCACTGTCCGAGAGGCGCGATACTGAACCCGCACTGACCGAGAGGTGCAGTACTGAACCCGCACTGACTGAGAGGTGGGATACTGAACCGCCACTGACCGAGAGATGCGGTATTGACCCTTCTGACCGAGAGGTGCGGTATTGACCCTTCTGACCGAGAGGTTGAATACCGGACCCGCACTGACCGAGTGGTGCGATACCGGACCCGCTCTGACCGAGAGGCACGATACTGGACCCGCACTGACCGAGCGGTGCGATACTGGACCCGCACTGACCAAGCGGTGCGGTAATGAACCCGCACTGACCGAGAGGTGCGGTACTGAACCCGCACTGACCGAGAGGTGCGGTACTGAACCCGCACTGACCGAGAGGTGCGATACCGACCCGCACTGACCGAGAGTTGCGGTACAGACCTTTCTGACCGAGAGGTGCGGTACTGACACGCACTGACCGAGAGGTGTGATTACTGAACCTGCACTGACCGAGAGGTGGGATATCAGACCCGCACTGACCGAGAGCTGCGGTACCGAACCCGCACTGACCGAGAGGTGCGATACCGAACCCGCACTAACCGAGAGGTGTGGTACTGACCCTTCTGACCGAGAGGTGCAGTACTGAACCCGCACTGACCGAGAGGTGCGATACTGACCTTTCTGACCGAGACGTGCGGAACTGACCCGCACTGACCGAGAGGGGGGATACTGAACCTGCACTGACTGAGATGTGAGGTACCGACTCGCACTGACCGCGAGGGGGGATACCGAACCCGCACTGACCGAGAGGTGCGGTACCGACCCGCACTGACCGAGAGGTGGGGTACCGAACCCGCACTGACCGAGAGGTGTGATTACCGAACCCGCACTGACCGAGAGGTGGGATACCGGACCCGCACTGACCGAGAGGTGCGATACTGGACCCGCAGTGACCGAGCGGTGCGATACCTGGACCCGCACTGACCGAGAGGTGTGATTACCGAACCTGCACTGACCGAGAGGTGGGATACCGGACCCGCACTGACGGAAAGGTGCGGTACCGAACCCGCACTGACCGAGCGGTGTGGTACCGAACCCTCACTGACCGAGAGGTGGGATACCGGACCCGCTCTGACCGAGAGGTGCGATTACCGAACCCGCACTGACCGAGAGGTGGGGTACCGAACCCGCACTGACCGAGAGGTGCGATTACCGAACCCGCACTGACCGAGAGGTGGGATACCGGACCCGCACTGACCGAGAGGTGCGATACTGGACCCGCAGTGACCGAGCGGTGCGATACCGGACCCGCACTGACCGAGAGGTGTGATTACCGAACCTGCACTGACCGAGAGGTGGGATACCGGACCCGCACTGACCGAGAGGTGCGGTACCGGACCCGCACTGACCGAGAGGTGTGGTACCGAACCCTCACTGACCGAGAGGTGGGATACCGGACCCGCTCTGACCGCGAGGTGCGATACCGGACCCGCACTGACCGAGAGGTGGGATACCGAACCCGCACTGATCGACAGGTGCGGTACCGACCCGCACTGACCAAGAGGTGGGATACTGAAACCGCACTGACCGAGAGGTGCGGTACCGAACCCGCACTGACCGAGAGGTGCGATACCGAACCCGCACTAACCGAGAGGTGTGGTACTGACCCTTCTGACCGAGAGGTGCAGTACTGAACCCGCACTGACCGAGAGGTGCGATACTGACCTTTCTGACCGAGACGTGCGGAACTGACCCGCACTGACCGAGAGGTGGGATACTGAACCCGCACTGACCGAGAGGTGGGATACTGAACCTGCACTGACTGAGATGTGAGGTACCGACCCGCACTGACCGCGAGGGGGGATACCGAACCCGCACTGACCGAGAGGTGCGGTACCGACCCGCACTGACCGAGAGGTGGGGTACCGAACCCGCACTGACCGAGAGGTGTGATTACCGAACCCGCACTGACCGAAAGGTGGGATACCGGACCCGCACTGACCGAGAGGTGCGATACTGGACCCGCAGTGACCGAGCGGTGCGATACCGGACCCGCACTGACCGAGAGGTGTGATTACCGAACCTGCACTGACCGAGAGGTGGGATACCGGACCCGCACTGACCGAAAGGTGCGGTACCGAACCCGCACTGACCGAGCAGTGCGATACCGGACCCGCACTGACCGAGAGGTGCGGTACCGGACCCGCACTGACCGAGAGGTGTGATACCGAACCCTCACTGACCGAGAGGTGGGATACCGGACCCGCACTGACCGAGAGGTGCGATACCGGACCCGCACTGACCGAGAGGTGGGATACCGAATCCGCGCTGACCGAGAGGTGCGGTAATGAACCCGCACTGACCGAGAGGTGCAATACCGACCCGCACTGACCGAGAGTTGTAGTACAGGCCTTTCTGACCGAGAGGTGTGGTACAGACCCGCACTGACAGAGAGGTGGGATAATGAACCCGCACTGACCGAGAGGTGGGATACTGAACCCGCACTGATCGAGAGGTGCGGTACCGACCCGCACTGACCGAGAGGTGCGGTACCGAACCCGCACTGACCGAGAGGTGCGGTACCGAACCCGCACTGACCGAGAGGTGCGGTACCGGACCCGCTCTGACCGAGAGGTGGGATATCGGACCCGCACTGACCGAGAGGTGGGATACCGGACCCGCACTGACCGAGTGGTGCGATACCGGAACCGCCCTGACCGAGAGGCGCGATACTGGACACGCACTGACCGAGAGGTGGGATACCGGACCCGCACTGACCGAGAGATGGGATACCGGACCCGCACTGACCGAGAGATGGAATTCCGGAACCGCACTGACAAAGTGGTGCGATACCGAACCCGCCCTGCCCGAGAGGCGCGATACCGGACCCGCACTGACCGAGCGGTGCGATACCTGACCCGCACTGACCGAGAGGTGGGATATCGGACCCGCACTGACCGAGAGCTGCGGTACCGAACTCGCACTGACCGAGAGGCGCGGTACCGAACCCGCACTGACCGAGAGGCGCGGTACCGGACCCGCACTGACCGAGCGGTGCGATACCGAACCCGCACTGTCCGAGAGGCGCGATACCGGACCCGCACTGACCGAGCGGTGCGATACCGGACCCGCACTGACCGAGAGGTGCGATACCGGACCCGCACTGACCGAGAGGTGCGATACCGGACCCGTACTGACCGAGAGGTGTGATTACCGAACCCGCACTGACCGAGCGGTGCGATACCTGACCCGCACTGACCGAGAGCTGCGGTACCGAACCCGCACTGACCGATAGGTGCGATACTGAACCCGCACTGACCGAGAGGTGCAGTACTGAACCCGCACTGACTAAGAGGTGGGATACTGAACCGCCACTGACCGAGAGATGCGGTATTGACCCTTCTGACCGAGAGGTGCGGTATTGACCCTTCTGACCGAGAGGTTGAATACCGGACCCGCACTGACCGAGTGGTGCGATACCGGACCCGCCCTGACCGAGAGGCACGATACTGGACCCGCACTGACAGAGCGGTGCGATACTGGACCCGCACTGACCGAGAGGTGCGATACTGAACCCGCACTGACCGAGAGGTGCGGTACTGAACCAGCACTGACCGAGAGGTGCGATACCGACCCGCACTGACCGAGAGTTGCGGTACAGACCTTTCTGACCGAGAGGTGCGGTACTGACACGCACTGACCGAGAGGTGGGATAATGAACCCGCACTGACCGAGAGGTGGGATACTGAACCCGCACTGGCCGAGAGGTGTGATTACTGAACCTGCACTGACCGAAAGGTGGGATATCAGACCCGCACTGACCGAGAGCTGCGGTACCGAACCCGCACTGACCGAGAGGTGCGATACCGAACCCGCACTAACCGAGAGGTGTGGTACTGACCCTTCTGACCGAGAGGTGCAGTACTGAACCCGCACTGACCGAGAGGTGCGATACTGACCTTTCTGACCGAGACGTGCGGAACTGACCCGCACTGACCGAGAGGGGGGATACTGAACCTGCACTGACTGAGATGTGAGGTACCGACTCGCACTGACCGCGAGGGGGGATACCGAACCCGCGCTGACCGAGAGGTGCGGTACCGACCCGCACTGACCGAGAGGTGGGGTACCGAACCCGCACTGACCGAGAGGTGTGATTACCGAACCCGCACTGACCGAGAGGTGGGATACCGGACCCGCACTGACCGAGAGGTGCGATACTGGACCCGCAGTGACCGAGCGGTGCGATACCGGACCCGCACTGACCGAGAAGTGTGATTACCGAACCTGCACTGACCGAGAGGTGGGATACCGGACCCGCACTGACCGAAAGGTGCGGTACCGAACCCGCACTGACCGAGCGGTGCGATACCGGACCCGCACTGACCGAGAGGTGCGGTACCGGACCCGCACTGACCGAGAGGTGTGGTACCGAACCCTCACTGACCGAGAGGTGGGATACCGGACCCGCTCTGACCGAGAGGTGCGATACCGGACCCGCACTGACCGAGAGGTGGGATACTGAACCCGCACTGACCGAGAGGTGCGGTACCGAACCCGCACTGACCGAGAGGTGCGGTACCGAACCCGCACTGAACGAGCGGTGCGGTACCGAACCCGCACTGACCGTTCAGACCAAATGGTGCGGTACTGAACCCGCACTGACCGAGAGGTGCGGTACCGGACCCGCTCTGAACGAGAGGTGGGATACCGGACCCGCACTGACCGAGTGGTGCGATACCGGAACCGCGCTGACCGAGAGGCGCGATACTGGACCCGCACTGACCGAGAGGTGCGATACCGGACCGGCCCTGACCGAGAGGCGCGATAGTGGACCCGCACTGACCGAGAGGTGGGATACCGGACCGGCCCTGACCGAGAGGCGCGATACTGGACCCGCACTGACCGAGTGGTGCGATACCGGAACCGCCCTGACCGAGAGGTGCGATACTGGACCCGCACTGACCGAGAGGTGGGATACCGGACCCGCACTGACCGAGAGGTGGAATACCGAAACCGCCCTGCCCGAGAGGCGCGATACCGGACCCGCACTGACCGAGCGGTGCGATACCTGACCCGCACTGACCGAGAAGTGGGATATCGGACCCGCACTGACCGAGAGCTGCGGTACCGAACCCGCACTGACCGAGAGGCGCGGTACCGAACTCGCACTGACCGAGAGGCGCGGTACCGAACCCGCACTGACCGAGAGGCGCGGTACCGGACCCGCACTGACCGAGAGTCGCGGTACAGGACCCGCACTGACCGAGCGGTGCGATATCGAACCCGCACTGACCGAGAGGTGCGATACCGGACCCACACTGACCGAGCGGTGCGATACCGAACCCGCACTGACCGAGAGGCGCGATACCGGACCCGCACTGACCGAGCGGCGCGATACCGAACCCGCACTGACCGAGAGGCGCGATACCGGACCCGCACTGACCGAGCGGTGCGACACCGGACCCGCACTGACCGAGAGGTGCGATACCGGACCCGCACTGACCGAGAGGTGCGATACCGGACCCGCACTGATCGAGAGGTGTGATTACCGGACCCGCACTGACCGAGAGGTGGGATTACCGAACCCGCACTGACCGAGAGGTGGGTACTGACCCTTCTAACCGAGAGGTGCGGTACCGAACCCGCACTGACCGAGAGGTGGGATACCGAACCCGCACTGACCGAGAGGTAGGATACCGGACCCGCACTGACTGAGCGGTGCGGTACCGGACCCGCACTGACCGTTCAGACCAAATGGTGCGGTACTGAACCCGCACTGACCGAGAGGTGGGATACCGGACCCGCACTGACCGAGAGGTGGGATACCGGAACCGCCCTGACCGAGAGGTGGGATACCGGACCCGCACTGACCGAGTGGTGCGATACCGGACCGGCCCTGACCGAGAGACGGGATACCGGACCCGCACTGACCGAGTGGTGCGATACCGGACCCGCACTGACCGAGAGACGGGATACCGCACCCGCACTGACCGAGAGGTGCGATACCGAACCCGCCCTGACCGAGTGGTGCGATTCCGGACCCGCCCTGACCGAGAGGCGCGATACTGGACCCGCACTGACCGAGAGGTGCGGTACTGACCGTTCAGACCAAAAGGTGCGGTACCGAACCCGCACTGACCGAGAGGTGCGATACCGAACCCGCCCTGACCGAGTGGTGCGATACCGGACCCGCCCTGCCCGAGAGGCGCGATACTGGACCCTCACTGACCGAGCGGTGCGATACCGGACCCGCACTGACCGAGCGGTGCGATACCTGACCCGCACTGACCGAGAGGTGGGATATCGGACCCGCCCTGACCGAGAGGCACGTTACTGGACCCGCACTGACCGAGCGGTGCGATACTGGACCCGCACTGACCGAGAGCTGCGGTACCGAACCCGCACTGACCGAGAGGTGCGATACTGAAAGTGCACTGACCGAGAGGTGCGGTACTGAACCCGCACTGACCGAGAGGTGCGGTACTGAACCCGCCCTGCCCGAGAGGCGCGATACTGGACCCGCACTGACCGAGAGGTGCGGTACTGACCGTTCAGACCAAAAGTTGCGGTACCGAACCCGCACTGACCGAGAGGTGCGATACCGAACCCGCCCTGACCGAGTGGTGCGATACCGGACCCGCCCTGCCCGAGAGGCGCGATACTGGACCCGCACTGACCGAGAGGTGCGGTACCTACCGTTCAGACCAAAAGTTGCGGTACCGAACCCGCACTGACCGAGAGGTGCGATACCGAACCCGCCCTGACCGAGCGGTGCGATACCGGACCCGCCCTGCCCGAGAGGCGCGATACTGGACCCGCACTGACCGAGCGGTGCGATACCGGACCCACACTGACCGAGCGGTGCGATACCTGACCCGCACTGACCGAGAGGTGGGATATCGGACCCGCACTGACCGAGAGCTGCGGTACCGAACCCGCACTGACCGATAGGTGCGATACTGAACCCGCACTGACCGAGACGTGCGGTACTGAACCCGCACTGACCGAGAGGTGGGATACTGAACCGCCACTGACCGAGAGATGCGGTATTGACCCTTCTGACCGAGAGGTGCGGTATTGACCCTTCTGACCGAGAGGTTGAATACCGGACCCGCACTGACCGAGTGGTGCGATACCGGACCCGCCCTGACCGAGAGGCACGTTACTGGACCCGCACTGACCGAGCGGTGCGATACTGGACCCGCACTGACCGAGCGGTGCAATAGTGGACCCGCACTGACCAAGCGGTGCGGTAATGAACCCGCACTGACCGAGAGGTGCGGTACTGAACCCGCACTGACCGAGAGGTGCGGTACTGAACCCGCACTGACCGAGAGGTGCGATACCGACCCGCACTGACCGAGAGTTGCGGTACAGACCTTTCTGACCGAGAGGTGCAGTACTGACACGCACTGACCGAGAGGTGGGATAATGAACCCGCACTGACCGAGAGGTGGGATACTGAACCCGCACTGGCCAAGAGATGTGATTACTGAACCTGCACTGACCGAGAGGTGGGATATCAGACCCGCACTGACCGAGAGCTGCGGTACCGAACCCGCACTGACCGAGAGGTGCGATACCGAACCCGCACTGACCGAGAGGTGCGATACTGACCTTTCTGACCAAGACGTGCGGAACTGACCCGCACTGACCGAGAGGGGGGATACTGAACCCGCACTGACTGAGAGGTGGGATACTGAACCTGCACTGACTGAGATGTGAGGTACCGACCCGCACTGACCGCGAGGGGGGATACCGAACCCGCACTGACCGAGAGGTGCGGTACTGACCGAGAGGTGGGGTACCGAACCCGCACTGACCGAGAGGTGTGATTACCGAACCCGCACTGACCGAGAGGTGCGATACTGGACCCGCAGTGACCGAGCGGTGCGATACCGGACCCGCACTGACCGAGAGGTGTGATTACCGAACCTGCACACACTGAGAGGTGGGATACCGGACCCGCACTGACCGAAAGGTGCGGTACCGAACCCGCACTGACCGAGCGGTGCGATACCGGACCCGCACTGAGCGAGAGGTGCGGTACCGGACCCGCACTGACCGAGAAGTGTGGTACTGAACCCTCACTGACCGAGAGGTGGGATACCGGACCCGCACTGACCGAGAGGTGCGATACCGGACCCGCACTGACCGAGAGGTGGGATACTGAATCCGCGCTGACCGAGAGGTGCGGTAATGAACCCGCACTGACCGAGAGGTGCAATACCGACCCGCACTGACCGAGAGTTGTAGTACAGACCTTTCTGACCGAGAGGTGCGGTACTGACACGCACTGACCGAGAGGTGGGATAATGAACCCGCACTGACCGAGAGGTGGGATACCGAACCCGCACTGATCGAGAGGTGCGGTACCGAACCCGCACTGACCGAGAAGTGCGGTACCGAACCCGCACGGACCGTTGAGACCAAATAGTGCGGTACTGAACCCGCACTGACCGAGAGGTGCGGTACCGGACCCGCTCTGACCGAGAGGTGGGATATCGGACCCGCACTGACCGAGAGGTGGGATACCGGACCCGCACTGACCGAGAGGTGGGATACCGGACCCGCACTGACCGAGTGGTGCGATACCGGAACCGCCCTGACCGAGAGGCGCGATACTGGACCCGCACTGACCGAGAGGTGAGATACCGGACCCGCACTGACCGAGAGATGGAATACCGGAACCGCACTCACCGAATGGTGCGATACCAGACCCGCCCTGACCGAGAGACAGGATACCGGACCCGCCCTGACCGAGTGGTGCGATACCGGAACCGCCCTGACCGAGAGGCGCGATACTGGACCCGCACTGACCGAGAGGTGCGATACCGGACCCGCACTGACCGAGTGGTGCGATACCGAACCCGCCCTGCCCGAGAGGCGCGATACCGGACCCGCACTGACCGAGCGGTGCGATACCTGACCCGCACTGACCGAGAGGTGGGATATCGTACCCGCACTGACCGAGAGCTGCGGTACCGAACCCGCACTGACCGAGAGGCGCGGTACCGAACCCGCACTGACCGAGAGGCGCGGTACCGAACTCGCACTGACCGAGAGGCGCGGTACCGGACCCGCACTGACCGAGCGGTGCGATACCGAACCCGCACTGACCGAGAGGTGCGATACCGGACCAGCACTGACCGAGAGGCGCGGTACTGGACCCGCACTGACCGAGAGGCGCGGTACCGGACCCGCACTGACCGAGCGGTGCGATACCGAACCCGCACTGACCGAGAGGTGCGATACCGGACCAGCACTGACCGAGCGGTGCCATACCGAACCCGTACTGACCGAGAGGCGCGATACCGGACCCGCACTGACCGAGCGGTGCGATACCGGACCCGCACTGACCGAGAGGTGCGATACCAGACCCGCACTGACCGAGAGGTGCGATACCGGACCCGCACTGACCGAGAGGTGTGATTACCGAACCCGCACTGACCGAGAGGTGGGATTACCGAACCCGCACTGACCGAGAGGTGCGATACTGGACCCGCAGTGACCGAGAGGTGGGATACTGAACTCGCACTGACTGAGAGGTGTGGCACCGGACCCGCACTGACCGAGAGGTGCGGTAATGACCGTTCAGACCAAAAGGTGCGGTACCGAACCCGCACTGACCGAGAGGCGCGGTACCGGACCCGCACTGACTGAGAGGCGTGATACCGGACCCGCACTGACCGAGAGGTGGGATACCGGACCCGCACTGACCGAGAGGTGGGATTACCGAACCCGCACTGACCGAGAGGTGGGATACCGGACCCGCACTGACCGAGAGGTGGGATACTGAACTCGCACTGACTGAGAGGTGTGGTACTGAATCCTTTCAACCAAGAAGTTATAGACTCGGTCTGCAGTCTGTGCTGCGTTAGCCAGTCTTAGCTTGCAGATGAGCTAATACAACTCTTTTAGGGAGTACAAAATAAACATTAGATTGAGTGCCCCACGATCTGGGGGACACTCCAGACACTTATAACTGCTCTCTTTTTTTTTGTTTTTTTGAGGGGTTTTTTGTGTTTTTTTTTCCTTTTTGTGATTTTTTTTTTGGGGCATTAAAATCATATAATTTACAAGTGCCCTCTATAAAAGGGGAGGGGGACACTAAAACCCGGCAATTAAAACAAATTAAACTTTAAAACAAATAAAATCCAACAGCTCTGCAACTCTTTTGCGGGGGGAACAAAATAAACATTAGATCAAGTGCCCCCCAATCTGTGGGACACTCCAGACACTTAACTGGCAGGTGAGCTACAATTTGCTTCTGGACCCCTGGGCTGGAGACAGAAAAAGAAATCAGCATAGTTTCTACTTATCACTGCTGGAAAATGTGGCCATGTGGATCTCCGGCAAGCACTGGATCAGCTCGGCCGTAATTGACCTTTGCCTGCTAACACTCTGTCTAAAACGCTGTCTAGAAAGAAAGAAAGAAAGAAAGACTTGCATTTATATAGTGCCTTTCATCACATCAGGACGACCCAAAGTGCTTTACAACCAATGAAGTGTAGTCACTGTTGTAATGTAGAAATTGTGGCAGTTAATTTGTGAACGGCAAGGTTCCACAAACAGCAATGAGATCATTTGTTTTAGTGATGTTGGTTGAGGAATTCCACTGTTCTTCTTCAAATAATACCATGCAATATTTTATGTCCACCTGAGTGGGCAAATGAGACCTCAGTTTAACATCTCATCTGAAAGATGGCACCTACAAAAGTGCAGCACTCCCTCAGGGCTGCACTGTAGTGTCAACCTAGATTATGTGCTCAAGTGGGGAATGGGACTTGAACACACAACCTCCTGACCTTGAGATGAGAGTGCTACCACTGAGCCATGGCTGACATCTAGACTCACACATCAAGAATGATCACTTAGGCAAGGTACTGGAGGGGTGCTAGTGGACATGAAACCATAACCCAGCATGTTATGAGAACTGGGAATAAAATTGGTCCGGAAATAAAATAATATTATATGAAACCATTTCTTAGCTGGGTATTTGTAGGACAAGTTATTTCACATCATGAAACATAGAAACATAGAAACATAGAAAATAGGTGCAGGAGTAGGCCATTCGGCCCTTCTAGCCTGCACCGCCATTCAATGAGTTCATGGCTGAACATTCAACTTCAGTACCCCATTCCTGCTTTCTCGCCATACCCCTTGATCCCCCTAGTAGTAAGGACCTCATCTAACTCCTTTTTGAATATATTTAGTGAATTGGCCTCAACAACTTTCTGTGGTAGAGAATTCCACAGGTTCACCACTCTCTGGGTGAAGAAGTTCCTCCGCATCTCGGTCCTAAATGGCTTACCCTTTATCCTTAGACTGTGACCTCTGGTTCTGGACTTCCCCAACATTGGGAACATTCTTCCTGCATCTAACCTGTCTAACCCAGTCAGAATTTTAAACGTTTCTATGAGGTCCCCTCTCATTCTTCTGAACTCCAGTGAATACAAGCCCAGTTGATCCAGTCTTTCTTGATAGGTCAGTCCCGCCATCCCGGGAATCAGTCTGGTGAACCTTCGCTGCACTCCCTCAATAGCAAGAATGTCCTTCCTCAGGTTAGGAGACCAAAACTGTACACGATACTCCAGGTGTGGCCTTACCAATGCCCTGTACAACTGTAGCAACACCTCCCTGCCCCTGTACTCAAATCCCCTTGCTATGAAGGCCAACATGCCATTTGCTTTCTTAACCGCCTGCTGCACCTGCATGCCAACCTTTAGAGATTTCTGGTCATGTGAGGCCATTATATTAACTAAGTCATTATAGACCCTAATACTTCATTTTTTGTCTGAATTGAACATTGAAATCACTGTAAAACAGCATCAATCATCTTTATTTTCTAGTCATTCTCTGATTATTTGTGATTGAGGTTGGAGATATCATCATCATAGGCAGTCCCTCGGAATCGAGGAAGACTTGCTTCCACTCTTAAAATGAGTCCTTAGGTGACTGAACAGTCCAATACGAGAACCACAGTCCCTGTCACAGGTGGGACAGATAGTCGTTGAGGGAAGGGGTGGGTGGGACAGGTTTGACGCACGCTCTTTCCGCTGCCTGCGCTTGATTTCTGCATTCTCTTGGCGATGAAACTCGAGGTGCTCAACGTCCTCGCGGATGAACTTCCTCCACTTAGGGCGGTCTTTGGCCAGGGACTCCCAGGTGTCAGTGGGGATGTTGCACTTTATCAGGGAGGCTTTGAGGGTGTCCTTGTAATGTTTCCTCTGCCCACCTTTGGCTCGTTTGCCGTGAAGGAGTTCCAAGTAGAGCGTTTGCTTTGGGAGCCTCGTGTCTAGCACGCGAACAATGTGGCCTGCCCAGCAGAGCTGATCAAGTGTGGTCAGTGCTTCGATGCTGGTAATACTGGCTGGTCAAGGACGCTAATGGTGTTAATAATGTATAGGCCTAGAAATTAGTCTGGGCCCATTTTAAAAAGTTTTTAAAAACTTACTTGGGGTTGGTGGCAACGAAGGCAGCTGAAGAATCTCAATTTCTGGGATCACTGCTAAATTGATGTGCCTTGTGCCCGCAAGACACCCAAGAAACAGGCACAATGTATACCAATGTCTACCCCATACTGTCTTTTAAAGATATTAGCATGGGAACTAACTTGTACCCAAACCTCCTTAATTTGGCTCCCCACCAGTGAAAGACTGATGCATTCTGATTTATGAATGAAATATAACATAATAGATGTGCTGGAAGGAATCAGAAAACTTTAAATGCATCAAGGAGTGCAGCAGAAATTGTGCAGTACAGATGTGATGCTCAAGCAGTTTGTGAACACTATTGGAACCTTGAGCTTGTATCCAAACCTATTAACTCCTTCTAATGTATTAATGTTTTGCAATATAATATGGTGTTAACAATTTAGAAAAAGTTTTCTTCTCATTACAGATTCAGGCAACCATAGTGTGGTTTGGACATGAAGGCAATGCGACATAAGTGAAAGGGTATTACAGCTGACTTGAACACTCTACCTGAAGGCTTACAGCAACATGCAACAAGCTCTGTCATACTGCAAGCATAATATTTTTTATCTTGTTTATACAGTAGCCTAACTGTTCACATATCATTTGGAACATGTAGCAAGAATACATTGCTCTGTGACTTAATAACTCGACAAAACTGATGAATAAGTTTTAAGGTTTTAAAGATAAGCTTGGAGCTATTGATCTCACAGTTAAAACTGCAAAAAAAACCCTTCATAAAAAAAACTTTGCACAGGAAAAGTGACATCAAGTTCCCTTGGTGTGACATTGCTTTCAGCAGAGATGCATCTTGTCAGGACTCGCCAAATAGGGTTCTTAACAAGAATTAACGGACACAAAGAATCTCCTTTTCATCCTTCTCACCACATTTGAATGGTGGAATTCCAGTGCAGTAGGCTTTTAATCAGGTTTTTGAAGCCTTCACCATGAGGAACCCTGGGAGGTTTAGGAAACTAGCAAGTAAATGTAAATCAAAGGTCAGTCAAAGCATAACCACAGGGCAAAGTGGCTGCGGATTATGGTTTTCAGACTCATTCTCTCTCACATTTCATTTGTTCTCAGAAAGAGTGAGAAGAGTACAAGCTTAAGGAGATCAGGGCCTATTCAGGAGGCCTTGTCCAAAATCTTGCTACTTTTCTTCTGATGTCATTCTTCAGCTGATTCTTCTCAAGTGAAAGCAAGTTAAGTCTTCTTTATAAACCAAAAAGTCCCACTTTTTCTTCATTCGCAGTGTCCTACCACCAACAAGCCCTGTCCAAGGCTCAAAGTGCTTCTATTTTTCTTCTCCTCTTTCTGCCGACAGAGAGCAGCTGAAATGCTTGTTCTGCCACCTGACATTTTAAGCTTTCTGCAAACAAGGTCCAAAAGGGAAAGATTTGCTTTATAGACACAGTCGGCTTTGTGCTCGCGGCTGAAAACATTGTGGGGGCTGTGTACTTTTGTTTAAAATGACAATGCAAAGATGTAGCAAGATTAGAGTGCGAGGAGCTGACAACACTGCGCTGGATTGGGCTCAGTATGAAAGCCTCATGACATTACAAGAAATAACAGCATCACAAAGAAACACAGTAAAATAGCAATTTACTGCAAAACACTTGAGCAAATAGCGATGAATCCTCCAGCATTGTGAGGGGTTTTGTGTAGTGTAGTTGAGAACAAAACCAAACCCTTGGCTTTATCAGTCACGGTTTTATTTGATGGTTACATATTCTTCTTTTGTCCGCTGGTCTAAAGCATATTTTGGTGCCAGATACGGCAACAAAATATAGCTTTGGGCTGCCACACAATTTGATTGCTTAGTTTGTCACTCAATATCTTTCCTAGCAAGTGCAATTCTCTGCATAAAGCGTGGACAGGTATGTGTACTTCCCCTTACCCTCACAGAGAGCATTATGCACATGTTAAACATGTTTAAATGATTCATCTCCATGCTCTTGTTTAAAAGCCCAGCCTATGTCTTATTGTTTGCACATCACTGTAGTGACATTTGAGCACCTTTTACGAATTGCTTATTTGGGGCGGGGAGGAATCTAATGGGTGAATGCCTTTCTTTTTCACATTAACAACCCGTTATCAAAATTGTCAGAATGTGCAGCTTTGACATGAGCAATTTCTGAGAAGGCAATTTAATAAGCAGGCCATTAATTATGGAGAAAAAACAAGTATCCTCCCTTTTTTTTTCATTAAAAGAGGAATGTCACCATTATAGAGTTTCGGCTAGACTAGATTCTGGCTGTCGCATGAGCCAAAGTCTGCTTCTGAAGAATTTTATTTCGCAGATTAGACCAGGAAGGGTAATACATGGAATTTTGAAACCAACAGAAATGAGTTTGCGTAACGAGCAGCCAACTCATAACATCCGTCCTACACCTGTGTGGCAAGTTGAAAATCTACTGGGCCCTGGGTATAACAACAATAACAATTTGCATTCATATAGAACCTTTAATGTAGTAATAAAGGCCCCAAGTTTCAACATGATTTGCTCCTGATTTTTAGGAGCAACTGGTGTAGAACGGAGTATCTTAGAAATCGGAATTCTCGTCATTTAGTTTGCTCCAGTTCTAGTCAGTTAGAACAGTTTCACTTTGGAACAGAATTTATTTTTCAAAAGGGGGCGTGTCCGGCCACTTATGCCTGATTTCAAAGTTTCGTGAGTGAAAACTTACTCCAAACTAACTTAGAATGGAGTAAGTGAAGATTTTTGTATGCTCGAAAAAACCTTGTCTACACTTTAGAAAATCAGGCGTAGGTTACAAATCAGGCGTAGGGAATGGTGGAGGGGGGTGTTTGAAGGGAAGTTTACAAACATTAAACACTTCAGTTTTACAAATAAAGAGCCATCATCAATAATAAATGATAAATACATCAATAAATCAACCAATAAATCAATCAAAAAAAATTAATAAGAAATAATTTTATTTAAAAAAAATCAATAAATAAAACATTTTCTACTTACCGACTGCAGCACCGGGAGCCCTCCAACAGCATGCTGGGATGCACCCCTCAGTGTGTCTCTGTCAGTGTCTCTATCTCTCTGTCTGTCTGTGTGTCTCTCATTCTCTGTCTGTCAGTGTCTGTGTTTCTGACAGCGAGGGGAGGGGGAGGAGGGGGGTAGAGGGAGAGAGGGGGGGAGCAGAGGGAGGGAAGGGGGAGGGAAGGGGAGAAGGGGGAGGGAAGGGGAAGAAGGGGGAGGGATGGGGAGAAGGGGGAGGGATGGGGGAGAAGGGGGAGGGATGGGGAGAAGGGGGAGGGGGGAGAAGGGGGAGTGGGGGAGAAGGGGGAGTGGGGGAGAAGGGGAGAAAGGAGATGGGGGGAAAGGAGATGGGGAAAGGAGATGGCGGGGGGGAAGGAGATGGGGGGGTAGGAGACTGGGGGGAGAAGGAGATTGGGGGGGGAGGAGATTGCGGTGGGGGAGAAAGAGATTGGGGTGGGGGAGAAGGAGATTGGGGGGAGAGAAGGAGATTGGGGGGGAAAGGAGATTGGGGGGGAGAAGGAGATTGGGGGGGGAAAGGAGATTGGGGTAGGTGGGGGGAAGGAGGCTGAATGGGCCAGGCCCGAGACTTCGGGCAGGGCCCGTCCCCAGCACAGGATTTACAGGTAGATGGCGTTGGGTCGGGTCGGGGGGGTGGTGGGAGGGAGGTCGGTTCGGTTCGGATCAGGGGGAGGGAGGGAGAGGGAGGTCAGGTCGGGGGGAGGGAGGTCAGGTCGGATCCAGTCCGGAGGCGGGGGGGAGGGAGCATGTGTCGTGTCCGGTCCGGGGGCGGGGGTGGGGGGGGAGCGGGTGTCGGGTCCGGTCCGGTAGTGGTGGGGGGGGAGCGGGTTTCGGGTCCGGTCCGGAGGTGGGATGCGGAAGTCGAGTCGGGTCGGGAGGAAGCAGGAGCTGGGCGTGGGAGGCAGCCTTATTCACGCAGCCCCAGTGAGGCCATTGGGCCAGGGCTAGGGGCTGCGTGCTTCGGGCCCCTCCCATACAGTTTCGGGCGCCTGGAGCTACTGCACTTGCGTGCCCACTGTAGCGCGCATGTGCAGAGGTCCCGGCACTGTTTTCGGCGCAGGGACCTGGCTCTGCCCCCTACAGCTCCTGCTGCGCTGCGCCGATGGCCAGAGGACCTGCAGGGAGGTGGAGAATACGGGCGTTTTTTTCAGGCGCACTTTGTGGCGCGAAAAACGGGCATCCAGGTCGGGACTGCGCCGTTCTAGGCGCAGTTCGAAACTTGGGCCCAATGTCCCGTGGCCCTTCACAGGAGTGTCAAAAAAATGGTAGGTTTTGAGGAGCGACTTAAAGGAGAAGAGAGAGGCAGAGAGGTTTAGGGAGGGAATTCCAGAGCTTGAGACCTAGGCAGCTGAAGGCACGGCTGCCAATGGTGGGGTGAAAGAAACTGGTTATATGCCAGAGGCCTGAATTGAAGGAGCACAGAGATCTCGTACAGGGACAAACAAGTGAATGCTTCAAAATGTTATGCCACTTCCATTGTTGTTTTGCCAATGTATCTGGGGCAAGTTGATAGGGACAACACCAGCAGGGGTAAATCTTGACTTTGTACGATAGAGTAAAGTGGGTGATAGTGAATAGGCAGCCTGTTTTGCATCTCTGCCGATTTTAATTTCCCTTGAAGTCAATACAGATGAAAATCAGGAGAGATGTGAAACAGACTGTCGATTCACTATCACCTGTTTTACACTATTGCACAAAGTCAAGCTTTATCTCCAGGAGTTTGAAGACCACCCTTTCCTACCCTGCTCAAGAAAATGAAAACAGCTAAAATCAGCATAAAGAACTTCTCCCAATGGGTTGAGATAAATAAGTACACCATGATGTGTAGTACTGATCAATACGGAATAGGAAGATTCCATGTCTGATTCCTGGTCTGTGCTGAGTTAGCTGACCTCAGCCATGGTAGCCTTGAGTCACAGAGTCATTGGGCTAAAGAGGAGGAGGGAAAAATCAGCTAGAGATACCATGCTTAACTGCTATCATATGCAGTGTCTCTTTTTGACTATTTTGTTTGTGTGGGCAGGGGACGATCGGGCCCATCTGTAATGCACCATAGTCAGATAGCCTGCTGACATTTGTTGTCAACTCACAATGAAGATTGTCCCCTTGGAGGATGCACCAGAGGGCCACCAATGCCCAAGGAACTATATTGCAGCACGAATCACCACCTTCAGAAGTGGGCAGGCAAAAAAAGGGAATTATTTAGGGGTGGTGGCAGAGGGGGTGCAGATTTGTATCTCTGCCGATCTTTATTTCCCTTGAAGTCAATGAAGATGAAAATTAGGAGAGATGTGAAACAGTCTGTCGATTCACTATCACCTTCACAAGGGGTTGGGCAAAAAAAGGTACCTCCCTCCCCTGATGGTTCAGTACCATGTGGACAGGACAGGACTTTGCTGTGATGCTCCCCATGGTCAGCCAGCCAACACTCACTTTCTTTGCTCAGATGTGATGGACAGCCATTCAAGGTGAAGCACTGGTGGGCTGTCATTACCTGTGGAACGGTCCCCCACAGTGAATCATCACATTCAGAAGAGGAGCTTTAAGGTGGATAAAAATGTGGATATAGTATTCAAGATATAGTATTCCAGCAAAGAATGACTAAAAAAATTATTAAGAAAGGGAAGATAGACTATGAAAGTAAACTAACACGAAACATATAAACAGATAGCAAGAGTTTCTATAGGTATATAAAAGGAAAAGAGTGACTAAAGTAAATGTTGGTCCCTTAGAGGACCAGACCAGGGAATTAATAATGGGGAACATGGAGATGGCAGAAATTCTGAACAAATATGTTGTATCAGTCTTTATGGTAGAGGACACTAAAAATATCCCAACAATGGATAGTCAAGGGGCTATAGGGGGGGAGGAACTTAACGCAATCACAATCACTAAGGAGGTGGTACTCAGTAAGATAATGGGACTAAAGGCAGATTAATCCCCTGGACCTGATGGCTTGCATCCTAGGGTCTTAAGAGAAGTAACGGCAGCGATAGGGGATTCATTTGTTGTAATTTACCAAAATTCCCTGGACTTTGGGGAGGTCCCAGCAAATTGGAAAACTGCAAATGTAACGCCCCTATTTAAAAAAGGAGGCAGACAAAAAGCAGGAAACTATAGACCAGTTAGCCTAACATCTGTGGTTGGGAAAATGTTGGAGTCCATTATTAAAGAAGCAGTAGCAGGACATTTGGAAAAACATAATTCAGTCAGGCAGAGTCAGCATGGATTTATGAAAGGGAAGTCATGTTTGACAAATTTGCTGGAATTCTTTGAGGATGTATCGATAGCGTGGATAAAGGGGAACCAGCGGATGTGGTGTATTTCGACTTCCAGAAGACATTTGACAAGGTGCCACCATAAAAGGTTACTGCACAAGATAAAAGTTCACGGGGTTGGGGATAATATATTATGCATGGATAGAGGATTGGCTAACGAACAGAAAACAGAGAGTCAGGATAAATGGTTCATTCTCGGGTTGGCAATCAGTAACTAGTGGGATGCCGCAGGGATCAGTGCTGGGACCCCAACTATTTACAATCTATATTAATGATGTGGAAGAAGGGACCGAGTGTAACGTAGCCAAGTTTGCTGACGATACAAAGATGAAAGGAAAAGCAATGTGTGAGGAGGACACAAAAAATCTGCAAAAGGACATGGACAGGCTAAGTGAGTGGGCAAAAATTTGGCAGATGGAGTATAATGTTGGAAAGTGTGAGGTTATGCACTTTGGCAGAAAAAAATCGAAGAGCAAGTTATTATTTAAATGGAGAAAATTGCAAAGTGCTGCAGTACAGTGGGACCTGGGGGTACTTGTGCATGAAACACAAAAGGTTAGTATGCTGGTACAGCAATTGATCAGGAAGGCCAATGGAATCTTGGCCTTTATTGCAAAGGGGATGGAGCATAAAAGCAGGGAAGTCTTGCTATAGTTATACAGGGTATTGGTGAGGCCACACCTGGAATACTGTGTACAGTTTTGGTTTCCATATTTACGAAAAGATATACTTGCTTTGAAGGCAATTCAGAGAAAGTTCACTAGGTTGATTCTGGAGATGAGGGGGTTGACTTATGAGGAAAGGTTGAGTAGTTTGGGCCTCTACTCATTGGAATTCAGAAGAATGAGAGGCGATCTTATCGAAGCGTATAAGATTATGAGGGGGCTTGACAAGGTGGATGCAGAGAGGATGTTTCCACCGATGAGGGAGACTAGAACTAGGGGGCAGAATCTTAGAATAAGGGGCCCCCATTTAAAACTGAGACGAGGAGGAATTTCTTCTCTCAGAGGGTTGTAAATCTGTGGAATCCGCTGTCTCAGAGAGCTGTGGAAGCTGGGTCATTGAATAAATTTAAGAGAGATAGACAGTTTCTTAACCGATAAGAGAATAAGGGGTTATGGGTAGCGGGCAATGAAGTGGACCTGAGTCCATGATCGGATCAGCCATGATCGTATTAAATGGCAGAGCAGGCTCGAGGGGCTGTATGGCCTACTCCTGCTCCTGCTTCTTATGTTCTTATGTTCTTATATCCAATGCACCCAGGTTTGGGCCTTGAAATTATGCTGTGCATATATTAGCATAGGAATGTTTAACTTTTATGCCTTAGTTTAGTGGAGGCATTAACCCATTGAAAGTAAACTGGTTAGCAACTCCATTAAAGCGGTAAACAAAGGAATTTCATATGAATGCATTAATCATTTGAACACCAATATTCACACAGTATAACGTTAAGACCTTGATCTGGTCTGCCACTGATTGTCTCAATGCCAGTGTAGAGGGTGTCTTTCGTTACACATCCCCACAATCAGGAGACTGTGAAGATTTAGACGACACAGAGCTATCATTTCCAGACACTCAGCCATGTAAACCATGTAACAAAATTGTGCATAATGTATATACAATACTCTTACAGTGGCAATAATTTCCAGATGAACTGAAAAATGTTTATCTTGGTAGATTGAGTTACACATTGTCAGAAAGGCTACTACTGACTGCATTCTGCTTACATTTAAATTGCCAATCAGCGCTATTGTTGCCGAAAGTTTACAAAAAAAGTAGAGACAGGAGATATATGTTCAGTTGCAAATTGTGTGCATGATAAGACGAACATGAACTTGAATGATGGTGCAAACTAAGGATATCAAACTTGACAGGCATTAATAACTAGAAAAGCACAGCTGATCCCAATTGGCACAGACTCTTGGATCTTTCAATGAGTGCAATACATTCTGGGCTTGTGTCACCAGACTTTGTAAATGCTTGGCTCACTCTATGTTCTAACCACTTTCAGTTCAGCACTGCTTCAGTTCTTACGAACAGTTCAGAAAGAGGCATCGTTATACAAAATCTACAAATTTATCCGCCATGAATTTCTGATGTTTAAAGAACTCAGAAATCCAATTGTTAATGCCTACCTAAACAGAGGGGTACATTTATTTCAAAGCACGGTGCTGTCTTTTCCCAACAAAGTGTTGTGTGAAAGTGGTTCCTTCATTATACTCCAATCTTCCTCACTTAGGCACGCACTGTCTACCAGCAGTGTCTGTGCAGCAAATAAGAAGATAATAAATAGCAGACATTCCTTTCATTTACCCAGTCACTGGTAAGGCCCCTGGGAAATTCTGTATTTTTTTCTCATTTCTTTACCATGCTTCTTTTTTTTTGCTTTTATTATCCAATTTTCTGTCCTCCTTTCCTTTCCTGAAGGTATTGACTTCCCTCCGTGGAGTACGATTTCACAGGCATCGGGCCCCATCCAGCACCTCATCCATTAGGCCATTACTCATATTTGAGCCATGAAAGCAAGTGCTGGCTAGACATCCCTCCCCTAACCAATGTTCACACACATACAGTCCCAAAATGGAAGTTTCCTGGATGATTCTCCTGCTCTAATCCAGGTCTGCTTCAGGATCACCCTGCCTTCAACACAGTTCAACACATACCAGGGGCCAATAATTAGGCCTAGTCTGTATGGGCCAGAGACAGAAGCCTTACCTCTGAGACTCAAGACAGCTTTCCACATTTCTTAAAGACATCCTTCAGCTTTTAATTTACATTCGCAAATTTTATGAACTTCAAGGGAGTTACGATGGAATATCATCATCATAGGCTGACCCTCAAAATCGAGGAAGAATTGCTTCCACTCTAAAAGTGAGTTCTCAGGTGACTGAACAGTCCAATATGGGAACTATAGTCTCTGTCACAGGTGGGACAGACAGTCGTGGAGGAAAGGGTAGGTGGGGAGTCTGGTTTGCCACATGCTCCTTCCGCTGCCTGCGCTTGTTTTCTGCATGCTCGCGGCGACGAGACTCGATGTGCTCAGCATCCTCCCGGATGCTCTTCCTTCACTTAGGGTGGTCTTTGGCCAGAGACTCCCAGGTGTCGGTGGGGATGTTGCATTTTATCAAGGAGGCTTTGAGGGTGTCCTTGAAACGTTTCCTCTGCCCACCTGGGGCTCGCTTACCGTGTAGGAGTTCCGAGTAGAGCGCTTGCTTTGAGAGTCTTGTGTCGGGCATGTGAACAATGTGGCCCGCCCAACGGAGCTGGTCAAGTGTGGTCAGTGCTTCGATACTGAGGATGTTGGCCTGATTGAGAACACTGATGAGATATATACGAGGTACGTGTATCATCTATAAGGAAAAATGTTGTTGATACGGAGTCTGAGGCAGGGCAAGCCAAGCGCCAACAGCCTGCAGTTAAAGGCAAATCAAACATTAGCATGTTTAATGATTAAAAGTATAAAACAGTGAAACTGCCTTTAACTTTTAACAGGCCAAACTGGCAGTGGGGATGCCAACCCCCTACCTACCTCTTCCCTTCCAAGAATATATTAGACTGTTTCATGCCACCAATTCCACAGGGAACTCAAGCAAGTGATTAAATATTCATAAGGGTCAAACAGAGATGGTTTTCAGAAAATTTCCATTACATTGCATTGTGTAAGGGGGAAACACCTCAAACCCATACAAGAACTGGTGTGGTTATCCCGGGGGAAATTCACACTTGCACTCAGCTTCTCCTGCACCTGGGGATGATTCCCTCTGTTTAGTATAAGTAGTGAAATCATAAATGCATCCCCTCATTGTTTCTAATTTTACCATTAGGGATAGTGTAGCCTTCAAAAAATCCAAGGGAATATGCTGCCTGCATGCAGGAAAGAGGGGAGCCAAATTAAATAGGCAAACTGTATAATAAATAAAACAAATTATAAGAATTCAAGTCTCTCTGCTTGTTAACTTTAGCACAGTTATTAACACATTGGCTTTAAATTCCTTTCTGCATTTTTTAAAATCAGTCGATCCGTTTCTTTTTAAATGTGCTAAAATAGCGCAAACAGGAATGCACACACAGTGAATTAAACTCCCATAGGTGATTTAATCTTTACTTTCTGTACACCTATTCCAAGTATTTTCACACTGACCTCAATAACACAAAGGGGGTTGGTTTTGCTTTAAGACTCTATTGATCACGGTGTAAGGAGATGGGAAATAGAAAATAATATCAAAAACAAAGCAACAAATCAGATTATCTGCAACATTGAGGTGAACGTTACAAGTCTGCTTCAGTATAAAGTTCCAGCAATGAAAGAATTAAAGAAAATCTGTGACAAAAACAAGGGACAACCAATAAAGCACAGTGGAAAAATATTATCATTAGATATAATAATTGATGTATGGATGGATCATTCATCTCCCATGTGAAAAATGATTTGCAAATCCATGTGCTACCCTGCACATTTAGAAAATTGCTGTTTTCCCCCTTGTGTGCAGTACATGCTTAACCAATTGGAACATATTTGGATGCTCTACTCTGAACGTCTTTGTGTTGTCTTTTTGTTTGTGTGACAATGGTATTCCACACACACGAACTGCAAATGTCCACAAGCAAAACAATCAAAATCCTGCTCTCTTGGGACTAAGTGTAGTTTGAAGCTTTCAAAGTACACACATCTATGTCACACTGCACCCATGAGAGGGAGTATCAGCCAGTCTCTAACGTTGAATGTGACAAAGCAGAATTTGTAGGCAGATGTCTTAATGTTAGTCAATCCCAAACCACAGCAGAGCTGACAAGATCCACAAATGACTATCAGAGAGATTGAGCAAGTTAGGCCAAACTGTACACTCCAACACACTCTTTCTTATACTCACTCAACAAAAAATGCAGAAGCTAGTCATTTTGCCTTGAGTCAATGCCAGGTAAGTGGAATATTGGATTTCTTCCCTACTTTTTTGATGTTGAAGCCTGTGATAGGTGTAGAGCTCAATCTTTGGGAAATTAGATTTTGGACTGTCAGAGAGTTTGTTAGCTCTTTACAGTACGGAAGGAGGTCATTCAGCCCATCGTGCCTGCGTTGGCTCTCTGAAAGAGCAATCCAGGTAATTTCATTCACCTGTTCTTTCCTCGTATCCTTGAAAATGTTCGTTTTGTTATCCACTTCGCTTTTTTTTTTGTTTTGTACGGGTGTTAAATAATATAATTGTCAAATGCACCATTGAACCCGTACAGATCCTAAATTCAATCACCAATCTATGCTCCTGAAGCAGATCTCAGTTAGGATGATGGTTGGGGAACCAGAGTTGGCCACAATTTCTTTCAATCACTATCCAGTTACCCTTGGCTGGAAAGTGCACAGGTATGGGCGCCAGGCGCAGAGATGATCAAATTCAGCAGTGCTGCACGCCACAATCAAACAGCCCAACAACACTTCCTGTCTGGGCTCAAGTACAAGAAGCAGAGGCACTTGGGAAGACTTCAGAAGGCAGCCGGCAATTGAGTTGAGGAAAAAAAGAAATATTTATTGCTAATTAGGGTTCTCACTCATACAGTAAACAGTATAATGGAAGAAAGAAGTGAGATAGCGATTTTATTTTGCCTGTATAACTCAATTAGACCTGTGGCACTCGTGAATTATGCAGTCTTTCTGAGAAGTTAAGTAAAAATTGATATCTCACTCATCTGCTATCCTCTATGCGATACAGCTGCCAGCATTTCAGTGTCAAGTAAAGAAGGCCCGAGGGCCTGACTAAGAATAATTTATACCTGAATGCAAAAACACAGGCCTGAGATTGCACTGTAATAGTGACACACATGGCTATAGAAATATTGGCCCCAAGTTTCCACATGATTTGCTCCTGATTTTTAGGAGCAACTGGTGGAGAACGGAGTATCTTAGAAATCTGAATTCTCCACATTTAGTTTTCTGCAGTTCTAGTCAGGTAGAACAGTTTCACTTTGGAACTGAATTTTTTTCAAAAGGGGGCGTGTCCGGCCACTGATGCCTGATTTGAAAGTTTCCACAGTGAAAACGTACTCCAAACTAACTTAGAATGGAGCAAGTGAAGATTTTTGTATGCTTGAAAAAACCTTATCTACACTTTAAAAAATCAGGCGCAGGTTACAAATTAGGCATCAGGAACGAGGTGGGGGGGGGGAAGGGAAGTCATTAAATTCTACAATAAATCCTTAGTTATACTTATACAAATATTATACAAATAAATCCAACCTGAATAAAAATTTATAAGCAAAGAAAAGATTAAATAAACCATGTTCCTACCTGTGTGAAAGTGCTTCAGGCAGGCCTTTCAGGCAGCGGTGTGGCATCGGTCTCGGGGGCAGGCAGCAAGCAGCCTTGGTGCTTGAGGCAGGCCTTCATTCCCCGCGAAGATGCAGCACCCGGACGGACTTGAGGCCATTCGGCCATGGGATTGCAGCGGCGTCAGTGGCTGGTCGGGAGCAGCAGCAGCCTTCGAGCTGTGAGGGGGACTGACTGAGGCCATTTGGACAGGGAGAGGCAGCCACATCGACATCTTTATATTTAAATTTGCAGAATGGGTGCACCACATATTATGCAATGGTTTGCTTCCTCATGCAAGAAATTCTTTGTTCTTGGTGGACGTTGATCCATTGCAAAGTTGAATTGGCACTTTTATTTCTTCAAACACACAGTCCTTAATTTGCAGGCACCGGTTCTGCAAGTTTAGCAGTGAAAAGCTGAACTCACTGATTTCAGCAGGTGATTTATTCAGCAGTGCTGCTAAAAGCACTCCCTCACACACAGAAATATCAAGAAAATTAAAATGCAAGCCTTTGCAGGGGTCCAATAAACAAATCTTCACTTTTTCTGCAGCACTTTTAAAAATGGCCGAGTGCCAATGTTTACTTCAGACTGCGCGTGCGCGAACGCTCCAACGCGCACGCGCAGGGTTGCCGGCACCAAGAAGCCTCATTTAAATTGTACCCGCCCCCTCCT
The DNA here is from genome assembly GCF_044704955.1 of Pristiophorus japonicus. NCBI lineage: Eukaryota > Metazoa > Chordata > Chondrichthyes > Pristiophoridae > Pristiophorus > Pristiophorus japonicus. The sequence continues at coordinate 197,370,057 of NC_091984.1, read as the reverse complement.
ACTTACAAAATCGGCACGAGTGGTAGGCTCCGCCCCCTGTGCGCCGCGCCAAGCAGACATCGAGCTCCAAGGAGCTTGAGAATACCGCGAAAAACAGGCGTGTGGAAACTTGGGGCCATAGTGCTGCACTTTTCTTTGCTGATCAGAAAACAAATTATTGGGATTTTCTATTAGCTACATGGAATGTTCCAGCATTCTCTCAGTATGATCTCTGGTGTCACTGAAATGCTGTCTTTGAGACAGAACAGTAAAAATAAAATTTTTTAACTTAAACTGATATTAAGAATAATGTAGCAGATCTGAATAAGAGTTAAATATTGTCCACCGGCTCTATTTTGGTTGACGTGAAATATCTTTTTAGATGGTGCTTTTAAAAAAATTTGTAGCTCAGTGTCTGCTGCAAGACCGGCTTTTGGACGGGAAAGCTCAAATATGATCAAGGCCAGTCGACAGTGTCAGGAATGTGCCAGGGTCACTGCCTGTGTATGTGGTCTGTGCACCAAATCAATCATGCTTGGACAGAAGCCAGGATAACACCCGAAACTCTGGGGGTAATTCCCGCCTGCCGACTGCTCCAGTCACACTGAAGAGTGGGGTGACTGACACACAAGAGCTTTTCAAACCTAACTTGGCCACTGACAAACTGAGGCCCGACCGACTCGATTGTTGCTGGAGGCCGTTCTGGAAACATGGCAGGCAATGTTTCGAAATGATTTTTTTGTGGGGTCAGGGAGCGCTACAAGAATCTTCAGGCCCACCTTCGCACTCTCCAGGCCGCACGACCGGTCTGCAGCATTTAAATGAAGCCCGGAAGTTAAAATACCCCGGGCCTCTTTTTAATTGTCTCGAGCAGGTGAGCTCTCAACTGAAATCAAAACCTCACCTGCCAATAAATGGCACCCGGTGAAAATCGGGGCCTAAAAAGCCACAGATGCTGTCAGTACTGAACCAGCCGGGCATGTGTAATGGCAACATCCATTACTAACACAGGCATAAACATACAGGGGCAGGTCGTGCTGTAACAGAAATTCATTGTGAGTCACTCAAAATGATTGTAACCATTTTTAAACTGTCTTCACTGTGCCAAGTAACCTCCAGAATATTTGGCATCTATATTTTTTTTCAAAATGTGCGAAATGAAGAGTGCGCAGTACAGTACTTCAACACGTCAAATTTTATGGGCCAAAATGAAAGCATCTGAATGGATCAGTAGATTTACTGCTCATTGCTTTTTCAGGACTTACAATACGTTTATGGCATATAACCTGGAGACTAGATGGTAAGAAAGCTTGACTGCAAGAAATAGAGCCACTGTATTTTCCCGAAGCAGATACTTTCTCTCCCCAAGCACAGGAGAGGAGACCATTGTAAAATAAGTCATCTTTGAAAATATAGTTTGCAATTGTGGTACAGTAGCGTCGGCTTGATAATCACTGCATCTCCATTTGTGCAGTGCCCCAATGATATAAACAGAGGACGTTTGGCTTTTGGCCTCCGAGCTTCCTTTGTCATTCCTTCTTTATGTTGCTTTCAGCTCTGATCCCTCAAGGACTATGGTAATTGTTGTTGCGTCATTTGAACACAGCAATTTTTGCAATGTTTTAATTTTCAGAGCTGCGCTCAGAGATAGGAAAGGATTTTTAAATGCCTTTAGGAAAATTCAATTTGTTATATTTTTAAGAAATAGAAAAAGCACTGTCAAAGATACACATATTTATATAACTATAAGTCTTACGTCTGGAACACGCTCATCGTGCCACACCTTGCATTTCGTCACAATTAAAAGTCATCATCATAGACAGTCCCTCGAAATCGAGGAAGACTTGCTTCCACTCTAAAAGTGAGTTCTCAGGTGACGGTACAGTCCAGTACAGGAATTAAAGTCTCTGTCACAGGTGGGACAGACAGTTGCTGGAGGAAAGGGTGGGTGGGGAGTCTGGTTTGCCGCACGCTCCTTCCGCTGTCTAGGCTTGGTTTATGCATGCCCTCGGCGACGAGACTCGAGGTGCTCAGCGCCCTCCCGGATGCTCTTCCTCCACCTAGGGCAGTCTTGGGCCAGGGACTCCCGGGTGCCGGAGGGGATGTTGCACTTTATCAAGGAGGCTTTGAGGGTGTCCTTGAGACGTTTCCTCTGCCCACCCTGGGGCTAGCTTGCCGTGTCGGAGCTCGGAGTAGAGCGCTTGCTTTGGGAGTCTCATATCGGGCATGCGGACAATGTGGCCCGCCCAACGGAGCTGGTCGAGTGTGGTCAGTGCTTCGATGCTGGGGATGTTGGCCTGAATGAGAACACTGACGTTGTGAGCGTCTATCCTCCCAGTGGATTTGCAGGATCTTGCGGAGGCAGCGCTGGTGGTACTTCTCCAACGCTTTGAGGTGTCCACTGTAAATGGCACACTTCAGACTGACACATGCACATTGGGCAGAAATGTGCCTCCGAATGAACAAATCCAAAGCAATTTGATTATGCTATGAACTACCAATAAGCAAGCAAGAGAAAACTGAGCAATCAAATCACTCCGTTTTCTTTTCCAACCAGCAATCTCAAACTGGCAAGTAGCAGCGACCAACCAATCAGATCATTAAAATAATTTTGGGGAGGTTGTTTTGAACTGTCAGCTTGAATTTTTCACCTAACTCAAAATTTGCCAGGAAAACAAACATTTCCAAAATGACAAACAAACTAATAAAAAAAACTTAAAACCAATTCAGAATGAAATGCTTATTTTTACTCAGAGTTGCCTGTACAAAGTTCTAATTTCATGGGACAATGCTTTATTGGAGAGGCCCGTGACCAAAGTGCTCCTAGATCCCCTGTGCAATCTCCTGCTTAATGCTCCCAACTCCTGACCCCAAATGTTCCAATCCAGTCCAGTATACCTCCTCCAATGCAGCCATTCATAGTACTTCCACACCCAATCCTCCCATACCACCGCCAGAATCTTCTCAGCCCTGAGAGTGCGGGTTTGGAGATGGGCCCTGATTGACAACGGGTCGGGATCCCACTCTGAACCCGTCTCTGTGTGAGTTTCTCAGCTGTCAGATCTGTGTGCAGACCCGACAGCCAGCAGTGGGACAGGTAATTAACATCATTAAATGATAGTTAAAAGCAATTTTACCAACCTTTTGATGGGTTTTCCATGCCTCGGGTTTCATGCCAGGTAAGTGGAGTTGGGTTCTCAGTGGTTCTCCATTACTTTGGCAAGTTGACAGCTGCAGAAGTGGTATATAAGCTACCATTTCACAGCTATTCACTTTCCAATGTCAGAAGCTGAAGCCTTCATGCTTTGGAAGAGACTTTTGAGCTGTATGCAATTTGGAAGTGTTTGCAGCGAACTCTCTATTCACTGTCACCTCCTTGGAGCAATCTCTCTCACCATTGACAGATCACTTCTGTCATCTCAACCTCACTTGCCATCTATTCCAGCAGCATCGATGCCCTTGAAAAAATCTCATCTTGGTCCTTAAAATCCCACCGCGATCAGCCCCAACACCAATATCGCTAAACACACCAGCATCACCAACAGTAACACCAACCTTCTCCGCAATCATCTGATGCTGCATAAGACACAGGCCATCAGCACCCGACCACGTTGTTGCCCGGGAGGAGAGGGATGGCCTCACCACAACCACATTTACTTCACTTCACGCTGTACACCCTGACTGCCACATGATGTATCAGGTTGGCACCTCCCCACACCAGCTCCATAAAGCATCCCTGCAATGTCCAACCTATTCCTTTCACACTCATCAACAGTGTGGGGGGTACCCTTATGTCTCACCATTCACTACAACTCACTAAACCACTTCCAAAGGTGTCCACAAATCTGTCCAAGAACGCAAAGTGCTGAAAATAAAGATTTCAATATTTGATAACATATCAACATTAATTATACATGAACATTGGCTAAAGTGCCTACCCTTCCGTGCTGTTAGTTGGTACGATTGGACAAGGATGAGGGTGAGGGGTGGATAATGAAATGGGGAACTGATAATGTAGATAGAGAGAGAGGGATGGGTGGAGGTGCAAAGTAAGTTGGTGTGAGTAAGGATTTCATCATCATCATAGGCAGTCCCTCGAAACGAGGATGATCTGTTTTCACGCCCAAAAAATGGATGAGTTCACAGGTGTTTCAAATGAAGAACCCAAACTACATCCTCAAGGGTGGAAGATGCCTATGTGTGGATTTTTTAACGTGTGGTGGCTGTTGCACATCAGCCACCACATGAGCTTGACAGAGTTAGGTCTTGGTCCAGTGGCAAGGATTAACCAAGACAACTGGAGACCTGCTCTGCTGCACGGACCTAGCGCGCACACATATCGCAGTGTGGGCTGGTCTGTGCTGCCCCTGGGACCCTGGCCCCGAACTCACGCCTCCCCTAGGCCCCAAGCACATCCCTCCAGTCTCTCACAGCTCTTTCGCCCTGATCTTGCCGGTCCTGCTGCATCTGCCCATGCTCCAATCACTGACCTGAACCTTGCTGATGTCACTCTTCGCTGCCGTTAGCCTCCTGCACCAGCTGTACCTTGTAGTGGCCTCCACGCTGCTCCGTGGGCTGCTTGCCTCTACTTTTAGGGCCCCGACCTGCCGCTGATGGTTTCTCGCAGGTTGGGGCCCCTAGGAGTAGGGAAGGCAGAGTATGGAGATGCACAGCAGGATAAGGTTGAGTGTGGCTTTGCAGTAAGAGGGAGTCATGGGAGAGCCTGGATGCAGCCGTGCCCCTTTGTGCAGTGATTGTCAGTGTTTGCAGCACCTCAATGCTGCAGGACACTGACAGAAGAACTATCAAACCATTGTGGGCATGCTCCCTTTAAGAAAACTGGCTAATGAGACGTCATCAAATGACGTTATCAGACTGGCTTCCTCTTAATTAGCCGGGAAGCCCACAGGGCGGGGTTAACAAGCCCAATCAACGGAAGATTCGGGATAGAGTGCAGGATGCAGCTGGGAGCGCGTTTTGCACTCTCCTTCGACCCCGGCTGCTCCGATGTCGCCGCCTGTGGAGAAATCGTGGCCCACATCTCAGCTGTCCATACTGATCCCAGTTCCCAATGTTGCTAATACTTCATTGGCCCACACTCTGAGCCCACACTTATCCTCGCCCCTTTTCCTGACTGCCCACACATCACAATGACTCCAGTTTTCACAAACTACCTCCAGACTCCACCCAACTTTTAGCATCCTTCTCGCGTGTTCTCAACAACCTCCCAAATATTCTCAGGTATTCGCCTCCTTTCCCTCAGTGCTTTCGGGTCTCACACCCACCTCACACACAAAACACTGGTTAGGCCTCAGCTGGAGTATTGTGGCCAATTCAGGGCACCACACTTTAAGAAGTATGTCCGGGTCTTAGAGAGGGTGCAGAGGAGATTTCCTGGAATGGAACCAGCGATGGAGGAGGAGAGATTAGAGAAACTGGTGCTTTTCTTCTTAGAGCAGAGAAGGCTAAGGGGAGATTTGATAGAGGTGTTCAAAGTCTTGAAGGGTGTTGATGGAGTAACTAAGGAGCTGTTCCAGTGGCAGAAAGGTGTAACCGGATGGCACAGATTTAAGGTAATTGGCAAAAGAATGAGAGGCGAGGTGAGGAGAATTTTTTTTAGGCAGTGAGTTATGATGAATTTGAATGCAATGCCTGGAAGACTGGTGGAAGCAGATTCAATAATTACTTTCAAAATGGAATTGGATAAATACTTGAAGCAGAAAAATTTGCAGAGCTATGGGGAATGAGCAGGGCAGTGGGACTAATTGGATAGATCTTTCAGAGAACCAGCACAAACACAATGAGCTGAATGGCCTCCTTCTGTGCTGTGTCATTGTAGCACTATTCCCATGTCACAGTCTTACTTCCATGAGTGTTGCTAAAATCCAGTGACCCAAAAGTTCTTCCTTCTAGTCCCTTAAATATAGAAAATTCAGGGGTGATCTAATGGAAATGTTTAAGATAATTAAAGGATTTGATAGAGCAGATAGATAGAAACTATTTCCTCTGGTGGGAGAGTCCAGAACAAGGTGTTATAACCTTAAAATTAGAGCTAGATTATACAGGGATGATGTCAGAAAGCACTTCTTCAGACAAAGGGTAATGGAAATCTGGAACTCACTTCCACAAAAAGCTGTTTTGAGGCTAGGGCAATTGAAAATCTCAACGCTGAGATTGGTAGATTTTTGTTCGGCAAGGGTATTAAGGGTTATGGAACCAAGGCAGGTAAATAGAGTTAAGATACAGATCAGCCACGATCTAACTGAATGGTGGAACAGACTCAAGGGGCTGAATGGCCTACTCCTGTTCCTATGTTCTTGATTGCAGATTACAACTCTTGGGGGACAAAATAAACAGTTACTTTTCAAATGCCCTTTTTTTTGTTTTTTGTTTTTTTTTGATTGCAGATTACAATCCTGTCGTGTTCCCAACCTCCCACACCCAATTAACCCTGGGTCCAACCCTTCTCCTACTCCATCCCTGGCTAGAACCCCCACAATTGAACCCCATTTATTGTCCGTTACACATCAATTGTTATGCTCAAATCTCTGAAACAACTTTCACAAACAAAATAAAGAAACAAAGGAACTTGCCACACTAAATACTGAAGCCTGAATGCCTACAACTCTTTTTAGGAGACAAAATAAACAGTAAATCAAGTGCCCCCCGATCTGGGGGACACTTCAAACATTTTTCCAGGCCTTTTTTTTTGTGTTGTATTTTTTGTAGGGTTTTTTTGTGTGTTTTTTTTTCTGGACACTAAAACCATAATTTACAAGTACCCCCTATAAAAGGGGAGGGGGGCACTAAAACCAGCAATTAAAACAAATTAAACTTTAAAACATATAAAATCAAATTAAAGTTTGGTTGCCGGGGGTGACGATGCACTCCAGTCCCTCCGGCGCCCACCTCTCGCGGAAGGCCACGAGCGTACCGGTGGACACCGTGTGCTCCATCTCCAGGGACACCCTGGCCCGGATGTAGGCGCGGAAGAGAGGCAGGCAGTCAGGCTGAACGACCCCCTGAATGCCTACAACTCTTTTTAAAGGAGACAAAATTAACAGTTAAATCAAGTGCCCCCCCAATCTGGGGAACACTCCAACATTTTTCAAATGCCCTTTTTTTTTGGGTTTTTTTGGTATTTGTTTGTAGTTTTTTTTTGTTTTTTTTTGGGCACCAAAATCATAATTTTTTACAAGTGCCCCCTATAAAAGGGGAGGGAGACACTAAAACCGACAATTAAAACAAATTAAACTTTAAAACAAATAAAATCAAATTAAAATGTGGTTGCCGGGGGTAATAATGCACTCCAGTCCCTCCGGTGCCCACCTCTCGCGGAAGGCCGCGAGCGTACCGGTGGACACCGCGTGCTCCATCTCCAAGGACACCCTGGCCCGGATGTAGGCGCGGAAGAGAGGCAGGGAGTCAGGCTGAACGACCCCCTGAATGCCGACATCCTCTTAATTTATCCCTGTATGAACTTATCAAGTATCTATTTAACAGCAACTACCTCTTAATTGATGTCAATATGAACTCACCCTGTGTTCACTTAGCAGCAGTAAAAACTTTTAGCCTTAAAGAGACAGACACCTACAGTTTCGCAGAAGTAATACATTGGGATTGATTTTCAATTTGCTGCTTGGGCATAAAATGGAAATGAAAATCGAGCAGTTTCTATGAGCGGCCAATCTGCAATGTCCGTTTTATGCCTGGGTGGTAAGTTGAAAATCTACCCCCTTGTGTTTTACATGGCATAATATTACTGTCCTAGACCACACCCTTTAACTTACTGCAAGAAATATTAAAAACACACATACAGAAACAAAGGCAGTCATTTGCAAAGTAAAGAGAAACTTTCCAAAAACAAAGAATCCCAGAGTCAGAATATCTACAGCCTCTTAATTCATTTTAGCCAACACATTAAAATGACAAACAAACCCAGGGTTATAACCTGAACCGCAACTATGTTCTGAATGAAAGCATCCAGTACTGATTGATCTCACTCAAATTGTGGGGAAAGGAATTAATAGCTTTTAACTTTGTGGCCTTAAGGGGCACAGATTCACTTCAGCAGCAGATTAATATCTTCTACATGATATGGTATAACGCTTCTGTCCTTATAAAACAGCATTGATCCAATTTAATGTGAGCAACAACTACAATTTACATTTATATAGCACCTTTAGCTTAAAAAACAGTTCACAAACAAATGCAAGTAAGCTGAGCAGACTCCGTGCCAGGAAGGGAGTATTTAGGAAGGCTGACAGAATGCTTGATCAAAGAAATGAGTTTTGAGAAGGATTCCAAAGGACTAGAGAGGGATGGGAGAATTTATAAAGAGAGTTCCAGAGATAGTAGCCCCAAGGCAGCTGAAGACTATGCCACAAATGGTAGAGTGAAGGGAGGGGCAGATACAAAACAGAGCATCTGGCTGGGAATGTGGAGTAGAAGAAAATTGCAGAGATATTTCAAGGTAAGAGAGAGATTTGTCGATTTCATGGTTGAGAGTCAAAGAATCAATGCAGATTACTGAGGATGGGGTTGAATTGGGATGTATGATCTTGTGCAGGACAGGATAGAGGTAGAAAGGTTTTGGACAAGTTGGAGTTTATGGAGTGTGGAGGATGGCTGACCTGTAAAGAAGGCATTGGAGCTGTTGAGTCTGGAGCTTATAAAGGCAGAGGAGCTGAGCTAGGGGCATAGGTCGGTGATATTGTGCAAGTTGAAATAAGCAGTACTTGTGATGTTGCATTTAAAACTAAATTCAGGATTGAACAGCGTCCCAAGATTGTGAACCAATAGCTCCAGTCTGAGAGAGAGCCACGTGCTGAGCGTTTGGGGAGGTGGGGTGGGTGAGGAATGGAAACAGTGGCAATGGACTGGAGATGATGTTCTTGATGTTGAACTAGAAGAAGTTGCAACTCGTCTACAACTCTTCTGTTGGAAAGTCTATAGCACCTGGTATTCCCAGTCGATCTCTCTTCCAAGTACTAACCAGGTCTTACTCTGCTTTGCATCTGAGATCAGACGAGATCAGGCTTTTTCAGACTAGTATGTCCTTAGGTTGCAACTCGTCTACAAGTGGATGTCAAGCAAGCCAGTTGACAGTGTGGGAACAGTCAAGTGGTCAAGAGAATGGTGGGGAGACAAAGCTGGCTGTCATCAGCATGCATGCAAAGACTGACTTCATGGCTATGGATATTTTCACCATATCGTAGCAGATAGATCAGGAAGAGGAGTGAGTCAATGATAGATCCTTGGGCATTCAATGGATTCAACACTATAACACATTCACAAGTATTATAATCTTGTGCGTTACACTCCTGTCATTATAGACTAGTTTATCCTCTGACTCATCATCAGTATCGCCATGGGGAATCTACTCATAGTCCTTGAAATTGACAATGTTTCGATTTAGGGGAAAATATCTTTCTAATTGATAAAAATGCCATTGGATCCCAGAAATATACCATGCACGAGTCCAGTGAATGAACCCTGCACTTTGAAGTGGCTAGAGGAAAAAATTGGGTAAATTGTTCTATGAATCACTGGTTAGGCATCAGCTGGAATACTGAGTCCAATTCTGGGCACTTTAGGAAGGATGTCAAGGCCTTGGAGAGGGTGCAGAGGAGATTTACGAGAATGGTACCAGGGATGAGGGACTTCAGTTATGTGCAGTTACTAGAGAAGCTGAAATTGTTCTCCTTAGATCAGAGAAGGATGATGGAATATTTAATAGAGGTGTTCAAAATGATGAGGAGTTTTGATAGAGTAAATAATTAGAAATTGTTGCCATTGGCAGGAGGGTTGGTAACCAGAGGACACCAATCAAAGATAGTTGGCAAAAGGACCAGAGGGGAGATGAAGAGATTTTTTTAGGCAACGAGATATTATAATCTGGGCTGCACTGCTTAAAAGGGTGGTGGAAGCAGATTCAGTCATAACTTTAGAAAGGGAATTGGATATAAACTTGAAAAATAAAAATTTTCAGGGCTATGGCGAAAGAGTTGGGGAATGGGACTAATTGGATAGCTCTTTCAAACTGCTGGCACAGGTACGATGGGCCGAATGGCCTCCTCCTGTGCTGTATGTTTTGTTACCAAACCAGAGCATTCAAAGTGTTAAAAACTCAATGAAATGTTCTGACTACAGCAGACTGGTTCAGTATTATATAGGGACCCAGTTTACTGCAGATGAGGATGCTTGTTCCCTAAAGTTGCCACAGTCTGCTCATTTTAGTGTGTTTGCTCTCCAAACAGAGCAAATCATTAATTCAACAGAAATCTCTGAAAGACTGCAAAAACAAACCTGCTTGGCAAAATTAATCAGATTAGCTTTTGCATGAAGTGTTTGCTTATAGAAACACTACATTTATTATCTAATACATGCATGTCATTGTACTATACATTGTCTTCCAATTTCTGGTCTTCTACACTTTCTCCTTCACAGCATGCCAGGATTACCTTAACATCACTCTACTCTTTGAAGTAGCAAAAGAAATGTAATATAACCAGGTATATAATACACTAACTATAAAATCAGGCTTTATGAAATGCTACTGACATTTTAACCTGTTTTGGATCATCTTTCTAAAGTTAATAAAATACACACTTAACCCACAAAACTAAATTCCTTTTCCTTGGTAGCAGCCATTCAGCAATATTTTTTGGCACAATATTCAGTTATGAGACTAAACTGCTATTATTCACCAGTCCCATTTAAATTGAGGCATGCAGAGGGATTTCTATTCCGTACAACTGGTACATTTTTAGCTCACTTAGAAAATCCTTTGACAGAAATATCAATTTTAGCAACATCTACTTAAGTTATTTCAGATTTGGTGTTTCAGATTACATGCTTTAGAATGTTTGTCTGCAATATTCTATGATGCAAACTGTTAAAATTTACTAATATAATAGTAAGTCATGTAATGACTGCTGAATTAAGGGATACACTAGGAATGGAACTGTCCCTCAGTACAAGTCGGCACTTTCAGAAGAGCGAGAGGATTCGGAAAAATGGGAGCAAAGTCATTTTTCTTTTTTTTTTAAAAAAAAGGAACTGATCTTAGCTGAGGTATTGGTGGCAGCTGTATCATTGATTGCCATGTCCCCAGGCTAAGGGAGTGATAAATCAGCCATCGATTGCTATCCAGGAACCCCTGCTGGAAAATCTACCTGGATGGACATCAAGTGAGGAGAGGATTGGGCTCAGCTGTGATGCTCTCCCCTGTGAATGAATATCCTGCTGAAAATGTCGATAAATGCGTATGAAGAATGGTCACTTGGGCAAAGTACTGGAATGTGGCTGCTGCTTGTGGAACTGTAGCCCAGCATGAGTCATTCCATCAGGAGAGAAATGGAAGGGGCGGGGCGGCAGGGGAGGACATTGAAAAGGATTTGGTAGGATGACATCCTGACATTACATTAGAGAGGAGGGGTTCAGTTCCTGATAGAAAAAAAGCCTTTGCTATATCTCCCACTATTTGGAGATTAGTTTTCACTGGTCTTACGACTCTTAAGCAAATTTATCGGCTTCAGTGATTTTTTAAATTGTTATCCCCAGCTGTGACGCATCCTTTTGCATTGATGTTTCGAGAACAGGTCACCTGCCTACTGTCAACATTTTGAGAGTGGGAGAAAAGATAGACATGACTCTCACTTTTATTTAGAATGTATAGTACAGAAACAGGCCATTCGGCCTAACTGGTCCATGTTCCACATGCGGCTCCTCCCACAACTCTTTATCTAACTCTCTCAGCATAAGGGTAGTTATCCAGTCTTCCCTGCTTTTTTTATTCATTCATGGGATGTGGGTGTCGCTGGCGAGACCAGCATTCATTGTCCATCCCTAATTGCCCTCGAGAAGGTAGTGGTGAGCTGCCTTCTTGAACCGCTGCAAGCCCTATGGTGAAGGTACTCCCACGGTGCTGTTAGGGAGGGAGTTGCAGGATTTTGACCCAGCGACTATATTTCCAAGTCAGGATGGTGTGTGACTAAGAGGGGAACTTGGAGATGGTAGTGCTCGCATGCAACTGTTGCCCTAGTCCTTCTAGGTGATAGCAGTCACGGGTTTGGGAGGTGCTGTCAAAGAAGTCTTGGCCAGTTCATCTTGTAGATGGTACACACTCCAGCCATGGTGTGCCGGTGGTGGAGGGAGTGAATGTTTAAGGTGGTGGAGGATGGGTGCCTATCAAGTGGGCTGCTTTGTCCTGGATGGTGTTGAGCCTCTTGTGTGTTGGAGCTGCACTCATCCAGGCAAGTGGAGAGCATTCCATCACACTCTTGACATCTGCCTTACAGATGGTGGAAAGGCTTTGGGGTGTCAGGAAGTGAGTCAATCGTCACAGAATAGCCAGCCTCTGACCTGCTCTTATAGCCACAGTATTTATCTGGCTGGTCCAGTTAAGTTTCTGGTCAATGACCTTTCTGCTCTGCATGCTTTCAAATTCGAATCTCTCGCAGTTGAATTTTGATAGTAATGTCATGTAGAATTAGAACTCCTTCAGATGTCATGAGAGTGAGACTGGTAAACCTGAATTTACATCTGACTTATGAAGGCTAAAAGAAAGGATATTCTCTCCCAAGTCAGCTCTTATCTCACTTAATGGAAAAGAGATAGCCTCCAGGAACATGGGGTCAACTGAATAAAATAATCTTTTACACTGAAGAATTAGAGTTCCGTTGATGGCTCAGTGAGTTTCTCCACTGTGTTGGCAGCCGTAGTAAATAGGAATGTTCCAGCTTCAAAAGAGATCAGATTGAGAAACTGAAGCATCATCATCAAGAGGAGATTCATCACCATGAGCAGGAAATCCAGCATTTACAGGATGCGGCTGGACACCACAAGAGCCAGATCAAGAAGCTGAAGCAGCACGATGACCACGATGACCACGATTTCTAATGTCCCTACATGGCTTAACATATCTCAATCATGGAGTTAATGCATGCGCTTTATCTGTAATCGTGCTTGGATGTACATTATCAAATAAAAACACACGTTAAATTTTTTAAAAAGAAGGAAAAAACTTCTTAGCTGTGCTGAGATAGCTTAGGGCACAGTTTGTTCTCCTAATTGCTATCCCTGCTGGAATACATGCATATGGACATTGAGTGAGGGCACGATTGGTTTTGGCTCTGATGTCCAGTCTAATGCCCTGCCAACATTCAGATCAGCAAGGCTCATACATGAATAATTGCTACTTTGGTGAGGTACTGATGGGCAACTGGCTCCTGTGGAGCTATATTCAGTAGGGGGGTCAACATGACAGGAAGGGAGGAGAAAAGCGGATCGAGAAAAAAATAGCTTAATTGCACAAGAAAGGACAAGTTTCTCCTCATTTTCCCCATTATGATTTTCTTCACTCTTAGATTTCCATTTCATGAGAAGGGAGTAGGGATGTGATCTTGTCTCAAGCCATTGTCACTCTGTAGCCAGCTACCAGAAGGTGCCTATGAAGGTAATTAGTTGATCACTTTCCACATTTCTAAAATGGCTGATCAGAATGTTGTACAACTGTTTAGTTTTGCACCATGTTGCTCAATATGATGCACAGCTTTTTTTTTTTCACAAAATAGTTATTTAAGAGCTATAACAAAACACTGGAAAAAATGTGTATTCTATTAAGTTTGGCAAAAATTCAATTTTCAAAGTATCTTAAGGAATGTTTAAGGAATCAAGCAATAGCCGAATTGCTATCTACCAATCAGTGATGACCTGTCCTTCTGCAGACAACCCTTCCTGGTGGCTGGATATTTCCTATTCTTTTTATCCAATAGTTTCATTACATTCTCCTGTCACCTTTGACCTTGTTTACTGCTTTGGCTGACAGAAGGTATTTTGCTAACCTAGCACTTAAAGAAGAGTCATGAAAAGAGCTGTCAAATATCTTCATTATCCTGAACAGAAGACAGAAGGGAGTTCAAGTCAATTTGATTGTCATTGCGCAGTGCTGCTACATCTAAAAAGACACAGGTCAGTATAGTGACAAGGCCAGCAATGGACAGACACTGTGCTGTATTGGAACTGAAAGCACCAAGTCCCAGAGGTACTAGAAAAAGTGAGGCTTGTCTGATGAAGGTCAAGTCTGTCTATAATTCTAAAATCTAATTTAACCCTTTGTTCTTCCACTTCTAATTGTTTCAAATACAAAATATGCATATAGAAAAATAGACTGGTAAGGTCAAAAAGTTAACTCTAGAATTGTTTGGATGGGTTTTGCTGTGTCACTTTTTTGTCACCTGAGAATAGTCTGGCTTTCTTTACAATTATCTCCCACCACTAAAGGCTTTCCCCCCCACCCTTTCTTTTCAAAGAAGTCACTACTGAGCTTCTCAAGCCAATTTTACTCTGTCTCACTGTCTCTGCAGTATTTTCAAAAAGGTTTATACTATTACACAAAGAATCGGCTTGAAAAACGCCTCCTGGTGTATACACAGGATAATGTGCTCTAATTTTCTAATTTCCATTAGTTTTGAGTATAGGTTCGATAAAGAGCTCAGTTTATAATCTTGGCAAAATAATGTGCAACAGTGACTGGAGCAGCAGTTTTGTAATTGTGACACCACAACATGAACAGAAATGGATAGTGAGGGGACATGCGCAATGGCTCTCAAGATTTGAGTTGCAAGATGGAAAGGAGTAGTCCCATTCTCTTGGACGAAGTGGACGAGCTGCATGTTGCTACTCCAGCATATCTGTATCATGGTCCAAATCACTTGGAGACCAAAAGAGATGCCCCTGACCAATGTGACCCCAGGCCTCAATGGCAGCAGTCTGAACGTCCATGGTGGAAGCACGGACAGCTCCTCGGACCTCTGTGGTGGAGCCCCCTGCTGCAGATCCATGTGGAGCTGCCACACACCATCCATGGCGGGCTACAGGGCCGCAAAGCTATGCTTCACAGGATTGCACATCTGGGTAATGAACTTCTTCACTCAATCCACCATCAGGCACAGCTCCCCTCATGCCGACATACAGACTCGATGCTCTGTAAGCAGACTTCTTTTAAAAGCAGTGCTTGTGAGAACTGGATCCATAGGCTCTTCAGCCAAGGGACAATGTATCCTGATCCTCAGATCAGCAACATCTGTCCCCTTATGTTCCACCACCAAGTTGCTCCTGCTCAGCATGTGCGTTTCCTCCAGTGCACGCTGCTGCGACTCACATTCTACTCCCTCCAGGGTGGCTGTCTCTGAGCTAGTGCTTGGGAAGGAGGGAGGGAGTGAGGGAGGGAGTGATGAGGTGTGTTCTAATGTGCAGGACATGCAGATGCGGAGGGACCTGCTTCTTCTTCCTTGCGTACATCTAGAGGAAGAAAAGAGGAAGAGAAGTTAGAATGGGTTACATGGAAACAAAGAAAATAGGAGCAGTAGTAGGCCATTCGGCCCTTCGAGTCTGCACCACCATTCAATGTGATCATGGCTGATCCTCTATCTCAACACCATATTCCCGCTTTTTCCCCATACCCCTTGATGCCTTTTGTTTCTAGAAATCTATCTATCTCCCTCGTAAATATATTCAGTGACTTGGCCTTCACAGCCTTCTGTGGTAGAGAATTCCACAAGTTCACCACCCTCTAAGTGACAACATTTCTCCTCATCCCGGTCCTAAATTTCCTATCCCGTATCCTGAGACTGTGACCCCTTGTTCTAGACTTCCCAGCCAGGGGAAACATCCTCCCCGCATCCAGTGGGTCCAACCAGTCAGAATTTTATATGTTTCAATGAGATCCCCTCTCATTCTTCTAAACTCGGGTGAATACATGCCTAGTCGACCCAATCTCTCCTCATACGACAGTCCTGCCATCCCAGGAATCAGTCTGGTGAACCTTTGCTGCACTCCCTCTATGGCAAGTATATCCTTTCTTCGGTAAGGAGACCAAAACTGCACACAATACTGAGGTACACAGGTCACAGGTCACCTTCAGATAGATTAGCGTGAAATTTTAATAATATAGCCTGCCGACACTAGGATGAGAAGGAATAATATCATGCAGCTAAAACCTGCCCTCCTCTTTCCTGTCTCTGACTCCCTGCCAGAGCTCTAAAGCTTCTTTCCCTTAAAGGTGAAAAGGCAGAGGCTTGGGGTTGACTTTCTTTAGCCAAATTCTCTCCACTGGTATCTCTCTTCTCTTTTAAAAAGAATAGAAAAAGTGAGAATGAACTTTGATTTTCATGAAATGCATTCAAACCCAGGTCTATCATGGGGGTGATGGTAGGTGAATGCTCTAAACATTGACATACTTTTAGTGGGTTGAAAGCATGAAAGGATATGATGAAGGAACACTTGCAGGTGACGCCTGAGGTGTAAAGAGTAACACACTACCACCTGGAAATTGATGGTAAGCAATTCAAGCGCTTCAATACAGTAGGCCATCGGAAGTGGCAAACATGCTCAGTGCATTGCACTGAAGATGTAGCTGGATCCTCTTACCTTGCCTGATCATGTAAGATTATTCCAGCACTGAGCACCTCTGCATGGGTTGTTGGAGTTAGCAGTTACTGTCTTCCTCACCTCCTTCTATTGCTTGCGAGCATCTCCACTTTGGAGCAGGTCTGCCTCACTCTGTTCCACGAAGAACCTCCCTCCGCTGCTTTGATCTCCTGAAGCAGCACTTCTACAGTTGCATCTGCGAAACACGGGGCTATCTGCCTTGTGTCAGCTGCGGCTCAGTGGGTAGCACTCTCACCTCTGAGTCAGAAGATTATGGGTTCATAATCCCACTCCAAAGACTTGAGCATAAAAATCTAGGCTGACACTCCAGTGCAGTACTGAGGGAGTGCTGCATTGTCGGAGGTACCATCATTCGGATACGACATTAAACCGAGGCTCCGTCTACTCTCTCTGTTGGAAATAAAAGATCATATAGCACTATTTCGAAGAAGAGTCGGAGAGTTCTCCCCTGTGTCCTGGTCAATATTAATCACTTTACAGCCAATGAAATACTTAGTCACTGTTGTAATGTGGGAAATGCGGCAGACAATCTGCGCACAGCAAGCTCCCACAAACAGCAATATGATAATGACCAGATTAATTGTTTTGTTATGTTGATTGAGGGATAAATAGTGGCCAGTACACCAGGCATAACTCCCCTTCTCTTCTTTGGTATAGTGCCTGGGATCTTTTAAGTCAACATGAGAGAGCAGACTGGGCCTCGGTTTAACATCTCATCTGAAAGACGGCACCTCTGACAGTGCAGCACTCCCTCAGCACTGCATTGGAGGGTCAGCCTAGATGTTTGTACTCAAGTCCCTGGAGTGGGACTTGAACCCACAACCTTCTGACTCAAGAGGCAAAAGGGAATATGATTTTAAAAATTAAGGAGCTAAAAGCAAGAACGGGAATTGGGCAAAGTTTTTTCACCTAAGAGGAAGCAGAGTTGTTCAATAAGTTAACAAGCGGACCATCTAAATGGGTTTAAGAGACAACTGGATGCATTTCTAAAGAGAAGAGTGACATAGAGGGATGTGGTGAGGAGGCAGGTAGGGTGGAATTGATTTATGAAAAAAGGATAAGCTGCTTGGTCAATTACTATGTTCAAAATCCTTTCTGTTGGATTTTTAAAAGGCAGCATGATCGCGAAATGAACTCCTAAAGAAATGTAAATGATATTCACATTTAAAATGAGCACGTACGCACTTGAACAGCCAGGAGCCCGAAATAAAATGCAACCATCAAAGTAAAGTAACAAAGAAGAATTCAAATAAAACAGCTTTATGCGTCTAATACAATTCTCATCCGCTTAGTGTTCAATTTTAATTGGTGAAGTATAAGCACGTTACAGAGAATAATGTCTGTTGTGCTTTACGTAAAATGAAAGATGTCTTAAACACAAAAACACTGTTTATCAAACCATTCGAGACCATAAGCTGCATATTACTATAGGATTCCAAAACATTTAAATCATCACCTATTCAGTTCTATATCATTTATCCTGTTTTATATCATGATAGAGTCTGCTTAATGTCACAGATTTTTCTAGGTTGAGGCACCTCAGCTAGCTCGGGCTAACCTGAATTTAATATGTGCACACGCCTCAACCCTTACACACTTAGCCTATGTGTGAATTATCCTGTCATTAGCCCTGTGAATATATTAACATATGAATAACCCTGACCATTGAGTTAATCCTTTAAGCCCCTCACACCTGTTTTGCAACATTTCTACAACCCTCTCTCTCACACTCCTTTCTTTGACCTGCTCAGAGTGCATCTGCCTCTTCTGGTTTTCTTTGATGTCCTTTTGATTCCATTTTTGGTTCTATTTTATTCACCCCTTTTCAGTCGTTATTTTCAAGCAGCTGAATGGTACAACCTGCCTGAGATCAAAAGTGTGACGAGCAGGTTATGTGTAGCAGTCAGAAAGCTCTGCTCTGTGGTTACGCTGTTTAATTTGCTATATTTTGATGGAAAGGTAAAATATACAGTACAGTGGGCATGCAGGAGGTGGTACATGATGTAGCTACCTATGAATTAATCTGTAAAACACGGTAAATGCGCAATATGGGCACTTTTGCTTTTAAAACAAAACACATAATACTGTAAGGCACATGGCTGAAAGCAGTTACTGGAAGGGGATGAAGACAATGGCTGCTGCTGAAAGAGTTGTGCATCCAATTTACTCATTTCACAGAAATATTTACTTACTACACCTTGCTGAAGTGGAATCAACTGTATCAATTTATTCAATTCTCCTCTTAAAACACAAGCACTGTTTGAGTTAATAAGGTTGTCTGCCCACTTGCCATTATAAAAAAAACACTTCTGTTGGATTCTTATAAAAAAAAATTAACATCGCCCTTTAAAAAAAAATGAAGAGATTTACAACATACCACAAGTTCACTGGCTACAAACTGCCCTCTCATTCTCATAAAAATGACTGCAGCTCTATCATTTTCTAAAAACCATTTCTAAACTACAGCTGCCGACAAGCTAGCCTGCAGTAAATTACTCCAACAAATGTCCCTCAGTAGTAATTACCTAAATGGGGATCATTCAAAAACTCTTCATCTCTGAATCAGTTAATTAATTAATGGTTTCAGTGACAAGTTGATGGGGAGAACATGTTAAATATGAATGCTAGAACCTTGATTTATGTATGGACCCCTGGTGCTCTCCTATATTGACACCCTTGGGTAAGATTTAATTTGACAGCACAGAGTGAGCTCCTCGTCTAATACACCTACAAATGCCCAGCTGAGAGGCAAGCTTAAGTACCTATAAGGCTGTTGTGTTTCACTTCTCCTTCACACTGTAATGAGCTAGATGAGGAACTATTAATTACACAAAATGGTATTTTAAATCACAAAGAAGGACGAAATGTTTTTCCACTAAAAATATCCATAATTACATCTAACCACCTCTTTGGAGATGATTGTGCCATAAGAAAGTAAGTGATTTTGATCAAAATTTATGAAACTGAGAGGGAGGAAGTTGTGGAATGGGTTCTTTTTTTTTTCTTTTACACTTAAAACACGATAAAAAAAAAGAATTACCTTCCTATTCTAATATTAGTATTACTCCGGGTGTCGTGGTTAGCAAGGAGCGGATTGATTAACACGGAGTTAACTCTTTCTGTCCTGACTTTCACCATCACATACCAATGGTGATTCCAACACTTACTATTGATGACAACTGATATATTAAAAAGTATAATGTTTCATAATTATAAAAGGGCTGAAAATAAAAATTCTAATGAATAACGGACCAGGAATAGTGCTACTGGAAGACTGAAGTAAATATATCCCACAGTGATTTCTTTTCAGTGGATCTTTGAGAGCCAACATCTACCAATCATTAATGCTCTGGGCTCCCAACTTTCATGTCTATAGGTGAAATAATGGCAGTTTATTTTGTGCAGACAATGATATGCATTGAGAAGAAATTGGTCCATTTTGACTCAGTTCTAAATTTCCTATTAACAGAATGATAGCCCATTACTGTCTGTTAATATCATCCATAAGCACATGTTACTAATTCATTCAGTACCTTAACATTAAGTAAGATGTCTTAAAAAAATGTGGGATAAATGTTTTCAGATCAGCTACTTTGTTTTTTTTTCAATTGACATTTTTTTCCTATCTTCCACCATATATGTTTATCCATTAGAAAGGATGGGACATTGCAATGGCAGTAAACCCTCTGCAATCATCTTGGTTAATCCTTGCTACTGGACCAAAACCTAGCTCTGTCAAGCCCGTGTGGTGGCTGGTGTGCAACGGTCACCACACGTTAAAAAAATCCAAGCACAGGCATCTTCCACCCTTCAAGATTTAGTTCGGACCTGGAATTTTAGGTCCATCATTGAAACACCTGCGAACATTTTGACGTGGAAGCAAGTCATCCTCGGTTCGAGGGACTGCCTATGATGAAACCCTAACTAACACAGCAGTCAGTTCTTTAAGAGGTGATAATGACACTTTAACAACATTACCCAAAATGCGTCAATGGCTGACACTATAAGGTGGAGGACCTTTTGGAAGCAGCGAGGGAAATCTTAGGCAGTTGAGCTGGTACATTGTCCAGCCAGTGGCAAGAAAGAAAGAAAGACTTGCATTTACATAGCACCTTGCACAACCACCAGACATCCCAAAGCACTTTGCAGCCAATTAAATACTTTTTGAAGTGTAGTCACTGTTTTAATGTCGGAAACATGGCAGCCAGTTTGCACACATCAAGCTCCCATGAACAGCAATGTGATAATGACCAGATAATCTGTTTTGTTATGTTGATTGAGGGATAAATCTTGGGTAGGACACTAAGGATAACTCCCCTGCTCTTCTTCGAAATAGTGACAAGGGATTTTTTTCCGTCCACCTTAAAGAGCAGTCGGAGCCTTGGTTAAACATCTCATCCAAAAGACAGCACCTCTGACAGTGCAGCACCCCTGCAATACTGCACTGGAGTGTCAGCCTGGATGTTTGTGCTTAAGGCTCTGGAGTGGAACTTGAACCCACAACCTTCTGACTCAGAGGCAAGAGTGCTACCCACTGAGCCACAGCAGACAATCAACTGCAGCCAATTCTATCACCGGTCACAGCACACGTCATTGTGCCAGATGGGTGAATTCAGGACAGCTCTGTGCCCCATCTTAACTTAAAATAAGTTTTTGCTCCATACATCACAGAAAGACAAATGGTATATTATGTTACCTCTGGCCATCTTTGTCTCCCTCTCCCCACTTCACTTGCCCTGTAAGGAAAGTTATTGTATGACTGTCAGTAGAGTCTGGGGATCATAATGGGTCAGGAACCAACAGTTCATTGATATTGTATGGCGCAACCAAGTACTATTTCTGAATTGTGGGGCTTGTAAATCAGAGGTGATGCATCTAAAATAGATTTTCTGAACCATTTGTAACCTTCCCATCGACACAATCATACAAGGGGAAGATTGTACTGAAGATGATAATTCATCACGTTACTAATGATTCTTTTAATATTGATTTATTTATGCTTCTGGTCCTTTTAATGCTTTTACAAGAATACTGTTTTATACAGAAAGTGGTCCTGGGAATGTAATATTACTGGGTATATTTCATGAGAGAAAGAATCAGATATTCATGACTGCCTCAGGTAAGAACGAATTCTGATGTCTTGTGAACAAAATAATACACCACTGTAATAAACACTGTAATTGCAATATATACTGTAATAATTATTGTAATGCACCACAGTTATGCACTCTGTATAATTATGGTAATGCACCACTGTAATACATCATGTGATACATACTATAATACGTTACTACAGCACTGCGTTCTGTCATACCATGAACTTTCAATCGACACCAAATTAATAGTTTTTTTAAAAGTATAAAACTCTCTTGCATACTGAATTTTATTTTTACATTTCTTTTTGTGGATCAAGCAGCCTCAGAGAAATATAAACACACCCAGTTGCAGACTCAAGCTCTCAGTGTCGCAACATTTCCAAATCCCAACTTCAGAAAAACATCTCTAAATGTATTTGTGAGAACCTTGACTTTTCCTACACCAGCCATCCATGACCTCCCTAAGTGAGATTGTCAACAACAACAACTTATATCTATATAGCACCTTTAACATAGTAAAACATTCCAAGGCGCTTCACAGCAGTGTTATAAGACAAAACAAATAAATTTGACACCGAGCTACATAAGAAGAAATTCCGCCTGATGACCAAAAGCTTGGTCAAAGAGGTAGGTTTTAAGGAGCGTCTTAAAGGAGGAAAGAGAGGTAGAGAGGCAGAGAGGGTTAGGGAGGGAGTTCCAGAGCTTATGGTCCAGGCAGCTGAAGCACGGCCACCAACGGTTGAGCAGTTATAATCAGGGATGCTCAAGAGAGCAGAATTTGAGGAGTCCAGAGATCTCGGGGGATTGTGAGGCTGAAGGACATTACATATATAGGGAGGGATGAGGCCATGGAGGGATTTGTAAACAAGGATGAGAATTTGAAATCGAGGCGTGGCTTAACCGAGAGCCAATGTAGGTCAGTGAGCAGAGGGGTGATGGGTGAACGGGACTTGGTGTGA
This sequence comes from Pristiophorus japonicus, assembly GCF_044704955.1. Lineage (NCBI taxonomy): Eukaryota > Metazoa > Chordata > Chondrichthyes > Pristiophoridae > Pristiophorus > Pristiophorus japonicus. The sequence continues at coordinate 197,347,568 of NC_091984.1, read as the reverse complement.
GTTAGAACACGGGCTGCCAAATTTTGGATGACCTCAAGTTTACATAGGTAGAACCCAGTGTCAATTTTACAACAGGTTGTGGGCAGGTTTATTCTCTGGTCCTGCATCTACTGGCAACTGGGCTAAAATGGTCCACGCTCAAATAACAACAGTGTGCATTTATACAGTGCCTTTAATGTATTCAATCAGCCAAGGTTCTTCAAGGGAAGAAACAGACCAAACAGTAGTAGAAAGGTGAGGGGAGATGTCTCAACAAATAGCTTTTGACAATAGAAAAATACTACGGATGCTGGAATCCGAAACAGGGGCTCGGCTTCAAAAGAAGCCCAGAATGAGGTGTGGGGGGAGGGGGTTGGAAGCTGAACTGAAGGAATGAGAAGCCTTACACTATGCAGCAGCCTGCGACATTCCCGCCCTCATGTTCACTGACAGCGTATCAGCTACCTGCGACATTCCCTCCCTCATGTGCACCGACATGGTTTCAGCTGACTGAGACATTCCCTCCCTCATGTTTCTGGATAGCATTCCCATTTCTCATGAGAGTGTTGTTGCTTCTGCCGACAGTGTCCAGGAGTGATCGGGTAAGGTCAATGCCCTCAGCACTCATTGCCATCATCTCAACCACATCTGTTAGATCCTGCACCTCAGGAGACCTCCTTACCCTGAGTGTGGCTCGCAGCACCCCATTGGGACCCGCAGCCTCGGACGGTAGGAAACCATGGAATGTCCCACCAACACTCAAACCACGACTCAGGGAAGGGGCTAGCACCTCAATGGGCGGCACCTGCACCTCCTCCAAAGTGAGTACAACAGTGGGGACTTCATCCATCTCCTCACCCCCATGCTCTGGGGGGTGGGATTGGAAGATGTTCTCCTCTTCTGGCTCGTCCACATCTGAATCTTCTTCTGCATCGTCAGGGTTGGCCTGAAGTTCTGCAAAATATAACAGAACAGACAAATGGTTAGCGGCAGAGGAGGGGGCAGGGTGGGTGGCATGAGTAGGTTCACACAGCACAGGCAGCAGGCTGATTTGAAGGACCAGATGAATGATAGCAAATTGCATCAACCGACGCTGCATCAGCTGACAGAGACATCACCATGAACCGAAGCGTGACTAGCCCGCGCAGTACTTAACATTTAGCAAAGCCAGACTGTGGAATTTGCAGGACGTACCCTCTCCCTCGAGTGTGGGCCCAGCTTGTGCATTGGTGGTTGCTTTTCTCTAGGCAGGACCCATCAAAGCAGCGACCTTCTCTTTCAAGAGTGTTAGTGGGTGCAGATTTGCCGGGCCTCCTCCTGTTCGAGTTCTTTTCCTTTTGTTGTGTGCCACCTTCCTCTGCAAAGATGAAAATTTAATTTTTTAGAGAGAGTGTCTTTCTGCTGGGTGAGTCATATACAGATGGTCATATTTACAATTGCAAGTCCAAGTCCAGTGAATAAATGAAAATATTATTTACACTAACTACTTAACCAAGGTCCTGCCACTTCTTTTTGCACTGGCCTCCAGACCTCAGGGTGGTCCCCATGCACAGTAATCTTCTGCAAGTTGGTTCCAGCGTTTCTTCATTTCTATTGGTGAAACTTTTATGTGACCTCTGCTGGTGTCCAACTCATGCCACCTGGCCTCAATCACAGTATCTAGTGCCTCCAATTCATCCTGTGAGAAATTCTTGGTCCTTGAATCGCTTTGCTTATTGTATTGCAGCTCCAATTTTTCCAATGAGAATTAAAGTTCTCACACACAACTGGCTCTTTAAAAATGGCCGAATGCAGACCGAGAGCTGTACTGGGCTTGCGCGCCCGTAGCAATCACGTCAAAACCTGTTTTTTTTTTGTGCATGCCCACAAGGGATGGCATCGTTTTTTCGGCGCAGACATTAGGCTCCACTCCCCGAAGCTAAAGGACAGGCTGCGCAGCGCCAATTTCAAAAAGTAGAATGGGGAAACTTGCTAGTTTTTTTTTGAGTAGTCGGGGCCAAAAAAACAGCATTGGGAAAAATTGAGCCCAACAGTTGTAGAGGTACTTAGAGCAATCTTCCTAATGTAAGGAGTTTCAAACTCAGCTCAAGGACAAGCAGGATACTGAGTTAGCACACTATCAGATGCTTGAGAGAACAGCTGCTGAGGGAATGGCAGTCGGGGGTGAGGACCCAGCCAGGATGGTTAAAGCCATGCCATGTTAAGTTGGAGAAGGTTGAGAGAGAACATTTTAATTTCAGTGGTTTGGATGGATTCAAAGTCGGATCCTTGAGATGGAAGGACTAACCGACTAAAATTTAAAATTTTTTCAACCTTAAACTTTGTTGTATTCATTAAAGAAAACGATCACGTTTTAGGTGATTGATACAGCTGAGGACCAGCTCAGAATAAGGGGTCGGTCATTTAGGACTGAGATGAGGAGACATTTCTTCACTCAAAGGGTTGTGAATCTTTGGAATTCTCTACCCCTAAGCCCTGTGAATGCTCAGTCATTGAGTATAATCAAGACAGAGGTCGATAAACTTTTGGGAACAAAGAAAATTATTGGATTTGGGGACAGTGCTGGAATGTGGAATTGAAGTAGAAGTTCAGCCATGATCTCGAAGAATGGTGGAGCAGGCTCGAAGGACCAAATGGCCTACTCTAGCTCATAAGTTCTTATGACCTGTACTCCCTGTCATTGCAAACTCTTATTCTGATGCCACCTGTATGCAGCATTCAGTAATAACAATTGACATGTTAATTGACATGCTGAAGCCCTCGTCCATACCTTTGTTACCTCTAGACTTGACTATTCCAATGCACTCCTGGTTGGCCTCCCACATTCTACCCTATGTAAACTAGAGGTGATCCAAAACTCAGCTGCTCGTGTCCGAACTCGCATCAAGTCCCGCTCACCCATCACCCCTGTGCTCGCTGACCTACATTGGCTTCCGGTTAAGCAACACCTTGATTTCAAAATTCTCATCCTTATTTTCAAATTCCTCCATGGTCTCGCCTCTCCCTATCTCTGTAGTCTCCTCCAGCCCCACAATCCCCCCATCCCCTGTCCCGAGATGACTGCGCTCCTCTAATTCTGCCCTCTTGAGCATCCCTGATTATAACTGCTCAACCACTGGTGGCCGTGCCTTCTGTTGCCGAGGCCCCAAGCTCTGGAACTCCCTGCCTAAACCTCTCCACCTCTCTATCTCTCTTTACTCCTTCAAGATGCTTCCTAAAACCTAGCTCTTTGACCGTCACCTACACTAATTTCTACTTATGCGGTTCGGTGTCAATTTTTTAAATCTCATAATACTCCTGTGAAGCGCCTTGGGATGTTTCACTATGTTAAAGGCGCTATATAAATACAAGTTGTTGTTGCTGACATTTTTACGGGTGTATAATACTGTTTTTGTATTCACTGATGAGCAGCATCACGACAGAAGGCAAGCAGGGAGAATGGTACTCTGCAAATGACCCCCTGCTGGTAAAGTTAGCCTATTTGCATATAACAAAAGTCCCTGCTCTACAAGTAATTAACTGTATACACAGTGTGTTGAGATGTTTCTGAGAGACAGGATAAGGGGCTATATAAATGCAAGGCTTGCTTTCTTCTTTTTCGCAGTAAAACCAATACAGCGCGGGCCCATGGAGAATCAGGGTCCACGGGATGGCGATTAGAATAGTCAGACTAGCTGGCAGTGACCATGCATTTTATCCACTCCCACAGGGCTAGAAGTTGCATAGTGCACCGTTTTGGCGCTAACTTTTGTGGGAGCGCAAAAGTATTGCTGGGTGGTACCCAATTCTCGCGGACGCGAACTTCCGGTTTAGCATTCCAGGAGGGAAATGGAACGCTAAATCAAGTGCTACCACGTCCCTTGGAGCGCTAAACCGGGCAAGAGGGGCGGTAGCGGCAGAGCATTGCACGATGTTCCGTGCAGCGCTGCCGGGATCACAGGCTCCTTTCCTCCCTTAAAGGGAAGGGCCATTGCTGTGGGCTCTACAAGAAAACGGATCCACTGCCTGCGACAGCACCTGTGATCCGCCACGATCAGCCCCAAGCACTCTAACAGAGTGCAGGGCTGATCAATCGCGGCAGTGCAAAATCAAAAAAAGATCACAGACGGTTGTTACAAATGTTTTTGCCTATCTCACCGGCAATCCCTTTAACTACCGTTGCCCAAGCGACCAGCCGACCTCACAGTGCCGCCTGCAGCTGTCGGTGTTGGCGCCAAGTTAGCATTCGGGGCGGTACCGGGGCACTGCGCACCAGATGATGTCACGATCTCCGGGGCGCAGGAGATCATGGCGTTAAGGGTTTCCATCAACGCTAACCTGCAAGGGAAGTTCGCGGGCAGAGGTACTCTCGCTGCGCCTGGTCGGAAAGCTGGTAGCGTCCCGTTATCCTCTCCCCACGCACCCCCCCTCCCCCCCAGAGGCTCTAATGGGACGCGCAAAGAAGGCCAATTTCTCCTCGACAGTTTTTAATGACAGGCAGGAAATCTAAAAGTTGCATGCGAATCACCTGACTTTTGGAATCCCAATGTGGATTTTCTCCATGAGTTTTTTTTTAACTTGAGCCAATTACAGCAACAAAAGGGGCCAGGTTACTTGTTACTTGTTCAGCTTTTGTTTGTTATTGTAAATGGCGTATCAGACTACTTAAAACCAAAGATTACAACATGGGACTACTGCACAGCTGTGCAACACTCTCTGTAAGTATCATGTGGTTAATCAATCAAACTTCATTCATGTGCATCAGAAATAAGAAAAATTATTGAATACAGTTTTCAAAAAACAGCAAAGAAAAGATGGATGTCTTATTTGTCAATTACATCACCAATTTTCTCCCCTTTCTTATTTTTTCAGTACAGGTACTGCCAACACATCACCAACATGGACCTTGGGCTGGAACAAGGATGTGATTTCAGACATGTAGCAGCTCTTGGTACTAGACCACAAAGCAACATCCACATAGGTACTCTGAATGGAAATAACTGTGACCACTGCAAGCAACAGCTACATCACTAGGTACTTCCAGGCACCAATAGAAGATACAGCTTAGAGCAGTAGCTTTGCAGTTAACAACTGATCATTTTGATAACAATGCTCTCCTCTGCCATGCATCAACAAACACCAAGTTCACAGCGGCACTCAACACCAGCTGGAGAAGCACACCCGATTTTAGCAGTTATTGGTGTTGGGCCTGGGGTCGAAGGGAGGTCAAGGCAGAAGTTTGAGGTTTCGGCTTGGAGGAAGCATGGAATTGTCATTTCAGTCAGCCTCCCCAGTTGGGCTTGGGCCTTGGAGAGAGTGACGAGGCTGACTGAAATGACAAGATATTTCAGCCGCTTGGATGCAGAATGTTAGGCTGGGCAGTATGGGGATCAGTCCCTTGTAACCAAGTGATTGATGATCCATTAACCATTAGTACGGACCAATCATATTGCATTACAGGATTGATAGCCATGGCAAAAACTTATTGTTTGTATAGCTATTGAATAGATCAATTATTCCAATATTATAATGTACATATCGGTCATATCAGGAAAGGAACAGGCTGGGTCTCTTTTCTCTTGAAAAAAGAAGGCTGATGGTGGCCTAATAGAGGTCTTTAAAATTATGAAAGGTTTTGATAAAGTGGATACAGAGAGAATGTTTCCACTTGTGGAGAAGAGCAGAACTAGAGGCCATCAATATAAGATAGTCACCAAAAAATCCAGAAGAAAATTCTTTACCCAAAGAGTGGTCAGAATGTGGAACTCGCTACCATAGGGAGTGGTTGAAGTGAATAGTATAGATGCATTTAAGGGGAGGCTAGACAAGCATATGAGAGAGAAGGGAATAGAGGTTATGCTGATAGAGTTAGGAGGAAAGACGGGAGGAGGCTCGAGTGGATCATAAACGCAGTCATGGACTGGTTGGGTCAAATGGCCTGTTTCTGTGTCGTATATCCTATATAATCCTAAGTAATAATTTGTTATATAAATATCTAATCATATTATACTTCTTAAAAATTATATAAAGACCCAATTGATGAAGAAATATTCAAAATAATTATATAACTATTCAATATATGCATGATTCTAATACTATAAAATGCTACATAACACCTAATAGATGAATACATTTTATAAACTTATATAAACACCCAATAGATCATGAAGTCTTTATAGCAATTTTTCTTGCACCTGACCTGTACGTCAAGTCTATCAAGACAATGGTCAATATTTTTTTTCTTCATTGGTTATGTGTTTAAATATCCGTTTTAATTAGCTATTATCTATTGTTATAACTCAAGTAATCCTTTATCTGTAATTCTCCCAAACACATTTCACCAAAATAAATATTAGAAGAACTTGCATTCACAGAGCACCTGATCATAATTCTCAGAAACATGGCAAAGTGCTTCACATACAATGAATCACTTTGAAGTGCAGTCATTGTTGCTCTGTGGCAAACACAATAGCCATTTTATGTATAACAAGGTCACATAGAGAGCAATGAGATCATCTATTTTTATCTATCCAGTTAATCCAATTTTGGAGGAATTGTTTGAAGGAAGAATATTTGCCAGATAACCAGAAGATCTCTCTAGCCTTCTTTGATTGTGGTATAGGACCTTGATTTAATGTGTCACCCAAAGCATAGCGCCTCTGATAAGGCAGCATTCCCTCATGACTGCACTCAAAATGTTAGCTTTATGTGCTGAAGTGAGGCTTGAACCATCCATGATCCCCGCAACTTATCAGCCTCTGTATAATCCAGACCTCAGATGCATGCTCCACCAATATTATCCCATACTACAACGTGCAGCAGGACCAGCACTAGAACCTTGCCATTCCTACCCTGCAGCTGCATCAAGCCGCATCTTGTTATATCTCCTGCTCATAAGCCTCCTCTCCCAATTTACAGGATCCACTCAATCATCTCCGACCAGCCAACTGAAGCCCATTCCTGCTTCCTTTCCTTCAGATCCTCTTCTGCCCTCAACTCCAAGGTTTACACTATCCCTGACGTAACATTGCTCCCACTTTATTAATAATAAAAATAATAACTTTTATTTATATAGCGCCTTTAACATAGTAAAACGTCCCAAGGCACTTAAAGCTTTAAGCTTCAGGTCCCATGCCAGCTCCAGATTTCATCACTCACTCACTTTTCTCCACATTTTTTTAAAATGCCTATTTCCACAATCCTATTTTCCATCGGGGAACCGCACTTACAAGGAAGCTGAGACAGAAAATTAGAGCGACCTTGTTGCAGTCCTCTCTCTCACCCTCGTTCCCTCTGAGCGTGGCTCAGTGCTGGGAGAGTGGGATCATAGAATTGATTTATTGATTTAATGAAACAAAAAATCAAAGAACCTGAAATAACACTGCGGGATACGAACATAGAATCATAGACGATTACAGCACAGAAAGAATCCATTCATCCCAACGCTGAAAGCACCATCCACTTAGTCCCATTCTTGTGACCTTTCCCCACACCCTCTTAAATTTTTGCTTTTCAAATATTTATGCACTTCCAATGTAAAAGCGATTATGCACTTTGCTTCCCCCATTGTTTCTGGTAGGGTAGTCCATGTCATGCATAAAACAATATTCTCCTAATCTCCCCCTTCATTCTGACTATCTTAAATTTATGCTCTCTAGTTAGCAACTCACTGACCAGCAGAAGTAGTTTTAGCTGATTTAATTTACTAAAACCACATGTAATTTTGAACACCTCCATTAGATCTCCTCTCAACAACAACTAATATAGTTGTCTAAGATTGCTTTCAAATTATTTTAACAAAGATGTTAAACTCATTTATTTTAAGTGCCCCCATTTAAATAAGAGAGATAAGAATTTCAGGTGAATACATGTATTAGTCTTTTTATGCTCCTATTTTACAGTGTAATTTTAGGGCCAACGAGATTTCATCACAATTTATGCTGTTAAGGGTTAAGCACTTAGGAACATACACAGAGATTATTAAATACAAAGATAATGTAATCTTACTCAAGTAAACATATTTTAAAGTAATAAAAAGAATCACAAAAAAGATAATTACATTGGCTACTAAAATAAATTGAGGTTTGCAAGCCAAATATTAGAGAGAAATAAAAAATGTTTAAAAGATTGACTTACTGAGCAAATAAAATATTAGAGCATAAAATATTTTAATATTGTTTAATATTTTTAAATTATGTTTAATATTTTTGGCAATGAGTAATGCCACAAGTCATTGAATATTATAAATTATTATATACTCAATAAATAATTCCAATATTATAAGTCAGTAATATGAATAGCCAATAAAGGAACAATTACAATATTAAATTCACCCCCGCCCGAAATGGTCGCACCTTCCGCTCCTGAAGTGTTTTTTCCGCCGCGCCGGATGAGGTCGCCTCGTTCGATAAATTCAGCTCTTTGACTTTTTTTTTTCAGGTGGGCCGCAAGTTATTCATAATGGGGCCGGAAGTCGGGCGGTAAGCAGCAGATGGTCAACAAGAGGGGCGGAAGTGGAGGCGGGACAGAGTCACCGCCGCTGTCAATCATCAGCGGAGCGGTGATGACGTCATGACACGTGTGCATCACAATAGTTCTCCCCTTCACTTAAAGGGGCGAGCCTTCAGCATTTTAAAACTTCGGTCCACTGGGCCACCAGAATCACCGAACCCGGGGGCATAGTTGTCGGCCCGACCTGGCAGTCGGCCAACAAAAGGAAACATGGCAGCCGCGGCAGAGGGCCCTCCCCTTGAAGGGCCGCCATGCTGCCATGGCTCAAACACTGAAAGTAAGGTGCACCGACAGAAAAAAGTCGTCGGGGGCACTGTGTGGCGGATTAAAGATTCTTGGAGCAAAATTTCGCTGGTGGTGCGGGAGATCAGCAGTGCGCTCTTTGATTACGCACTTAGGAGGGGTCGGCAGCATTGGGATGGAAGTGGGGAGTGCGGACAAACCCCCGAGGTGAATTTCGCTGGCGGCGGCCACTCGATTCCGTTACTTGGTCATCGCTTTCTGGCGGAAAGAGGCCTTTTCGGGAGGTTGAATTTTGGCCCCAAACGATCCAGGGCAGTACAGGAGGGAGCAGGACAGAGGCTGAGCCAGGGCCTAGGAGCTACAGGCGTTTCTGGGTCCAGGTACAAATGGAAGTGGTGAGTCTGAGACAATAGGGAGGTTTTTTGCTGAAGCCCAGGGAGAGTGAGATGACTGAGGCCTGACAGTAGGAAGAATATGATTGAGACAAAAGTTTTACATAATAATATGATTGGCAAATAAGTAGAAAACAGCCAAATAGACAAACAATGAGGAAGAAACATGTAAAGAAAAGAAAAGGAAAGAAACTTGGATTTATATAGCGCCTTTCACAACCACTGAACATCTCAAAGCGCTTTACAGCCAATGAAGTACTTTTGGAGTGTAGTCACTTGTAAGGTAGGAAACATGGCAGCCAATTTGTGCACAAGCAAGCTCCCACAAACAGCAATGTGATAATGACCAGTTAATTTTTTTTTGTTATGTTGATAGAGGGATAAATATTGGCCAAGACACTGGAATAATACCCCTGCTCTTCTTCGAAATAATGCCATGGGATCTTTTACATCTACTTGAGAGAGCAGACAGGACCTCAGTTCAATGTTTCATCCAAAAAACAGCTCCTCTGACAATGCAGCAGTCCCTCAGCACTGCACTGGAGCATTAGCCTAAATTTATGTGCTCAAGTCTCAGGAGTGGGACTTGAATCCACAACCTTCTGACTCAGAGGCAAGAGTGCTACCCACTGAGCCACAGCTGACACTAAAGAGTACCAGACCAAGTAAATCTTCTACAGAGAAAGTCATATTTGTTTGCTATGTTCCTGTACCTTCAATAGTCTAGCTTGGGATAATAAAATAACTGCTCTATTCCTATTTCAAAATCTTTCTTCCTTCTTCTCCTGAAGGTACTAACTGAAGTCTGAATGTTATTCCATTGGCACCAGCAGCCATCTGGTGCTTTACCCAAGTGACTATTTTTCATGTATGAGCCCAAACAATGGGTGTCCACAGGCTATTTGATGGTAGGGGACCAGTACACCTGAGCCCGAGCCCGAGTCACCGATCCTCACTGATCTCATTTCCTTCCCACCGTGTCCCCATAATGACCTGCTCTTTTGAGCAGGCGAACAGGACTATTTCTGGTGTCATCAGCACCCGATCAACAATAGCAACCAGAGGCCTGAATGTGTGTGTGTGTGTGTGTGTGTGTGTGTGGGGGGGGGGGGGGGCGTGGGGGCAGCTTCTGTCTGGCTGCGGCCTCCTGCTGCTTGTTTGCGCTCCTGCCTGCTGGCCAGGCTGTCAATCTGGCTGGCTGTCAGGTGGGAGTCTTCAACATGTAATGCAGCCTTGCCGGGGTTTTCCACACACATCAGTGCTCCCCCGCACCCTCCCCTCCTCTCTGCTAACATCAGGGCCTATGTCTTCACCAGCTGCTGCTGCCCATTTGGAGTTCATAGATGTTTCAATGAAGGACCCGATGTTCCAGTCCTGAACTCCAGTTGAGGGTGATGATGATGATGATAATGATGATGATGATGCTGTGTGTCACCCATTACTGTCCCCTCTTCCTCACTCTCCTGGAGTGAAGGTGTCTGGGCTAGTACCTGGAATGGAGTGAGAGCATGTGCTGTGAGGAATTGGCATTGCTGAATGTCGAGGGACGTGTTTCTTGGCCTTGCAGCACAGCTAGATGAGGAAAGGACGTTAGAATAATTTACTGAGCAGAGTCAAGCTCACAAATCACTTTCAGTAGAGTGACATGAGGATTCCATGATACGGTTCATTGACAATTAAAGAGGGTTCAGTAGGCCATGCCTCCATACTTCCCATCTCCAATACACTCAAAGACCTCCCACTGCAGGAGATGCAGCACTTTCTCCTCATAGGGATTTGAAGTCACAGGTTCAGGGGCTGCCACCTATTGCCAATTTCTCCCTGATGGTGTGGATTCCATAGTTCTGCAAAAAGAAAATAGCCAATTTGGCCTCAGAGTCACAACATGCAGAAAAACCCAGGACCTTGTAGATGGGATGATAGTTTACAAGGACAGAGGGGATGAAGATGGGTTTTATTTTTTTGAGAAGAGGGGTGGTGATGGTGGTTTTAAAAGCAAGGTAACACTGTGCCTGAGTGGAGGAATCCATTTTCAATGTCAGCTAGCACGGGGGCCAGGAATGGAATTTGGGTCATCAGCAGTTTAGTGGAAATGGTGCCAAGGGAACAGTAGACAAGATGAATTGGGAGAGGGATTTGGAGGGACTTTGAAAAAAAAGCAGAGAGAGATGGGGGTTCAGGGATTGGTCAAGGTGCAGACCTGTGGAGAGGCTTGGTTTGGTGGCCAAGGTGAAGGGGCAATGCTGAGTGACAGGGCGCCTGTGCATCGCAGATGTTCAGTGTTGCTAGGGCCTTGGAGGGAATTTAAATACCACTTTTGGCAAAGCAAAACCAACAGGAGAACCAAACAGGTTTAAACAATGTTTACTCTGCTTCCCAGAGCTCCACGGGCCTGGTGATGCTGTGATAATGTGCCACAGCAAAATCTGTTCCCTCTCATTCAAGCAAACACCCCAGTGTCCCTAGGATTTTGGAGGGGTTCAAGGCCACAGGCAATGGGTGGGCAGGTGTCTTACCAGACCAGATCCAACACCTATGGTCTCCCCGAGAATTTCAAGGCCTTTTCTTGGTTCCACCTCTCAGAGATTTTCAAATTGATTCTCTGATTCAAACAGAACGTTTATTTTTAAATATCACAGACAAGAGCTACAGGAATTTTCTGGATTTTCAATCCCTGACCTCTTTAATTTAAAAAGGAAGCATCAGTCATATATAGACTGAACTAAACACATAGCTTTGTTTATGTTTAAACCCACAGGACTGGATTTTCAGCTTTGCTCATTTCGGGGCGGTAATGGCGGTAGGGCGGTAAAGTTTGCGCCCGGGAACAGCTTACACCTCAGTCGGCAAAATTGGGCAGCTGGGCCCTGAGTGTGGGGTGGAGCGCTAAAGGAGGCGTGCATGCCTCTCTTCGGGTGTTAGGCCGGCTGAGCATGGGAAAATCCCGAGTCGATGTCGCAACCAGGGGTGTTGTACACCGACTCGCCTCTTGCAGGTGGTAATGCTCTGCGCCCTGCCGAAACAGGTCCTGTAAAATTTCAGCGGAGTGCTCAAAGCTGACCGCCCGCCCAGAAGAGCTCACCACCGCCATTGCAGCCCCTATGGAGCGAAAACAAAGACAGACAGCACCAGAAAATCCAACCCTTACTCTCTCCAGCCAGCAACCAAAACAAATTTTGCAAAATTGTATTGAAGAAAGTTTGGTACAAGAATCAGAATGGCACTTGCCATCGCCTTCCACTTATCTACAGCAGTTCTCCTTGGGGTCCTCCTTTCTTTGGTTCTAAAGAGGGCCTCCCTCCTGAACCTGTCCTCCTAAAACAGCACTTCAACATTAGAACCTGCAAAGCAGCAAGCTCTGTGCCCTCAGGGAGTCCCATCTTACATTTTTCAATGAAGAAATTGCTTTGGTGCAACCAAAATAAAGTTCGGAGATGTGGTCTCTTTAAGCTGCTATTTATATGATAAGAAATATATTGGCCTGGATTTTCCGGAGCCTATGACGGTGTATGCAGTTGTAAGTGCCGATAAGTTCCGGGTTTCCGCATGCAATGCACATGCATGAAAACCCGGAACTTGCGATCTGTCAAGATTGCGTTTGACAGATTAGACACATCCGCTTGAAATTTGCATTCACTGGCGCAGAGTTGGGCTACTACTGCCCAGTGAATGCCCACAAAACTCCTACTCCTGGTAAAAGTGAGCCCAAGTCCTTTTTTTTAACCAGCGTAAGGGTTTAAATAAATATTTAATTTTTTTTTAATGATTTAAACATAAAAACCTTTAAAATGATTTTAGCTTATTTTTGGCACCTTTAAAAATGTTTAAATTATTTTTCAAAAATTTAATTTTTTTGTTTTAAATGTTTAATTAAATTGTATTTTAATTAATTTTGAACATATGATGATTTACTTTCATTTAAGTGCTGTGTAATATATTCCATACTTAAATGGAATCTCCATAAGCATAAATTGGAATTCCCCTTTGTCATTGGTTGTGCTAGCCCACGTGATCCCAGGGACGTTTGCGAACCGCAAACGACAAAAGGCCAGTGAGACTAGGAGCAGCGCGAGTTCGGCGAGAGGCAGGAGTTCCGGGGATCGGAGAGGCCTACAAAAGGCCAGTGAGACCAGGAGCAGCGCGAGTTCGGCGAGAGGCGGGAGTTCCGGGGATCGGAGAGGCCTACAAAAGACCAACGAGACCGGGGGCAGCACGAGTTCGGCGAGAGGCGGGAGTTCCGGGGATCGGAGAGGCCTACAAAAGGCCAGCGAGACCGGGAGCGGCACGAGTTCACGAGAGGCGTGTTTGTGCAGCTAAGGGGAAGGCAAAAAAGAAGTAGAAAGAAACAGAAAGGTGACGTCACAGCCAAGGAGGTAAGTGATTGGCTGGCGATTGGTGAGTAGTTTTTCTTTTTTCTCTTCTATAACAGCGAGTAAACTTTAGCATTGTTGTTGCCAATTTAAGTGTATCTAAGGGTTAAGTCATGGCAGGAGAGCTCGGTCACTTGATATGCTCCTCCTGTACCATGTGGGAACTCAGGGACACTTCCGGTGTCCCTGACGCCTACGTGTGCGGGAAGTGTATCCGCCTCCAGCTCCTGACGGTCCGCGTTGCAGAATTGGAGCTGAGGGTGGATTTACTCTGGAGCATCCACGATGCTGACAATGATGTGAGTAGCATGTGTAGCGAGTTGGTCTTACCGCAGGTGAAGGGTCCACAGCCAGTTAGGGAATTGAAGACCAGCAGGAAGAGCAGTGCAAGAAAGGTAGTGCAAGGGTCCCCTGCGGTCATTCCCCTGCAAAACAGATACACCGTTTTGAGTATTGTTGAGGGGGATGACTCATCAGGGGAGGGCAGCAGCAGCCAAGTTCATGACACCATGGCTGGCTCTGCTGCACAGGAGGGCAGGAAAAAGAGTGGGAGAGCGATAGTGATAAGGGATTCGATTGTAAGGGGAATAGATAGGCGTGTCTGCGGCCGCAATCGAGACTCCAGGATGATAAGTTGCCTCCCTGATGCAAGGGTCAAGGATGTCTTGGAGCGGGTGCAGGACATTCTGAAAATGGAGGGGGAACAGCCAGTTGTCATGGTGCACATTGGTACCAACGATATAGGTAAAAAAAGGGATGAGGTCCTACGAGATGAATTTAAGGAGCTAGGAGCTAAATTAAAATGTAGGACCTCAAAAGTAGTAATCTCGGGAATGCTACCAGTGCCATATGCTAGTCAGGGTAGGAATCGCAGGATAGCTCAGATGAATACGTGGCTTGAGCAGTGGTGCAGCAGGGAGGGATTCAAATTCCTGGGGCATTGGAACCGGTTCTGGAGGAGGTGGGACCAGTACAAACCGGACGGTCTGCACCTGGGCAGGACCGGAACCAATGTCCTAGGGGGAGTGTTTGCTAGTGCTGTTGGGGAGGGGTTAAACTTAAATGGCAGGGGGATGGGAACCAATGCAGGGAGACAGAGGGAAACAAAAAGGAGACAAAAGCAAAAGACAGAAAGGAGATGAGTAAAAGTGAAGGGCACAGAAACGCAAGGCAAAAAACAAAAAGGGCCACTGTACAGCAAAATTCTAAAGGGTCAAAGTGTAATAAAAAGGCACGCATGAAAGCTCGGTGCCTCAATGCAAGGAGTATTCGGAACACAGGAGAGGGCTCTGAGCTAGTTAGAATGGGTGAGAGCTCAGATGAACAGGATCCCAAGAAAGAATGCAAAAGGCAGGAGGCAACAGAGCAGAGTAGCATTGGGGTAAGTGTAAACCACAAGGTGATAGGAAGGGACAATATGTATGAATATAAAGGGGCTGCAGGAGGGGTCAAAACTAAAAATCATGGTTTAAAAACTAGTATTAAAACACTTTACCCAAACGCACGCAGCATTCGAAATAAAGTAAATGAGTTGACGGCACAAATCATTACAAATGGGTATGATTTGGTGGCCATTACAGAACCGTAGTTGCAAGGTGGCCAAGACTGGGAATTAAACAAACAGGGGTATCTGACAATTCGGAAAGATAGACAAGAAGGGAAAGGAGGTGGGGTAGCTCTGTTAATAAAGGATGATATCAGGGCAGTTGTGAGAGATGATATTGGCTCTAATGAACAAAATGTTGAATCATTGTGGGTGGAGGTTAGAGATAGTAAGGGGAAAAAGTCACTGGTGGGCTTAGTTTATAGGCCCCCAAATAATAACTTCAAGGTGGGGTGGACAATAATCAAGGGAATGATGGAGGCATGTGAAAAAGGAACGGCAGTAATCATGGGGGATTTTAACCTACATATCGATTGGTCAAATCAAATCACACGGGGTAGCCTTGAGGAGGAATTCATAGAATGCATATGGGATTGTTTCTTAGAACAGTATGTTACAGAACCTACAAGGGAGCAAGCTATCTTAGATCTGGTCCTGTGTAATGAGACAGGAATAATAAACAATCTCCTAGTAAAAGATCCTCTCGAAATGAGTGATCACAGTATGGTTGAATTTGTAATACAGATTGAGGGTGAGGTAGTGTCTCAAATGAGGGTAATATGCTTAAACAAAGGGGACTACAGTGGGATGAGGGCAGAGTTGGCTAAAGTAGACTGGAAACACAGACTAAACGGTGGCACAATTGAGGAACAGTGGAGGACTTTTAAGGAGCTCTTTCATAGTGATCAACAAAAATATATTCCAATGAAAAAGAAGGGCAGTAAGAGAAGGGATAACCAGCCGTGGATAACCAAGGAAATAAAGGAGAGTATCAAATTAAAAACCAATGCTTATAAGGTGGCCAAGGTTAGTGAGAAAGTAGAAGATTGGGAAAAGTTTAAATGACAGCAAAGAATGACTAAGAAAGCAATAAAGAAAGGAAAGATAGATTACGAAAGTAAACTTGCGCAAAACATAAAAACAGATAGTAAAAGTTTTTAAAGATATATAAAATGGAAAAGAGTGACTAAAGTAAATGTTGGTCCCTTAGAAGATGAGAAGGGGGATTTAATAATGGGAAATGTGGAAATGGCTGAGATCTTAAACAATTATTTTGCTTCGGTCTTCACCATGGAAGACACAAAAACCATGCCAAAAATTGCTGGTCACGGGAATGTGGGAAGGGAGGACCTTGAGACAATCACTATCACTAGCGAGGTAGTGCTGGACAGGCTAATGGGACTCAAGGTAGACAAGTCCCCTGGTCCTGATGAAATGCATCCCAGGGTATTAAAAGAGATGGCGGAAGTTAGAGCAGATGCATTCGTTATAATCTACCAAAATTCTCTGGACTCTGGGGAGGTACCAGCGGATTGGAAAGCAGCTAATGTAATGCCTCTGTTTAAAAAAGGGGGCAGACAAAAGGCAGGTAACTATAGGCCGGTTAGTTTAACATCTGTAGTGGGGAAAATGCTTGAAGCTATCATTAAGGAAGAAATAGCGGGACATCTAGATAGGAATAGTGCAATCAAGCAGACGCAACATGGATTCATGAAGGGGAAATCATGTTTAACTAATTTACTAGAATTCTTTGAGGATATAATGAGCATGGTGGATAGAGGTGTACCGATGATGTGGTGTATTTAGATTTCCAAAAGGCATTCGATAAGGTGCCACACAAAAGATTACTGCAGAAGATAAAGGTACGCGGAGTCAGAGGAAATGTATTAGCATGGATAGAGAATTGGCTGGCTAACAGAAAGCAGAGAGTCGGGATAAATGGGTCCTTTTCGGCTTGGAAATCGGTAGTTAGTGGTGTGCCACAGGGATCGGTGCTGGGACCACAACTGTTTACAATATACATAGATGACCTGGAAGAGGGGACAGAGTGTAGTGTAACAAAATTTGCAGATGACACAAAGATTAGTGTGAAAGCGGGTTGTGTAGAGGACACAGAGATGCTGCAAAGAGATTTAGATAGGTTAAGCGAATGGGCTATGGTTTGGCAGATGGAATACAATGTCGGAAAGTGTGAGGTCATCCACCTTGGAAAAAAAACAGTAAAAGGGAATATTATTTGAATGGGGAGAAATTACAACATGCTGCGGTGCAGAGGGACCTGGGGGTCCTTGTGCATGAATCCCAAAAAGTTAGTTTGCAGGTGCAGCAGGTAATCAGGAAGGCAAATGGAATGTTGGCCTTCATTGCGAGAGGGATGGAGTACAAAAGCAGGGAGGTCCTGCTGCAACTATATAGGGTATTGGTGAGGCCGCACCTGGAGTACTGCGTGCAGTTTTAGTCACCTTACTTAAGGAAGGATATATTAGCTTTGGAGGGGGTACAGAGACGATTCACTAGGCTGATACCAGAGACGAGGGGATTACCTTATGATGATAGATTGAGTAGACTGGGTCTTTACTCGTTGGAGTTCAGAAGGATGAGGGGTGATCTTATAGAAACATTTAAAATAATGAAAGGGATCGACAAGATAGAGGCAGAGAGGTTGTTTCCACTGGTCGGGGAGACTAGAAATAGGGGGCACAGCCTCAAAATACGGGGGAGCCAACTTAAAACCGAGTTGAGAAGGAATTTCTTCTCCCAGAGGGTTGTGAATCTGTGGAATTCTCTGCCCAAGGAAGCAGTTGAGGCTAGCTCATTGAATGTATTCAAATCACAGATAGATAGATTTTTAACCATTAAGGGAATTAAGGGTTACGGGGACCGGGCGGGTAAATGGAGCTGAGTCCACGGCCAGATCAGCCATGATCTTGTTGAATGGCGGAACAGGCTCGAGGGGCTAGATGGCCTACTCCTGTTCCTAATTCTTATGTTCTTATGTTCTTATGTATGCGCCCCCTGGGATAGGTGGGCTTTACGCAGGTGTATGCCTGCAGGCCCAGGAGTGCAAGTCTTCAACGTTCTGAGCAATCAGGTAGGTGCATACTTTTCTTGCGGTTCGGAAGCATCCGCCTCTGGAAAGCCTCCGACTGCAATTTCTACCCCATTGTTTGCCAACTCCAAATGGGCAAGTTCCCAATAACAGGTGGCCAAATGATGCAAATCAAACTGACCACAGCAATGTCAGCCTCTGAACTCCCTGCATGTCTTTGAATAGTGTCTTTGGATTAATGTCCACCTAAAATGTCAGAACAGGGGCCTTGGTTAAACATGTCATCCAAAATACAGCACATCCAACTATGCAGTATTAGATTGTCAGTCCAGATTATGTGCTCAAAACCTAATATGATGCTTAAACCTTCAACCTTGCAGTTCAGATCTGAAATTGCATTCAATAGATCCAAGCTGGAGAAATTTGGACCATTTAAGCTTGAAAGAGGGCAACTGAGAGGGGACTTTAGACAGCTATATAAGATAGCAAACAGTATAGAAAAGGTAAATCTGGACTGCTACTTCAAAATAAGCTGTGACTATAAAACAAGGGGCACAATTTGAAACTTGTGTCAAGGTCAAATTTAGCATTTTGTCCAGAAGATCGTCACAAAAAGAATGAGTAGCATATGGGACAGACCTCTGGATGGGGGAGTGGCTTTAACTAGATAGATCAGTGAGGCTGGGCTGAATGGTCTTCCTTATCTAAATCTATCTTATGATAATTAATGGTATTACTGTACATAAGAACATAATAAGAACATAAGAAATAGGAGCAGAAGTAGGCCATACGGCCCCTCGAGCCTGCTCCGCCATTTAATACCATCATAGCTGATCCGATCATGGACTCAGGTCTACTTCCCTACCCGTTCCCCATAACCCCTAATTCCAATCTCTCCAAAGTTTTTGGTCATGTTACATCCCAAATCCACGCCAATCTTTCCTGCAACTCCCTGTTTGAATCTCCTCAAAATTGTTTCCATCCCTGCCATTGCACTGAAACAACCCTAGCCAAAGTCACAAATGACATGCTCTGTGGCCGTGGTGCATTATCCTTCCTCGTTCTCCTTGACCGCACTGCAGCCTTTGACATGGTCGACCACATTATCCTCCTTCAGTGCCTTTCCTCTATCGTCCAGCTCCGTGGGGAAGCCTGTCGCTTAGTTCTACCCTTACTTATCTGATCATAGCCAGAGCATCTCCAACAATGGCTTCTCTTCTCACCCTTGCACTGTTACCTCTCGAGGCCCCTCCTCTTCCTCATCTACATACTGGTCCTTCGCGATATCATCCACAGATGTTGAGTCAGTTTCCACATATCTGCTGACATCAACCAGCTCTATCTCCCCACCTCCTCTCTCGACCCATCCACTATCTTTGTGTTGTCAGATTGCTTGTCCGATATCCAGTCTTGAATGAGACTGTAGCCATTGTCTTTGGCCACTGCCACAAACTCCGTACCCATGCCACTGATTTCATCCCACCTCCCAGGTTACTGTTTCAGACTGGACTAGACAATTCAATATCTCAGCATTCTATTTAACCCTGAGCTGAACTCTGATGCCAAATACTCCCTATCATAAAGACAATCTACCTCCACCTCTGTAACATCTCTTGCCTTCATCTCTGCCTCAGCCCATCTGCCGCTGAAACCGTCATATATGTCTTTGTCACCTCCAGACTTGATTATTCCAATGTTCTCCTGGCCGACCTCCCACCCGCCATAAACTTTAGCTTATCCAAAACTCTGATGTCCGCATCCTATACCTCACCAAGTCCAACTCACTCATCACCCCTGTTCTTGCTGTCCTACATGGGCTTCCAGTCCACCAGTGGCTCGAATTTAAAATTACTCTGCTTGTGTTTAAATCGCTTCATGGCATTGTCCCTCCCTATCTGTGTAATCTCCTCCACAACCCTCCCTCAAATGCTCCATTTCATCGACTCTGGCATTTGAGCATCTATTCTCCCTTTACTGCACTATCAGCGGCCGTGCTTTCAGCCACTTCGGCCCTATGCTCTGAACTTGCCTTTCTAAACCCCTCCCCCTCTCCGCCTTTAAGACTCTCCTTAAAACCCATCTCTGACCAAGCTTTTGGTAACCATTCCTGACATCTCCTTAATCTCAGCATCCATTTTTTGTTTCATCACAGCTCTGTGAAGCACCTGGGGATGTTTCTCTACATTAAAGGCTCCATATAGATACAAGTTGTTATTACTGTATGTTTTGCAAATAGTTTTTGTAATGTGTTTACTTCATGGGTTCTTTCCTTAAGAATTCGTGGCAACACATTGCTATTGAGAACTAGTTGGTTTATTAGCAAAGGTTTAACAATCACACTACACATTACCGGTTCATCCACCAGGCTCACAACCACCTGCCTCATCGTGGACCCCTGAACTCAACTGGCTGGGATTTTATTGAGTCTTGTGAACATCACGTGTCTGGCTAAGCCACTCAACTCAACAGCTCGACCAGCCTGTGAGCATACTCACAGGTACATACATTACAGTTTCCCTTCTGCTCTCTCTCGGAAGCCAATGTGGTGTGTACTCTTTGGTATATCATTGAAATGGTCATTGTGCATGCGTGAGCCTTGACAGTGTGTGTTGCCAGGCTATTGCCAAGCTCAATCCTGTCTTCACTTAATGCGCACACATTTAGTTTCAACAAGGGTCGGTGATTAGAGATCAGGGGCAGGAGCCCTGGCCAATTTTCCCCTGCTTAATTGAGAGGCTAGTGCCAGTTGTAGTAGCCCTACCATGGGACAAGCTGAGATCAGATAATGCATCTTGGGACCTCTACTCACTGAGCCAACAGTGGAGAACAATAGGAATTATTTGAATCTGTTTGATTCTTGAAAAGGATGTTGATAGTGAAAGTCTCCTTTTTACAGATTATAGGTATCAATCCTTTTTACATACAACACACAATATTGTACACTTCAAAATAAAATACGTTAAATGCAAACAATTATAAAGCAATGAGGTCATTATATATACCATGTACATAAAGTAATATGTACTGCATTTTGTTTTGCACACTCTGCAGTGATATCTATATTAAATATATTAAGGACATCAAAATGAATGCCACCTTCATCAAAAAGAAAGAATAAAAACCAGTTCTTCCATTTGTCTAATTGATTTTTATGGCAGCGAAGGACGAGGTGTAATCAATACGAATTTCTAAATTCTCTTACACATTAACTTTACTCACTACCGACTCTCAATATTAGCACCTTCAGTTCATCATCTTTCATGAAGACCATGGAAGAGCATTAGGAAATTTGCTCCGAACCATTATTTTGTATTATGTAGATCTACCAGCTTAAATTTGTTCTAACTTCTCATATAAGCAGTCCCTCCTCTTATTAAACCTTCCAGCTCCTCTTCACATTAATTTCTTTTAAAAACAAAAAGCAAAATGAAAATGTAAAATTCCATAATCTGAGAAAAGGGGCTGCCTTTTTAAGAAAGTTAACATCTGGTTATTGCAGCTTTCGTTCTCACACGCGACATAAAAGGTGTCCACAAAAGAATAGACAAGCAATTGTTCAGCTCTGCCACTGCAGAACCTCGCTGCTATAGCATAGATTAACCCTTTTCACCCACTCAGTGTTATTACAGCTCTTGCCAAGCAGCTGAACAAAGCCCGGCAAATGTTTTTTCATGTAATATGCGACATTCAGCCTCCTCGATTGCATTCTTCCTGCTTTCTCCTTATCTTTGCATGAATCTGCTTGGAGGTTATCTCTGCAGAACAGAGCCGCAGTAGAAAATCATCACCTACTCATCAAGTGACTGAGGGCAGTCAGTAAACAATAGATAGGCTCTTTCGCTAATAAATATAATGGGTTTATGAATTAAGATGCAAATAAATGAATGAGTAATATTGGACAATTAATTGTAAGGATAGAAAATCTTTGCACGTATTAAATCATGTGTGTTAACTTGACAGTTAGCATTATCACCACTTTCAGGATAATGACAGTGTACTGTTCAATTCAAAATGGTGCTGGATTGGAATTCCTTACTCAGTCTTTCGACCAATATATCACTGCCTTAAAAAAAGAAAAACTTGCATTTATGTAGCGCCTTTTACAACTTCAGGATGTTCCAAAACATTTTATAGTCAATGAAATATTCATCACTGTTGTAATGTAGGACACTGGGGATAACTCCCCTGCTCTTCTTTGAAATAGTACCATGGGATCTTTTACACCTTCCTGAGAGAGCAGACAGGGCCTCGGTTTAAAGTCTCACCCGAAAGATGGGATGTCTGACAATGCAGCACCCCCTCAGCACTGGACTGGAGTGTTAGCCTAGATTTTTGTGCTCAAGTCTCTGGAGTGGAACATGAACCCACAAGCTTCTGACTCACAGCTGGCACAGTGTAAAATACAAGACAAACATTCTCTAGCATTACAAATCCACATGACTCTATTATATATGATGGCACAACATTTCAGCTGTATCCAAAGATCAATCACATATGCACACTGTAGGAAAAAGCTTGGTTGTATTGCTTATTTATATGCTTTCTCTTGATCACTATAGTGGCGACTGAGCAGCATGCATTCTCCCAATGCTAAAAATCAACCTATTCTACAAATGAATATATGAAAAATGACAGACAGGAAAAAACCTGCTGATCCATCTGGCCTGTCCCATACAGTTATGATGCCTTGTGCACTCCCCATCCTACCTGAAAGCCATGTAATCGCCTGGGAGAGGTGGAAACTCAGATAAAAGCCCAGGTCAGTTAGGGGAATAAAATCTTTCTGACCACCTTGGGTGATCAAAAACTAGTCCAGGAGATCACTCTGGTCCAGATTAATGTTACCAGGTACCTACCCCAGAAACAGGTTCAGCTCTCGCTTGAACGGATTCAGCAAATCAGCATTTGCCACAGGAGTCCGCAACTGTTCCACAGGACCACTATACTCTGGGAAAACAAGAACCTCCAAACATCTGACCTAATCCAGCCCTTACATGACTTGAGAGCAGGACCCCTAGTCTTCCCTAATCGATTCAGTTGAAACAATTTGTCTCCACAAACACAATCTAATCTCTTCAACATCTTATAAACCTCAATCAAATTATACCAAGCCTACACTTCTCTAAAGTTTAGAAATCCAGCTCTTTGAACCTATTTGCTAATTAAAAATCTTTATACTGGGAATTAATGTTGTGGCCCTGCTGTGACCCTCTTCCAAAGCCTCAATATTAGCAACAATGTGAGGAGACCAACACTTGCACAGTGTTCTAACTGAGGCTTAACCAGGGTCTTGTACAAGGAAAATATTGTATGTTTTGTTTTGTAGTTAATAGTCCTGTAAATACACCCTAGCACCCTATTTGTTCTAGCTATATAGCTTCTACATGCTTGATACTGTTGTAGTGTGTTGGGAAACAAAATGATGGCAGGTGCTCCTATTCTGTGCCATGTTCATCAGGTGACTTATAAAAGGCGTCTCGATCACACATGGTCACCCTTCTGGAGGCTTCCATTCTGGAGGTCATGGGTCAGCAATAAAACTCTACAACCAGTAGCTCTATGGGTTGTTGAGCAGCATGTTCAAAGTAGAACATTGGTAGGAAGATGCACGGAAAGACTATTCTGTGATTTTCAAAACCATGATTTAGATGATAAGAAACTCGTGGAGGTCTGGAATGAGATGGATGAAATGTCCATTTTTCCTGATTTGAAGAGCTGGAATGGGGTAAGCACACAGTGACAATTCATGCTATGAAGTAGAGAACCCTAAGTAAATAATGCCATAATAAAAACTGAAGAAAGGCAAATGTGTAATGGTAGATGTGGATTGATTGGCAACCACTGCAGGACTCAGTTGCATGATCACAGCTTAATACAAATGCCTGAATTTGGTTACAGTCAGATGATTAAGCTGCTTCTAATGTCATTTTTTTGTGTGAAAGAACTCATTGCTGCAGTTCCCCTTTTGAATCATTCTGCCTGTAATAGTGTTGAATAACATGTTTCTAAATAGATACTTGGTGCAGTGTTGTGCTGTGCCCAGCAATGCTAACACAGTTCCTCCACCCACCAATAGCCACGCAGTGATTTCCCAATATGATTGAGAAAGAATGTGAGAATGCAGAACTGCAGTCATAGGAATTTAGAAAGAGAGCCACACTAAGTGAGCAAGGGGAAATAATAAGGCTCCACTGAGACAGACTCTCTATGGATTGGAACTAGTCTAGGTTGTTGGAGAGTTCAGCTTTGTAGAGAAGCAGTCAATGGGACCAAAGGGATAACCCTTTGCTCTGAAGTGCAGCTTGTTAGAGGGAGTAATTCAACCAATAATGGAACCAGAGAGAGGGGTCTACAGGCCATAAATAGGACCAAGGATACAAAGGAGAAAATTATGAAAATGTATGGCAGGTCAGTGAGCATCTGAAAGAGAAAAGTAGAATAAAAACAGAAAATGCTGGAAATCTCAGCAGGTCAGGCAGCATCTGTGGAGAGGAAGCAGAGTTAACATTTTGGGTCGATGACCCTTCGTCAGAACTGGAGAGTGTTCGGAAAGAACAGATTCTTAACAAGCACTGAAAGGGGGAGGGGAAGAAAGAACAAAAGGGAATTTCTGTCATAGGTTGGAAGACAGGAGAGATTAGAGAGACAAAAGGAATGATGGCCCAAATTCAAATGGTAATGCCAGGAGTTAGAAAAACATTAGTCAAGATAGTGTGTGAATGGTGGGATAATGACCAACTGCAATTACAGACCAGGATTTCCAGCATTTTCTGTTTTTATTCCAGATTCCAGCATCCACAGTATTTTGCTTTTGTAGAGAAAAGTGGAATCTTGTTTCTGACAGAACTTCCATCAAACTCTTCCCCACAGAAACATCTAGATATGCAATGATCTAACTTATTAAACCAAGAGAGCAAGAGTAAATGGAATCCACATAAGTTGGCCTCATTAAGGAATGGCATTAAACCAATTTCTTAGAGGGAGATGGGAACTGGGGTTCAACGACATAGATCCTACTACTGATTGACACAAATCTAATTACTGTCACAGAGAGATTCCAAGATTTAAAATGGATGGTGCTGGTCTTGTTTGAGAGAGATGGTGCTGTGGGGAGTTGGGGGGAGAGAGCTGGAGAGGGCGGGAAAGAGAAGAGAGGGGGAAAAGAGAGAAGAGAGAGGGAAAAGAGAGAAAGGGAGAGAGGGGAGAGAGAGGGGGAGCAAGAGAGGGGGAGGGAGAGAGAGTGAAGAGCGAGGGAAGAGAGAGGGAAGAGAGAATCTGCCATCCACAAAGGTAGGCTTCACTGGTGCCACCAAGTCCATCATTCTTTCTTTGGTCAGGGGGGTGGGGCAACTGTCTAAGCTCTTGGCTTTTACCATGCCAGTTATCATTAATGCTGTATAATAAGCTGTTAGGAGGTGTGATTCAGGTAGTGGGGTGGGGGGAATCCTTATGCCAGCTCATATTCCTCCTGAGAGAGCTCTCCATTTAGCAGCCTGGCTGCAAAAATATAGAAGCGCAGCCGATGAAGGCAGGTGAGCTCGAACGTCGTTGAAGAATGGAACTGAAACTCATGGCCCTCTGGGTCTGGAACACAACACTCTGTGGCTAGAGCTGCCAGGCCTGTTTCTGCGTCTTTAGTTTCCAGGAGATAAGCTACAGAGTTCTGCATAGGACTGATGAATTGCCCACGACTTCTACCGTCAAAGATGTTTGAAGATGTAATTTGTAACCTTTATCCCAGACATTAGCCTGAGGCGGAGGATGGATGGATTTCAGTCACTCTGTCAATAAGCGTCACTGTTATGGCTGCTGAATTTAAACGCTGGAAATTTTAAAGGAGGCTGGTATTAAACAACATTGGCTGTGATTGTCACACAGCTTTGATGTGCAGAATAATCAAAATGCAGCATGTTAAAAAGAGAAAAGGATTACAACGTGTGAGTAATGTGCTCAGCATCCTGGGATCCTTCTGTATGGCTGTAACATAGACTTTAGCTTGACAATATATCTAGTTCATTCAAAAATAAGGATTAAATTTTATACCCCAAAGGAAAAATTCATTGATTTAAAACAAGTCCACATTAACCCCTTCATTTCCCATGGTAACTATATTTATGTCACATCAAAATAAGATATTTCTGAACTTAATAAGACAAACCAATCAAGGAGTGCTTGATAAAGCTCATATTCTGTATGGACCAAAGGTCATCAGTGAGCCACAGGTCATCAATGTCTCCCAAAGATGGCTGCCGTTAATAATAATATTTTGATGTTATTTATATTCATAAACAATAAAACCTGCTATAAAGCTGGTAATGATTAAACAGATTGTGTCTGCAGGCTCTTTGATCACAGGAACCTGCAAGCAGAATGTGCCATCCAGCCCCTGCACACAATCTCATGGTCTTCATGTACCACAGGAGTCTACTTCATCTGTGTCAGTGGTCAATAGCAAAGAATCATGCAAGGCAATGCATATTTCTCAAGTAGCAATCCTGACACCTTCATCTAAGACAATTCTCTACACTAGGGCTAATTGCAGGGAAAGGCAAACAACAAGGATGGTTTCTAAAAGAACAAAAGTATTCTATTCCGTCCTGGCTTGTTATACCGGCGAGACAACCACGATCAGCAGCAGAGCAAAGGTACAGTGTGGGCCTATGTAGGCACTAAGATCCTTATCAAACATACTACAGGATATAGGCACCTTGAAGCGTTGTTTCAGATGCCTGGATAGATCTCGGGACAGTTCCGCCAGGATCACCATGATTAACATAGTCAGCTGCATGCTGTACAACTATGGCATCTGAAGAGATCTAACAACAGAGGAGGAAGAGGCTCAGTCACAGCCAAAGGGCACAGCGAGACACTAGTGATCAGTTGGAAAACATCCCTGCTGAACACCTACTGCAGACAAAAGGAGATCCTCATAGAACAGACTCAACTAAATTCCACATTCACCTAATACAGGAACAGTCCTTTCGACATGTACCCACTTCAGTAACACATGTGAAACTTGGAAAGGATGGATTGCGACAGCTTAACAAACAGCCTCAGTCATGATTTAACAAGGTGAGAGAAAACTCAATATGGCATGCATAAATTTGCCTATTTGGCAGACTTCCTTAAGCTGTTAATTTTTAACAACAAATCGGCTTATACAACCTATGGTTGATTGAAGTAACCTTGACTCTGTCTGCCACCTCATGTCAAACTGACCGAATGGGATTCAATATGGAGGAAGCCTACAGGTCCTAAATGAACAACCCTCCTTTTTTGAACTTCTTGCACAAGCATCTTCAAAACCATATTGTAAAACAGAAGGTCCATCCTTGACCAGCCTTTTCCAGGATAGGTCTGGCAAGAAATAAGAAGCCTCATTAAAAGGTAGCTGCACTCTTCAGAGCTGCATCCTATGTCTTACCCCCTGCAGATGCGAGCTGCCACTAGCAAAGCCAATTCAGGCAAAGAACTCCCTGTGCAGAATTGATTGGTCAGCTCCAGTGAGTGCAAAGGTTTGCGTGTCCTGGTTTCACTGTTTCAGTGTTGGGCTGTAAACTCCGTCCTCTCTTAGCAGAGCATCAATCTTGAAGCAACCCTTACAATCTGCACCCTGGTCAATATTTCTGCTCCTCTCCTGATGACACTGACTATGGTTCTGTGGTCGCAGGCAGCCATTTACTACCATGCACACGTGACCGTCATGTTATGAGCCAAGGCAGTACGTGCTAGGTGGCCATTTTACCATGGAGGGCATCACAGCCAACCCTCCCCACCATCTCCATACACCCACTGTCCAATGGGAAGCGCTGAATAGTGACCATGAGCATGAAAAGCGGCTGAATTTTCTTCCCTGTAGTAAGAAGATAGTGAACCTGTTGCTAACGCAGCATTGACCAGTGAAGGACGGCCATTTGGGTGAGGCACGGGAGGACTGCCGACACCAGTGGAAAAGTACCTAAGCATGAATCACCACCTAGAAGAGGAGGAAAGAAGAGGAGATTTTAAGTTGATTTTGTAGATTAACTGATTTGATTAATAATTGGTTGCTGCCTTCATGATAATACAAGTCCATTGTCTTATGGTAATGTTCTTCTTTTCTGATCACTGCATTCTCCAGTAGTCTGATCAATAAGGAATCAGTGCTACGATCACTCAGTGGAGGCAGTATTCACCGTATATCTGTATTGGCAAACTGCCTACTGTTGTAAAAACTTGTCTTTAATTGGCATTGTACTGTTAAAGTTGCCTCCACTACTAGGCAGGGACAGTGATTTCTCCTTCATAATGAGTACATTCTATTATTTGGTTAAAGCATTACCAAAATCAAATGTGTACTTTTTTTTTCAGGTGTGGCTCAGTGAGTAACACACTCACCTCTGAGTCAGAGGTCCAGGGACTTGGGGCCCAATTTTGGCCATGACTTGCATCAATCTTTTTGGAGTAAGTTGTTTTTTCTGGCGTAAGTTAAAAAATGCCATTTTTCCCCAAAAATTTGCTCCAGAGTAAGTCAGTTAGGTACGATTTTTTTTTGCTCAGTTTGTTTTTCAAAAGGGGGCGTTCCCAGACACTTACGCAAGTGTTGGCCATTTATTGTTGGCCAGCAAAAACTTACTCCAAATCCACTCTGATCAGCGTATGTGGTCAGCTCTGAAAAACATTCCGGGCAGTTAAGAATTCGGCGCAGGTTAGTACATTTAAAGCACCAAGACTTACAAAGCACTAAACAAACCACAAAAAGTAACAAGCAATCAATCAATAACAAATAAAAAATAGAAGTTCTACCTTTATGCCAGAATCAAGTTTTTTTTTAAAGTACCCCCCCCCCCATCAAAACACTCTTTCCCGCTCGCCCCCACCCCCCCATCCCCCCGCAATCAAAACTCTCAAGCACAACCATCAATAAATAAAAAATAAAACTGAAGTCCTACCTCGGCCCGGGAAGTCGGCCGGCCGGCCGGCCGATGTGGGAGGCCACTTGGCTGGGGATAGGGTGCAGCGAAGATCGGGGTGTCCCTTCAGCCGGGGATAGGGGCTGCGAACATTGGGTCCTGCTCACAGCCCTCAGGGAGGGCAGGAGCATGCGCGCAGACTTCACTGCGCATGCGTGCAGCTGCTGGCAGTGCTTTCTGCGCTGGTCTGTTGCTCCGCCCCCCCATTTCACTAGCTACACCACGCTGGGACACCGGAGAGTCGGCAGAGCGGGCAGGATGGGACCCTTTTTTCAACGCCGTTTCCGGCATGCAAAGTCGCCGCATTTAAGGAAAGTGTGCCGAAAAAAGGGGTTGGGGAAAATTGGGCCCTCTAACACATAAATCTAGGTAGACATTCCAGTGCAGTGCTGAGGGAGTACTATACACTGTTGGAGGTGCCATCTTTCGGATGAGACGTTAAACCGAGGCCCTGTCTGCTCTCTCAGGTGGAAGTAAAAGATCCCATGGCATTATATTGAAGAAGAGCAGGGGAATTATCCCCGGTGTCCAGGCCAATATTTATCCCTAAATCAACATAACAAAAACAGATTATCTGGTCATTATCACATTGCTGTTTGTGCCCAAATTGGCTGCCATGTTTCCCACATTACAACAGTGACTACACGCCAAAAGTACCTGATTGGCTGTAAAGCACTTTGAGACATCTGGAAGTCGTGAAAGGCGCTATATAAATGCAAATCTTTCTATCTTTTATATTTTATTTTCTCCGCCATAAGTGTGTGGTGTTATGGTGGGCACATCACATTACAGGGTCTAAGGTAATGTAGTTGCACAGCATTTTATGAGCAGCAACATATCCACTAATCTAGCAAAGTAGCAAAAGCTGCATCTCTGATTTTTCTTCCTTCTGTTGAATTTCTCCACTCTCCCTCAGTGGATCACCTGCGATTGGGAACTCACCATGCAGGCTTGTGTGTGGATGTGGGTCCACATCAGGTCAAGAATCGAACCTGCGACCTTCTGGCCTCCATGGCTCAGTTATACATTTCCTTTACCAACTGCAGCCTTCAAAGGAGCCGCAGGCCAACATTCCTACTGCTATATGGCACAGCATGTCGCACTTCAGTAGACTATGCTATCGAACCTCCAATGTGTGCTTCACATTTATATTTAAATGAGGTGACAATTCCCGCCAGGGAAAATAATGCCGGGCTGTGGACTGCGCACCATGCCCTCACGAGTGAAAAAGATTCATCAAACGTGGCGTCTGGAGCAGAAAAGGTGTTCAAATATGTCTCATAATTTGATTAGAAAAAAAAAACGTTTGGAGTCGTCTTGTGCCGTTTTTACGCCACTCTGAAGCTGATCGAAGGAAAATAGCTTAAAAAGGGAATTGTTGGATTTTTTTTTAGCCTTTTGACAACAGTTGAACGAGTTGCATCAATGCCGACCTGCTCTCTCGGTTTGAATCCACCACAAATGCCTCATGTTACACCCCGCCCCACACAAGTAAAATCTTTGAAAATTCTGCACATGGTATCAACACCTTTTGTGTGAATATTTTTTTAAAAGAGCAAAGCCGCTGGAACGCTGTAATATTTTCTGAAAATATAGCTGTCGCTGTTGTGTTTCTGGAAGCAGCTGGGAGTTCATTTTTGCTTTCTAATGCACCAGAACTCTGTGGTATTTCACTCCTTATGAGAAAAAAAAGCCTGCTGATGTCACTTCTGTTATGTTGAAGAGCCTGTAAGTAACTGTAGTGTGATCCAAACAAACTCGCCATGGCTGCTCTGCATAGTCCGAGCTGAATGAGGTAATGGTGTAAACTGAAGTCTTTTAATAGACATGAGCTGCACAGGGCTACAAATTAACCCTTTGAGCACTGAATGTACTTTGCTTATTTCCGAAGTGCGGGTTGCGAAGGAAAGAAGTGAATATCTGTAGGCTAATTTGTGTGATTAATCACAATTGCTGAAATGTGTACAACATTGAATGTTTTATAATGCAACATTATCACCTCTGTGTGGAGTCTTCAGATAGGCTAAACCCTGCTCACAAGCTGCTTTGAGAATCATCTCCGACCGCCAGATGAATGTAAAGCAGTCAGGGGCGTTAAGACCTCTTTTTTCAATCGGCCAATGATCTTCCAGAGGCCGGGCAGCCCACTGCTCCAGCAGCAGCCTGATGTCATCATGTGTGTTGTGCTACCATGCTGAAACATCATGGCATCACTGCTCTGCACATGCTCATTGGCCAAAAGGTCACTACCCAGGCTGCCTGAGTGTCTATTGGGAGGCCAGCACAGTGCAACCAATTTACAAGGACCAGCTGCAGTTTAGAAAGGTGAGTGGGGAAAGTGGCACAGTTAGCTCACTCTCCCAAGACCTGAGCTACAACATAAAAGCAGCTGAAAACCTTTTTGCTGCTGTCAGCTGTGGCTCAGTGGGTAGCACTCTCGCCTCTGAGTCAGAAGATTGTGGGTTCAAGTCCCATTCCACAAAATAAATCTCGGCTGAAACTCCAGTGCAGTGCTGAGGGAGTGCTGCACTATCGGAAGTGCTGTCTTTCGGATGAGATGTTAAATCGAGGCCCCAATTTCTCTCAGGTGGACGTAAAAGATCCCATGGCACTATTTCGAAGAAGAGCAGGGGAGTTATTCCCAGTGTCCTGGCCAATATTTATCCCTCAATCAACACAACAAAAACTGATTACCTGGTCATTAACACATTGTTGTTTGTGGGAGCTTGCTTGTGCGCAAATTGGCTGCCGCGTTTCCTATAACACTGACAACACTCCAAAAGTACCTCAATGACTGTAAAGCGCTGAGACATCCAGTGGTTGTGAAAGGCCCTATATAAATCCAAGTCTTTCTTTCTTTCTTTCTGTCCTACGATGTGAGCCACAGCATCAATCTCTAACACATTGCTGTACAAATACTTTCAATGCAGTGTTAATATAATCTAAAATTAATGAGTAAGGAAGGGTGTTTGACAGGTTATTGGATAAATGCACCATCTGGTGCCAGATAAAGAGTCACGGAGAGCAGGAATGTCCCAGCTTCCATCTGTCGACTAGCACCTCAGCATCCCCGGGCCGTGAAAGGGAAAACTTGGCTGTGGTTCCCACCTATCCAGTGAGCCCAGCTAGAAAGTGTTCCGTGTGGACTCTGGATGAGAACAGGATCAGGTTCACCCCTTCCCATTGGTGGATTAGACCAGCAACATTAACTGTCCAAGCTCAAGTGTAAAAATGGTCACTTGTGTGAGGTGCAAAAGGGCTGCTGCCACCCATAGCACTGCACCTGATCATCTTCAGGATAGAAAGGAGACCATAAAAAACATCTGCAGCACCGCCTGAGGCCATTCACCTCCACTTGTAAACATAGCAACTTATGTTGCAAAAATACTTTAACATGACAGCACCGGCCCTTTAAAATGAGCAGTATTCTCTGAATAAACTCAGGGGAATGCTCGTCCTCAGTTGGAGATCAGAATTCCATGCACAACAGCTCAAAGGGTTAAGCGTCAATGTTGGTATTACCAGCCAACACGTTCAATAACACAACAATACTGTTATGACGGAAATAGTGTATTGACAATCCCAACATTGGCAGCATGACAACTGCATGGTGCAGTTTGTAATTAAAACCTTATATTTCCACCCCCTGTCACTCGCAAATGGCTTTTTCACATGCATCATCAAACACTGAACATTTTAGTTGAATATTGCTATATCAAGTTGCTTTTAAAAAAACGATTCGCAAAACAACATCTTCCTGAAAAGGCTACATGAGAAAATAAAATGTAGTAATAAGCTTCCCACAAAATGTATGAGTTTTAAAAATATTTGTGTAATTGCTCAAATGAATGCAGAATACTAAATGCCCCTTTGTAACTATTTAAATGCACCTAATTTTGCAGTCGAGTTGGAGATGGTGCAACTCCTGCCTTGGTAATTGTGCTGGCTTAACCCTCAATGCACAATCTTAGGGTTTGCTCCATGGTGCTGCAACTTATTCGGGGAGAATTGCACAGTGGATATCAGTCAGTGAATTCTTGAGACAGCAATATAAAATGTTACTGCTGCAATTTTGACCATTGCAATTATACTGTTTATGTGAAGTTCTGAATATTAGATGGGCTTCATGTACACATACAAAATCGACAGACATGAAAAGAACAGTCGGCCCATCTCACTCCACGACAGCCGGAACATCGTGACCAAACATTTCTTCTCTCCCCCACTTCTCCGCCATGTCATCTCCTAGGAGAGGCAAAACAAAAAGAGAAAAAAGCCCAGTTTTCTGCAATATACAGAAGTATTGTTAATCCCTCCAAAACGATCCTATATGGTAAGGTTATTTTTAGTGATCGTCTGCTTATAGCATATTTCTGAAAATGACATTAACAGCACAGTTTGTATTTTTCCCCCAAATCCCAGTGACACACAAAATGGTTTAAAAATCCTGATTCTGAGCATAGTCATTAAAGCCACATCCTAAGCAAGGCTTTGGAATAAAGGCACAACTGTGGGATAGAAAGCTCTGATGTCTGAGGGTATAGAGTGGCAGTATGTCAGTCTCCACGAATTTCACCACCACTGTGAGCTGATGCCTTCCTTTTAAGACTATAATGTAGCTGCTGAAATGTAATGTTCCAAGTATATCCATCGTTTTAGACTCAGCACACTTTAATAAAATATCACTGCACCGTCTTAAGGACTGTCTGCAGAACTGCTTAAGTCGTAAATTTGAACAAATCCTCCAGCGTTTTTGGGGTAGTCTGCAGCATATGAAAGATGATGTTATGTAAATCAGATATTTTAAAATCAATTTATATGTGGCCAGTTTAGGTCAGAAAGAGATACGACATCCTCAGCAAGGATTTTTTCCCCCACAAAGACTGTTGGTTAGGTCTGATCTGATCATACATTTTCCTCAATAACTCCTATCGGGAAACATACTGATGCCAACTCTATCACTCTTCCTGAATCTGCCAGCATTGTGACTCCCCATTGCAGCTCACTTTTTTTTAAACCCGAACAATGCTACCTGGCCTGTTGAGCACGAGATAACCAGCTACAACTGTAGCACTGTATTTTCTTTTATCTGCGTACTGCCTGAAAATTATCTTCTTTTACTCTATAATTACGCAGTTACAGACAGCGATAAAAAAAAACCTTAACACCGGACCCTCATGAGGTTTCGAAGCCTCATGACAATAAACCTCCCTAATGGACTTAAAATATGAACAGTTCCAGCAAGCAGAACAATTGGGTTGGGAATTGCAATGCACCCATTGGCACAGCACTGCATTCAGGGATTTTTTTTTTTCCCTGAGCTTATCTGTTGTCTTCGTCTTGTGGGAGACGAGATAACAGTAATTCTTCTGGGTACTTTTTGCTACGTGAGCTTTTCCCATGTCTTTCTGGGCTGTTCAGATAAAGGGTGAAGACCGACTAGTGTCATTTTCTTTGTCGAAAATCAATATTCAGCGAAGTTTATCTGACCTACATAGCAGGAAGCACTAATTTTGTCCACGTCAATTGCCTTGATGAATGTTCATAATGCCTAGGGTGTGAGTGCAAGATAAAAGAATTACTGCAAAAAAAAAGTGCCATGAACACAACAAAGCTTTAATGAAATGCACGTTTCTTGATTGTCAAAAGAAATAAATAAATCCCGGCTTGCAGCTGGAGCTCGCTAGAAATGTGCACATTGATTATATATTTTGTAAGGCAGGAAGTAAAACCTTCAGCAGGCCAGTGACTACCAATCAGTTACAGTCCGCAATCAGTGAAGAATGATCGACTGGTCAGCTAGATATTTAACAGTGGTTCCCCCTCATCACCGATTCCCCCACCCCAAGCACCAGGCTGTGAGATGTGTCATAGCTTTTGTGTTGTAGGTAGGGCTGGACAACACTTGTCTTCAGTAACACAGCTCAGATTCACAACTCTCAAATGCAGTGTAAAGGAAAGCAGATACAATTAAAGGAGCTCAACATATATTCTATATGGCATCCTGCGTATAGCATTTTTTTTTAAAGGCTACTTGTACACCTTAAGAACAAACCCTATAAATGAACCTGTAAAGATTACTGGATTGCATAACAATATGACAGGCTTTTACAGGACAAGTCTCGATATTATTTCGCTAAGAATTCCCTGGAAAACCTTACATTCTTTTACGGGTGGAATGTTTGCGATCATGTGGAAACCCCAAGGATCAACACCAGGTATCAATGGGACGAGACATTGCCCAAAAGCAAAGATCCCAAGCTGCACTAGATGCGAGCTGACGAAGCTGGGTGTTTACCCCTTTCAGTGACATCACCACAAAGGACTAAGAAAAAAATTGTGATGCTAATGGCTGCATCAAAGGAACAAAGCTGAGGGTCGGCTTACTAATT
The DNA here is from genome assembly GCF_044704955.1 of Pristiophorus japonicus. Classification (NCBI taxonomy): domain Eukaryota; kingdom Metazoa; phylum Chordata; class Chondrichthyes; family Pristiophoridae; genus Pristiophorus; species Pristiophorus japonicus. The sequence goes on along the minus strand of NC_091984.1, from coordinate 197,312,317 downwards.
AGAGAAATTAGCCATTAATTTTTCTTTATTTCCATTCAGCTTAACCAGTTGGCACTTCATTTATTTAAATGTTGTTTTTTTCTCGTTAATTTCTTTCTCTTTTTCCCCCCCCCCCCTTTCAATTATTTATTCCCGGGCTTTTCTTCAGTATTAATTGCCAGTGATTCCTTACAAAACAAGATAAGTTTTCAGGTGCCTAAAATTAGAACTTGGCACAGAATTATTTAGCAACACAAGATCATGGATATATATTTTGATCAAAATTCATCTTACAAAGTACAAAGAACATGAATATAAGAGTCTGTTAATAGATATCTCTATCAGACCCAGTTAGTTACGGGAGATTATGTTAATGTATCCCTACCTGTGCTTCTGAAAGAAAGTACATGAAATGATGATTAATTGTTCAAAACTATTATTCTGTTCAGTCGGGTTGCATTTGAGGAGCAAGCAGCTGTATGAAAATATTGACTACTGTTTAGATGCTCATGCATTTATCCGTGTAGGTAATTGCTCAAATACAACTGCATTAACGAATACTAAATAGGCCCACTGAGGTGTCCTTCAGTGATTATTTCAGCCTAAATCTTCAGCTGTCATTCAGCTTTTGCACATCATATATTAAATCCCCGTGACCTATGACATTACCCATGAACCCCCCCCTTTTTTGTTCCTTCTCTAAATCTTTATCACGGAGGCTCTGACATCAACTTGCTCTGTTGCACAGGATTTAGGGAAGTGTGCGTTGGTCAATCCGTGCTGAATAAAATCTTTCCTCAGTGTGAGCCTGCGATAATCTTCAAGGCTCAGGCTCCCCTAAATGAGGTGCAAAAACCTCCAGTTGGATTATCTTCATTTCCATATGGAAGATGGTGTACAACAGTTCAAAATTAAATCACAGATTTGCAGACCGTTTTGCTTACATGGCTAATGCCCTTTAGAAAAGTTTCCACAGGGAAATAAAAAAAATCATGTTCAAACAGTTTTAAATAAAGCTTTACATTAAATCATTCAAGGAAGTAGTAACCTAAAAAAAGGTTGATTTAACAAAGAAAAAAAAAACATAATCTTAAAGAAATGAATCTATGTTGTGAAGAAAAGGAACAAAAATAAAAAAAATATGATGTAATCCTTTAAGACCATTAACCCTTGAAGAAAAATTGGTGCCAATAATGATGAGGCAAGGGTGACTTTCAAGATAAATCATTATTACCCCAGCTAGTGACGCTAAAAGTCTAATACATCTCCAAAATAATGACTCATGAAACATTCTGGTAAAATCCATTGAGGAATCCAGGAATATTCCACAGAGCAGTTTACTTTCTGCCTTTTGAAGTATGGAGTAAAAATTCAAACCAAAATCAAAAGTGGTATAAAATTACATTTCAAAAATCCACATATGTGAAATGTTGGATACATGCCGCTCATTTATAATATTAATCTTTAAAAGGACAGAAAGTCTTTATTTTTGGTATTATGTTAAAAAAAACATTGCAGTCGCAGGGGTAAAGCTCTGAATAAACAGCGTGTTTCTAGTCATGGCACCTACAGTAATTGCAATCTTTAAAACCATAAACAGGCTGCCAGACACCATGGTGTTGATGGATCACACAGGCTGATTTAGCAAGTTCCAGTTTATGTGGAAAGATTTCACGCAATTGATGCACTCCCAGAACTAAACTTTCCAAAAGGAATTCTGCAATGGAATTCTTATTTTTATCCATTAGTTCAGCGAGCTTAAAGGCCACCTACAATGTTTTTGCAAATCTTTAAAAAAAAAATCAGTTCAAAGATAAGTTTTACCTTTATTTCATCTCTTTAACAAAACGTTTTAGAATATGTGGGTCCATAAATGGAGATAGTCCAAAATATATAACATTAAGTAGGTAGAGCAAATTTTAGAAATGATATTAATTTCTTCACACAGAAACACTTCATATTACAGGAATAACATTGAACCTTGTGATGGTTTCTATGCACAAATACAGATGCAGACAAATTCATATCATTCAGCTTATGATACTGCAAAAACAACATAGTCGCATAGAAATAAAGGAGTCAAACTTAACTTTCCGATGATTGAATCAAACTTTTATTTTTTTAAGGAGCAAATTATCATACTTTATTGAAGAATGCCTGCACTTTCTCAACTGATCTTTCTACAAGCAAAGCTAGGCTTATGTTCTGCAGCCCGACCAAGAATGCAGGGCAATAATTCCTTGTAACCATAAAGGAACACACACATGCACTTTAGCAGCAGAATAATACATTGGGCCCAATTTTCCAGAGGGGTCGCAATGAGCTGCCACCTCAGCTTCAGCAGGAGTCTAGCAGAACTCTCCGGAAAAAATCAGAGGCCTTTTTGGGCCAGGTCCCCACCCATTCGAGAATTTTCCGATGAACTCATAACAGGCAGAGTCTCCGTCCACCCCTCACAAGGCCAATGACAATAGGGACAGGCCCGGGGTGGAGCCTGGAGCGATACACCCAACATGAGGAGTTCCCGCTTCCCTGACTCAGTCAGGACGTGGCACATCACAGGACACTGGTCCCCCCCAGTAAGATGAAGCAAGTGGGCCTCACCAGGTGAAGGTTCAGGCCAGGGGGACAGCCTGAACCCATGAAGAATGGAAAAGTAATTAAAAAAAAATGGGATTGGTTCCCTTACTATGGGGACCTCTGATAAACGCGCATTTTGTCAGTCACACTTTGGGCATTAAAATTTTCCACATGCAAATTTATATGCCACATTTGCACATGATTGGCTCAAAGAGTATATTCATAAACCAGTGAGAAATCACAACAGAATCATTAGCATACTTACCAAGTTACTATTCACATACCGTGCCAGCATTTATTATTTGTATGCCTCATCACTCCTGTCCAATAATGGATAAATACTGACAATACTAAAAGGTGGCAAGCCATTATTAGCAGCACTCAGTGTAACTGGAATGAGGGAGGTTTGAATTTAAATAAAAACAAGATTCAAACACAATTATTCAACAGAACCTTTGATTGATACTGGGAACCAAGATATTTGGTAGTATTAACGTGCGTAGCGTAAAATCGACTACACGATGTGTTTCCACCTTGGGGTACCTTGCCAAGGTCAAAGCGGACCTGCTGTTCTTGCAGGAATGCGGTCTGCTGCACTTCAGCAGTTACCGGCAGTGGTCACGATGGTGGGCCCATGGACCGTCCATATGGTCAGGGGGCAATGACAGCCGGGCTTCCGGCCTGGGCATTCTGCTGCGGGGAGGCCACTTCACCATCACCGAAGTTAAGGAGGTGGTGGGCGGCCGCCTCCTCGTAGCAGACGTAAGGTACAAAAACTCCCCTCTCAGATTAATTAAGGTTTACGCCCCAGCTGTGAAGAACGAGAGGCTGGCCCTCTTCCAGCAGCTCCCACTGCTACTGGCAATGTCCAGGCCGGTTATTCTGGGCGGTGACTTTAACTGCATCATCGATGCAGCTGGACGATCCAGCAGAGCCGACAGCAAACTGGATGCCACGTCCAAACTCCTGATGGATGCGGTAAAAGATGCCAAGCTGTGCGACGTCTTCAGCAACCCTGCAGATGGAACACCACGCAGATACACCTGGTCGAGACCAGACGGGTCCGTCCGTTCCAGAATTGACTTCCTGTTTGTGTCCCACACGCTCAAGGTCAGATCCACCGACGTCACACCGGTGTTCTTCTCTGACCACTGCCTCCTACTGGCTGACTGTCGCCCACAGGAAAACCAGAAAGTTGGCAGAGGGATATGGAAGCTGAACGTGAAACTGTTGACTCCGGAAAACGTTGAGGAACTCAAGAGGGATTACAAAGATTGGAGAACCGTAAAACCCCTCTGCGATTCCCCGATGCACTGGTGGGAAACAATCAAGATGAACATCAAGAGGTTCTTCATCCTCAAAGGTGTTCAGGAGGCGAGAGGGAGACAGAGGGAATTGTCCCAACTCCAGACGAATATGCAAAACCTGCTCCTGCTGCAGTCGATGGGGGTCGATGTCGCGGAGGAACTAGAAGAGGTGAAGGGCCAGCAAGCCTCGCTCTTTGCCTCAGAGTCCTCCAAAATCATCTTCCGCTCCAGAGTCCGCTCCGTCGAGCAGGATGAGACATGCTCGCGCTTCTTCTTCCAAAAGGTACACAGGGGGAGCTCTGTGATCACCAGCCTAAAGGAAGAAGATGGTTCTGTGACGTCTTCGCAGCCTGACATGCTGAGGATCAGCAAATCCTTCTATGCCAGGCTGTACGACGTCAAGCCCACAGACCGCGCGGCCTCCCAGTCTTTCCTGTCGTCTATTTCGGAGGTCTTAGACGACGGCAAGCGAGAGAGTCTGGACCACCCGCTAACTCTGGACGAGCTGACAAAGGCCGTCCGGTCCTTCGAGACGAATAAAACTCCCGGAAGCGACGGCTTACCGGTCAAGTTGTACTCGGCTCTGTGGGACTGGATAGGCCCAGACCTGCTGGAAGTGTACGGGGGTAAGCTTCTGGCTGGCAGCATGTCAGAATCGATGAGGAAAGGCATCATCACCCTCATCTACAAGCAGAAGGGGGAGAGGGAGAAAATCAAAAACTGGCGGCCCATTTCGCTGCTCAATGTGGACTACAAGATCCTGTCAAAGGTCATCGCCAACAGGGTCAAGTCTGCCATTGAGCTGGTGATTCACCCGGACCAGACCTGCGCTGTCCCCGGCAGGAAGATCTCTGATAGCCTCGCGCTACTCAGGGATGCGATCGCCTACGTGCGGGACAGGAGGGTGGACACCTGCTTAATCAGCTTAGACCAGGAGAAAGCCTTTGACAGGATATCGCACACGTACCTGATGGACGTGCTCTCCAAAATGTGGTTTGGGGAGGGTATCTGCAATTGGGTCAAACTGCTCTACACAGATATCAGTAGTGCAGTCCTAATCAACGGGTGGGAAACTCAAAGCTTTCCAATCAGATCTGGAGTCAGGCAAGGATGTCCTCTCTCGTCTGTCTTGTTTGTGTGTTGTATCGAGCCCTTTGCCGAGTCCATCAGGAAGGATGCGGGTATCAGAGGGGTGACGATCCCAGGCAGCGGAGGCGCTCAGGTCAAGACCTCCCTGTACATGGACGACGTCGCCGTCTTTTGCTCGGATCCGCAGTCGGTCTGGCCACGCTGCCGCGAAAAGCCTCCACCAGTTGGACCATGCCTGTCCACCTGTCCTTCGTGGAAAAGTTTTTCAAAAGAAACCCCTTTGACCACAAGGCCATCAAACAGTGGTCAGCACGTAAGGTCCTGGACGCCCTACGAAAGAACGAGACGGTGGACCCTGTCGGGTGGTTCCCTGAGCGGACTGTCGAACTTGTTTGACAGAACGTCTCATCGCCAGAGCTTACACACAAGCACCAAGACGTAGCTTGGTTGGCGGTGAGGAGGGCCTTACCTGTCAGAACATTCATGCACAGCCGACGCCTCAGCAGCACGGCACGGTGCCCCCGGGCCGGCTGCGGGGCGGACGAGACTGTCACCCATCTCCTTCAGGATTGCGCCTTTGCAATGCAGGTCTGGAAAGAGATGCAGTGGTTGCTGTCGAGGTTCATCCCAAGCAGCTCCGTAACACAGGACTCTGTGCTCTACGGGCTGTTCCCAGGGACACACACCGAGGCAGACATCACCTGCTGCAGGAGGGCCATCAACTCGGTCAAAGACGCTCTTTGGTCTTGCCGAAACTGGCTGGTTTTCCAGGAGATGACCATGTCCGCATGTTGCAGACTGGCGCAATCCAAGATCCAGGAATACGTGCTGAGGGACGCACTGAAAATTGGTGCAGTCGCCGCAAAGGCACGGTGGGGAAGGGCCACAGTTTAAAGCCCTTCTGCCACAGAAAACCCGGGGGCAGGAATCAGTGCAAAACCCCCTCGGGCTGTATTTGTAATTTACTCTTTGTGTACATAGAGCACCAAATCTGTAAACACCAATGTCGTGCCATGTACAATGCAAGGTGTGTTACGAAATGCATGTTTGAAAAGAAAAATGTAAATATACCGTCACCCATTCCGGGCACTGTATTGTAACACATGAAATGTAATTTGTGTGAATGTACCACAATGTATCCCGTTTATTGTACCAAATCGCACTTGAACTGAAAAACAAGAAATGTAACGAACGGAACTGCCGTCAGCACCCAGATGTATTGTATGGGATTGCTGACCGCAGCGAAATGTACTGAAATGCCATTGAATGTACTGTACAGATTTTTTTTATGAATAAAGTATATTTTGAAATAAAAAAAAAATTAAAAAAATTGGTATGGAAGAATGTTGCAAACTGGTGCCATCTTCTTGTTGGCTTTGTATTTCTTACTCCTCACTAAAAGAGCTGTGCCCTCATGAGATAGTCTGCTTATTTGGTATTCTAGGCAAGGAGTTACTGTGATCACTTTCTTTTCAGGAAATTTTTGAAAAAAGGGGCCGAAATTGGCTTTGGCCCCAGTTGGGGGCGGTAACCTTTCCGAGGCTGGACATGCTGCGCCCGCCATAGAAGCTCCGTCCCAGAAGTGAAATTAGGGTTACTGACCCTCACAGGAAGTGGAGTGCAATGTCGCACGCTCCACGGCCTCTCCGCATAGCGCTGATGTGTTTCAATGCCCCTTCCTTTCCGTTAAGCAGAGGGCTGCTGCAAACTCTGCAGGCCTTTTGATGAACCTCCACTGGGTCACCGGGGATGCAGGGTGCCGTGGCTGTAGCCCGGCACAGAAACGGAGTGCCGGGTTGCACAATCACAGCCCAGACTCCACGACATCAGTGGACATCGGCCTGACCAGTGAGTCGGACAAAAAAGAAAATGGCGGCGCATGGCGCTGCACATCTCCCCTTTGAAGTGGAGGGTAGCCAATGTAACCCCACCTTTTAAAAAAGGAGGGAGAGAGAAAACAGGGAATTATAGACCGATCAGCCTGACATCAGTAGTGGGTAGAATGACGGAATCAATTATTAAGGATATCATAGCAGCGCATTTGGAAAGAGGTGACATGATAGGTACATGGAGTATTGTGTACAGTTTTGGTCTCCTAACTTGAGGAAGGACATTCTTGCTATTGAGGGAGTGCAGCGAAGGTTCACCAGACTGATTCCCGGGATGGCGGGACTGACATATCAAGAAAGACTAGATCAACTGGGCTTGTATTCACTGGAGTTCAGAAAAATGAGAGGGGATCTCATAGAAACGTTTAAAATTCTGACAGGTTTAGACAGGTTAGATGCAGGAAGAATGTTCCCAATGTTGGGGAAGTCCAGAACCAGGGGTCACAGTCTAAGGATAAGGGGTAAGCCATTTAGGACCGAGATGAGGAGAAACTTCTTCACCCAGAGAGTGGTGAACCTGTGGAATTCTCTACCACAGAAAGTTGTTGAGGCCAATTCACTAAATATATTCAAAAAGGAGTTAGATGTAGTTCTTACGACTAGAGGAATCAAGGGGTATGGCGAGAAAGCAGGAAAGGGGTACTGAAGTTCCATGTTCAGCCATGAACTCATTGAATGGCGGTGCAGGCTCGAAGGGCCGAATGGCCTATTCGTGCACCTATTTTCTATGTTTCTATATTTAACATTCGCCCCACGAGCAGAGTGCAGCCCAGCTTGCAACCCACGGGGCTAGCGCTGACTTCTACATGGCAGCCTTACGGGGCACTGCCCAATTTCTGCCATGGGGTGAACAGGCATTGCTGTGCACGGCGATGACATCATGAAGAAAATATTATAAGGCAAAATTTTAATATTTAAAGCTGTGTATCAAATTAAAACTAAAGCTTTTGGTAAAAACAACGGGAGCAAAATTGTCCTGCGTCCCGATTGGGGGTGGTAACTGTAATAGAGCTCCATCTAGTGGACTACTGTGGTAATGCAACTCCTGATGTATAATAATAAAAGCATCATGTGACAAGGTCACATGACAAGTTCCTCTTGCGCCATCTTGTGTGTACTGTGTTTAATGATGTCGTAACGAATATATCACATTGGCGAATGAGGATGGGATAATCAGATACCCTAGTTAAAATTTGTGTTGGTGGATGATTCCTGCCAACCAACAGAGAGACTATGAGAGGTTCTTTGTTTTGCAGCACATCTAAAAATCCAAGTTTAATTACAAGCACACTTGGCTGAACTGAAGAGTCCAGATGGGCTTGCCTATGAGAATAATAGAGCGCTTGGGTGTGTTCCATCGTGACCAAGACACAGTTGAAGTGTATGCGGAGTGGCTAGAAATGTTGTTCACCACAAATAGTATCGTTGACGTCCCTGATGAAAACCGTAACCGGGTGGTTTTAGAAAACAAAATTCTTGACTGAAGCAGGCCCCGAGGTGTATGAAACCTTGAAAAATGTGCTTGTTCAAGTCAAGCCAAAGGACACGCCACTGAAGGAGAACAGCACTATAGTCCTCAGCTCCTGGAAATTGCTGAAAGTTATCATTTTGGAACACGAGATCAATTACATGACAAGAGTATCAGTGAGTGCATTGTAGCTTTAAAAAAGCTATCTATTCTATGTCATTTCGAAAACTTCCAGGACCGAGCATTGCGTGATCGCTTTGTTTGTGAGATGAAAAATGAACAAATCAGAAGGAAGTTGTTGACAACCCCTAACTTGACTTTTGATTTAACTTGTCAGACAGCTATGTCGATGGATATGGCCAACCAGTACTCCCGAGAATTTCACGCGATGTCCAGTCATCAGACAACCAAGGTGAATCACCTGCAGGTTAAAGGTAAAAGGCAGTTGATCCCCAAGGCCTCAGGAATTGGCCAAGGTAACACTGCATTGAAGTCGGTGTCTGGGCCAACACATTGCTCAAAGCTGTCCATATGTGACAGCAGAATGTTTCTACTGCAAGAAAACTGGGCATCTTGCAAAGGCATGCCGACAGAAGAGTAAACCAACTTTCAAGGCTATAAGTAGAAATCACCAGACGCTACATAGCATTGAAGAGAAGCAACAGGACGAGGAAGTTCTGGAGATACATGTCATCAGGAGCACGAGAGTATCTAACAACGATTCGCGATATATCATCATTCAAGTAGACGTTGCAGGAACCAGGATACCCATGGAAATCAGAACTGGTGCATCCGTGAGAGTAGTACCGGAATCACTATAGCTCGAAGAGTTAAGTGCTCCAATGGAGAAATCGAAGATTCTTCTGTGAGGCTTCTCAGGAGAGTAAATCCCTGTGGTAGGATGTATCACTGCACCGGTGAAATACAAAAGATCGGTTTCAGAGCGTGCCTCTCTTAGTAGTGGCAGGAGACAAGCCTGCCTTAATAGGTCAAAATTGGTTGGGATCACTGAAGCTGGATTGGAATGAGATTTTTCATGCTGAAACGAGATTTTCATCGAAGGATTTTTTCATCGAACAGTATCCAATGATGTTCCATTAAATAGGCAGTCCGATCCAAGGCTTCAAGGTGAGTGTCAGAGTGCAGAAGGACGCAAAACCAATTTACTGCGAGCCACGTTCCGTACCATACGGAATCTAGGAGAAAGTTGAGCAAGAACTCAAAAGACTAGAAACTGAGAAAATGATCTCTAGGGTAGATCTAATAATTGAGCTGCACCCATTGTTGTTGTATCTAAGTCAGATGGTACGGTAAGGTTGTACGGTGATGATAAAGTAACCGTAAACCAGGTTCAAGAGGGTAATCTACCCAATACATTGCCAAATATAGAAGATTTGTTCACAATGCTGACAGGTGGTCAGATTTTCTCAAAGTTAGATCTCACAAATGCCTACTTACAATTTGAACTAGATGAGGAGTCCAAGTCATGCTTGACTATAAATACTCATCTAGGCCTATATCAATTTAATAGGCTACCATTTGGAGTGTCTTCCACCCCTGCCATATTCCAAGGGGCGATGAACCAGATTCTGCAAGGCATTGAAGGGGTAGTATGTTATTTAGATGACATACTCATTTGAGCACCAATCAAGTAAATCCATAATAACATGTTGAATGAAGTGTTCAAATGGCTAGAGAAGCACAGAGTACAAGTGACTGCTCACAAGTGTGAGTTATTTCAAAACTCAGTGGAATACTTAGGGCACAAAGTAGACAAAGACAGTTTATATCCATCCAAGGGAAAGCTGGATGCAATCAGAAATGCACCCACTCCCAAGAATGTCACTGAACTTCGATCATTTTTGGGTCTTTTGAACTATTATGGGAAGTTCCTACCAAATTTGGCTACAGTATTACATCCATTGAATAAGCTGTTGAAAAAACAGGTCCATTGGAAGTGGTCAGATGAATATAAAAGCCATTGGTAGAGAGTACCATGTTAGTTCATTATGACGTATCTAAGGAGATCTAGCTGGCATGTGATGCCTCTCCATATGGATTTGGGGCAGTGATCTCTCATGTACTGCATAGTGGGGAGGAGAGACCAATTGCTTTTGTTTCATGTACTCTCAGTGCCAGTAAGCGTAATTATGCGCAAATCGAAAGAGAAGCTTTCGCAATGATTTTTGGGGTCAAGAAGTTCCATAAATACTTGTATGGTCGTAAGTTTACCGTCGTTGCTGACCATAAGCCCCTGACAGCAATCCTCCATCCAAAGTTCCCAGTTCCAACCTTAGCTGCAGCCTAAATGCAGAGATGGGCTTTGATTTTGTCAGCATATATATATTGAGTACAGACGATCAGTTGATCACAGTAATGCTGATGTTGTGTCCAGGTTGCCATTCCCATCACAAGTTACACACAATAGAGAATAAATGTTCTATTTCTCATACATTGATGAACTGCCAGTCACAGCTGAAGAGATTGGTAGAGCAACCAAACGTGACCCAGTTATGTCAAAGGTATATGATTACATAGCAAATGGCTGGCCAAACCAGGTATCAGGGAAGATATTCATCCATACTTCATTCATATGAATGAATTGTCAGTGGATAAAGATTGTATCATGTGAGGTGCAAGAGTAGTTATCACAAATAAGTTCAGGGTCCAAATTGTTGGGAGATCTTCATGACCAGCATCTGGGAATGAGCATGACCAAGAGTTTTGCATGCAGTTACTTATACCACCCTGCTTCAAGTGGTGCAGCAGAGCACACAGTACAAATTGTAAAACGTACCCTCATCAAGCAAATGTTGGATACAAAGCCAAAGAAACGGCAGTGGTCGTTGGACCACAAGCTGGCAAATTTTCTAATTACTTATTGTAATACTCCTCATATAACTACTGGTAGAACACCAACAGCGTTGTTTCTCAAAACGACAGCCACCAGGTTCTTGTTGTTAAAGCCAAACTTGGCACAATCAGTAGAAAATAAACAATTAAACAGAAAGAGAATCATGATAGAGGTAGAGTAAGAGAGAGAAGTGTGAATTTGAATCAGAAGGTGAGAGTGAAGAACCATCACCATAAATGATTAAAGTGGTTACCGGGAAGAATAGAGAAGATACATGGTCCTCGCACATATTTGGTCAAGATGTTTGATTATGGACAGGTTAGGTTTGTTCACATTGATCATATTTTATCTGCGGATGTGGAAGAAGCTAACAGTTGGAATGATTTGATTATTTCTGATGAGTCGGATAGTCTTGTTACAAGTAGAGTACCAGTAGCAAATCCTTTATCAGATGTACTAGAAACAAGTCCAAGAGAAAGTCAGAATTTAGGTCTGAGTCTGAGTCAGGTAGACAAACAGTTGTAGAGAGTCAAAATGTAAATCAAGGGTTGCCCTTGGAGACAAATTCTCCTCAGGCTCAGCCTAGAATGAGTCTAAGTTCAACACCAAATTTGAAAAGTTCTGTTCGAGAGCGAAGGTATCCTCTTCGAAACAGAAAACAAGTGGTTAAGTTTTATTTGTAAATATGGAAAAATAAGTCCATATCTTTTGTTGTGTATAATCATGCAAGTTATGTATGATGATTATTTTATTCTGATTACTTCTTCATTAAGGAGGGAGAAGTGTAATCAAGCTCCCTCTAATGGACTACTGCTCCACCTGGTGGACTCATGTGGTAATGCAACTCCTGATGTATAATAATAAAAGCATTATGTGACAAGATCACATGACAAGTTCCTGTAGAGCCATTTTGTGTGTAGTGTGCTTAATGATGTCGCAACGAATATATCATAGTAACCTCCCGCGACTGGGAACTATAGCGCCCAGCGCGAAAGTCCCGCCCTCGCCGCAGAATTGCACTTACTGCCCCTGAATGGAAGCGGAGCACAATCTCGTGCGCTCCACTTCCTTTGGGGGCAGTAACCCATGCGCTACTGGGTTGGGGAGTCAAGCACTGCGCGGATGCGTTTCAACACCCCTTCCTCTTCAATTAATGGGTAAGGCCGCTGCACACTCTGCACGGCCTCTGATGGCCTCCACCGGGCCACCAGGGCAGCGTGCGACCAGGCCAGCAGCCCGGCACCCAAGACGGAGTGCTGGGCTGCCCGATGGTGGCCCGGACCAAGCTAGGGCCACCATCGTCAAGCTGAGTTGAGAGTCGGCTGATAAAAAAAATATGACGGAACGGGACACTGCTGCCCTTCCCTTTAATCACCGCCCCGAGAGCAGGTATCAGTCAGCTTCACGACCCGCGAAGATGGCGTTGACATCCGCTTACACCACCCTCACCACTGCCAGGCAATTTCCTCTGTGGGGGGGGGAGGGATTGCCACACATGGCGATGATGTTATCGCCGGTTGTGTGGCAGCATGGGGAGGCAATTTCCTGGGTCGCTATAGCACCCCTCTCCCCTGGGCGAGAACTGTCTTGGGACCCGTTAGCAGCTCCTTGAGGTTCTCTCTCACCCTGGCCATTCCCCCTGGTACAACCCTCATCTTCGCTCCCACAAGTCCAAGAGGCGCAAACTTGAATGGATGTGGTGGCAACTAGTTTAGCCATTCACCACCAGGTCTGGCTGGACCACGTAAAGCATAATTGGGTCCTACTCTTGTCTGCCAAAATTGCTCACTCTTCCTGGATCATTCTGGAATGCAAAAATAACCCCAGGCTACTATTCTCTACTGCTAACCATCTTCTTAAACCCCTCTCCCTTGTCTCCACCACATTACCTTCAACAGCAAGTGCAAGGAGCTCATGGACTTCATTATCTCAAAGATTGAGACCATTCGATCATCTGCCTCTGCCTCTTCCCTTCCTTCCCCTAGCCCACTGGGCCAAACTTCCTCTGAGGCTCCCCCCTGCCCTTGCCCTGAACTCGCATCTTTCTCCAGTTTCCCTCTCATCTCCCCTAGTGACCTCTCCACGCTCATCTTGTCCATGAGACCCACTTCCTGCTCCCTTGATCCTATACCCACTAAACTGCTGACCACCGAACTTCCTTTTCTGTTGTTAGCTGACATTGAAAACGTTCTCTCTCCTCAGGTACTGTCACCCTCTCCTTCAAATCGGCTGTCATCACCCCTCTCCTCAAAAATCCAACCCTTGACCCCACAGTGCATGCGAGCTACTGCCCCCTCTCCAACCTGCCTTTCCTCTCCAAAGTCCTTGAACATGTTGTTGCCTCCCAAATCCGTAACCATCTTTCCCAGAACTCCATGTTTGAGTCCCTTCAATCTGGTTTCCACCCCTGCCACAATATCGAAAGGGCTCTCATCAAAGTCACAAATGACATCCTTTGTGACTGTGACAAATGTAAACTATCCCTCCTTGTCTTTGTCGACCTGTCTGCAGCCTTTGACATGGTTAACGACTTTATCCTCCTCCAACGTCTCTCCATCATCATCCAACTGGGTGGGACTGCATTCGCCTGGTTCCATTCTTATCTCTCTAACCATAGCCAGAAAATCACCTGCAATGACTCTCTTCCCGCCCCCGCATCGTTACCTCTGGTGTCCCCCAAGGATCTATCCTTGGCCCCCTCCGATTTCTCATCTATATGCTGCCATTTGCCGACATCATCCGAAAACACGGCATCAGTTTCCACATGTACGCTGACAACACCAACAACCACCTCACCACCACTTCTCTCGACCCCTCCATAGTCACTAAATTGACAGACTGCTTGTCTGACATCCAGTACTGGATGAGCAGAAATTTTTCCAATTAAATATTGGGAAGACCGAAGCCTCGCAACCTAGGCGTCATATTTGACCCTGCAATGAGCTTCCGGCAGCATAACTAAAACCGCCTATTTCCACCTCCCTAACATCGCCCGTCTCCACCCCTGCCTCAGCTCATCTGCTGCTTAAATCTTCATCCATGCCTTTGTTACCTCTAGACGTGACTACTCCAACACACTTCTGACTGGCCTCTCGCATTCTACCCTACATAAACTTGAGGTCATCCAAAACTAGGCTGCTCGTGTCCTAACTCGCACCAAGTCCCACTCACCCATCATCATCATCATAGGTAGTCCCTCGGAATCGAGGAAGACTTGCTTCCACTCCTGAAGTGAGTTCTTTGGTGGCTGAACAGTGCAGTATGAGAGCCACAGACTCTGTCACAGGTGGGACAGATAGTTGTTGAGGGAAAGGGTGGGTGGGACTGGTTTGCCGCATGCTCTTTCCACTGTCTGCGCTTGATTTCTGCATGCTCTCGGCGTTGAGACTCGAGGAGCTCAGCGCCCTCTCGAATGCACTTCCTCCACTTAGGGCGGTCTTGGGCCAGGGACTCCCAGGTGTCAGTGGGGATGTTGCACTTTATCAGGGAGGCTTTGAGGGTGTCCTTGTAGCATTTCCGCTGCCCACCTTTGGCTCATTTGCCGTAAAGGAGCTCTGAGTAGAGCACTTGCTTTGAGAGTCTCGTGTCTGGCATGCGGACTATGTGGCCTGCTTAGCGGAGCTGATCGAGTGTGGTCAGTGCTTCAATGCTGGGGATGTTTGCCTGAATGAGGACGCTGATGTTGGTGTGCCTATCCTCCCAGGGGATTTGTAGGATCTTGCGGAGACATCGTTGGTGATATTTCTCCAGCGACTTGAGGAGTCTACTGTACATGGTCCATGTCTCTGAGCCTTACAGAAGGGCAGGTATTACTACAGCTCTGTAGACCATGAGCTTGGTGTCAGTTTTGAGGGCCTGGTCTTCAAACACCCTTGTCGTCAGGCGGCCGAAGGCTGCACTAATGCACTGGAGGCGGTGTTGGATCTTGTTGTCGATGCCTGATCTTGTTGATAGGAGGCTCCAAGATATGGGAAGTGGTCCACGGTGTCCATAGCCGCGCCATGGATCTTGATGACCGGGGGCGGGGGGGGGGGGGGTGTTGTGGCAGTGCCGTGCGGTGAGGACAGGCTGGTGGACCCATCAGACCTGTGCTCGCAGACCTACATTGGCTCCCAGTTAAGCAATGCCTGGATTTCAAAATTCTCATCCTTGTTTACAAATCCCTTCATGACCTTGCCCCTCCCTATCTCTGTAATCTCCTTCAGCCTCACAACCCCCGAGATGTCTGCGCTCCTCAAATTCTATCCTTTTGAGCATCCCTGATTATAACTGCTCAACCATCAGTGGCCGTGTCTTCAGCTGCCTGGGCCCTAAGCTCTGGAACTCCCTTCCTAAACCTCTCCATCTCTCTTTCCTCCTTTAAGATGCTCCGTAAAACCTACTTCTTTGACCAAGCTTTTGGTCACCTGCTGTAATTTCTTCTTATGTGGCTCGATATCAAATTTATTTTAATTTTTTTTTGTCTTATAACATTCCTGTGTAGGGGCCTTGGGATGTTTTATTGTGTTAAAGGCACTATATAAATAACATTGTTTTTGTTGTTGTATAAAAAGAGGCAATTTTGCCCCCAGTGAACCATAACCTGGTTCATGTGGTTTAATGACATAGTGCAAAGTAAATGTACATTTTTATATTCGAATATCTGTTACTTTTGGTTTCCGAAGGACTGGCCATTTGACATTGTAATTTTCAGTGATGGCCTGGCCTCACTGCAACCATCTTTGTTATGTCTGTAGATGCTCTGATAATGACTCCACAAGGCAATGTGTTGTACTTGAACTGTAGTGACCTTAGTCCTTTATTGATGACTCCAGAGTGAGGATCACACATGGTGACCTGCCTTTTATACTAGGCCAGGCACATCTGTATAGGTAACCTGCAAGTCTCCCAATGCGGTGTCCTCTGGTGACACACCTTGTAATAGTGTAATAGTAGGATACATGACATCACTCTCCACCAAGCCTTTCGTGCAAATCGCCTCTGCATTGACTGTGCTCTGGGCTTAGCTCTATCTGGTTGATCCTTGGCAGGTCGTTTCTATCTTGGGTGAATGGTTGCTATTTCGTTGGCAGTAGAGTGCTGGTGGTTACTGTTCGTGTGTGTCCATGTCCACTCCATTCTCTCACCCCACATATAGATTATGCCGGAGGCTCATTACATTCATATACATTCAAGTCCAGAAAAACAAGTTAGCATTACATTTGTGGTTCAGTTGTGAGGCAAGTGCATTCGACTGGTGAGATACATTATCGATACATACTGGGTGGGGATCGGTAACCGGTGCATAAGGACAAGCTAGTTCCAGAACTGCTGGATGGGGTCCAGGCAGTCTGGTGGTGGCACGGTGCCCAGTGCTGGCAGTGGGAACCCGGTTGGCTCAAGTTACCTGCTCTCGGGGCTGTTGCCGTTGCTCCTAGCATCGGGCAGGTTCACAGATGCCTGTGACCTCCCTGTCCTTTCTTATTCCCTGGGTCACTGCTGATCCCTGAGGAGCTGTCGTCTAGCAGTGCACAGGGAACTACTGACCCGCTTGCCTGGGCGTTGTTTGGTTTGGGATCCTGGCTGGTCCCGGTCCCCTTTGGGAGAAATGTTGCAGGTGACCCTTCGTTGCCGGGTATGGCCTTCGTGGCGATGGGGTCTGGGAGTTGCGCCTTAGCACAGTTTGCTCTTTCAGGCTTGTGGTGGTTGGTGCCATCGGGTGCCTGAGAAGCGGAGCTGATCAGGGGCAGGGTATCGATACTGGTGCCGTTGCCCTCCTGAGATTGCTTGCTCTGCAGCTCATATGTATTGGCTGCTTGTGGCCACACTCCATGGTGCATAACTCTGGTCCCAGGGACGCAGGCTACTACATTGAGTAGCTCGCTGGACCTGTGTGCTCCCGATGGGTGTCTGCCCGCTGCATTGACTGAGTGCAGTTGAAATCCTACATCGCACAATGTTTCATTACTCATTGTAAGTAACCTGTACCTCCGATCGCGATCGCGCGCTTTTTCTTTGCTTATTGCATGTACATAACGCTGATCATCAATTTCACATCTTACATCTAGCTCACAGTTGCTATTACATTGAGACTCTTCTTTGCTTATTGCATACACATAATTCTGATCATCAATTGCACATTTTACATCTAACTCACAGTAGCTCTTACATTGTTTGAAAATGTGGAACTGTCTCTTTAAGTGTGGTAGGTTGCAGACCTCCTTTAAGAGAGCCTTGCTTTCTTTTCCCCAATCCTCTTCTCCGTTTGGTGCCAAGTGTTGCTCCATCAGCGCTGCACCTCGTGGTCTGGCCGCCGCCATCTTTTGCTTCAGTTCATCACCTCGTGGTTTGGGCGCCATCTTTCCTCCATCCACAATGTTGATTGCGGTGATCCTCTTCTCCCCGGGTTCTGCCACCAAAGCTGGGAAGTCGCCTTTGGATCAGATTTTCTTCCTCCGGAGTCCTGCCACTGGAGCCTGGAAGGTGCGTTCGTGTCGTCACAGCTGGATCATCTCCACGCAGTCTGTGCCTCGGGTGCTGTGCTGGTCTGCTCTCTGGTACCGGGTCCACCATCAAGTGAGGGCTTACTTTGCCTCCGAGGGCTTCAATCGCTGGAGGGATGAAATCTTCCCACTTCCAATGGATCTTCTCCATCCACCTTATTCCGAGTAGCGTTGGTCCATCACCTGCAACAATCCACAGAGGTAACTTTTGCACCGCGCCATCATGGAGTACCTTTACATCCGCACTACCAACGACTGGGATAAGTTCATCATTGTAGGTGTACAGCTTTGCCTAAACTGGAACCAACTTTGGTCGTTCAGCTTGATTGTCCCACAGCCTCTCAAAGGCTTCTTGATTCATTACTGACTGGCTCACCCCAGTGTCTACTTCCATGAAGACTGGAACGCCATTTATCTCGACTTCCATCCTCAACGGGGAACACTCGGTGGTGCAGGTAAACTTGCCATATACTTAATTGTGAGGCTGAGCTGCCTCTCTGCCTATCGTTTCATAATCCATGCTGAATCACGGCCATCTGCAGACTCTTCATCAACACAGTGAGTCATATTTCTCTTACACATTCGCTGGAGGTACCCCTTTGTGCTGCAACCTTTACACACACAGTCTTTAAAACGGCACTGGTGAGCTCTGTGATTCTCTCCACAACGCCAGCATGGAGCGGCTCGACTAGCCCCCCCTTGGCGGACTCTGAGTTAAGGGACTTGAGGACCTGTTCTCTCTCCCCGATAAGGTTCGCGTTCTACAGTCCAGCCTCTAAAAGGCACCACTCTGTGCATAGTACTTGCCGGGTTTGAGTCCTGAGGATGAGTCATCTGCCTAGAGCCACAGGTCGAGGTCATGAATGCCTGGCTCACGGAGATGGCCTTCTGCAGTGTGACTATGGTATCTGCAGACAGTAGCTTATGAAGAAGGCCCTCATGGCCGATTCCAATGACAAAAATGTCCCGCAGTGCTTCGGTGAGGTGGGTGCCGAAATCACACGGTGCCGCCAGCCTCCTGAGGTCTGCAGCATATTTCGCGATTTCCTGACCTTTGGGCCGTCGGTGGGTGTAGAACCGTGTCTGGCTGTGAGGATGCTCTCCTTGGGCTTGAGTTGCTCTTGGATCAGCGTTACAAGCTCCTTGTACGTGTTGGTCGTTGTCTTCGCTGGTGCCAGCAAGTCCATGACGAGGCCATAGACGGTGGGCCCACAACTGGTTAGCAGGATAGCTCTGCACTTATCAGCCAGTGTGGCCGCGTTGTCACCTGCCAGGTCGAGCCTCTCCACAAAGGCTTCCCAATCATCACCATCGGCGAACTGCTGCAACGTACCAAGGGTAGCCATTTTTGTGTGAAGGTGGTTGAATTTGTAATTGAGATTGAGGGTGAGGAAGTAGTGTCTTAAACGAGCATACTATGCTTAAACAAAGGGGACTACAGTGGGATGAGGGCAGAGTTGGCTAAAGTAGACTGGAAACACAGACTAAACGGTGGCACAATTGAGGAACAGTGGAGGACTTTTAAGGAGCTCTTTCATAGTGCTCAACAAAAATATATTCCAGTGAAAAAGAAGGGTGGTAAGAGAAGGGATAACCAGCCGTGGATAACCAAGGGAATAAAGGAGAGTATCAAATTAAAAACCAATGCGTATAAGGTGGCCAAGGTTAGTGGGAAAATAGAAGATTGGGAACATTTTAAACGACAGCAAAGAATGACTAAGAAAGCAATAAAGAAAGGAAAGATAGATTACGAAGGTAAACTTGTGCAAAACATAACAACAGATAGTAAAAGCTTTTACAGATATATAAAACGGAAAAGAGTGACTAAAGTAAATGTTGGTCCTTTAGAAGATGAGAAGGGGGATTTAATAATGGGAAATGTGGAAATGGCTGAGACCTTAAACAATTATTTTGCTTCGGTCTTCACAGTGGAAGACACAGAAACTATGCCAGAAATTGCTGGTCACAGGAATCTGGGAAGGGAGGACCTTGAGACAATCACTATCACTAGCAAGGTAGTGCTGGACAGGCTAATGGGACTCAAGGTAGACAAGTCCCCTGGTCCTGATGAAATGCATCCCAGGGTATTAAAAGAGATGGCGGAAGTTAAAGCAGATGCATTCGTTATAATCTACCAAAATTCTCTGGACTCTGGGGAGGTACCAGCGGATTGGAAAGCAGCTAATGTAACGCCTCTGTTTAAAAAAGGGGGCAGACAAAAGGCAGGTAACTATAGGCCAGTTAGTTTAACATCTGTAGTGGGGAAAATGCTTGAAACTATCATTAAGGAAGAAATAGCGGGACATCTGGATAGGAATAGTGCAATCAAGCAGACGCAACATGGATTCATGAAGGGGAAATCATGTGTAACTAATTTACTGGAATTCTTTGAGGATATAACGAGCATGGTGGATAGAGGTGTACCGATGGATGTGATGTATTTAGATTTCCAAAAGGCATTCGATAAGGTGCCACACAAAAGGTTACTGCACAAGATAAAGGTACGCGGGGTCAGTGGAAATGTATTAGCATGGATAGAGAATTGGCTGGCTAACAGAAAGCAGAGAGTCGGGATAAATGGGTCCTTTTCGGGTTGAAAATTGGTTGTTAGTGGTGTGCCACAGGGATTGGTGCTGGGACCACAACTGTTTACAATATACATAGATGACCTGGAAGAGGGGACAGAGTGTAGTGTAACAAAATTTGCAGATGACACAAAGATTAGTGGGAAAGCGGGTTGTGTAGAGAACACAGAGAGGCTGCAAAGAGATTTAGATAGGTTAAGCGAATGGGCTAAGGTTTGGCAGATGGAATACAATGTCGGAAAGTGTGAGGTCATCCACCTTGGGGAAAAAAACAGTAAAAGGGAATATTATTTGAATGGGAAGAAATTACAACATGCTGCGGTGCAGAGGGACCTGCGGTCCTTGTGCATGAATCCCAAAAAGTTAGTTTGCAGGTGCAGCAGGTAATCAGGAAGGCGAATGGAATGTTGGCCTTCATTGCGAGAGGGATGGAGCACAAAAGCAGGGAGGTCCTTCTGCAACTGTATAGGGTATTGGTGAGGCCGCATCTGGAGTACTGCGTGCAGTTTTGGTCACCTTACTTAAGGAAGGATATACTAGCTTTGGAGGGGGTACAGAGACGATTCACTAGGCTGATTCTGGAGATGAGGGGGTTACCTTATGATGATAGATTGAGTAGACTGGGTCTTTACTCGTTGGAGTTCAGAAGGAAGAGTGGTGATCTTATAGAAACATTTAAAATAATGAAAGGGATAGACAAGATAGAGGCAGAGAGGTTGTTTCCACTGGTTGGGGAGACTAGAACTAGGGGGCACAGCCTCAAAATATGGGGGAGCTAATTTAAAACCGAGTTGAGAAGGAATTTCTTCTCCCAGAGGGTTGTGAACCTTTGGAATTCTCTGCCCAAGAACGCAGTTGAGGCTAGCTCATTGAATGTATTCAAGTCACAGATAGATAGATTTTTAACCAATAAGGGAATTAAGGGTTACGGGGAGCGGGCAGGTAAGTGGAGCCGAGTCCACGGCCAGATCAGCCATATTCTTGTTGAATGGCGGAGCAGGCTCGAGGGGCTAGATGGCCTACTCCTGTTCCAAATTCTTATGTTCTTATGTTCTTATGTTCTTATGTAATCTCGTCGCCAATTGTTATGTCTTTAGATGCTCTGATAATGACTCCACGAGGAAATGTGTTGTGCTTGAACTGTAGTGACCTTCGTCCTTTATTGATAACTCCAGAGTGAGGATCATACATGGTGGGCTGCCTTTTATACCTGTACAGGTAACCTGCACGTCTCCCACTGTGGTGCCCTCTGGTGGCACACCTTGTAATAGTGAAATCTGTAACCATGTAGGATACCTGATAATCTTGGTGGCCGAATAAGAGTAACTTTTAGCCACACCTGGCTGATGTCTGTGTCTAATTGTGTGAGAGAATGAGAGAGTAAGAGAGACATGCAATGCCACGGGAGACCTGGGGGGGATGAAATTGCTCAGCGCTCAAGATTGGGGGCGGTAACCCTGCTTGGGGTGGTACTTGTTGCAGCCCGTGCAGAAGTCCCACCCCGGCCATTGAATTGGCCTTACCGTCCCTGAGAGGAAGTGGAGCGCAACCTCACGTGCTCCACTTCCTCTTAGGGCTGGTCCAGTGACGCTAACGGGGCACGATCAGTAGCGCTCTGTGTAGTACTGACGCGTTTCAACGCCCCTTCCCTTTGCTTAAAGGGGAGGGCCGCTGTGCACCCTGCACGGCCTCTGATGACCTCCTCTCGTGCCTCTGCTAACTCCCAGCCGATAAACCCCCCCCGGAGACACTAACAGGCAGCGCAAAAAGGGGCAATTTTGACCCCTTGATAATTAGAATGCTGCAATAGAATCAATAAAATCTTTGAAAATCTTTCAAACCATAAGAGCAAAGATTCAGTCTTGTGTTTATGACATCAAGTGAATTTCTTTTTCTGTTACACATAGAATAACATGTAGGCTGGAGAGGGTTACGCATGGAATAATATGTAAGCTGCAGTATGTTACATATGGGATAACATAAAGGATTGAATGTGTTATATACAGAGCAACACAAGGCTGGAGTGTGTTACAAATAGGCTAACATGTAAGATGGAGTGTATTACATTTGTGTTGTATACACAACAACAGATAGGCTGGAGTACGTTACACTTGTGGAACATGGGCGACACTGGCAAGGCTACATTCAGTGCCCTAAGGTATTAAGAATCATGTGTGGGTGGCAGGTTTCTTTCCCTGAAAGACTTTAGTAAACCAATTGGGTTTTTATGATAATCTGGTAGCTTTCTGGTCAGCCGTGGCTCAGTTAGCAGCAATCACACTTGGGTCAAAAAGTTGTGGGTTCAAATCCTGCTCCTGAGACTTGAACACAAAAATATAGGTTGACACTCCAGTGAAGAACTGAGGGAGTGCTGCACTGTCAGAGGTGCCATCTTTCAGATGAGACGTTACACTGAGGCCCCATCTGCTCTCTCAGGTAGACGCAAAAGATCCCAAGGCATCATTTCGAAGATGAGCAGGGAAGTTATCCCCGGGCTCTTGTTCAATATTTATCCCTCAATCAACGTCACTAAAACAGATTATCTGGCTATTATAACATTTTTGTTTGTGGGAGCTTGCTGTGCACAAATTGGCTGCCGTGTTTCCTACATTACACCAGTGAGTACACTTCCAAAAGAAAAGTGCTTCGTGAGCTGAAAAGCGCTTTGGGACTTCCTGAAATCATGAAAAGTGTTATATAAATGCAGATCTTTATTTCATGGTCATTATCCTGGCACCTGATTCATTCAATTCACTTTCACAAATTGCCGTGATGGGATTTGAATCACAATCGCTGGGTTGCTAGACCAGTATCATAACCACTAAGCTGCCATACAAGCAATATAGGGCAATGTGTAGGCTGGACTGTGTTACGTACAGGATGAAACATAGCAGAGTGTGTTACAAGGCAGGAACCCATTGATGGGTTCAGATCACCCCGAAACTGATTCGTGATCCTGGGCCTCTCCGGGTACCTGTGGGAAGGGCCCATGTAACGCAGGGGCGCATGTGTTTCGCAAGCGTCCCTGGGATCACATGGTCCGGCCCAACCAATAAAAGAAGGAAATCCCCATTCATGCTTATGGGGATTCCGTATGTACGAAATCCCCTTAAGCGTGAATGGGAATACCCCCAAAATACATCTACACATCAAATAAATTTTAAAAACATTACATATTAACTAAATGGCCATTTTATTAAATATTTAAAACAAAATAAATGTAAATGTTTTAAAGGGGTTAAAAATAAACTTAACTTGTTGTACAGATTTTTAATGTATATATCATTGAAAACATTTTTTTAATGTTTTTTTAAACTCTTACGCTGTTTTTACCAGGCATAAGAATTTTGCGGCCGTTCGCTGGACAAATAACCCAACTCTCCGCCCGCGGAGGCCCTTTTCCCGGGGATGCGTTGGATCTCATCAGTTCCGGGTTTTCGTATGCCTAAAGCTGGAACTTATGCGGACCCTACAGGCCCATACGCATCCCATACGCGCCCGTAGGGGCTGCAAATGATGGGTCTATATAAGGAGGTGGAGTACATGCGCTAATTTCCATTTCATTTTTATTTCATCTTTTCGCAATCAGATGTGATGGGATTCATCGAGTTCCATGATTTGATCCAAAATGCTACTTGATCGCATGATTTGAACTGTAGTGATGTTGTGTTTGATTCATTTTATTTTACAAGAAACTAACATAGCCTGTGGTCTTCCAATAGACTACAAGCCAGTGGTTATTATTTATAATGAGATCAAGGGAAGGTTATGCATTGCATTTAGACCTAGTACAAAAATATTACTATATACAAAAAAAGGCTTTAGTTTGATCTTGTACTCAGGCATGATATTCATAAAAAATAACCTCGAGACTCAGAACAAGCTGCAGTGAGGTTTCTCTTGCACAGGTCCAAGGACACCAAGCAGACTACTTTATCATGCAGGAGATGGTTAAGATGCCAACAGCTCTTAAGTGCTTCTTTAGTGGTCCACAAAACCATTTAACAAAAGAAATATTGACTTAAAATATCTTAGAACTTATTAGAAAAAGAATAAGCAACAGATAAATATATAAACTGTACTGGTGATAGCAATGTTGGAATAATATCAGCAGAAAGCACACTCCATCTGTCCCATTGTGTGTCTGCCTGATAGCAATCCTGTAAGTCAGTCACTGGGAATACAAATGCTGTATATATGATATAATATTTCACAATTTCCTGATATAATGAGCTACGTAAGCACATATTTTCTCTCTAATATTCTCTTTTTCATAGCTCAAGACACTGAGCCTTGCTGGGATGTGGTTGCATCAGTACTGTTGCTCCCTGGTATGTTGTACAAATGGCTATCGTCACGTGTGAGCCTAGATGCAGATGCCTTTATTTGTTTTCTGCTTCTAGCTCAATTTTCAGGTGAACAGCGGTGAGGAAACGGGGAAGGATCTGTTGAGCCATTTTAGTGGCTGCCCCATTTCCCGCCGTCATTTCCCGAGGACAACGGTAAATGACGTGGTTACGTCATAGGTCCCATTTCTCAATATTACCGCCTCAGTTGTGGCCAGTCACAGCCTTGCCCATACAAAACAGATGTTGAGCATCGCAAGGCGCTACAGGAAAGTGCAGAAGGAGATTTCAAGGGCCCTGCAGCTACATTGCAAGACTCTATTGAAACTTTATTTCTCACGCTAGTTGGCCGATCTTTTTTTATATCCTTTTGTCACTGCCAACTGCATTAACATCTAAATTTTACTAATTGCTGCGGCTGACATTCTCCCACCCGAAACACCATTTCAGATGGTCTCCCATTGGGGAATTCCCGATTTTTGTGATTTTTGGAGAAAGAGGAGCAAATGATGGAGGTCAGAGAACTGCGTAGCCACAGTTCACCCAGACACTGGTACTTCCACATCAGAATATACGGAAAGGCTTTAATTTGCAGTTGCCCCAGGAGCTGTGCTTCCCCAGCCTGCACTTCCCAAAGGAAACCTGACCGGCAACCCAACAGAGCAGGGAACCTGCCACCCCTGCCTGGTCTGGCCTACATGTGACTCCAGTTCCACAATGCACACTTGGCTGTTAAGGCCCTCTGAAATAGCCCAGCAAGCCAGTCAGTTGTAAAATAGATGAGTAAGAGAAATAGGGGGCAAAACTGCCCTGCGCCCTGATTGGGGGCGGTAACCCGCTCGGAGCAGGACTTCCTGCGCCTGGTGCCACTGAATTGGGCTTACCGCCACTCAAAGGGAGTGGAGCGCAATCTCGCATGCTCCACTTACTTGAGGGGGGGTTCCCGGGGATCGATTGGGGCAGGTACTGCAGCGCTACGTGGATGCACTGCGTAGTGCTGACACACTTTAACACCCCTCCACTTCGCTTAAAGGGGAGGGCCGCTGCACACTCCACAAGGCCTGTGATGGCCTCCCCTCGGCCACCGGGGCAGAGTGGGATTGGGCCTGCAGCCTGGCACCCAAAACGGAGTGGCGAGCTACATGATTGGTGACCTGGACCATGCTAGGGAGATGTACATGGAGTCAATCCGCGAGTCGGCAAACCAATTAAGATGGTGGAATGGGGCGCTGGCGAACTCCCCTTTAACTTCCGCCCTGCGAGCAGATATTGGCCAGCCTTGCGGGCCATGGGGCAATTCCCCCATGAGGCGGAAAGGGGTTGGCGTGCGGCAATGAGGGGCAGCACCTCCGCAAACTCCCAGGCAATTTCTCGGGAGCTGGTAGTGTCGTCCCAACCGCCCCTCCCGGTTGAAAAGTCACTTCCGCCTCGCTAACGGGCCTCTAAAAAAGGACACAGTTTCCTACCTAACACTATTGTGGGAGCACCATCACTACAAGAATCACAGTAGTTCACCACCTTCTTAGCGTAACTAGGGATGGGCAATAGATGTGGCCCCACCAGTGTCGCCCACATCCCGACAACAATTTTTTAAAGCAATGAGTCACTACCAGTTGCGGCTGCTCACTTGTGCTCCATGTTTCAGCCAGTGCAAACCTCTCTTCCTCACAATCCAACTGCCCTAGAGTGAATGTCTCTGGGCTGGTGTTTGTAAAGGATGGAGTGAATGATAGCACATGCTGCACTGAGAAGGCATCACCCGATGCTAAGACATTTTCTTGGTCTTGCTCCACATCTAAAGGAGCAATGATGGCTAGAATGGTTTCATCAGGAGCAGAGCTCATGGATATCACTTTCAATAGGAGGTACAGTTCACTGACAATTAAAGGGTTCAATAGAAAGAGAATCAGAATGGCATGATAAACTCACTTGGCCCTTGATTGTATCCATCCTATTTCCAGAGCCTCTGCTCTCACCGACCTAGAAACATAGAAACATAGAAAATAGGTGCAGGAGTAGGCCATTCGGCCCTTCTAGCCTGCACCGCCATTCAATGAGTTCATGGCTGAACATGCAACTTCAGTACCCCATTCCTGCTTTCTCACCATACCCCTTGATTCCCCTAGTAGTAAGGACTTCATCTAACTCCTTTTTGAATATATTTAGTGAATTGGCCTCAACAACTTTCTGTGGTAGAGAATTCCACAGGTTCACCACTCTCTGGGTGAAGAAATTCCTCCTCATCTCGGTCCTAAATGGCTTCCCCCTTATCCTTAGACTGTGTCCCCTGGTTCTGGACTTCCCCAACATTGGGAACATTCTTCCTGCATCTAACCTGTCTAACCCCGTCAGAATTTTAAACGTTTCTATGAGGTCCCCTCTCATTCTTCTGAACTCCAGTGAATACAAGCCCAGTTGATCCAGTCTTTCTTGATATGTCAGTCCCGCCATCCCGGGAATCAGTCTGGTGAACCTTCGCTGCACTCCCTCAATAGCAAGAATGTCCTTCCTCAGGTTAGGAGACCAAAACTGTACACAATACTCCAGGTGTGGCCTCACCAAGGCCCTGTACAATTGTAGCAACACCTCCCTGCCCTTGTACTCAAATCCCCTCGCTATGAAGGCCAACATGCCATTTGCTTTCTTAACCGCCTGCTGTACCTGCATGCCAACCTTCAATGACTGATGTACCATGACACCCAGGTCTCTTTGCACCTGCCCTTTTCCTAATCTGTCACCATTCAGATAATAGTCTGTCTCTCTGTTTTTACCACCAAAGTGGATAACCTCACATTTATCCACATTATACTTCATCTGCCATGCATTTGCCCACTCACCTAACCTATCCAAGTCGCTCTGCAGCCTCATAGAATCCTCCTTGCAGCTCACACTGCCACCCAACTTAGTGTCATCCGCAAATTTGGAGATACTACATTTAATCCCCTCGTCTAAATCATTAATGTACAGTGTAAACAGCTGGGGCCCCAGCACAGAACCTTGCGGTACCCCACTAGTCACTGCCTGCCATTCTGAAAAGTCCCCATTTACTCCTACTCTTTGCTTCCTGTCTGACAACCAGTTCTCAATCCATGTCAGCACACTACCCCCAATCCCATGTGCTTTAACTTTGCACATTAATCTCTTGTGTGGGACCTTGTCGAAAGCCTTCTGAAAGTCCAAATATACCACATCAACTGGTTCTCCCTTGTCCACTCTACTGGAAACATCCTCAAAAAATTCCAGAAGATTTGTCAAGCATGATTTCCCTTTCACAAATCCATGCTGACTTGGACTTATCATATTACTTCTTTCCAAATGCACTGCGATGACATCCTTAATAATTGATTCCATCATTTTACCCACTACCGATGTCAGGCTGACCTCCTCCTCCTATAACAATGAGCGGGTTTCCCACTGTTCTCACCTTCCCATCCTATCAGCCTTCAACATGTACCAGGTCATCATTCAACATTTTTGTTACCTACAATATGATCCCACCACCAGTGATTCTATGATAGACTGCTCCCTTCAGAATACCGTTGTTCACACTTCCACTACCGCTACGGCCCTTCCACTGGTACTTTCCCGTGCAACTGCAGCAGATGAAACACCTGTCCATTAATCTCCTTCCACATCATTGTCCAGCATCCCAGATACTCCCTTTTGTGTCAGACAGCAATTTATGTGCACTTCCTCCAATCCAGCATACTGTATTTGCTGCTCAACATGCAATCTCCTGTACACTAGAAATGCAAGCACAGACCGGGTGACTGCTTCTCTGTGCACCTCTGCTCAGTCTGCAAGTGTGACCCCGAGTCATCACTTGAACTTACTTCCCATTCTCGCACTGACCCTCCGTGCTTTGGCCTCCTACACGGTTCTAACTAACTGAGCTCAAGCTCTAGAAAAGTAGCTCATCTTTATCCATGGCATTCTAAAGTCTACTGGTCCGAACATTGTCTACAGACTTTAGCTTTATCACCAATTTTCCAATTTAGATTCCATTTTCAAGCTGCATCTGAAAGTTTTCTGCATTATTTTTTAATTTCTCCTATTTTCTCACCTTTGTATTTGGGTGGGCCTTTCACGTGTTAGCTATCTGCACATGCTTTTGATTTTTTTTTTTAATGTCTTTTATTCCCTCACTGAGATTGTCTTTAATATTATCTAACAATTTCCTGCTTTCCTTTCAACAGCTTTCAGGGTCATTTAACCCATTAACTTCCTCTCTGATTGGAGTATCTTTTGGGTTTTATTTATATATCAGGAAAGGATGAACAGGCTGAGTCTCTTTTCTCTTGAAAAGAGAAGGCTGAGGGGTGAAGTAAAAGAGGTCTTTACAATTATGAAAGGTTTTGATAGAGTCGATACCGAGAGAATGTTTCCACTTGTGGGGAAGAACACATCTAGAAGCCATCAATATAAGATAGTCACCAAGAAATCCAATAGAGAATTCAGAAGAAACATCTTTACCCAGAGAGTGGTGAGAATGTGGAACTCGCTACCACAGGGGGTGGTTGAAGTGAATAGTGTAGATGCATTTAAGGGGAGGCTAGACAAGTATACGAGGGAGAAGGGACTGGAGGGTTATGCTGATAGATTTAGATGAGGAAAGATGGGATGAGTCTCGAGTGAAGCACAAATGCCGGCATGGACTGGTTGGGCCGAATGGCCTGTTTCTGTGCCGTATATACTATGTAATCCTATTTGATTATATTTCCCCTTCCCCTTTTTTCTGATTCGACTAAAATATTTGGTTATCTTTCAGTGTCCAGTTCTGAGGAAGAGTTCTACTCAAAATGTGAACTTGTCTTTTCTTGCCTGACCTGTTGCAGCATTTTCTCCTTTTGTTTCAGTTTTCTGGCATTTACAGGTTTAAAAGAAATGTTTATTTTACTACTGGTAAGATCATTAAACTTCTTTCTGCGCTGAGTTTCAGTGTGTGCAGTCGATGAGTTGGCACTGGTTGCCTTGGGCATATCCTTCCACAGTCCTGACCTGTTGTCTCATTTAGCTCTCCTCCCCTCCATCTCAATCAGCTCCTCCTCTCTGTCCTCAACCGCCCACAGGAGTACTTCCACATTGGTATCTGCAGGTCTGAGGGCTGTGTTTCCTGCAACAGACCCTCCCCAACATTTTCATATTTCAGTCCTGACTCCTAAATGAAGCTCTATGCTGTGGTCCATTTCAGCAGCTGCAGCCATTGGAGGCGTGCTGTGCCCCGCAATAGGTCAGGTTCCAATGAGCATGATTTCCAATGCCTGCATCTCACCCAAATTATGCTGACTCCAGAAACCGTAGTGGGGTCAGCTCAGCACCAGCGCAGTTTGGCAGGTGGAAGTCATACCGTGGACGATATCACAGCTGAGCCCCAGCTTATCACCATCCAATGTTCACATGTGCAAGTTTCCCAGCAGCAATCACCAGATACTGATCAGCAGCAGGAACCCTGGCTGTTTTTCCCTCCTTATTCTGGGGTGCTAAGGCTAATGATATACATATATAAATATATATATATTCAGCATTCATTCTCAGGATGTGGGCAGCGTTGGCAAGGCCGGCATTTATTGTCCATCCCTAGTTACAATTTAGTGACATGCTCAGACACTTTAGACAGCAGGTAAAAGTCAACCACATTGATGTGGGACCGAATAGGCCATATAGATCACATATAAACCAGACCAGGTAAGGTCATTTGTGAACCAGTTGGGTTTTTATGACAATTCGACAGCTTCATGGTCACCTTTTATTTCCAGAATTTTCAAACTGAATTAAAATTCTCAAACTGCCATGGTGGGATTTGAACTAAAATTCTCTGGATTACTAGCCCAATAACAATACATAGCCTCTCTATCAGACCAGAAAACAACCCCAGGTACTTTTTGGTATGTATGGAGAACGAGTCAGACTGAACACTGTGAGCTCAAAGTAAAGTGTGACCTTAGTCTTTTATTGCAGGACTCCAGAGTGCCTCTCCAGCCTGTGAGGCCTCCTTAAATACCTGTGCTCCCAAGGGTTTGTGGGATCCCTTGGGACTCCAGGGCATGAGCCCTCTGGTGGCTGTACAGAGTAAATACAAGTTTACATATATAACACTTCTGTTCGAGATGACTCAATGCAACTGTGACATGTCAGAGATCTATTTTGGTTTATGTCACAATCTTTGGGCTGGAATTTCGGCTTTTAGGATTTTGGGGCGCTAATGGCGGCGGGGTGGTCCTGATATCGCCTGAAAAACGTTTGCACCTCAGTCTGCAAACTTGGAGATATTACACTCAATTCATTCATCTAAATCATTGATGTATATTGTAAATAGCTGGGGTCCCAGCACTGAGCCCTGCAGCACTCCACTAGTCACTGCCTGCCATTCTGAAAAGGACCCATTTATCCCAACTCTCTGCTTCCTGTCTGCCAACCAGTTCTCTATCCACATCAGTACATTACCCCCAATACCATGTGCTTTGATTTTGCACACCAATCTCTTGTGTGGCACTCTTGAAAATCCAAATACACCACATCCACTGGTTCTCCCTTGTCCACTCTACTAGTTACATCCTCAAAAATTCCAGAAGATTTGTCAAGCATGATTTCCCCTTCATAAATCCATGCTGACTTGGACTGATCCTGTCACTTCTTTCCAAATGCGCTGCTATTTCATCCTTAATAATTGATTCCAACATTTTCCCCACTACTGATGTCAGGCTAACCAGTCTATAATTACTCGCTTTCTCTCGCCCACCCTTTTTTAAAAGTGGTGTTACATTAGCTACCCTCCAGTCCATAGGAACTGATCCAGAGTCGATAGACTGTTGGAAAATGATCACCAATGCATCCACTATTTCTAGGGCCACTTTCCTAAGTACTCTGGGATGCAGACTATCAGGCCTCAGGGATTTATCGGCCTTCAATCCCATCAATTTCTCTAACACAATTACCCACCTAATAACAATGTCCTTCAGTTCCTCCTTCTGACTAGACCCTCGGCCCCCTAGTACTTTCGGAAGGTTATTTGTGTCTTCCTTCGTGAAGACAGAACAAAAGTATTTGTTCAATTGGTCTGCCATTTCTTTGTTCCCCTTTATAAATTTACCTGAATCCGACTGCAAGGGACTTACGTTTCTTTTCACATATTTATAGAAGCTTTTGCAGTCAGTTTTTATGTTCCCAGCAAGATTCTTCTCGTATCCTATTTTCCCCCTCTTAATTAAACTCTTTGTCCTCCTCTGCTGAATTCTAAATTTTTCCCAGTTCTCAGGTTTGTTGCTTTTTCTGGCCAATTTATATGCCTCTTCCTTGGATTTAACACTATCCTTAATTTTCCTTGTTTGCCACAGTTAAGCCAACTTCCCCGTTTTATTTTTACTCCAGACAGGGATGTACAATTGCTGAAGTTCATCCATGTGATCTTTAAATGTTTGCCATTGCCTATCCACCGTCAACTCTTTAAGTATCATTTGAAAGTCTACTCCAGTCAATTCACGCCTCATACCGTCAAAGTTACCTTTCCTTAAGTTCAGGACCCTAGTTTCTGAATTAACTGTGTCACTCTCCATCCTAATAAAGAATTCTACCATGTTACGGTCACTCTTCCCTAAGGGTCCCGCACAACAAGATTGCTAATTAGTCCTTTCTCATTACACATCACCCAGTCTAGGATGGCCAGCTCCCTGGTTGGTTCCTCGACATATTGGTCCAGAAAACCATCCCTAATACACTCCAGGAAATCCTCCTCCACCGCATTGCTACTAATTTGGTTAGCCAAATCAATATGTAGATTAAAGTCACCCATGATAACTGCTGTACCTTTATTGCATGCATCCCTTATTTCTTGTTTGATGCTGTCCCCAACCTTATTACTACTGTTTGGTGGTCTGTACACAACTCCCACTAGCGTTTTCTGCCCCTTGTTATTCTGCAGCTCCACCCATACCGATTCCACATCATCCAAGTTCATGTCCTTTCATACTATTGCATTAATTTCCTCTTTAACCAGCAATGCCACCTCACCTCCTTTTCCTTTCTATCGATCCTTCCTAAATGTTGAATACCCCTGGATGTTGAGTTCCCAGCCTTGATCACCCTGGAGCCATATCTCCGTGATGCCAATTATATCATACCCGTTAACTGCTGTTAATTTGTCCACCTTATTCCGAATACGCCTCGCATTGAGGCACAGAGCATTCAGGCTTGTCTTTCTAACACATTTTGCCCCTTTAGAATTTTGCTGTAATGTGGCCCTTTTTGCTTTTTGCCATAGGTTTCTCTGCCCTCCACTTTTACTTTTCTTCTTTCTATCTTTTGCTTCTGCCCCCATTCTACTTCCCTCTGTCTTCCTGCATAGGTTCCCATCCCCTTGCTATATTAGTTTAACTCCTCCCCAACAGCACTAGCAAACACTCCCCCTAGGACATTGGTTCCGGTCCTGCCCAGGTGCAGACCGTCCGGTTTGTATTGGTCCCGCCTCCCCCAGAACCGGTTCCAATGCCCCAGGAATTTGAATCCCTCCCTGCTACACCACTCCTCAAGCCACGTATTCATCTGAGCTAGCCTGCGATTCCTACTCTGACTAACACGTGGCACTGAGATTACTACTTTTGAGCTCCTACTTTTTAATTTAGTTCCTAGCTCCCTAAATTCGACTTGTAGGACCTCATCCCTTTTTTTACCTATATCGTTGGTACCTATATGCACCACAACAACTGGCTGTTCACCCTCCCTTTTCAGAAGGCCCTGCACCCGCTCCGAGACATCCTTGATCCTTGCACCAGGGAGGCAACATACCATCCTGGAATCTCGTTGGGGCCACAGAAACGTCTATCTATTCCCCTTACAATTGAATCCCCTATCACTGTAGCTCTCCCATTCTTTTTCCTGCCCTCCTGTACAGCAGAGCCACCCACGGTGCCATGAACTTGGCTGCTGCTGCCCTCCCCTCAATAGTACCCAAAGCGGTGTATCTGTTTTGCAGGGGGATGACCGCAGGGGACCCCTGCACTACCTTCCTTGCACTGCTCTTCCTGTTGGTCATCCATTCCCTATCTGGCTGTGCACCCTTTTCCTGCGGCAAGACCAACTCACTAAATGTGCTATTCACGTCATTCTCAGCATCACTGCATGCTCCAGAGCGTATCCACCCGCAGCTCCAGTGCCGCAATGCGGTCCGTCAGGAGCTGCAGCCAGATATACTTCCCGCACACATAGTCGTCAGGGACACCGGAAGCGTCCCTGACTTCCCACATAGTACAGGAGGAGCATAACACGTATCCGAGCTGTCCTGCCATGACTTAACCCCTAGATAAACTTAATTTAGCAACAACAAGGCTAAAAGGCTATGTGTTGCTGTGGAGGATTACCGCTGTTAATTTACATCACCATAGGGTCTGACATTATTCCTTCATTTCTTCAGTGCACGCTGGGTATGAGGACACCACCGAGGCCAACTTGCATGTTGCAAACATGGGTATGTAGCTCAGCATTGAATTGGAGGGGTTCATAATTAGAGCAGCTATTGACTGTTTTTTAAAATTAAATGAGTCCAAGTTTTGAGGACAATTACCTCGCACTGTTACCGACTACGAGCTCATCCTGCCCAGAATATACTGTAGGCAGGAAATGTAATGGTGTCCCCCTGGTGGTCAACACAAGAATTACTTTGAACTGGGTTTCTCCATAACATAAAGAGCAGTGTGATAATGGCTATTTTTAAGCAGCACACAATGCCTCTATGAGATGAAGCATTTATTCAGCATTTAAAAAAATATATTCTTGCAACAAATTTATGCACTTTTCAATTTTTAAAAATTCGCAATGCCTAGTGTCGATTGTTTTGCAAATGTTGTTCATAACTCATTTAATTCTGTGATAAAGCATCAAGGTGCTACTGACCAATAAGAAGTGGCATATCCTGACCTCAGCAGATACTTTCACCATGTAGTGGCGTGTTCCATGTATATGCTCCCAACCAAAGAATGTTTCGTTTCCATGGCACCCTCTGCTTACATTTATTCTAGGCCAGTTTTAAAGCACTTACCACATTGAGAGGTCCTTCGCTCAATTTCCTCATGTGTGGCAGAATTGCTCTATTACCATCTCACAGTCCGAGAGCACATGAAGTAGCCTTAGAAAGGGGGCACCCAATATTGGCGAGTGTCGCAATGCCACTTTAAAAGATGAGTAAGGACAGCTAAGCTTTGCTGCTAATAACCAAGTATGAAGTTAGAGTGGATTGAACTATGGGCTGTCGTTTTCTTCTCAGGCGGTCCCTCGTATCGAGGATGACCCACTTCCAAATCAAACAAGGGGATGAGTTCACAGGCGTTTCAATGAGGGACCTGATATTCCAGGTCCCGACCTACATATTGCAGGGTGGAAGATGCCTGTGCGTGGATTTTTAAAAATGTGTGGTGGCCGTTGCACACCAGCCATCACACAGTCTTAATAGAGCCAGGTCTTGGTCCAGTGGCAACCAGCGGCAGGTCGGGGCCTTAAAAGGAGCGGCATGGAGGCAAGGTACAGCGCAAGCCGGTTCAGGTGGCTGACAACTTGGAGGAGGGCGACTGGATTGGACATCACCACAATCAAGGTCGATGATTGGAGCATGGGTAGGTACAGCAGGAAAGGCGGCAAACAGCAGAGAGGCGGCGAGGTCGGGGCGAAGGGGCGGCGAGAGATTGTAGAGTGACGTGATCGGGGCCCAGGAGAAGCGTGAGTTCGGGGTCCAGGAGATGCGAGGGCCCAGGGGCAGCACGGGCCAGCCCACAGTGGGCTATGTGTGCGCACTCGGCCCGTGCAGCAGAGCTGGTCTCCAGTATGGGCAGTAGGGACCAAAAGAATAAGCCATACAGTATTTATCATAAATCAGAGATGTGTGCTGTATCTTTATTTAAGGCATGTCAGTTTAATTAAAACCTCAGAGCCCAGATCTTCCAGTTGCCATTATTTTAATACCATCGACAATCCATTTAAAATAAATGGGTTACCGCCGGCATTAAAAAACTGTCAATCAGGAAATCATGGCCCAGGAGTCAGGAGCATTTCCACTAACTCAGTGGGTAAATGCAATGCTTAGCTTGGTTTTGTGTCCCTGAGTGATAAAGACTCAAATAATAAAGAAAGAAGGAAAGAATGAAAGGAGGAAAGAAAGAACAAAAGAAAAAGAAAGAAAGATAGAAAGAAGACGAAAGGAAGAAAGGATGGAGCAAAAGAAGAAAGAAAAAGAAAGAAAGGAAAGAAAAAAGAGAGGAATAAAGAAAGGCTTACATTTATATAGCTCCGTTCAAAAATTCAGGGTGTCCCAAAGCGCTTGACAGCCAATGAATTACTTTTGAAGTCTAGTCACTGTTACAATGTAGGAAACGTGGCAGCCAATTTGCGCACAGCAACTACCACAGACAGCAATGCGATAAATGATCAGATACTCTGTTTTAGTAGTGTTGGTTGAGGGATAAATATTAGCCTGGATACCGAGGATAATTCCCCTGCTCTTCCTTGAAATAGTGAGATGAAGATTTTTGTATTTTATCTAAATACAAAAATCTTCAAGATATGATTAAATAGTGACAATCTATATTATATTCACTGTCTAGCGATACAGAGATGAAGCAAAAAGAATAACCATCTCATTCCTGGTTCATCCTTCAATCAGCCAGGTCAGCAAGCGCTCTACTCGGAACTCCTTCATGGCGAACGAGCCAAAGGTGGGCAGAGGAAACGTTACAAGGACACCCTTAAAGCCTCCCTGATAAAGTGCAACAGCCCCACTGACACCTGGGAGTCCCTGGCCAAAGACCGCCCTAAGTGGAGGAAGTGCATCTGAGAGGGCGCTGAGCACCTCGAGTCTCATCGCCGAGAGTGTGCAGAAATCAAGGGCAGGCAGCGGAAAGAGCATGTGGCAAACCTGTCCCACTCACCATTTCCCTCAACGCCTATCTGTCCCACCTGTGACAGGGACTGTGGCTCTCGTATTGGACTGTTCAGTCACCTAAGGACTCATTTTTAGAGTGGAAGCAAGTCGATTCCGAGGGACTGCCTATGATGACGATGACTTGAGAAATCAAACTATTTGGACCATTGCTATCTATTTGGACCACATCCACTCTACCCACCCCATTCCCAGATAACCAATTGATTGTGAAAACTTTCCAACAAGTTAATGTGGGAATTCACTTTAAAGGTGATATGGAAACTCAGCATGCATTCATATTATAATTAAAGCACTGGTAAATTAAGAAGATTCCCTGGGAGGAAGTAGTCTTACTTTGCTTCCCTTTGGAGTCAGTTCAGGTCTTAACACGCAATCAAGTTTAACATTGATGCAAAGTTGTTTCATTTACTTTTTGGCCTTGCACAGATGCTAATTTTATAGTGTGAATGTACTGTAAATCAGCATTAATGTTCTGAGGCACTGAGCATTAATCCATAAAAACACTTCAATATTCACCAACCAAGGATGAAGGAAAGGGAAAGTGGAAATGGTGCACTGGGCTAACTGAAGTATTTTGAGACCAAAGTTGAGAACCAACTACATTGTCTGTGGTGCTAATACATGCACAGTAATACTGATTAGGTTTCCGCATGACGGGAAAAAAAATACCATGAGATAAATTGCAGTAACCAATTGGCAATCTAGACAGCATCCAAAGATGGAATAGGATGGACACAGTTACCAACTTGGACTTTATTGGGCAGATCTTAATTACAGGTTGCCACTGCCACCCTGTGAATCAAATTGTCTCTCCGATTAGACACAAAACACAAAAATAAACAGAATCCTCTCGCACATCTCTCACAATAAATACTCTGGTCGCAAAATCAGGTCAAAACTCAAGCATGTCACATGCGTATCGGACTAAATCTCAACCACAGGAATATGAAACTATACTATCAGCTGGATTATCGTTTACATTATTTGATATATGAAACAGTAACAATTTATTTTATTAAAGTTTGCTGCTCAGGAGAACTTAATCAGATAACCAGGTTGCAGAGTAGTTGCAATTGTCTTATTTAAAACTGACAAGTCTTTTAAATTGAGAATCCAGCTTTAATCTGTAAGTAGTCCTTGAAGTTGAATTGGACGTTGAATGTGAGATACAATTGTATATTATGGAATAAATGTTATAATCACATTACCAAATGTGCTGAATGGATGTAAAGGACAAATTTTGCAAGATGCTGCTTGCACACATACACCCTCCATCATGCCAAGTGTCACAGCTTTACCTAGAAATTGATTTTTGTTTCCATTTCTTGCCAGATATCAATCACCTCCCCTCTCCTTCTGGATGGGGACGATCCCCCTCTCCGCCCTTTTTTACTGTCCAATGCCTGTGAATAATAAATTACATGTGATACAAAAGGGGTCTGTGAAATCTACATCTGTTTCTGATGACTCAGAGGCCAGGAATTACATCTGTCTCTGAATTTTCCCTATACAGCAGCAGCAGTGACAGGACACAATGACAGATCCATGTTCTAAACACTCACAATAGGCACAGTCAGTCCATTAGTTACCGATTGTCTGCAAGCTGCCTTGGCTTGCATTGCACAAGCGCTCATAATGAGAAAAGATGGCAGCTGCTTAAAGGGGAGGGGGTAGAAAGAGAACGAAAGAAAGGAACAGATTTGTGGATAACAGAAATGGAAAACAACCGTTACAAACAGCCGTCATTGTTGCTCGGGACGACAAGGTGGCTAATTTGTAGTACACAGACATGTTGGAATATTCTACCCTCTTCGAAGATCAAAGCAGACAGATTGTTATTTAGGCGTTTCAACTGAAGCACAAGATTTTGTAAATGAAAATCAACAGTGTCATTTTACCACATTTTTCAACTTAATTGGCTTGAGTTTTTTAAAATATTCATAATTTGAATAGAAATTATGAACTAATATTACAAAGCTATCATGAAATAGAGGATAATAGATGGCAGGTACTAAGTTAATCGGCTGGCTCTGACAATGCCATAAAGCTCAAGTGGTTTATGAAGATTAAACGAACTTTGAGGCTGAATTGCTGCCTTAAAATCACCACCAGCTATTTGTTATTCTTCATAACATACTACGCACATTTAAAAAAAGAAACGTGAAAGTTTTCTTCCATAGACAGTAGGCTTGATAATATTGCAATAGACAACATGACAGAGACAAGGAGGTTAAACATATTGGATGTGGAGGAACAGGGCAGCATGACTGATAGTTTAATAGTGAGAGATTATTTAAGCATGCAAGTTACTGGGAAGTTAGAGTTTGTGACAGCCCCGATCTGCGAGAGACCATCATTGGCAGGTCGGGGCCATAAAAGGAGCGGCGAGCGGCCCCAGGAGTAGCATGGCAGCGTACCACTGCAAGGTACAGCGCGAGCTGGTGCAGGAGGGCGACGGCAGCGAAGAGGGCGACTGGATTGGATGTCACCAAGGTCCAAGTCGCTGATTGGAGCGTGGGCAGGTACAGCAGGAGTGGTGAGGTCGGGGAGAAGGAGCGGCGAGTGATCGTGGAGCGACGCGATCGGGGCCCAGGAGAGGTGTGAGTTCAGGGCCCAGAAGAGGCGTGGGACCAGGGGCAGCATGGGCCAGCCCACACTGCGGCATGTGTGCGCACTAGGCCCGTGCAGCAGAGCTGATCTCCAGCCGTCTTGGTTAATCCTTGCCACTGGACCAAGACCTAGCTCTGTCAAACCCGTGTGGTGGCTGGTGTGCAACGACCAGCACATGTTAAAAAAATCCACGCACAGGCATCTTCCACCCTACAACATGTAGTTCGGGACCTGGAATATTAGGTCCTTCATTGAAACACCTGTGAACTCATCCTTTTTGGCGTGGAAACAAGTCATCCTCGATATGAGGGACCGCCTATGATGATGATGATGATGATGAGAGTTTGTGAATTCTAGTACAGATTGGAGCTTTTTAAGACCACTGTTAAAGAAAAAGTTAATTTGGGGATTTGCTTTTCCCCCTACATTTTGCTTGAGCCAAGGCAAACAGAAGTTGAAACCACAGGCATCTCGTGTGACCACTAATATGGCTGCCTCATGATCCTGTGACAGGAGATGCAATTCCAGTGAGATGAACTAGGTAGGATTACCCCTCTCCCAGGCTTGAACAGATCTGGGAAATTCACATCACAATGTAAGGTTCAGAATTCCAGTTTCTGAAATGTGGATATGTATTTTTTTTAAATGTTCCCTCAACTTATGTATTTGAGTATTGCAATCCCTGGTGGCAACATAGAAACATAGGAAATAGGTGCAGGAGTAGGCCTTTCGGCCCTTTGAGCCTGCACCACCATTCAATAAGATCATGGCTGATCATTCACCTCAGTACCACCTTCCTGCCTTCTCGCCATATCCCTTGATCCCTTTAGCAGTAAGAGCCACATCTGACTCCCTCTTGAATATATCCAAAGAACTGGCATCAACAACTCTCTGTGGCAGGGAATTCCACAGGTTAACAAATCTCTGAGTGAAGAAGTTTCTCCTCATCTCAGTCCTAAATGGCTTACCCTTTATCCTTAGACTATGTCCCCTGGTTCTGGACTTCCCCAACATCGGGAACATACTTCCTGCAGGAAGGTTATTTGTGTCTTCCTTCGTGAAGACAGAACCAAAGTATTTGTTCAACTGGTCCGCCATTTTTTTATTCCCCATTATAAATTCTGACTGCAAGAGACCTACATTTGCCTTCACTAATCTTTTTCTCTTCACATATCTATAGAAGCTTTTGCAGTCAGTTTTATGTTCCCAGCAAGCTTCCTCTCATACTCTATTTTCCCCTTCCTAACTAAACCCTATGTCCTCCTCTGCTGAATTCTAAATTTCTCCCAGTCCTCAGGTTTGCTGCTTTTTCTGGCCAATTTGTATGCCTCTTCCTTGGATTTAACACTATCCTTAATTTCTCTTGTTAGCCACGGTTGAGCCACCTTCCCCATTTTATTTTTACTCCAGATAGGGATGTACAGTTGTTGAAGTTCATCCATGTGATCTTTAAATGTTTGCCATTGCTTATCCACCGTCAACACTTTAAGTATTATTCACCAGTCAACAACAACAACTTGTATTATTATAACGCCTGTAACGTAGGGCAATATTCCAAGGCGCTTCACAGTAGTATTATGAGCTAAAAAATTTGACACCGAGCCGCATAAGTAGAAATTCGCGCAGTTTAAAGGTTTTAAGGAGCGTCCTGAAGGAGGTAAGAGAGGTAAAGAGGCGGAGAGATTTCGGCAGGGAATTCCAGAGCTTGGGGCCTAGGCAACAGAAGGCACGGCCACCAATGGTTGAGCGATTATAATCAGGGATGCTCAAGAGGGCAGAATTAGATGAGCGCAGACATCTACAGGGGGCTATGTCTACATCATGGATCTACCTGTATGTTGACTCCTTGCGACATTAAAAGGGATGTGCCCTCCTCTAACTGCAGGGGGCCAATTAGGAGGGTATCCACCATGACCACGCTTATGTGCCTGCTGTAATTTCTGTAATGATTGTGCACGAGAACAATTTCAACGATGCGATGTAGCTATGGCCCCTTTCGACCATCTGCACAGCGTTCACGGATATGTCTTCTGCAGGAGGTCCTTGGTCTGAAACAATGAAGCTCAAGGAATGAACATCGATGCGTGTCTAAAAACTAGCAAAGTGTTAAGAAAAAAATCAAACCAGTTTCACAACAATTGGCCGTTGGTTTTTGCAATGAGTACAGTTGCCCAGTGAAGGGATTAACCGGATGATTCATACAGCTGCTCTAGTAACAAACGTCATTATGTGATTTAGATATTCAAAGTCAGACACAGAATTTTATTGCCTTACACTACCTTGCACATTCAGCACATTTACTTTCCTTCAAGATAAAAACAAAGGCAATTGAATAGGTTGATTAAAAATGGCTTTATACATGTAAAGCTCATCAAAGACCATCTATTGAAAAATGACACTCTTTTCTGAGAAGATTATGCACAAACTGCAAGCACAAAAATACTGAGGCAGCTTGAGACAATTTTACATTCAGTTATGAAAATATTTCTTCAGCAGATTATTTTTCTCATAATGAAAAATTATTTTTTTTTGTTGAGGAAAGTGTTTGAACATTTCAGCGTGCACAATCTGCTCCAATTCAGGCCAAACTCAGTCTTTTTCCCAACTTCTGCAAAGGCATTTTAATAATTCTGATAGTACAAGAATCTCTTCTTCAAATTTCAAATCATTTGTTCAGTCATTAGATAAAAAAAAACTGCGTTCAATCCTAAAAATCAGTCTGTAATTTCAGGGTGCTTTCAATGCAAGGTATTAAAGAAAGAAAAAGATTTGGATTTATGTTGGCACCTTTCTCGACCATCGGACATCTCAAAGCGCTTTACAGCCAATGAAGTAGTTTTGGAGTGCAGTCACTGTTGTAATGTAGGAAACGCAGCAGCCAATTTGTGCTCAGCCAGCTCCCACTCACAGCAATGTGATGATGACCAGATAATCTGTTTTTTTTTGTTATGTTGATTTAGGGATAAATATTGGCCAGGACACCGTGGATAGCTCCCCTGCTTTTCTTCAAAATAGTGCCATGGGATCTTTTACGTACACTTGAGAGAGCAGACAAGGTCTAGGTGTAACGTCTCATCTGAATACAATATACATTCTCAAAAAACCAGGGGGGTGAAATTTGGTAGCACCCCATTTGGGGCGGTAATTTTTTAGCTTGAGAAAATTTAGCACCTGGCAAGATGGGGTGCCAAATTGTGGCAAATTGGTCCACCGGTACGCTCGCGGCCTTCCGCGAGAGGTAGGCGCCGGAGGGACTGGAGTGCATTGTTACCCCGGCAACCAAATTTTAATTTGATTTTATGTTTTAAAGTTTAATTTGTTTTAATTGCCGGGGTTTTTAGTGTCCCCCTCCCCTTTTATAGGGGGCACTTGTAAAATTTATGATTTTATTGCCCAAAAAAAAACAAAAAAAAACAAAAACATTTTTTTTTAAACAAAGAAAACACACAAAAAAGGGCCTCGAAAAATGTTTGGAGTGTCCCCCGGATCGGGGGGCACTTGATTTAATGTTTATTGTTTACTTTTTCTCCCAAAAAGAGTTGTGGCAAATTGGTCCACCGGTACGCTCGTGGCCTTCCGCGAGAGGTAGGCGCCGGTGGGACTGGAGTGCATTGTTATCCCCGGCAACCAAATTATAATTTGATTTTATGTTTTAAAGTTTAACTTGTTTTAATTGCTGGGGTTTTTATTGTCCCCCTCCCCTTTTATAGGGGGCACTTGTAAAATTTATGATTTTATTGCCCAAAAAAAAAATCACACAAAAAAACCCCAAAAAAACAAAAAAAGGGCAGTTGAAAAATGTTTGGAGTGTCTCCCAGATTGGGGGGCACTTGATTTAATGTTTATTTTGTCTCCCTCAAAAAGAGTTGTGGCAAATTGGGCGTTTTCGCCCCAGGTGTGGTAAATGAGGTGCTCATGGCACTATTCACAGCCACTTACCCAATTGCAGCGGAGTTCCATTCATCAATCAGCCTCCAATCCTTAACTCCAGCTCCATCTGACTCTTAACTCTTTTTGGAGTTCACCTGCAAAAACATAAAACATTAAACCGTGCCACCCGACCTGGGTGACACACCAGACATTTACAAGGCCCTTTTTTCCTTTTTTTTTGTGTTTTTCATTTTTTTGGGGTTTTTTTTTTGAGCGCTAAAATCACATTTTTCCAGTGCCCCCTATAAAAGGGAAGGGGACACTAAAAGCACCGGCAATTAAAACAAATTAAACTTTAAAACGTAAAATCAAATTAAAATTTGGTTGCCGGGCGTGATGATGCACTCCAGTCCCTCCGGTGCCTCCATCTGACTCTTAAAGGGCTGGTTATTTGAACCGGCTGATGCTCATTTTCAGCATTCACTGAAGTCATTCACACATCTCTGGAGCTCAGGAAGGAATTGAAATGGCTGTTGGAAAACCCCCTTCAAGGGAGAGGGCCACGAGTTTCAGCAATGTGGCTCTTCAGGCCTTGGTAGGAGCACTCACACCCTCATCTCACACCTTCCCAACATTCATAGATAGTCAACCACGCCAGGTATATCTTCCACATCTTACCAGAGCAAAATACTGCAGATGCTGGAATCTGAAATAAAAACAGAAAATGCTGGAAATCTCAGCAGGCCAGGCAGTATCTGTGGAGAGAAACAGAGTTAACGTTTCAGGTCGATGCCCCTTCGTCAGAACTGGCCAGTTCATTGGTGAACAGGGCATTGGTGAGACCACACCAAGAGTACTGCGAACACTTTTGGCCTCCTTTTTTAAGGTGGGACATACTTGCATTGGAGGCAGTTCAGAGAAGGTTCACGAGGTTGATTCCTGAGATGAAGGGATTGTCATATGAAAAAAGGTTGAGCAGGTTGGGCTTATACTCATTGGAGTTTAGAAGAATGAGAGGTGATCTTATTGAAACATAAGATTCTGAGGAGGCTAGACAGGGTAGATGCAGAAAGGATGTTTCCCTCATGGGGGAATCTAGAACTAGGAGGCATAGTTTCAGAATAAGAGGTCACCCATTTAAGACAGTAATGAGGAGGAATTTCTTCTCTCAGAGGGTCGTGAATCTTTGGAATTCTCTACCCCAGAGAGCTGTGGAGGCTGGGTCTTTGAATATATTTAAGGTGGAGATAGACAGATTTTTGAATGATAAGGGAGTCAAGGGTTATGGGGAGCGGGCAGGAAAGTGGAGTTGAGACCAGGATCAGATCAGCGATGATCTTATTGAATGGTGGAGCAGGCTCGAGGGGCTGTATGGCGTACTCCTGCTCCTATTTCTTATGTTCTTATGAAATGCACAAGGGTGATTAGTAAATACATTATGTAAGCCTTTGTTGTTCTGATATAAATTTTGATTGGAATATTTAATCTTTGCTGTTGTCTCTCATTTCAATTTTGGGGCTTTGGAATAAAGGAAAAATGGATGTGGTGATGGGGACATCCAGAGAAACTGGGAAGTGGGATGGAATTCACTGAAGCTGAACTCTGATGAGACGGTCGCGCATTTCCCGTGCGCAATTGCG
The DNA here is from genome assembly GCF_044704955.1 of Pristiophorus japonicus. Classification (NCBI taxonomy): domain Eukaryota; kingdom Metazoa; phylum Chordata; class Chondrichthyes; family Pristiophoridae; genus Pristiophorus; species Pristiophorus japonicus. Next base: position 197,267,695 of record NC_091984.1, on the reverse strand, counting down.
ATGGGCTCGCTGCCTCCTCTGTCGCTGGTGTTGCTGTTCCTGCTCCTCCTCATTGTCCTCCTCCTCAGGTGGTGTAGCTGCTTGGTAACAATGATGGCCAGATAGTCAGCAGATAGGGACACTCGCTCAGCCAAGTACTGGAGGGCTGCTCCCGAGTGGTCAAGGCAGTGGAACCGTTGCTTGAGCACTCCGATGGTCTGCTCAATGATGTTCCTGGTGGCGGCATGGTTCTCATTATATGAGTGCTGGGCAGGAGTGTTGGGGTTGTGGAGTGGAGTCATGAGCCAGGTGGATAGCGAATAGCTCTTGTCTCTAAGCAACCAGCCGCGAGCTTGATTTGGTGGCTGGAACAGAGCTAGCACACCTGTCTGGTGCAGGATGAAGGCATGTTGGCTGCTGCCAGGAAAGCGGGCATTGACGGTGAGGACTCTGCGCGTGTAGTTGCACACCAGCTGCACATTGGGTGGAAGCCTTTGCGGTTACAGAAGATCTCAGGATTGTGATGTGGTGCCTGCCAAGCGACGTGGATGCAGTCAATGGCACCCTGCACCATGGGGAAGCCCGCTATCCTGGCATAGCCACATGCCGCTCGTGCTGCTTCTCTCTGCTCATGGGGAAGAAGATGTAGTCCCTCCTCCTTCTGTACAGAGCATCTGTGACCTCACGGATAGAGCAATGGACGCCAAACTAGGAGATGTTGGAGATGTCACCTGTCGCTCCCTGGAAGGATCCACTGGCGTAAAAATTGACTGCCACTGAGAGAGCCGTCCTCACCCTGGTTCAAGGTCTGGTTGCAGTAGATGGCAGAGCTCTGTTGACACATCCTTGCTGAAGTGCAGCCTTCACACACACTGTTCCTCAGTGAAAGTGATGTAGGAGAACTGCTGCCGTAATACCCTGGGAAAGTAAAGCCTCCTGTTGCCAGCCCTGCGGGGCCTTCGCCTTCTGGCCACATTTTGCTGTCCTTCTCCCCTGTCCCTCTCCCCGTGCCTCTCCCCATATCTCTCCCTGTCTTGCCCATGTCCCTCTCCCTGCCTTTCTCTATGCCTTTCTCTCTGCATATGTCTCCGCCTTTGTTTTCGCCGAAGCATCCTCCGAAAGTGCCATCGGAGTGGGAGGTTGAGTGCCAACACAGACCCCATGAAGCGAGAGAATTGTGATTTCAAATCTGCCCTGAGTGATACAGCGGAATAGTTAGGAGGCCGAACAGTCCTTGAAGTAAAGATTGCTGTGATCTGTCCTCTAGCCACTCTGCCTATGTGTTAGAAAGCTGAAAAAAGTAATGGCCGACAGAAATTGTTTTTCAAGATGACGCCTTTAAATAGCTCTGCTCCAGCCGAAGCTGTCATTGTTACTGCTAGATGGACATCATCAAAGGCAGTCCCTCGGAATTGAGGAAGACTTGCTTCCACTCTAAAAATGAGTACTTAGGTGGCTGAACAGTTCAATACGAGAATCACAGTCCCTGTCAGAGGTGGGACAGTTAGTCGTTGAGGGAAGGGGTGGACGGGACAAGTTTGCCGCATGCTCTTTCTGTTGCCTGCGCTTGATTTCTGCATGCTCTCGGCGATGAGACGCGATGGTAAGTGAGGGTGCACGGCCGAATTTCACTTCCGGGGCAGTAATGGGGCGCTGCGCTGACGTCATCATCGCTGGGCGCAACTGAGCGGGGCGCTCCCGGCTGGAGCGAGGCACTACCGCATAGTGCCTTCGCAAGACCACCGCCCAATTCCGCGGGTGGCGCTTTTATCGCTGCGATGGGCGGAAAGCATTTTGCGCCCCGGCTAATGGCAGTCACAAAACAGGGCAATTTCGGCCCCCATGTCTTTGGGAAGAATTCTCACCATCGGGCCCCTGTAAAACTTAAACTGTTGAAAATAATCGTGAGGTGGCAGTAAAGATACCACAATTGACTGCAACCTCAGGAGGTAGGCAAGGGAAATATGCTATCCAGTGAGCCCTGCTGGGAAGAAAATTTGGTGGGGAAAAATAGTTTTTGAAAAATAATCAGTGTGGAACTTTTTTTTCAATGCTTAATCAAAAAATATAGACTTGTGTATGAACAGGACAGTAGCGTAAACATCATGTGGGGACCTGGATTGGAGAAGATACTGAGCCCAAGAGTACAAGAAATCTGGATTAACAAGGTGCCAGAATCGCTGCAGCAGTTTTGTTAATAGCTAATTGCTGAGGTTAATTCAGTTCATCTAATGCTGTCTGGCTCATCCAACCCAATTTCCCTTATGATGTCACCACTTACTATTTTAAAGAAAACAAAACTCTTGAAATCATGAGAAATAGCCAGGAAAAGAAAGTTTTCCCCAATGGCTTAGATTTCTTCCTTAAGCTCCACACTAGCCAATAAATATTTGATGATTTTTCTGCAACACTTTGCAAACAATAGTGTTGCCAGCTTAGCAGCTGCCCCACTGTGCCCAGCACACTGGGTGACTATAGATTTATCTAAAATCATTGTTTACTGCGCTTGGATAGAATACAAAGGAATGCATTTCTTAGCAGGTCTTGGCCTTCCAATGCTGCCTGAACTGTTAAAGTACTGGAGGGGAATATAAAACAAAATGTCTTTGCACCAGAGATAGAACGAGATACTTGCATTTATATAGCACCTTTCACAACCTCAGGATATCCCAAAGCGCTTTACAGCCAATTAATTACTTTTTGAACTGCACACACTGTTGTAAAGTAGGAAACTTTACAACAGCAAGGACCAACAAACAACAATGTGAGAATGACCACTTCATCTGTTTCAGATGTGTTGGTCGTAGAATTGTATTATGATAAAATCTGATTAAGAAATGCTCGCTGGGAGGGGGTAAGGATTGCGGTAATTCTGCAGGTCCGGTCTCATGAAATACTATAGCTTTAGCTCCAGCACTACAAAACAAAAATCAATGGCACTTTAGTTCTAGATCATGCCACATTGCTTTTATCGTACAAATTATACAAGCTCAGTGGGGTAAATGCACTGCTAGGAGTGATACTGAGTCTTAGAAACCAGGAAAGTCTTTGATTCGATGGCTTATATGCGCTGAGGTAGTTGAATTCAGCCAATAATAAAATTGGCTTCATTGCCCAATGGCTGGGTGAGAGTTTAATCTCTCCACCATTGGCGGCCATGCCTTCAGCTGCCTGGACCCTAAGCTCTGGAATTCTCTTCCTAAACCTCGCCGCCTCTCTACCTCTCTTTCCTCCTTTAAGACATTCCTTAAAACCTACCTCTTTGACCAACCTGTCCAAATATCACCTTATGTGGCTTGGTGTCAAATTTTACATGATAATACTCCTGTGAAGCACCTTGGAACATTTTACTATGTTAAAGGCGCTATATAAATGTAACTTCTTGTTGTTGTGTGGAAAAGCTGGCTGGGTTTTATGCTCCTGAACACTATCCACTGACCCTCACCCACCAGTGGCAAGTACGGCCTCGATATTAACTCCTCCATGATAGGCGGGAGCGAGTTTGGGAGGGGGGTTAAACCGTTAAAGGAGTGAAACACAACCCTAACCCACTGTGGTTTTTACGGCGGTGGATATTATGGCGTCTGAGTATCCCTCCGTTGTGAGGCGGGATACTTCATTAGCATATTTAAATCGGGCTCCCACAGCGCAGTTGGGAGCCTGATTTAAAATACACTGCTGCTGCATGAGTTTCCCAGGGGTCGGGAAACCCAGCAGTGAAAGGGAGGGGGGAGCTGTCGGCTCCAAAAGATATGTGCCTTTTCCAGCACTCCTTGAGGGCCAAGATGGACAGGAGTGCAACTCCCAGCCCCTCAAGGAAGCCTTGGGTCTCCCCCCTCATGGCCTTTCTCTCTCCCTTCCTGATTGCCGAATTCCCCAAACTCCAGCCCCGATGTCCTCTCTCCTCCCCCCACTGCAATGGCTGACCATCCCCCTTCCTGATTGGCGGGGACCATCCCCAAGGATACGGCCAATTTGGCCAGCTGCCAGGTGGGAAACAGATGCAAAAAAAATTAAGTCCTCCGCTAAGTTCTGCAGGACATGCGCGTCCCTGGCCTTGCTGGATAATTCTGTCATTTGTGGCCTCCCACACACCCTCCAGCCCTCCCCGTAAATATCGGGCCTAAATGTTTAAGGACAGGATTGGGTTTGGTTGTGATATCCCCAGAATGGATGAATAGCCAATCCACACTCATTTTCTAGACTCATGCACAAAGATGGACCACTAGTTATGATACCAAAGGCAACGTAAACCCATCTACAGGGTTCACAAGGGCAGAATTTCAGCAATAGTTACTCCTTTCGGGAATGGAGGGATAAGAGAAAAAGTCGGAAAGAATGAAGGTGGAGATCTGTAGATGAATTTGTAATCCGTAATCAGGAAATCAGGGAGTGATAACGAAAGACCATTCCAGTTGATGAGATGATCAGAGATTCCCCCACCTTTTAGGGGGTAAATATACTGCCTGATCTGCTGCACAGCCAGACAGAGCAGCACAGTTCTGAGGTCAATCCCCACTCTTAGTGCTATCGCTGGTCACAGCATCCCGTGGCCAGGGAGGGGACAAAAGGTCAGCCCGAATTCCCACTTCTGATCACCATGCAGCAAGCCTTCCTGGAACACACCTACGCCAGATGAGGACAGGATCAACCTTGGATGTGATGCACCCATTCCATTATTGAAAGCCTGTCATCAACCCCGGTTGTGGTTCACACATGAAGGGCTACACCCACCCGCGGAGCTGGATCCCAGCAAGAGGAAACGAGGGAGCAAGAGCGATAATTGGGGAAACTCCCTCCCCTACTTAACAGTAGCCATCATCATCTGTACATGCAATAAATAATGACAATAATTTTGCATATAGAACTGACTAACAAATCCATCACTAACACAACTGTTCCTGCGACAATTTGTACATGTTAGGAAAATTACCAGGAAGCCGCTTATATGAGAATTATATACCTGTGGATTTGATTTCAACTGTCTCTCTTTCTCACCATAAAGGGCACAGCTCTATAGACTGATGCAGAATAAGCTGGTGTAGAAATGATGCATATATTTAATTTCTGATTTCCTGTTCTGCTTCACAAGCAGTGGATTAAAACACTGGAGCTTCTTTCACACGAGTATAGAGGACTTAGCTACTGGGAATAGGTTTCATTTATCTGATAAAGCACGCCTGGATTTTTATTTGCATCTCTTATAGAGCTAAAAAAAAACGCAAATTCTAATTGAAGAAACTTTGAATTCATAATGTGCATATCTGTTCATTATGGAATTTTATCTACTTAAAGCAGATGGAATATACTGCACAGGCCTAGGGTTTGCAAAGCAAAGATTTGGCCTCTTTAGCCATTAAGCAAGCAGCTAGTCATTATTATTTTCCCTAAGAATGGGCTAATCAAATAGCCATAAATGTTAGGAAAAGCCTTGAGACCTCGATCCATGGGTTAGATCAGGTCTATCCTATTTAGATAACCTTCATATTGGTCTTTAGAGAGCAGTATTATTGATGATTGAAGACTCTGGCTGCTTTAACAAATGAACTGATCCCCCCTTGGATAATCTCTTTATCGCTTCAGTCCTCATCCACAGACCAAGACTGAGCTGCTGAAAGGAGATGCCCCAATCTGGGCTGTTAGTTTTAATGTGACAAATTCTCCAAGCCTCTCTTTCATGCTTGACCAATGAAGCACAAAAGGGCACCGAGGGTCACTGTTATCAACACCTCAAATGCAAAAAAACCAGGTCCACCTGCTGTTAGGTCTGGCCTAGCAGGAAGCCAGTCTTTGCTGGCAGCTTCCGCACACCTGAACTATATCATAACACAAAAAGATAATCTGCCAGTGGAAGCCAGCATTCATTAGAAAGGAAACCCTATGGAGCACAAGCATTCTTTGATTCTTATTTAAAAGAATCAAAACTCTACTGGGCAGCTTTAATTTTCATGTTCTCACCTAAGACTAAACCTTTGCTAATAATTAACGTGGCCATTGCGCCTGCTTATTTTAAGCATGGACACAATGTTTTCTTTTTGATCTCAGTCCTGGAGGCCTGAATCACAATTCAACAATTATTTCTTCATGGAAAAAAAATCTTCCAATACATTTTCTTTTACAAACATTAATCTGCTAAATACACTCATAAAATTATTTAGAATCATTATCTTTTGAAGCACCCTAATTTAGGAATGTCAAGTCGGAGTGTTCGCAATGACCATAAACCCACGTAATAAATGTTCTGAAATACTACGACCTCCAATACCATTTAAATAGTTTCTGGTTTCTTCACTGATACAGCACTGCATAAAACCACATTTTTCTATAGTTCCAAAGGCAGCCTTATAAAGGGGATATGAGGCAGTATTATTTCAATGTGCCTATATTGAAGAATGGTAAGACTATTTAAGCACCAAAATAAAGTTTACAATTTTTAAAGTTTTCTGAGGAAGAAAAATCGAACAGGATTGCCTCCTAGTCCGAGATTCTCTACCTCTATATATTTTCTGTCATATTTTACCCACTAAACTGCTATGCACCCTCTTCCAGCTAGGAGGGCGGGATGGACCGGAGATGCAGTCATCCCCTCAACTGTTGTCAGTTCACTTCTATGATTACTCAGCAGAAAGTATGATTCATATGAATAATCTCCATCCTTGCTGTGCATGATAAAATGCCCTCCATCGTCGCGGTGCTTCATCCGGCAGCTTAGGTCAGAGCTGATTCAGCTTATCCAGCTCAGAAATACTTGTAGCGACAGGCTATTCTGGGACTTGAACTTGTGCACTCTGTTTGGGTGCAATCAGCCAACTAAGTTACTGGGATGAGCTGTGTAATGTATTTGCTTCATGGCTTCTTTGCTTAAGAATTCATAGCAACACTTTGTCATTAAGAACTAGTTGGCTTATTAACAAAGGTTTAACAATCACACAACACATTACGAGTTCAACCACTAGGCTCACAACTGCACACCTCATTGTGGATGACCAAGACCCAACTGACTGGGGTTTTATTGAGTCTTGTGAACATCATGTGACTGGCTAAACTACTCACAAAGCAACAGCTCTACAAACCTGTAAACAAACTCACAGGTACATACATTACAAGCTGAGACTGTCTCTTTTTACAATAGCTTTACCATCTTTGAACAGATGCATTTACAGACATTATCTAAGATTAATCCTGGTCATTTTGAAAGCTGCAAGAGACCTTGAGAACTCAAAAGGTTTTGCCTATTAAAACTATACCGATCATATCATTTTCCATGGTCATCTGATTATCAAGAGTGCTCCCAGCACAAGCACCAACTAAGGAATATTACGGTTCATCCAAGAAAGTCTCATTTTTTATAACATTTTTAGAAAGATTCCCAATGTGATTTACAGACTTAGTACCTCATATAAATTAATATCTATAATTTGCCATTAAATAATAATCATACCAGCAGATGAACCCCTAAACATTTTTGTCCTCCACTAATTATGTTTAATATGAGGATCTCACCAAAAAAAATCAAATTGTAGAGTTACCCAAAGGCTTCCTTGTTATGCCTGCATTTAGGGTTAGGGTTAGGGTGAATCTGATGTGTGCAGGCTAGAATAGGCAGAAATAAATGAGTAATAGAGGAGTAAAGTTGGAGGCTTGGCTCATTTGGCATCACTCTCGCCTCTGGGACAGAAGGTTGTGGGTTCAAGCTCCATTCGAGGACTGGCATGCATAATCTAGGCTGACACTTCAGTGCAATACCGAGCGAGTGCCACATTGTCACAGATGCCATTGTTTGGATGAGGCATTAAACCCTCTGACTGATCAGGTGGATGTAAAATATCCCATGGCACTATTCAAATGAGAGTAGGGAGATCTCCTAGAGTCCTCACCATCTTCCTCCCCCAACCAACACTGCCAAAAAAACAGATTCTTTGGTGATTCATTTGTTTGATGTTTGTGAGATCTTGCTTTGTGACAATTGGCTGCTGTGTTTTTCACTTCAAAGAAAGAAAGACTTGCATTTATATAGCGCCTTTCATGACCACCAGACGTCTCAAAGCGCTTTACAACCAATGCGATATTTTCTGAAATGTAGTCATTGTTGTAATGCAGGAAACTCGGCAGGCAATTTACACACAGCAAGCTCCCACAAACAGCAATGTGATAATGACCAGATAATCTGCTTTTTATACTGATCCATATTTTGTAAATGGCCGGGGTACGCTAAGAACATAGTAAGGTGCTATATAAATGCAAGTTGTTTCTTTAAAGCAATAGAGCATTAATATTAAGTGTAATGCATTGTAGTTTTTTTTTTAAAAAGGGGTCCTGATGGTATGACTCTGCAAATGGATCATACAACAAGCAGATAACAAAAATCACAAACTACCTTGTAGATGGACCTGAAATCACTTCCATGAAGGAAAATATTTATTTGGGTTTCAGAAAACTGTAGAACTTGGTGAATTCAAAAAGTGTCCTATTGTCAAGCCAGGAGTAAACCTGAAACAAAGTTCAGCTCTAGCACAAAGTCATATTGAGAACACCAACCCAAAGGTCATACCATATATACTTTCATGAATTAGTTGCTTATATATGGAGCTAAACAGTAGGCCAAGCTAGATTGACTGAACAGTCTTTTCTTATTTGTACCGTCTCGTAGTCTTACATTCAGGTCTTGAAAGAGCATTAGTAAAATATCCGATAGGTTACTCACCGTCGTCCCTATTGACTAGAGAAGTACACCTCAATTTCCCATTGGATTAAGATGAACACAACATGAGGGGAGTGTGTGATGGAATGGGCGAAGGGTGCTGGCCTTTTACCTTTGGGATGTTGCTTCAATCTCTGCTCAAACAAATGCAAGTTCCTCTCTCTGCTGGTTGTAAGAGCCTGTATGAAATGAATGCAGACAATCCCAGACAAGTTCCCAATAGGCATTTACTCATAATTCAGCACAAGCTGGCAAGCTCACTCAAGAAGTGCAGTAAACGGTTAGCTTCTGAAGCTGTGGTTAAAGTATATTGTTTGGTCAGATCAAAGAGAACTTTACCCGGCAACTAACCTGTGCTATATGAAGGAGTGCCTGATGTTATAAATGGGGCAAAAAAAATATTTAATTTCTGAGCATAGATACGTACGAAAGTACAAAAAAGGCCAAGTAAGATTGCACATTGCTGACAGATTTTGTTTATAGCTTTCTCCCATGGTATACATATAATGTCAACACAATTAGCATTCGATTTGCATAAAACCATTAAAAGCTGAATTAGGGACATGCACATTCACCTAAATTAATCCAGGTTTCTTCAGTTTAGATCCATTTAATTTCTATTTCAATGCAGAGGTTATCAAATCAATGGTGTCAAATCAATGTATTAGGGCACTTAAAAAAGAACTTATCTCTCCAGATTTTCTCTTCGTTTTTGCAAAGCTGAAGCTGGTTTTGCTAAACATTTAGAAGGGAACATGCAGTACTTATCTGCTTGAATATATTTGCATCTCTTTTACAAATAATGGCTGTATTTTTTATCATCACTCTGAATTTTACAAATTTATTGCAGCTCTGCATCTCAAATACAAAAAGGCCTCAGATATCAAGTAATGCAAAGAGTTTGACTTCATTTTATAATAACGATCCTTTGGCAACTACACATCACAATGGTTGTCAACATTTAAAACCTGCTCATCTTTCAGTTCCTAAACAAATTTAATTGAAATTGAAGCCCTCTCCATGCAGTCATCTGTCTCATATAGAGTCACAAAATCATTCTAGTCCAAAAATCATGTTTGACTGTAGGATCCATGTAGCTTTTAGGAAGAAATTCTGCTCAACTCTAAATGAAAAACTAAATTGTATAGTGCAAATTTAATCTGATTTTGGTACAGCTAGTTTAGTCTCAAAGCAATGGATTCCTTAAACTAGAATGTAACTCCACAGGTCAATGTTTTCACTGATAAGCACTTATCGATGTTAATATAAATACAGTACCCACTTCATGAGGAAGCACTTGTGGAACTGACTGATGTGCCAATGGGCATTAGAACCCCTTCAGTTCAGCCATTATACAGATTGAGAACCTAAAATAAATGTGTCTTCAAGGTTTGGTGACAAGAAAACTATGGAGGCTGGGAATTTGTCCTGAACTCAGGGCCTAGGAGATTTTTTTTTAAACTTTGCCCTGTGTTCTTCAACTTTCAGTGCTTTAAAAATTAAAATCAAATGTTCTTTTGAAGTAGTAAGTACCCTGACAGATTTACTGGTCTGCTTAAAAGAAGGGGGTCTTCATTGGACAACGCATTGCTGCATGACCTCGTGCCTTGATGTGTCCTCAAACCTTTACTGTGGCTGAAGTTTCAGCTAGAATGTTAATCCCCTCTCTGGCACAGTGTGATGTTCCTCTGGAGACTGTTTGTAACGGTCAGATTTCAAAGACTGGAGGGGGAAAAAAACACAATCCACCACTTCAAGATTTGCATTTTGGAAATAATTCATTTTTCCCCCCACATCCTTTGTATTTGCAGAAAAGATGCAACAATTTTGTGAAACTCGTTGTAATAATGAAAAATGCAAGTCACCATTTATGAAACAGCTACAAAGATATTCTAAAAATGAAAAGCAGATAACCACTTATTTAAACCTTGAAGAGGAGAAAATTGTCAATATATATGTGACTGTTGGGTAAATAGGCATGTCATAAGGCAATGAAAACTTCCATTTACAGATTGCTTTCATCTGGAGGATGAACATTCCCATGTAATGTAGGCCACATTAGTGTTTCACACACAAACAGAACCAAAGAAACCTTGTTTATATTGGACTGAATATTTTGAATAATATGTCTCTGTTTTATATTCAAACGTTTTATATAGAACCTACAAGGTAGCAAGCTATCTTAGATCTGGTCCTGTGTAATGAGACAGGAATAATAAACGATCTCCTAGTAAAAGATAATCTCGGAATGAGTGATCACAGTATGGTTGAATTTGTAATACAGATTGAGGGTGAGGAAGTAGTGTCTCAAATGAGCGTACTATGCTTAAACAAAGGGGACTACAGTGGGATGAGGGCGGAGTTGGCTAAAGTAGACTGGAAACACTGACTACACGGTGACACAATTGAGGAACAGTGGAGAACTTTTAAGGAGCTCTTTCATAGTGCTCAACAAAAATATATTCCAGTGAAAAAGAAGGGCGGTAAGAGAAGGGATAACCAGCCGTGGATAACCAAGGAAATAAAGGAGAGTATCAAATTAAAAACCAATGCGTATAAGGTGGCCAAGGTTAGTGGGAAAATAGAAGATTGGGAAAATTTTAAACGACAGCAAAGAATGACTAAGAAAACAATAAAGAAAGGAAAGATAGATTACAAAGGTAAACTTGCGCAAAACATAAAAACGGATAGTAAAAGCTTTTACAGATATATAAAACGGAAAAGAGTGACTAAAGTAAATATTGGTCCCTTAGAAGATGAGAAGGGGGATTTAATAATGGGAAATGTGGAAATGGTTGAGACCTTAAACAATTATTTTGCTTCGGTCTTCACAGTGGAAGACACAAAAACCATGCCAGAAATTGCTGGTCACAGGAATGTGGGAAGGGAGGACCTTGAGACAATCACTATCACTAGGGGGGTAGTGCTGGACAGGCTAATGGGACTCAAGCTAGACAAGTCCCCTGGTCCTGATGAAATGCATCCCAGGGTATTAAAAGAGATGGCGGAAGTTATAGCAGATGCATTCGTTATAATCTACCAAAATTCTCTGGACTCTGGGGAGGTACCAGCGGATTGGAAAGCAGCTAATGTAACGCCTCTGTTTAAAAAAGGGGGCAGACAAAAGGCAGGTAACTATAGGCCAGTTAGTTTAACATCTGTAGTGGGGAAAATGCTTGAAACTATCATTAAGGAAGAAATAGCGGGACATCTAGATAGGAATAGTGCAATCAAGCAGATGCAGCATGGATTCATGAAGGGAAAATCATGTTTAACTAATTTACTGGAATTCTTTGAGGATATAACGAGCATGGTGGATAGAGGTATACTGATGGATGTGGTGTATTTAGATTTTCAAAAGGCATTCGATAAGGTGCCACACAAAAGGTTACTGCAGAAGATAAAGGTACGCGGAGTCAGTGGAAATGTATTAGCATGGATCGAGAATTGGCTGGCTAACAGAAAGCAGAGAGTCGGGGTAAATGGATCCTTTTCGGGTTGGAAATCGGTGGTTAGTGGTGTGCCACAGGGATCGGTGCTGGGACCACAACTGTTTACAATATACATAGATGACCTGGAAGAAGGGACAGAGTGTAGTGTAACAAAATTTGCAGATGACACAAAGATTAGTGGGAAAGTGGGTTGTGTAGAGGACACAGAGAGGCTGCAAAGAGATTTAGATAAGTTAAGCGAATGGGCTAAGGTTTGGCAGATGGAATACAATGTCGGAAAGTGTGAGGTTATCCACCTTGGGAAAAAAAACAGTAAAAGGGAATATTATTTGAATGGGGAGAAATTACAACATGCTGCGGTGCCGAGGGACCTGGGGGTCCTTGTGCATGAATCCCAAAAAGTTAGTTTGCAGGTGCAGCAGGTAATCAGGAAGGCGAATGGAATGTTGGCCTTCATTGCGAGAGGGATGGAGTACAAAAGCAGGGAGGTCCTTCTGCAACTGTATAGGGTATTGGTGAGGCCGCATCTGGAGTACTGCGTGCAGTTTTGGTCACCTTACTTAAGGAAGGATATACTAGCTTTGGAGGGGGTACAGAGACGATTCACTAGGCTGATTCTGGAGATGAGGGGGTTACCTTATGATGATAGATTGAGTAGACTGGGTCTTTACTCGTTGGAGTTCAGAAGGATGAGGGGTGATCTTATAGAAACATTTAAAATAATGAAAGGGATAGACAACTTAGAGGCAGAGAGGTTGTTTCCACTGGTCGGGGAGACTAGAACTAGGGGGCACAGCCTCAAAATACGGGGAGCCAATTTAAAACCGAGTTGAGAAGGAATTCCTTCTCCCAGAGGGTTGTGAATCTGTGGAATTCTCTGCCCAAGGAAGCAATTGAGGCTAGCTCATTGAATGTATTCAAGTCACAGATAGATAGATTTTTAACCAATAAGGGAATTAAGGGTTACAGGGAGCGGGCGGGTAAGTGGAGCTGAGTCCACGGCCAGATCAGCCATGATCTTGTTGAATGGCGGAGCAGGCTCGAGGGGCTAGATGGCCTACTCCTGTTCCTAATTCTTATGTTCTTATATTCTTATGTTCTTATCATCTTTAAGTTATTTCCTCTATCTGTTTCCTCACACTTGCCTGCTGCAACAGTAGTGCTACAGGAAACACACTTGCAGACAATATAACTTTGAGCTGATGAGTAGAACAGGTGTTAGATCAACTCTAGAATCATATAGCACAGAAAGAGGCCATTCGGCCCATCGTGTCTGTGTCGGCTCCTTGAAAGAGCTATCCAATTAGTCCCACTCCCCTTCTCTCTCTCCATAGCCCTGAAAATGTTTATTTATCCAAGTATTTATTCAATTCCCTATTGAATTTGATTCCACCACCCTTTCAGAAAGTGCATTCCAGATCGTGACAACTCACTCAATTCTCCTCGTTTCTCCCCTGGATGTTTTGCCAATTATCTTAAAGCTGTGTCTTCTGGTTACAGAGCCTCTATCAAATCCCCATACAATGTTGAACACCTCTATTAAATCTCCCCTTAAACCTTGGTGACTCACTGTCCAATTGTCTCCCTTTAACCTGTGGAGGATCTGAATCTCCCAGTGACTATTTGGAAAGCTTGGTTTGACAGAATCATAAGAACAAAGGAATATAAGAAATAGGAACAAGAGTAGGCCATACAGCCCCTCGAGCTTGCTCCGCCATTCAATCTGATCCGATCACGTACTCAGCTCCATTTCCCCGCCCGCTCTCCATAACCCCTTATCCCCTTATCGTTTAAGAAACTGTCTATTTCTGTCTTAAATTTATTCAATGTCCCAGCTTCCACAGTTCTCTGGGGCAGCGAATCCCACAGATTTACAACCCTCTGAGAGAAGAAATTTCTCCTCATCTCTGTTTTAAATGGGCGGCCCCTTATTCTAAGATCATATCCTCTAGTTCTAGTCTCCCCCATCAGTGGAAATATCCTCTCTGCATCCACCTTATCAAGCCCCCTCATAATCTTATACGTTTCAATAAGATCAACTCTGAATTCCAATGAGTAGAGGCTCAACCTCTTCAACCTTTCCTCATAAGTCAACCCCCCCATCTCCGGAATCAACCTAGTGAACCCTCTCTAAACTGCCTCCAAAGCAAGTTTCTCCTTTTGTAAATATGGAAACCAAAACTGCACGCAGTATTCCAGGTGTGGCCTCATCAAAGGGTGTAAACCCAGAAACAAGCATCCCATTGCACTGTGCTCTTGTCCAGCAGAGCAAAATTTGAGTCCAGTATGTAGTGAACTGCATTCACTGCCTGCACAGATCAGCACTGAACCAAGTGCAGCATCCAAGCTCACAGACATTTTATTTGACAGACTTTCTTCACAGGTATTCAGCAGTGCATCCGGGCTGGAGAAGAAAGTTGCTTCATGGTCTGCTTCCATGATATAATCAACTGCAAAAGACAGGGTCCTGACCCAAAGTGTAAAATAGAACTAAGACTCGACACATTAGTTACCTGCATTAATTAACCTAATGGAATGTGTTACAAACGCATACACATCGCATAGTTATATAGAAAAGCATCCAATCAGATGAGCTATGAATTTAATATGTACCTGTACAAAAATATCCAACATATAACTTACTTGCATAAATCATCCAATAGCATAGGTTATAAACACATCAATTTACTGTGCTTAAAAATCTCAATAGGACAGGTTCAGAAATGCACCGTGTATCTGTATAAAAGACCCAACAGATTGCGCTATAAACGCATCACTCCCTGTATAAAGGATCCAATGGATGCATTGTAAATACATCAATTAACTGGTATAAAATATTTGGCGAGGTAGTTTATAAATGCATCACTAGCCTGTATAAAGTATCCAATAGGGTGACTATAAACACGTTACTGAACACATTACTCCCAGTTCACTTATTTGAATGGGTGGCAGGACTGTGTCACCCTGATCCTTCAGTGTCCCAAAAAACGAAGCTCAGTTACAAATCTATTAACTGCCTATAAAATCATTAAGTGCCAGGCCACATCTTTTTTTGAAGACCCAAAGAAACACAGCTTTACATAGTCATTGGCACAACGTCCTGTGATGTACATTGGTGGCTGGGCCTTCTGTTGCCTAGGCCCCAAGCTCTAGAATTTCCTGCCTAAACCTCTCCGCCTCTCTACCTCTCTTTTCTCCTTCAAGACGCACCTTAAAACCCTCCTCTTTGACCAACCTGCCCTAATTTCTCCTTCTGCAGCTCGGTGTCAATTAAAAAAAAATCTCATTATACACCTGTGAAGCGCCTTGGGATGTTTCATTATGTTAAAGGCGCCATATAAATACAAGTTGTTGTTGTATATAATTCAGATTTTTCTTTTCGGAACTTGAAAATACAGGGTTGAACGTCCCTTATCTGGCACCCTTGGGACCCAGCCTGTGCCGACTGAGGGATTTTGCCAGATGAGAGGAGGTCATCGGCCTGAGGCGGGGGAGAGAAGGCAGCCTGAGGTCGGGGGTGGGAGGAGGTCAGCGGCCCGAGCGGGCCCCGAAGTGTTGGCGGGTCGGCGGGCCCCGCAGAGTCAGCGCGGCCCGAGCAGGCCCGAGGACGCGGCCCGCTGGCCCGACCCCCTGGAGGGAGTGCTGAGCGGAGAAGCCGCCAGCCCGAGGACTGTGGCTGCAGGAGTTCCAACAGGACAACGAGGAGGAGGCAGCCAATAACCCCGACATCAAGGAGACAGATTATATTGGTGAGTACCCTGTATGAATTTTTTTTATATGTATATTCTGAGACTGGTTGCGGGAGTCCGCCGGTGTTTCGGGGCTGGCTGGCTGGGGCCGGGAAACGCAGCAGCGAGGAAGGCCGAAGGGACGGATCTGTAACAAAAACACCGATCTGCAACTAAATGATCAACAACAGAAAAATAGCTCACCATTGAGAAAAATAGATAATCACAATCGCGGGAAGGAAGGATTTTGACCGGCTGTGTTCTGCGCCTGCGCCACCCGGCGGCCGGGGAATGGTGCCGGACGAAGGGTGGTGCCGGATAAGGGAGTCCCGGAAAAAGAGGTGTTCAACCTGTATTTCAAGTGGAGAGAGGCGTGCGGGGATTGGGGTTTCAAATCGGCTGAGTGGTGAGGAACCGATCTGAAGCAGACTTCTAAATCTCACCTGCTCACCCATCACCGGGTTAGCCACATTCGTCCTTCACACAATACATACAAATGGGCAGCTCGATAGTCTACACAAAATGGCAGGCAGCAGAGTTCACTCAGGAAATGTGGCTACTGCCCTGGAGGCGTTGTGCTTAAAGTGAAGGAGAGCCTTGTGCTGCGAAGGAGTTAAAGTGCTCGTCATTGCCTGACAGTACTAGAGCAAGACCTTTAAAGCACAACTAAAATATATTGGTCTAACAAGTGTCACGACCTCCAGAGCATCTGCATTTTCCTTATGATCGAAAGCGTGACTCTGGCTCGATACAAATATGCTTCTCACATTAAAAGCACCGAGAGGATGGTGTGTAGCTGCGAGTTGCAGAGGGAGTGGGCTGAATCATTTTGCCTGTACCTTTCACCTTTTGCTTTTTTGCTAATCAGGATGCCATATCAGCTCCGCAAACATGTTTGTGACAACAGGGAAATATATGTCACAACCTCTTTAATTTCCTACTTAAGGCTTTACAAGCACTAAATAGGCTTATGTGGTACTGACAAACAAAAATAAACTGAGTGTGGAGGACATTTTTCTCCTTAATCAGCTGTTACCCAGACCACAGCCTTGCTTTCTATTTCACTGACTGGAACACTCCCCCTACTGGCAAGGCAATGCCAATGTTTTCACTGCAGCAAGCATTATTCTGATCTCTTCAATACATGTATTTGCATTCAAATTGAAATCTGTTCTCAAGAAGTTATGGACTTTGTTTTTCAGTTTTAAGTTAAAACTCAGAGCAGCAAAGGAACAGCTAGAAAGATAGTGGGTTATCATCAGCAATGATCAAACGCCAAGCTACGTGGATGGCTTTAGCTCCATCGTGTGCTTTGACTGAGGAATAAACGTGTTGTGTCTGTGCGGTCAACTTCCAGGGAATTTAGGAATGAGATTTTAAATGAAAAAAAAAAGTGATGTCAATTGCAAACCCATTAAAACCACATAGCTGTGCCCACTCAAGAATGGTGAAAGGAGTCTTGTTGCTTTATCCAGTCAGGTTGAGTGCTAACTATCAATTTATATTGCAAAACTTCAAAGCAAAAGCACTTACTAATGCTACCATTGTAGTGTCAAAGCATCCTAAAGTAGTTCAGTGCCCAATGGGAAGGGATGCCTGGTTCTGCGGGGGCGGGGGGGGAATTCCCTTCCCACATCACTCAAATACACTTACTGGGGGTAATTTTGACTTTATGTGATAGTGTGAAATACGTGAAGTCTGCGGCCCCTTTTTACAATGCCCCTGATTTTTATTTCCACTGACTTCAATAGAAATAATAATTGGGCGAGATGTAAAGCGGGCTGTCCGCTCGCTATCACCCGTTTCACACCATCGCACAAAGTCAAAATGATCTCCTCCCCCACCCCCCCATGGATTTTCTGACTAAGCAACAACAATGAGAAGTGCCAGCAGGCTTCCTATTCTCTTTAGGTGTCCCTTCCTGCTATAATCCAACGTTCTTAAAAACCCCAGCTTGGCATCACTTAACTCCCAGCTCCTGATTTATTTCATCAGCCCTCTTGATCTTTTCAACATTGGCGCTATGTTATTTCACCTGGGTTATAGAACCTTACTGATTCCCGGGATGGCAGGACTGACATATGAAGAAAGATTGGATTGACTAGGCTTATATTCACTGGAATTTAGAAGAATGAGAGGGGATCTCATAGAGACATATAAAATTCTGACGGGATTGGACAGGTTAGATGCAGGAAGAATGTTCCCGATGTTGGGGAAGTCCAGAACCAGGGGTCACAGTCTAAGGTTAAGGGGTAAGCCGTTTAGGACCGAGATGAGGAGAAATGTCTTCACTCAGAGAATTGTGAACCTTTGGAATTCTCTACCACAGAAAGTTGTTGAGGCCAGTTCGTTAGATATATTCAAAAAGGAGTTAGATGTGGCCCTTACAGTTAAAGGGATCAAGGGGTATGAAGAGAAAGAAGGAATAGGGTACTGAAGTTGCATGATCAGCCATGATCATATTGAATGGTGGGTGCAGGCTCGAAGGGCCGAATGGCCTACTCCTGCACCTATTTTCTATGTTTCTATGTTTTCTATGTTACTGCACAGTACAGCCATTTGGCCCATTGTGCCTATGCCAGCTCTTGGAAAGAGCTATCCATTTAGTGCCACGCCCCTGCTCCTTCCCATAGCCCTGCAATTTTTTTCTCTTCAATTTTTTATCCAGTTCCCTTTTGAAAGTTATTATTGAATCTGCTTTCACCACCCTTGCATTCCAAATTTTACAATTTAAAAAAGGGATGAGAAATCCCAACTTGATTCTCCCAGCAATGGCTTTCATGAAAGTTGGACTAACTCAGGAGAAGGAACCTAGAGAAAGAATTCTCAAGCGATTCACTCTTGCCTCCGAGTGAGAAGCTGGTAATTGAAGCCTTTTGTGGATTTGAACACATAATTTAAGGCTCACACTTCAATGCAGCACTGGAGGAGTCCTGCGTTGTCAGTGGAGTCTGCTTTCAGATGTCCATTTGTAGAGAGTTAGTGGGGATAACTGGAATTATGGTCAAAAAAGTAGGTTTTGAGGAGGACTTTAAAGGTGGAGAGAGAAGTAACAAGGCAGAAAGGTTGAGAGAGGGAGTTCCTAAGCATAGGGCTCAGATGCTTGGGAGACTCTGCTGCCAATGGGTGATGCACAGGAGGTCAGATTAAGAGGGCCAAAGGACAATGGCTAGGATGGAAAGGAGACTATAGAAATAGAATGGGGCAAGTGCATGGAAACATTTGTGAATGAAGATGCAGATTTTGAATTTGATGGATTGGGAGATATGGAAGTTGGTCATCATGGATGTAAATGAACGAGGTTCTATGGGCAGAATGTAGGCAACAGAGAATCAGGCATGAACTTACCTCATGAGAAACTGGGAATGGAAACCATTCATCCTAGAGTCACCTATGGTTTAATATCAACAATGAGAGCAGTGTCAGCACAGCCGGAACATGGTCCCCAGCCTATCACTGCACTGTCATTCATCCCTTACACCCATGTGCCTGGCTTGTAATGTCTGCAGCTGCGTGACTATTGCTGTCTTTTCCGTTGTAGCTGAAGTGAGTTGTATTGGGAGTCATGTGACCAATTCATACTGACTTAGCTTACAAAGGACAAAGGCAAGCCCACTTCCATCTTAACTTACTCTGAAAAAGCACACTCTTGCTTTTGGATCAATACCTCTGTTTTGTGATCAACGTTTTTAGCAAAGGGAAGGAGAATCATGCAGGAGAATCAAAGAACTTTCTGCTTCACACCCAGTGAAACCAGTCAGCTGATACCAAGCATTTATTATCTATATGACCTGACACTACCTCCTGAAGATCAGCTCATCGGCTGCCCATCTTATTAACCCTTGCACTCATTTGGGTGAGTATTATAAATGTTTATTCTGCATTCGACATCCTCTCAGGTTCAGTGTCACTAACCACTGATGTCCATGGACTCTGCTTCCCCCATGATCAGTAGTGTTGTGTCCGAACAAATATTCAAATAGGTCAGGTAACAACTCATTTTATTTCCAGACCCTTTACAATATTCCATCAAAGAAGAGCAAAGCAACACAAAAGAAGACCTTGGAATGCAATTGCTACAATGCGCTTACTCCCACTTGGGGGCCATCTAGCAGACTTTTGCCAGCAGTTTCCTCTGTATCAATGTTTCCTTCAAACCACAGATTAAGATGCTTTCATTGCAATGTTGAGAAACCCACCAAAGTCACATGCTTCAGAGAGTTTCCTCAGTACTGCCATAAACTGCGAGACACTTTCATCATCCCCTTGCCTCCTTTGGTTAAACTTGAACCATTCCGCAATAACAAGTGGCTTCAGGCACATCAATGGTGAGATCCCACACAGACCGCTCACCGATTGCTGCTGGAAGAGATCCTGTGCATGCGTGACCACGCAGCAAGTTTAAAGGCCCCGCACAGGGAAAAATTAATTTCAGGGAACATGGGCTCAGATGTTCCTTGACCATTTGCATCCACTCCTCATATGGTTTGTCTTTCGGCTGGGCTGGAGCAATCAGATTCGTCATCAATTGGTGAGACAGTTGGTGAGACGCGGGAGCAGCCTATAAAAGCCCAGCGGGAGATCGAGAGCCAGCGGCAGTTGGTGAGACGCGGGAGCAGCCTATCAAAAGGCCCAGCGGGAGATCGAGAGCCAGCGGCAGTTGGTGAGACGCGGGAGCAGCCTATCAAAAGGCCCAGCGGGAGATCGAGAGCCAGCAGCAGTTGGTGAGACGCGGGAGCAGCCTATAAAAGCCCAGCGGGAGATCGAGAGCCAGCGGCAGTTGGTGAGACGCGGGAGCAGCCTATCAAAAGGCCAGCGGGAGATCGAGAGCCAGCGGCAGTTGGTGAGAGGCGGGAGCAGCCTATAAAAGGCCCAGCGGGAGATCGAGAGCCAGCGGCAGTTGGTGAGACGCGGGAGCGACCTATAAAAGGCCCAGCGGGAGATCGAGAGCCAGCGGCAGTTGGTGAGACGCGGGAGCAGCCTATCAAAAGGCAGCTACAGCGGGAGAGAAAGCAAAATAGAAGTAGAAAGTAATCAAAAAGTGACGTCACAGCCAATGGGGTAAGTGATTGACTGGTGATTGGTGAGTAGCTTTTCTTTTCTTTTTTATATCAGTAAGTGAACTGTAACATTGTTATTACCAATTTAAGGGTATCTAAGGTTAAGACATGGCAGGAGAGCTCGGCCATGTGATATGCTCCTCCTGTACCATGTGGGAACTCGGGGACACTTCCGGTGTCCCTGGACGCTACGTGTGTGGGAAGTGTATCCGCCTCGAGCTCTTGACGGTCCGCGTTGCGGAATTGGAGCTGAGGGTGGATTCACTCTGGAGCATCCACGATGCTGAGAATGACGTGAGTATCACGTGTAGTGAGTTGGTCTTACCGCAGGAGAAGGGTCCACAGCCAGATAGGGAATGGAAGACCAGCAGGAAGAGCAGTGCAAGAAAGATAGTGCAGGGGTTCCCTGTGGTCATCCCCCTGCAAAACAGATACACTGCTTTGAGTACTGTTGGGGAGGATGACTCATCAGGGGAGGGCAGCAGCAGCCAAGTTCATGGCACCGTAGGTGGCTCTGCTGCAAAGGAGGGCAGGAAAAAGATTGGGAGAGCGATAGTGATAGGGGATTCGATGGTGAGGGGAATAGATAGGCGTTTCTGCGGACGCAACCGAGACTCAAGAATGGTATGTTGCCTCCCTGGTGCAAGGGTCAAGGATGTCTCGGAGCGGGTGCAGGACATTCTGAAATGGGAGGGAGAACAGCCAGTTGTCGTGGTGCACATTGGTACCAACGACATAGGTAAAAAAAGGGATGAGGTCCTACGAAACGGATTTAAGGAGCTAGGAGCTAAATTAAAAAGTAGGACCTCAAAAGTAGTAATCTCGGGATTGCTACCAGTGCCACGTGCTAGTCAGAGTAGGAATCGCAGGATAGCGCAAATGAATACGTGGCTTGAGCAGTGGTGCAGCAGGGAGGGATTCAAATTCTTGGGGCATTGGAATCGGTTCTGGGCGAGGTGGGACCAGTACAAACCGGACGGTCTGCACCTGGGCAGGACTGGAACCAATGTCCTAGGGGGAGTGTTTGCTAGTGCTGTTGGGGAGGAGTTAAACTAATATGGCAGGGGGATGTGAACCTATGCAGGGAGACAGAGGGAGACAAAAATGAGGCAAAAGCAAAAGACAGAAAGGAGATGAGGAAAAGTGGAGGGCGGAGAAACCCAAGGCAAAGAACAAAAAGGGCCACTGTACAGCAAAATTCGAAAAGGACAAAGGGTGTTAAAAAAGCAAGCCTGAAGGCTTTGTGTCTTAATGCAAGGAGTATCCGCAATAAGGTGGATGAATTAACTGTGCAAATAGATGTTAACAAATATGATGTGATTGGGATTACGGAGACGTGGCTCCAGGATGATCAGGGCTGGGAACTCATCATCCAGGGGTATTCAACATTCAGGAAGGATAGAATAAAAGGAAAAGGAGGTGAGGTAGCATTGCTGGTTAAAGAGGAGATTAATGCAATAGTTAGGAAATACATTAGCTTGGATGATGTGGAATCTATATGGGTAGAGCTGCAGAACACTAAAGGGCAAAAATCGTTAGTGGGAGTTGTGTACAGACCTCCAAACAGTAGTAGTGATGTTGGGGAGGGCATCAAACAGGAAATTAGGAGTGCATGCAATAAAGGTGCAGCAGTTATAATGGGTGACTTTAATATGCACATAGATTGGGCCAGCCAAACTGGAAGCAATACGATGGAGGAGGATTTCCTGGAGTGCATATGGGATGGTTTTCTAGACCAATATGTCGAGGAACCAACTAGGGGGGAGGCCATCTTAGACTGGGTGTTGTGTAATGAGAGAGGATTAATTAGCAATCTCATTGTGCGAGGCCCCTTGGGGAAGAGTGACCATAATATGGTGGAATTCTGCATTAGGATGGAGAATGAAACAGTTAATTCAGAGACCATGGTCCAGAACTTAAAGAAGGGTAACTTTGAAGGTATGAGGCATGAATTGGCTAAGATAGATTGGCTAATGATACTTAAGGGGTTGACTGTGGATGGGCAATGGCAGACATTTAGAGACCGCATGGATGAATTACAACAATTGTACATTCCTGTCTGGCGTAAAAATAAAAAAGGGAAGGTGGCTCAACCGTGGCTATCTAGGGAAATCAGGGATAGTATTAAAGCCAAGGAAATGGCATACAAATTGGCCAGAAATAGCAGCGAACCTGGGGACTGGGAGAAATTTAGAACTCAGCAGAGGAGGATAAAGGGATTAGGGCAGGGAAAATGGAGTACGAGAAGAAGCTTGCAGGGAAAATTATGGCGGATTGCAAAAGTTTCAATAGGTATGTAAAGAGAAAAAGGTTAGTAAAGACAAACGTAGGTCCCCTGCAGTCAGAATCAGGGGAAGTCATAACGGGGAACAAAGAAATGGCAGACCATTGGAACAAGTACTTTGGTTCAGTATTCACTAAGGAGGAGACAAACAACCTTCCGGATATAAAAGTGGTCAGAGGGTCTAGTAAGGAGGAGGAACTGAGGGAAATCTTTATTAGTTGGGAAATTGTGTTGGGGAAATTGATGGGATTGAAGGCCGATAAATCCCCAGGGCCTGATGGACTGCATCCCAGAGTACTTAAGGAGGTGGCCTTGGAAATAGCGGATGCATTGACAGTCATTTTCCAACATTCCATTGACTCTGGATCAGTTCCTATGGAGTGGAGGGTAGCCAATGTAACCCCACTTTTTAAAAAAGGAGGGAGAGAGAAAACAGGGAATTATAGACCGGTCAGCCTGACCTCAGTAATGGGTAAAATGATGGAATCAATTATTAAGGATGTCATAGCAGCGCATTTGGAAAATGGTGACATGATAGGTCCAAGTCAGCATGGATTTGTGAAAGGGAGATCATGCTTGACAAATCTTCTGGAATTTTTTGAGGATGTTTCCAATAAAGTGGACAAAGGAGTACCAGTTGATGTGGTATATTTGGACTTTCAGAAGGCTTTCGACAAGGTCCCACACAGGAGATTAATGTGCAAAGTTAAAGCACATGGGATTGGGGGTAGTGTGCTGACGTGGATTGAGAACTGGTTGTCAGACAGGAAGCAAAGAGTAGGAGTAAATGGGTACTTTTCGGAATGGCAGGCAGTGACTAGTGGGGTACCACAGGGTTCTGTGCTGGGGCCCCAGTTGTTTACATTGTACATTAATGATTTAGACGAGGGGATTAAATGTAGTATCTCCAAATTTGCGGATGACACTAAGTTGGGTGGCAGTGTGAGCTGCGAGGAGGATGCTATGAGGCTGCAGAGTGACTTGGATAGGTTAGGTGAGTGGGCAAATGCGTGGCAGATGAAGTATAATGTGGATAAATGTGAGGTTATCCACTTTGGTGGTAAAAACAGAGAGACAGACTATTATCTGAATGGTGACAGATTAGGAAAAGGGGAGGTGCAACGAGACCTGGGTGTCATGGTACATCAGTCATTGAAGGTTGGCATGCAGGTACAGCAGGCGGTTAAGAAAGCAAATGGCATGTTGGCCTTCATAGCGAGGGGATTTGAGTACAGGGGCAGGGAGGTGTTGCTACAGTTGTACAGGGCCTTGGTGAGGCCACACCTGGAGTATTGTGTACAGTTTTGGTTTCCTAACTTGAGGAAGGACATTCTTGCTATTGAGGGAGTGCAGCGAAGATTCACCAGACTGATTCCCGGGATGGTGGGACTGACCTATCAAGAAAGACTGGATCAACTGGGCTTGTATTCACTGGAGTTCAGAAGAGTGAGAGGGGACCTCATAGAAACGTTTAAAATTCTGACAGGTTTGGACAGGTTGGATGCAGGAAGAATGTTCCCAATGTTGGGGAAGTCCAGAACCAGAGGTCACAGTCTAAGGATA
Organism: Pristiophorus japonicus; assembly: GCF_044704955.1. NCBI lineage: Eukaryota > Metazoa > Chordata > Chondrichthyes > Pristiophoridae > Pristiophorus > Pristiophorus japonicus. Next base: position 197,242,928 of record NC_091984.1, on the reverse strand, counting down.
AGGGGTAAGCCATTTAGGACCGAGATGCGGAGGAACTTCTTCACCCAGAGAGTGGTGAACCTGTGGAATTCTCAACCACAGAAAGTAGTTGAGGCCAATTCACTAAATATATTCAAAAGGGAGTTAGATGAAGTCCTTACTACTCGGGGGATCAAGGGGTATGGCGTGAAAGCAGGAAGGGGGTACTGAAGTTGCATGTTCAGCCATGAACTCATTGAATGGCGGTGCAGGCTAGAAGGGCTGAATGGCCTGCTCCTGCACCTATTTTCTATGTTTTATGTTTCTATGTTTCAATGCGCATGCTGCTGGTCTGCAGATAGTAAGCAAAACTGCTCTCTTTTGGCAAATGTTATTTGCCTCAAAATCAAAATTAACTTGGCCCCATTTGATACTCTCTAATCTTTCTAACAAATGTCAACATTATAAAAGAAAAATTTCAGTGACTCTCTAAGTAATATTCAATCTTTTTAACAATCCGCTGTTCGTTTTCCTCTTTGCACTGTTATGCCTGAATAAACACTGAAATTGGTGCAGTAATAACTAGCTGCTTTTATTTCCAGACCCTTTCGAACATTCCATCAAAGAATAACAAAGTAATGAAAGTGAAGACCTTGTTGTGTAGTTGCTATAATGTGTTTACTCCAATCAGGAGGGTGGATACCTATTCAGTTAACTATTCAGTTAACAATATGCAAGTACCATACATATCAAGGAGTAACCTAGTTAAACAATAGTGTGACCCAGGGCCACTGGGGTAAGATCAATTATTGGGCTCAATTTCCCCCAGTGTTTTGTGCCATTTTGTTTGGCGCGCGCAGCTACTTTTGGCGTAAGTTAAAAAAGTAAAGTTTCTCCAAGGAATGTGCGCCAGCGTAACTCAGTTGGTTATGATTTTTTTAGGTTAGTTTTTTTTGCGTCATAGGGGTGGTAACCTGATGTCTGCGCCAGTTTTTTTCAATTATGGAAGTTTGTCCGCAAAAAATTTCTCCTAGGTCGGCATCTGTGACCACTCCCGAAAAACCTTCTGGTGAGTTAAGAAACAGCAGCGCTTTGAAAAATCGGCACAGAAAGACGCCATTGTTTTCCAGCAAAGTTTTGGAGGGAGACAAGAAGACTTAAATATGTATAATAAAGATTATTTCTTTTTACCTTATAATGCAATAAATGGAAGTTTGATGGATTTCTGTAAGTTTTCATATTTTTTCAACTCACACGCCACCACCGAACGTCTGCTAATAGGGCTGGAGGGTCGGAGCGTCGGCCGCCAGAATCGACTCCGCGCCCAGACACAGGGGCTCAGAGCTCAGTGCAAAATAAGCCCAGGTAGCGGGGCTGTGGAAAGCAATCGGAAAGCATCAGAAACCTGCACTATGCATTGAATCAAGACCGGGTAGGTGGGGGGCTGTGGAAGGCATAAGGAAGGAATCACAAGACTGCATTACGTATTAAATGTAGCCCAGGGAGTTCGGGGGGGGGGGGTGTGGTGTGGAGTGGGGTGTTCCCGATCACTGCGCCTGCTCAGACATGGGTGTGGTCCATACAGACCTGTGGGGAGAGAGAACAAAGAACCTCGTCCTGCCTGCTGTTTTGAGCTTCTTGCAAAGGTACCTTGTGCAAGCCTTTTGCATGATGGCGCTGCGGACGAGAGAACTGATTTAATGTCATTGCATGAGGAATCTCAGAGCCCATAGGGTGATGGGCAGGAGGCCTTACCCATGTCGGGTATATAGAGACAGGCATTCGTTCCTGCACCTGAGTGATGCAGACTGTGTCAAAAGGCTGCATTTCCATAAAGAAGTTATAACTGAGATCTGTAAGTTGGTAAAAGCAGACCTGCAACCTGGAAGCGTTAGGAGGACTGCTTTGTCAGTTGAAATGAAGGTTTCAGGTGCACTTTCATTCTCAGCATCTGGATCATTCTAAGTTACAACTGGGGATGTGTGCACCATTTCTCAACATGCAACACATATCTGCATTCGGCAGGTGATTGCTGCATTATATGCCCAGAGGAATGACTGCATAAAGTTCCCGATATCCGCCTAGGCAATGCGTGACAGGGCGGTGGGCTTCTCCAGGATTGCAGGTTCCCAAAGGTGCAGGGCTGCATTGATTGTACCCACATTGCCTTGCGAGCACATTTGGAGGATTCCGAATTGTACAGGAACAGAAAAGGCTTCCACTCCATTAATGTGCAGCTCGTTTGTGATGACATGCATCGGATCATGTCAGTTGATGCAAGATAACCTGGGAACACCCATGATGCATTCATCCTATGCAAGAGAGGTATATCTGCCATGCTTCAGCAGCAGCCAGAAGGGAGACAAAGGGTACGGCCTCGCCACCTGGCTCATGACACCCCTACGTATAACCTGGACGGAAGCTTACCGTCAATACAACATGTCGCACATTGCAACGCGCAACATAATAGAGACGACCATTGGCATCTTGAAACAGCGTTTCCGATGCCTGGACCATTCCAGAGGCTACTTGCTATACTCCCCTGAAATTGTCAGTCAGTTCACTGTTGTCTGCTGCATTCTGCATAACTTAGCCATCATGAGGCAGCAGCAGATGGTAGTAGAAGACCCACCTGAGGTGAGAGTGGCTGATGATAATGATGAGGAAGATGCAGATGACGAGGAGGAGGAGGAGAAGGACGAGGAAGCCATACCTGAACCCGGAGCACGACGGCAGGCGAGGGCGGGCCGTCGTGCCCCATTAACGATTGCTGGAGCCTTGCGCCAGCAGCTCATCCATGAATGCTTTGCTGCCTGAAGGCTCAGCGGCAACTATTCCAAATAGACCATGTTTATTGTTTGGACCTGTTCCGTAATGTTGTGTTGTGTGAATGGAACAAATAATGGAAATGATTCAGTTATAATTTAAAATATATTTTATTCAAAAGTTTAACAAATATTTGTTTGTACTTAACTTAATTTTACTAAACATATTTTTGTAACAAACTTTAAAGTTTTCACTTAAGATCATTTACAAAGTCTAAGATCACTTAAAAACTTTTAAGTTCACTTACTAACTTTTAAACTTGTAAATTTACATAAGTTACAAAAAACTTTTAATTTGAGATCAGTTATAACAGTAACAACAATAATACGAACAACAACATCAGCAGCAGCAAAGAAAGGCTGCACCCATCTCTCCTCCACCTTATTTTAAGACCGCCTGCTGCGCTTGGTCTTGGTGACTCCAGCTCTGCCCGTAGGCAGCAGCGCAGCATTTCACGGGTTGGAATGAAGCTTATTCTTTTGAACATCTTGGGTAATGTGCACTTCTTGATGGGGGGCGCAGGTGGTAATATGGAAGGCCCGGCTTGGGCCTCTTCAGAGGCTGATCTGGGGATTGGAGTGGGAGTGGCAGTTGATTCTGTCAATGGGTGCGGGGTCTGGGCATGTTCCCTTACTCCAAAATTCCCTCCCTCGTGTGTCCTGACAGTGCCTTACCTACATCCAACATTCCTTCCCTCATGTTCGCTGACAGTGTATCAGCTATCTGTGACATTCTCTCCCTCATGTCCACCAACTGTGTCTCAATTACCTGCAACATTCCCTTCCTCATGGTCACTGACAGCGCATCAGCAACCTGCGACATTCCCTCCCTCATGTGCGCCGACATGGTTTCAGCTGATTGAGATATTCCCTCCCTCATGTTTCCGGACAGCGTTCCCATTTCTCATGAGAGTGTTGTTACTTCTCCCAACAGTCCTGATACCTACCCCACTGATGTGTCCAGGAGTGATCGCGTAAGGTCAATGCTCTCTGCACTCATTGCCATCATCTGAACCACATCTGTTAGATCCTGCAACTCAGGAGAGCGCAGTCGAGCTCTCCTTCCCCTCCTTACCCTGGGTGTGGCTCGCTGCACCCCACTGGGAACACAGCCTGGGACGGTGGGGCCCTGGGTGTGACTTGCTGCACCCCACTGGGACCCGCAGCCTGGGACGGTGGGGCCCTGGGTTTGCTTCACTGCACCCCACTGGAATCCCCAGCCTCAGACGGTGGGAAACCATGGAATGTCCCACCAACACTCAAACCACTACTCAGGGAAGGGGCTAGCACCTCAATGGGTGGCACCTGCACCTCCTCCAAAATGAGTACAACAGTGGGGACTTCATCCATCCCCTCCCCTTCCACTCACCCCCATGCTCTTGGTCTGGAAGGTGGGATTGGAAGATGTTCTCCTTTTCAGGCTCATCCTCGTCTGAATCTTCTTTTGTATCGTCAAGGTTGGCCTGAAGTTCTGAAAAATATAACTGAACAGACAAATGGTTAGTGGCAGAGAAGGGGGCAGGGTGGGTGGCATGGGTAGGTTCACACAGTGCAGGCAGCAGGCTGATTTGAAGGACCACGATGAATGATAGCACATTGCATCAACCGAGGCGTAGCTGACAGAGACATCCCATGACTAGCCCGTGCAGTACTTAACATTTAGCATGCCAGACTGTGGAATTTGCAGGACTTACCCTCACCCTCAAGTATGGACCCAGCTTGTGCAGTGGTGATTGCTTTTCTCCAGGCAGGACCCATCAAAGCAGCAACCCTGTCTTCCAAGGGTGTCAGTGGCTGCAGATTTGCCGGGCCTCCTCCTGTTCGAGTTCTTTCCCATTTGTTGTGTGCCACCTTCCTCTGCAAAGATGAAAACATAACTTTTTACAAAGGGTGTCTTTCTGCTGGGTGGGACATATACAGCTGGTCACATTTACAATTGCAATTCCATTGAATAAATTAAAATAATACTTATATTAACTACTTGACCAAGGTCCTGCCACTTCTTTTTGCACTGGCCTCCAGACCTCGGGGTGGTCACCACTGCACAGTAATCTTCTGCAAATTGGTTTCCATTTCTTTGGGTGGAACTTTTATGTGACCTCTGATGGTGTCCAGCTCCTGCCATCTGGCCTCAATTACAGTAACTAGTGACTCCACTTCATCCTGTAAGAAATTCTTGGTCCTTGTGCCGCATTGCATTTTGTATTGCAGCTCCGATTTTTCCAATGAGAATTAAAGTTCTCACACACAACCGACTCTTTAAGAATGGCCAATTGCAGACCGGGATCTGTACTGGGCACGTGCACCCGTAGGAATCATGTCAAAAACTTCCTTTTTTTCGCATATGCGCAGAAGGGGCTGAATCATTTTTTCGCCGCAGACAGTTAGCTCCACCCCCCGAGGTTGCAGGACAGGCTGCGCGGCGCCAATTAAAAAAAATAGAGCGAGAAATATCGGCACATTTATTTTTGGAGTATTTCTGGCCTAGAAAAATGGGCGTAATGCTGGCAATACACCAAAAAACGGCTTTGGGCAAAATTTAGCCTATTCCCTGTGCTGGATACTGCGATCTCATACATCATCACAGGCAGTCCCTGGAAATTGAGGAAAACTTGCTTCCATTCCAAAAGTGAGTTCTCACGTGACTGTACAGACCGATACGGGAATTCCAGTCTCTGTCACAGGTGGGACAGGCAGTTGTTGGAGGAAAGGGTGGGTGGGGAGTCTGGTTTGCCGCACGCTCCTTCCGCTGCCTGCGCTTGATTTCTGCATGCTCTCGGTGACGAGACTCGAGGTGCTCAGCGCCCTCCCGGATTCTCTTCCTCCATTTAGGGTGGTTTTTGTGCCAGGTGTCAGTGGGGGTGTTGCACTTTATTGGAGTGCTGAACTCACTCTCACACATGCCCCACGTGGCTCTCTCCTATCTTGAGGAAGATGGTGTGATAAGCACTCTACTGAGATGAAGCCAATTGTAAACCTAAAAAGATATATTGATACATGAAATTTAGGAATGAATGGAACATAGTTTTCTCGTGAGTTTAAAAAAATGTTTTCTGCTCCTCATGGAAAAACTATGGGTAATATGGTATGGGTCGAACTCACTTTATTAGTCAACAGTGCTGAACTAATAGGCCACACATAGCAGGTGAGGCTTCTCGGTCTCTCTCAACAGTCCAGGCCCAAGCACCTCTGCAAACTGTCGTTTTCTCCTTAGATAAAAGCTTTACCTCTGTCACTTTGCCAGCTCTCTGTTTTGTGGATTATCTGCCTGAGTTGCAAATCAAAATTACCAGCCTGTGAGGAACTCCGCCCCTCCCCCTTTGTTTGTAAGTGATGGCACCTACATTGATTGTTTAACTAAGACCATTACTGTGCTCAATGAACGGAAGCCATTCTAACATTACAGGTGCAAATATCTTTAAGGAGGTAGTTGACAATCCCCATTATCACAAATTAATCTGATATACAAGAGACAATTCTGAGATGGCTGGTATCCCAGCTAATTTGTTTTAAGCAATCATCTAAATAGCTTACTGAGGATTCCCCTCTACCATGACCATGGCCATCCCATTTCCCGTACTTCTGCTCTCACCCCTTCCACTCTCCCCCAGAACCGCGATAGAGTTCCCCTCGTCCTCACCAGCCTCCACATTCAACAGATCATCCTCTGCCATCTCCAGCACGATGCCATCACCAAACACACCTTCCCCTACCCTGGAGCAGAGTCTTCTCTTCTTAGGCAGTCCCTCGGAGTCGAGGATGACTAGCTTCCACACTAATGAGAGTTCTCAGATGACCGATGAGACCAATACGGGACCTACAGTCCCTGTCACAGGTGAGGCAGGTGGTGGTTGAAGGGACGGGTGGGTGTGGTGCTTGGGTTGTTGTGCGTGCCTTCCTCTGTTTGTGCTTGGCTCCCAGCAAAGAGACTCGAGGTGTTCGGTGCCTTCCCGGATGCTTCCCCTCCATTCTGAGCGGTCCTGGGCCAGGGACCCCCAGGTGTCAGTGGGGATGTTGCACTTTTTCAAGGAGGCTTTGAGGGTGCCCTTGAAGCGTTTCTTCTGCCCACTTGGGACGCACTTGCCGTGTCAGAGCTGAGTAGAGCACTTGTTTTGGGAGTCTAGTATTGGGCATGCGGACGATGTGGCCCGTCCATCAGAGCTGATTGAGTGTGGTCAATGCTTCGATGCTGGGGATGTTGGCCTGAACGAGAACACTGACGTTGGTGCGCCTATCCTGCCAATGGATTTTCAGGATCTTGTGGAGGCAGCGTTGGTGGTACTTCTCCAATACTTTGAGGTGCCTGCTGTACATAGTCCATGTCTCTGAAGCATATAGGAGGACAGGTATCACTACTGCTCCGTAGACCATGAGCTTGGTGTCGGGTTTGAGCTCCTGGACTTCAAAGACTCTCTTCCTCAGGCGACCGAAGGCTGCACTGGCACACTGAAGCCGATTTTGGACTTTGTCATTAACTCGTGCCAGGCTGTGCTGATCGATCACCGCATGGACCCCGCGTCCAAATCGGCACCAGTACAGAAAATAAAAGCGGACTTTTTTTTCAGGAGCATCCGGCCACCTCCTCTTTAAATTTCACCCCATTTGCGGCCAGCCACCTGAAGCTCGTCTCCTGAAGCTGTCATCGCCTGGCACAGTTTCAGGGGGCGATACCTAATTTAGGGTCCGGGGCGCTATGCACGGCGATGACGTCACAATCTCCAGGTACAGGAGATCAGGGCACAACGCTATAGCGCCTCCATTAAACTCCCGCCGAATATAGTGGGAGTCATTAGCGCCACCGCGCCCAGGTGCAAAGTCTTGCGCCCCCGGGGGTGCTAACAGGAGGCACAAATGACTCCAATTTCTCCTCCCATGTTTTTTGAGGGAAGTTTTTCTCAGCCAATTTTCTCCTCTCCTCCATCTCTGAAGGTATTGACTTCTTCCTGGTCTATAGTCCTATGGGTACCAGATGCTATCTAGTACCATGCCCAAATGGTCATTGTTCATCTGAGCCCATAGGCACCGAATGCTGACAGGCTGTTCAATCCTAGGGAACATTACAGCTAAGCCTGATACTGTTGGCACTTAATGTTCACACACACACACACAAACACTGACTGGAGACCTCCTTGGTCTGTGTGAGTCAACAGAAAAACTTGGTGAACTATCACAGATGCTTAGATGCTGATAATCAAATTAACATTGAATAATTCCGAGCACTTCATTTATTGAGCCATTTGAACCCTGCCTGTTAATACACTTCATTCACACTATTAGGCTCAGTTTCCCTGATGAATATTTGTGAATGTTGAAGACATTAAAAAAGTGAGAAAGACAAAGAAGGGATGCTAATCTTTAGCCTGTTAAAAATATGAAAAACCATTTGAATCCACAGTAAAAGTCCATATGTAGCAGTCTAAGGGTTAACATCAATTATAACTCTTTCAAAAGGGGTATGAATGATGACATTTGCTTTAAAAACTGTCATATCCCAAGTGTGACTGGCACGTTGAGTGGCATAAAAGGGCTCAACTACATTCACCTCAAAACATGGCCTATGTTTACAAGAGTCTCTTATGTTGCCTGCAATCTGAATGAGTGCCGTTTTGGTGGAATGGGGAAAGGGAACTTCAGTACTGGAGTCTGTACAGTTCAAGTATTATCAAATCTGAAGTTTGATAGCAAATTATTGCAGGTTGCTATGTGGACCAGGCAGGAAACATGGACACATCCCCCACATTATGGAAATAAAGTTCAAGAACCATCATTAGACTGCATAGGGACTGGAGAGACAGCAGCGCAACATGCTCCTACCTCCAAACATTTTTGTTTTTGACTGCAAAATTATAATGGACGCAGAAATTGTCATCATAACTCTAATCAGCTCACGAACAGCTTCAAGACAGCCAGAGTGAGAGCAACAGAATTAAAAGATAGTAAATGAGGGAGAGAGAGAGAGAAAGAAAAAAAAACAAGATGGCAGGAGAGGGAGAGTGACAGAAAAAGAGAAAGAGAGAGAGAGAGAGAGAGAAACACAAGATGGCTGAGGAGGGAGAGTGATAGAAAAGGAGAAAGTGAGAAAAAAAAACAAAGATGTCAAAGGAGGGAGAGAGAGAAAATTACCAATTATCAATAATATTAAATATATTCCCATCTTTCCCTCACTTTGGCAGTTGCATATAGGGGTTCAAAACCTTTTGGTTTGGTGCCAGTAAAGTTTGAATCCCTGATTTCTCATTAAGGGATTGTATCTATCGATCTATCTCTATATATATATATATGTATATTAAAAAAAAATTACTCATTAATTTACTAATGCTCTAAACTCCAAAACTTTATTTCCCAATAATTAAGTTACGAACAAAGAAGAAACTTGTAATATTTGAAAATTAACAAGCAGTATGTTATGTTATTCGTTCATGCAAAAATACTCTACATGAGATTGTTAGATGATAGTCTCAAAATTCCATCACCTCCTCCTAGTGCCCTGGCCTGACTCCAGAAATCATAGAACTTTACAGCATTTTGGCCATTTTGGCCTATCGTGTCCGTGCCAGCCTAATCCCACTTTCTAGCTCTTGGTCCGTAGCCTTGTAGGTTACGGGAGTTCAAGTGCATATCCAAGTACTTTTTAAAAGTGTTAAGGGTTTCTGCCTTGACCACCCTTTCAGGCAGTGAGTTCCAGAAACCCACCACCCTCTGGGTGAAAACATTTCCCCTCAACTCCCCTCTAAACCTTCTACCAATTACTTTAAATCTAGGCCCGCTGGATGTTGACCCCTCTGCTAAGGGAAATAGGCCCTTCCTATCAACTCTGGGTCAGTGCCCAGGGTCTGGAGGGTAGCTAATGTAATACCACTTTTTAAAAAAAGGAGGGAGAGAGAAAACAGGTAATTATAGATCAGTTAGCCTGACATCAGTAGTGGGGAAAATGTTGGAATCAATTATTAAAGATAAAATAGCAGCACATTTGGAAAGCAGTGACAGGATCGGTCCAAGTCAACATGGATTTATGAAAGGGAAATCATGCTTGACAAATCTTCTAGAATGTTTTGAGGATGTAACTAGTAGAGTGGACAAGGGAGAACCAGTAGATGTGGTGTATTTGAAATTTCAAAAGGCTTTTGACAAGGTCCCACACAAGAGATTGGTGTGCAAAATTAAAGCACATGGTATTGGCGGTAATTTACTGACGTGGATAGAGAACTGGTTGGCAGACAGAAAGCAGAGAGTCGGGATAAACGGGTCCTTTTCAGAATGGCAGGCAGTGACTAGTGGGGTGCCGCAAGGCTCAGTGCTGGGACCCCAGCTATTTACAATATACATCAATGATTTAGACGAAGGAATTGAGTGTAATATCTCCAAGTTTGCAGACGACACTAAGCTGGGTGGCAGTGCAAGCTGTGAGGAGGATGCTAATAGGCTGCAGGGTGATGTGGACAGGTTAGGTGAGTGGGCAAATGCATGGCAGATGCAGTATAATGTGGATAAATGTGAGGTTATCCACTTTGGTGGCAAAAACACGAGGGCAGAATATTATCTGAATGGCGGCAGATTAGGAAAAGCGGAGGTGCAACGAGTCCTAGGTGTCATGGTTCATCAGTCATTGAAAGGTGGCATGCGGTGAAGAAGGGAAATGGTATGTTGGCCTTCATAGCTAGGGGATGTGAGTATAGGAGTAGGGAGGTCTTACTGCAGTTGTACAGGGCCTTGGTGAGGCCTCACCTGGAATATTGTGTGTTCAGTTTTGGTCTCCTAATCTGAGGAAAGACGTTCTTGCTATTGAGCAAGTGCAGCGAAGGTTCACCAGACTGATTCCAGGGATGGCAGGACTGACAAATGAGGAGAGACTGGATCGACTGGGCCTGTATTCACTGGAGTTTAGAAGGAGAGAGGGGATCTCATAGAAACATATAAAATTCTGACGGGACTGGACAGATTAGATGCAGGAAGAATGTTCCCGATGTTGGGGAAGTCCAGAACCAGGGGACACAGTCTAAGGATAAGGGGTAAGCCATTTAGGACTGAGATGAGGAGAAACTTTGTTCCTCTACACTTCTCAGTATCCTACCATTTAATGTGTATTCCTTTGCCTTGTTAGCCCTCTCCAAATGCATTACCTCACACTTCTCCGGATTGAATTCCATTTGTCACTGTTCTGCCCACCTGACCAGTTCATTGATATCTTCCTGTAGTCCACAGCTTTCTTCTTTATTATCCACCATGCAGCCAATTTTTGTATCATCTGCAAACTTCGTAATCATGCTCCCCAACATTGAAATCTAAATAATTGAATCCCCTGAGGAACAACATAAATGGCCACATTTAGCAATTTAAGCAGGATCTCTGGGCGTCCGACAGTCTCCTGCTGAAGTGACAGTGGGAGAACAGGAGAATTCCCGTGGAATTTCAGGGCCAGTGGGTTCACATCCTGCTCTTAGGTGCACAGAGGCTTCCAATCCCTACTTGCCATATTTAGATTTTTTTCTTTTCCTCCTTTAGCAGGGAGGAAGGAAAGTTTTAAAATAAAACAGTCTTCCAGTACTTCAACTTTAAAAAAATCTCCCAGCAGAAATAATAGATTTGAATCCTGGTTTCAGCACTTTTACATTAAAAGTTTTCCTTTGTAAACAATCTACATCAAAACAAAATGGAGCTGGAACCAAAGAGGTGCTGGAAAAGAAAGACTGGAGTAAAAAGCGGATAGAGGAGTTGGAGCAGAGAGGGGATGGGAATGTGGAGCTGGGGTGGATAGTGAGTGGGAAAATGAGTTGGTAGAAAGGGGGCTGGAAGAAAGACAGGGTGGGGAAAGGCGGGAACCTGAAAAGAGATGGGAAGAAAGACTAGAGCTGGAGAAAGGCTGGAAAAGAGCCATTGAAAGGTTAGCTAAGACGTATTAGAGCTTCAGAAGAGTTGTGAAATCAGAAGTAGAGTCAAAGAAGTGCTAAGAAAGAGTAAATAGATAGTTGGAGCCAGGGTAGACAGCGGAAAAGAACCAGAAAAGCCACGCACAACGTGAGAGAGAAAGACCAGATTGGGACAGCCGACCATGTGTGATCAGGAACCAGATTAGGATGCTGAAAAACACAAAAATAAAAATCAGTCAAGAGATAAAGCTGGATGATGGAGGAAGCAACAAACTTAAAAAAAATAAAAGTAAATCAACACATGAGAAAATATACAAATCTGGCAAATATAAAATAGACTATAATTTGTTTTATACATTGTACACTGCATCTACCTATAACCTATAACATATTAAAAGTTTTCTGTCTGCATGCACAATCAACAAAGCGTAATTTCCTGTTGACATGTTTTTGTCACGCTTTTCCATCAACTTTCCCCATATAAATATGGACATAGAATTTATAATGGAAAGTGCCTATGTTGCACTGACACATTGTCCGCATGCCCGACACAAGACTCCCAAAGCAAGCGCTCTCCTCGGAACTCCGACACGGCAAGCGATCCCCAGGTGGGTAGAGAAAAGCCTCCTTGATAAAGTGCAACATCCCCACCGACACCTGGGAGTCCCTGGCCCAAGACCGCCCTAAGTGGAGGAAGAGCATCTGGGAGGGCGCTGAGCACCTCGAATCTCATCACTGAGAGCATGCAGAAAATAAGCGCAGGCAGCGGAAGGAGCGTGTGGCAAACTAGACGGCCCACCCACCCTTTCCTTCAACAACTGTCTGTCCCACTTATGACAGAGACTGTAATTCCCATATTGGACCATACAGTCACCTGAGAACTCACTTTTAAAGTGGAAGCAAGTCTTCCTCGATTTCGAGGGACTGCTTATGATGATGATGATGAAGATGACGACACATTCACCCTATTTGTGATACTGTAATATCTTAGTTCTGGACCTCCCAGCTCCTCAGCCGAAACTGCACAATAACTCTTATGTTCCAACCAACTCTACTTTCAAATTGCTTTAAGTTTTGATATTTAACTATAGACAATAGAATAAAATAAAAATACTATATAAACATTTCAAATAGCATGAGTTTAAAACAAGAAATGACATCTGTCCAGTCTGGTTCACCCAAAATCTAATTCTATTTCATCTGAAGACTGATCTTAGGCTTGTGTGCTATGTGCAATGCCTTGTAACTGTTGATACCAGAGTTTCCTTTGTAACTATTCCCTTGTTTTCATACCAATAATACAGTTACCACCAGTAACAGCACCCCCTTCCCTTCCCATAATTGCTCTTCACAGCTAAGTGCAATAGCTTTATAAGTGATGACAACATTCTAAAATTCAATATTGATATGAATGGAAGCAAAGGAGAGAAAATCATTACCACACAGCAACAGCATACTACTCTGCCCTCCACCTCCACCAAAAAAAAACTGGGATGCACCAGTGTTACAATGAAGCACCTGGCAAGCCTTGAACTATAAACATTCACATCATCCTCATTCAAAGCAAAGCTGTGTCCTGCTCAAACCACAGGCACAATTATATGGGTTTGTCCTGTTAATGCACCAGGTGTGACTTTATCATGTAAAACGGTATAACATTATGTAAATGAAGCCCCTTTCAGCTCAAGGAGGAGATTTCTGCCAGAACACTACTGCTGGAGTGTGTGAACAGTTCCTATGGGCAAGAACATCGGGCTAAAATTTGCAAGCAATCGGTCAGCACCCAATTGCCGCTCAAAAGACCGCTAAGATTCCCAACAGCATTGCTGGTGAAAAATTGCCCCCCAAAAAAGAAAACAAATCCGGCCAGCAAAAAAAAATGGGCGTTGCATCCCGATTCCCGACAGAAAAGTAGAATTTTGGGCCGATTCTTAAAGAAAATTGGCAATAATTAATAAATTTACAAAAAATTTACACTGAGACTATGGTTGGGCCTAGGAGGAGAAAAACACAAAAAATATTTTTTCAAAAAACATAAAATAAAAATCATAAAAACATTCTTGGGATCCTTTTCACATAAATCACTGCAAGAAATTTTTAAAATAATTAGTAAAAAACCAATTACTTACCTTTTTCTTGCAGGGTTACTCACCTCCCGCCCAGCTCCACTGATTCTCGTGGGCATTTTTTTAAAATACTTATCTACAGGTCACCGCTGAGCCAAAAATCACGCCAGGGCGATCTGTGGACAGTGCACGCCGGCGGTCCGCTCTCCAGCTGTACTTCGAAACCGCCGGCGGAACTCAGCCGGGTAATTTTTCGCCAACCTGGTTCTCGCCCAAAACGGCCAATACCGCCGAGAAACCGGGCAGTGAAACGGTGCAAATTCTAACCCATTGGATTCTCTTCCAATAAAGCACTGGATATTAGCCCATAGTGGCCAACCCCACATAGAAGGAACATCATATTACAAAACCTTAACTTGATGTATTTAACATCCTGGTTAATGAACCAAAGCAATTCTTAGCGGCCTAGAAATCCCAGTTTTGATCTTCCCACGGACAAACGACTGAAAAAGGGCAGAAAGATGCGCACTTACCTGTTCCTGCGCCCACATGAGATCCCGGTCAGGACATCTGTAAGCTGGAGTCACATGGCTCTGGGAGCCAATCCAAGTACAGTATTTTCTCATTCATAATAATGGGAATTCTGTCAGTAGGAGTTCTGATTATTATGATTGAGAAACAGCCCCCAAACACCAAATCACTAATAAAAAATAGAAAAAACCCCATACATATTTAAGATTAATTTAAATTAAAGTTATTAATGTCTTATAAAAATATATATTTTTCCAAATTTTTAAAAAAAGTTTCTTTAATTATGGTTTAAAAGAAACTTAGTGTAGTGGGGAGAGTTTTTGACAACAAAATGTGTTTTTTTAAATTTAATTTTATTATGTTTTTGTATGTTTTAAAACTCTTATGCTTGTAAAAGTAGCCTATGCGCCTGCTTTTATCAGGCGCAAGAGTTTTCAGGTCATCCGCTGGGCAAGATATGGGTAAATACTGCAATCTTGCCCGTGCGAAAGTCGTGGCTGCCGAGATGCGAGGGATTTGTCAAGCTGGAGCTTGACAGATCGGAAAAGCCGGTTTTCAGCGCATGCGCATTGTGCACCGAAAACCGGCTTTTGCGATGCCTTCCCGGGTCCATACACATTCCATACAGACCTGGGGAGGCCGGGATTTTCAAGCCAATAAGAATTAAACCCGATACACCTGATTGCATTTCTGCTCTAGATATCATACATCCTGTTCTCTATTTTACAGGTGGAGTGTGTCTGACACCTGTTAATCTGATGTTCAGCTATATTCTGCTATTTAACACAGGTCCAACATCACATCAACTCCCACGCACCCATCAATTTTCTGCGCTGAAGATGCTGACTCACTGAGCTATAATTTCAGAGACAGCAACAATTATTTGCTACCCCAAGTGGCTATTTATGTAGAAGCCTGGGCAGTGAGTGTTAGCAAGCTAATGAACCTTGGGTATCATGTTAACTATGACCTAACAACTAGAGGGTGATTTAAGGCCTGAGCTTCAGTGAAGGCCTCTGGTTTCACTTTCCCTTACTAGCTCTAGGTTCTTAAGGAAAGGGCATCCATGGTAGCCTCCTTAAATATAGTCAAAGGCTAATAATTACTGGGCCTTCCTTTAGTTCAGGTCTGTCCATTGTATTAGGTGTTACCTTGCCGTGCAAGTAGAGAAAGTCTTATTTACTCATCCTGGAGTAACTGGGAGTTGGCATGGCGCAATTTTACCCGACTCAATTGAGCAGGCAACAAGGACATCCGCCCAAAGCTTAGGCCTCTCTTGTGGTCATATCTACCCACGCCACCCACCCCCACGTAAGATGGCCCAGCCTCTAATCCCACCACTTACCAGCTGTTGCCAATTTCCCACACGTAATAGCCTGCAGTTAAAATCGGGCTCTGTGTGGCAGTAGTTGGCCATGCATTATACAGCTAGATTGTGTTATGAATATTTGTTTTTGGTGTCTCTGCTACATTCATTATTTTTTTAACCATTATTCCATGGAAAGGATTTAAAAAAAATGATTTTAAAATGTGCTTTTAAGTTAAAGCCTGTTATAATAGGATTGCATTCACAGAACAGGAGGGCTGTAAGTATATTAAATTTCAGCTGAGGCATCTGAACCAGCAAAGTAGAGGCAGTGAAAGATAATTTGATTGTCTCCTGTTTCTACTCCTGCAGTTTAAATGTAAACTAATGCTCCAGGATAACTTTTTCTATATCCTAAACAATATTGTAGATCTTGTAAATCTCATCTTTGTTTTCAAATCCCTCTATGACCTCACCCCTCCCTATCTCTGTAAACTCCTCAAGCCCCACAACCCCCCCGAGATGTCTGCGCTCCTCTAATTCTGCTCTCTTGAGCATCCCTGATTTTAATCACTCAACCATTGGTGGCTGTGCCTTCTGTTGCTTAGGCCCTAAGCTCTGGATTTCCTTGACTAAAACTCTTTGCCTCTCGACCTCTCTTTACTCCTTTAAGATGCTCCTTAAAACTTTTGGTCATCTGCTCTAATTTCCCCTTATGTGGCTCGGTGTCAAATTTGCTGTCTTATAACATTCCTGTGAAGCACCTTGGGACATTTTGCTACGTTAAAGGTGCTATATAAATACAAGTTATTGTTGTTGTTGGAAATCCAGTGACCATTCACACTCACTGCTGCTGTGATAACTCTATTTGAACTCAACAGGTGTGATTGTACCCAGTAGACTTCACTCCTGCACAGGTAGTCAGTTATGACTAAAAGCCAGCGCCTGAGTCCGACTTTTAAAGAGAAACATAGATACCAAAATATCAGTCAGGTAGGAAATGCTGCAAGAAAGGAGACCAGAAAGAAGGTGTGCTCTGCTTTGGGCTGAAAGACAGGAGGGGCGAACTTGTTAAATGGCCCAGAGTTTGTTGTAGCTGGTCAATGAATGGCACCCACGGTTAGTTAGACATTCCCTTGCCCATTTCATTTCCATGAGATTTTGCACTGGAAGTTGCTGGAAATGGCACAGCGCCCTCTACAGGGCATCTGGGATCTCAATGAATCATCATCATAGGCCGTCCCTCGAAATCGAGGAAGTCTTGCTTCCACTCTAAAAGTGAGTGCTCAGGTGACTGAACAGTCCAATACGGGAATTACAGTCTCTGTCACAGATGGGACAGACAGTCGTTGAAGGAAAGGGTGGGTGGGGAGCCTGGTTTGCCGCACGCTCTTTCCGCTGCCTGCGCTTGGTTTCTGCATGCTCTCAGCGACGAGACTCGAGGTGCTCAGCGTACTCCCGGATGCTCTTCCTCCAATTAGGGCGGTCTTTGGCTAGGGCTTCTCAGGTGTCAGTGGGGATGTTACACTTTATCAAGGAGGCTTTGAGGGTGTCCTTGAAACATTTCCTCTGCCCACCTGGGGCTCGCTTGCCGTGTAGCAGTTCCAAGTTGAGCGCTTGCTTTGGGAATCTTGTGTCGGGCATGAGGACTGTTATATATGCAGACTATAGATATACTCTCTGTGTAGTCACTGTATAGTTGCATAAGATGGAGACTTGTTTACCTGATGTACTATCAATAATATACATGCTGGCATCACTAGAGGGTGCAACTGGTGGAAACCGGGGTTTCCTGTCCTGCCCTGGTGGCAGGGGCAGTATAAAAGGGGAGCCACCATGCAGCTGCCTCACTCTGGAGTTAGGAATAATGGACCAAGGTCACTACAGTTTGAGTACAACACATTGCCTCATGGAGTCATACACAGGTACAGTAACAAACTTAATAACTCGCGACGAGAATAAGGACTTTCACGTGATATTATAGCTACCTTTGGCACACTAAATGACTTCGCAGAGGGTGATGATTGGGATGCCTTCATGGAAAGGCTCGAGCTATATTTTGTGGCAAACGACCTGGCAGGGAAGAAGCGCAAGGCTATACTGCTGACCAGTTGTGGGCCCAAGGTCTACCAGGGCCTTGTCAGGGATTTGCTGGCATCCACGAAGGCTAAGGATAAGACATACGATGAGCTGACTGAACTAATTCGCAACCAACTTAAACCAAAAGAGAGCATCCTCACGGCCAGGCACAGATTCTACACTCACCGCAGAATCTGAGGGCCAGGAGATAACAAAATATGCTGCCGACCTCAGGAGACTTGCGGCACCATGTGATTTTGGCACGCACTCAACGAAGCATTGTGAGACATCTTCGTTATAGGAATTGGCCATGGGGGCCACCTTCACAAGTTATTATCTGCCGACACCACAGTCAACCTGCAGAAGGCCATCAGCATCAGTCAGGCATTCATGACCTTAACCTGCAGCACCAAGCAAATCATTCATCCTGTGGACTCAAACCCGGCAAGCACTGTACACAGAATGGTTCCTTTTACAGGCAAGGCTGTAGAACGTGGCTCTGCCCAGGGCAGAGAGCACAGACCTCAGGGTTCCAAAACTCAGAGTCCGCCGAGGGGTGCTAATCGAGTAGCACCATGCTGGCGTTATGGAGGAAACCATAGGGCTCACCAGTGTCGGTTTGCTGAGTACGTATGCAAAGCCTGTAACACGAAGGACCATCTCCAGCATATGTGTAAAAGAAATGCGACTCACCGTCTAGCAGAGGAGTCGGTAGATGACTTTGAATCCAGTGGGGAGCATGATGATTTGGCCAGAGAGGCAGCTCTGCCCCAAGAAGAAGTGAATGGAGTGTATACCTGTCCCACCGATTGTCCTCCAGTGAAGATGGAAGTCGAGATAAACGGCATTCCAGTCTTCATGAAAGTGGACATGGGAGCGAGCCAGTCAGTGATGAGCCAGGATGCCTTCGAGAGACTATGGAATGAAAAACGACCCGAGCTGGTTCCAATACAGGAAAAGTTGCATACCTACACCAAGATGCTGATCCCAGTCCTTGGTAGTGCTGATGTAAATGTAATCCATAATGGCGTGGTGCACAAGTTGCCCCTGTGGATTGTTGCAGGTGATGGTCCAACGCTACTCGGAAGAAGGTGGATGGGGAAGATCCAATGGAAATGGGAAGACCTCTTCACTCCAGCAATCGATGTCCCCCGTGCTCAGAGGTAGAGCAAAACCTCACCTTTGCTTGGGCCAGGCACCAGAGAACAGACCAGCGCAGCACCTGAAGCACAGACCATCTATTACAACTGCGTGGCAATGATCCGACCGGAACGACCTAAAAGTATCTTCCTGGCTCCAGTGGAGGAAGATTGAATTCACAGGCACTCTTCCAGCTTTTGTGGCAGAAGCGCGGGAGAGAATGATCAAGGCAGTCAATCTCGAGGACAGAGGCAAGATGGCGTTCCTGCTGCAGCAAGGTGCAGTGTGGCTGAAAAAAAGGATGGCCGTGGCAATACCACAAGGTGCAATGCTGAGGGACCAACACGTGGTGTCTAACAAAGGATTTGACTGGGGTAAAGCCAGCAGGGTTCTCTTAAAGGAGACTTGCAACCAACTGAACTGAACTGACATTGTATGCATGGCAATCAATGTAACGAGCCAATTAAGAATGTAAAGAACAAAATATTGCGAGATGTCGGGAACAGAGTGTCCCCAAAAGTAGCAAGCGAACGAATTCGGGAAGGTAAAGGTGCCCTGCCCCAGGTGTCTCCACAAGTTATAGGCCAACGATCTCAGGAGGGTGAAGGCACTGATCCTGATACCCTGTCCCAGGTCTATCACACGCTGCAGGCACCCGATGGCACTATTCGCCACGGACCTGGAAATGAAAACAGCGCCAATACGCGCAGTCAGCCGCCGTTACCCACCACCCGGGTGGAGATGGTGCAGCCCCCAGACCCAGTCGCTACCTCGGAGCGAAAGGTCAGAACCAACGAGTTCCCCAAACGGGACCTGGAACAGCCAGGTTCCCAACACCATTAGAGAACAGGCAGAAGATTCTGTAGCCCTCAAAGGAGGACAGGGAGGCCACACACATCTGTGGCTCTGCCCAACACTCGGCAACGGCAAAGGCCCTGAGCCCTGGCAAGGTGAGCGAACCAAGCCCACCCCACTAGCAGAGGGCTCAGCGCCGCCATCAGACAACTAGGGCCCCATCCGGTTGCTCTGGAACGAGAGTCCTCGCATACCTGTACTACTACCTCAGTACTGACCATGACTGAACTAATTATGCAATCTACCCAATCCTGGCGCACAACCGTAAAACGTAACAAATGGAAGTCACTGAACCAAGGTGTCATGATACAAACTGTAAAAAAAAATGTTTTTCTTCCTTTCTTTGTACTTGCACTGTGTCTGATCCTGTATATTTATGTAATGGGCCAGCTGCTCGATCTTGCTGTGAGGGGGGAGGGGGGAGGGGGGAATGGATGTATGTAGCCATGGATCACACCCAGAACCCTCTGGAACCTGCACTGCATCATCGATCCATCCAAATTGGTAACCACTACCCAATGTTGTGGCAAAAGAACTTGGGGGTTAATAGTGAGAGGGCCAAGCCTAAGCACAGCCAAGGTGCAAGGGCTATTGACACTTAAGTCTGGGGAGAGCTAAGCTAGAGCATATAGTGCAAAGGTAACTGGCACAAAGGACTTGGGGAAGAGTGATGTTATATATGCAGACTATAGATATACTCTCTGTGTAGTCACTGTATAGTTGCATAAGATGGAGACTTGTTTACCTGATGGACTATCAGTAAGGTTTACACTGTGTATATACATGCTGGCACCATTGGAGAGTGCAACTGGTGGAGACCGGGGTTTCCTGTCCTGCCCTGGTGGCAGAGGCTGTATAAAAGGGGAGCCACCATGCAGCTGCCTCACTCTGGAGTTAGAAATAAAGGACCAAGGTCACTACAGTTTGAGTACAACACATTGCCTCGTGGAGTCATTCATAGGTACAGTACAAACGTAATACGGACAATGTGGCCTGCCCAACAGAGCTGGTCGAGTGTGGTCAGTGCTAGTAACTGTGTTCTCCTGAGAGCAGAGAAGGTTAAGCTGAGACTTAATAATGGTATTTAAAATAATGAAGGGTTTTGATAGAGCAAATAGAGAGAAACTGTTTCCTCTGGCAAGTGGGTCAGTAACCAGAAGTCACAGACGTAAATTAATTATCAAAAGCATGAGAGGGGAAATTAGGAGAGTTTTTTCACACAGATGGTTAAGAAGATCTGGACCACAATATCTGAAAGCAGATTCCACAGGAACTTTCAAAAGGCAATTTGACATGTACTTGAAGAGGATTAATTTTCAGAGTTATAGGGAAAAGGCTCAGGTGGGGGACTAAATTGGAAACCTCTTTCACACAGCCAACATAGGCATGATGGGTGGAATGGCCTCCTTCCGTGCTGCAAGATTCTATAGGGGGTGAAATTCGATAGCACCCCATTTGGGTCGTTAACCAGGCGCAAATGATTCTGAACTTCAGCTAAATTGGGCTTTTGCACCCCTGGAAGGAAGGGGGCGGTAAATGAGGTGCTAATGACCTCAGTGGGGTGGTAATTGCAAAGCGCTACCCAATTCAGCTGATTTGTATTCAGCAATCGTCCTTCAATCCTTCACACTGGTTGATTCCAGCTCTTAAAGGAGAGGTACTATCAAGCTGCACCTGTTCATTTTCAACATTGCTGCATTTGAGTGAGATCTTTGCTGAGCGACTTGAGAGACCTTTGCTGTGCTACCGAGGGAACTTTGTGGGATGGCTGGTGGATATCCTGCTGCAAGCTTCAACACTGGCATTGGAGACATTGATGGGGGGAGTGGAGAGAAGGAGGGAATCGCTGTTCCCTGATTCTGGAAGAAGGCCATCGCCACAGATCTTCAGGGCAATGTGGAGAGAAGTGGCCGAAGAGGTGTCAGTTAGCACTATTGTTGACCGAACCTTGACACTGTGCCACAAGAAGTTCAACAACCTCAGTCAGGTGGCCAAGGTGAGTACAAACTTCCACACCTCCTACATACCAGCCTCTGAACCTCTGTCTGTGCACAATGAGCAAACCACCACTCCCCCACCTAACATGTGCAGCTACTCAGACTCATGTTCTCATTTCACGCCCTGCCTACATTCAAAGCTATTCATCCACAGCAGGCATATCTTCCACATACATAGCTGGACTTACTCATACAAGTTCCTTTCTTTTGCAGGCCAAGATCGCACATAATAGGAGGGAGTAGCAAAGGACTGGAGAGGGTGAACCTCAGCTGCAGGAGATGTCCGACCTTGAGGAGCGAGTGCTGGGGCTCATGGGCCCGCAGAGACATCAACCCCGCTGGGGGCAACAAAAGTATCTTTATCCCCTCTCCTTTTCTCATCCAATTTCCTCGTCAAACCAAAAGGCTTCATCACTTTCCAGCTCCTGATACTGTTTGCCGTCCTTGCTTCATTCCTGCCCCCTTACCCTCACCTTAATGCGAGTCTTGTGCCATTTATGCCTTTAGATAATTAGCCAGCGGATATGCAGCCTGTACCTGAGCCCCCCCCAGCACACTCAGGAGGGAGAAGAGGAGGACCCGTGGTCCTTAGAGGTTAGATTAGCAGAGAGGTCTGCACTGGGTGATGCTCCGGGGTCTAGTGGGCTGCAGCAAGGTCATGGGGAAAGGTTACCTCGAGGGTCAGCTCCCCGGAGGGAGCGTTCACACTCGTGCTCTGCTGCACAGGACTCAGATGAGGACCTTGATGGGGAGGCATTCATAAGAAAGGTGATGGCCATGCACTCTGACATGATAGGTACAATGGCAAGGATACCCAAGAACCTCTCCGCTATCCAACTCCAGCATTGCACAGAGCTCTGCCCACACCATGGAGCCCATCATTGCCAGTCTGCATATGATGGTGGACTCCCAGAGAGTCTGTGCAGATCCAGACCCCATGACAAATGCCATAGGTGATGAGGCAGCTTAATTTGCAGCACAGGCGGAAACAATGCAACGGCTTGGTGCTACAATGCAGACAATGCTTGGTGGCACCAATCTCACAGACTGCTCTCATGCAGTTTCAGCTGGATGCCATGCACGTCTTGGTGCTGTCATGCAGTCAATGACTACTGGCATCGAATGTCAGACTGGTCTCATCTCAGCTGGATGCCACGCATGGTTTGACCGCTGCCATCGCCACTGGGTCCACAGGGATCTCACTGTGTCGCAGCAGCCCACCAAACTGTGCTCCAGCAGACTGGTGAGGATGCTGAAGTGCTGCTCTGGGGGAGTGGCACTGGGTCAGTGGAGCAGGAACCTGCTGTCCTCTCTCAGGATGACAGCATTCCTGAGACCACCACTGTCATTCCACCGTTGCACTTGTCGCTGCTTGTCACCCAGCCAGCCCAGACTGCGCCGCCCAGCCTGAGGTGGTGCAGTCTACAGCCGGGCCTTGAAGGCCCAGAATAGGTCGAGGGCGTCCTGCAAGGCCATGTGTAGTCTCTGGCCCTGATGCACAGCAGCCTTCCACCGGCCCTGATGCTCAGCAGCCTTCCACCAGCCATGATGCAGCCACAGGGGACACACTGCGGAGAAGTTCTAAAATAGTTAAACCAAAGAGGGGATATAAGGAAATGCACAAGGGTGATTCTTAAATACATTTTTTCTTTATGATATATGTTACGACATAAATTTTAATTGGAATATTTCATCTTTGCTGGTGTCTTTCATTTCAGTTTTGGGGCTTTGGTATGGAAGGGAAAATTAATGTGGTTATGAGGACGTCCAGAGGAACCGGGAAGTGGGATGGAATTCACTGGAACCGAAGTCTGATAAGACAGTCATGGACCACCCTTTCAGAATCCCGATTGTTTGCCTGCTTCCTCCGTCGCTGGAGTTGCTGCTCCTCTTCCACCTCCTCCTCCTCCTCCTGAGGAGGTGAAGCTATGTCTGCTGGCAATGGCTGCGCCCTCATGATGGCCAGGTTGTGCAACATGCAGCAGACAACAACGAATAGGGACACCCACTCAGGCAAGTACTGGAGGCCTCCTCCCGAGCAGTCAAGGCAGCGGATCCGTTGCTTGAGCACTCCAATGGTCTGCTCAATGATGTTCCTGGTGGCGGCCTGGCTCTCATTATATGACTGCTGGGCAGGAGTGGTGGGATTGCGATGGGAAATCATGAGTCAGGAGCACGGATAGCCTTTGTCTCCGAACAGCTAGCCGCAAGCTTCATGTGGTGGCTGAATTAGATTCTGTCATACCAGTCTGGCACAGGATGAATGCATTATGGCTGCTGTCAGGATAGCGGGCATTGTCGGTGAGTATTCTGCATGTGTGGTCGCACACCAACTGCACATTCAGTGAGTGGTAGCCTTTGCGGTTACGGAATGCCTCAGGATTGTTATTCGGTGCTCGCAAAGTGATGTGGGTGCAGTCAATGGTGCCCTGCACCATGGGGAAGCCCGCTATCCTGGTAAAGCCACATATGCACGCTCCAGCTGCTTCTCTCTGGTCATGAGGAAGGAAATGTATTTCCTTCTCCTTCTGTACAGAGCATGTGTGACCTCAGGGATGGAGCAATGGACAGCAAACTGGGAGATGTTGGAGATGACTCCTGTTACACACTGGAAGGATCCGCTGGTGTAGAAATTGAGCGCTATGGTGACCTTTACTGCCACTGAGAGAGCCGTCAATACCCTGGTCTGAGGCTCGAGGTCTGGTTGTAGCGGATGGCAGAGCTCTGTGACCATGTTCTTGCTGAAGTGCAGCCTTTGAACACACTGTTCCTCAGTGAAATTGCTGTAGGAGAACTGCTGCTGGAATACGCTGGGAGGGTAAGGCCTCCTGTTTCCAGCCCTGTTGGGCCTCTTCCCTCTGGCCACATTTTTCTGCATTTCTCCCTGCCTTTCTCCTTGTATTTCTCTCTGCCTAAGTTTCCTCCCACGGTGCCGTTGGAGCAGGAGATTGAATGCCAACAGAGCCCCCATGGAATGATTTACATGTTGTCATTTCAAATCTGCCCTCAAGGACATATAAACTAAATGGTACAATCCTAAAGGGCGTGTACGATCAGAGAGACCTGGGGGTATGTGGGCATTAATCGTTGAAGGTGACAGGTCAGATTGAGAAAGCAGTTAAAAAAGCATAGGGATCCTCGACTTCATGTATAGAGGTATAGAGTACAAAAGTGTGGAAATTATGATGAACCTGTATAAAACACTAGTTTGGCCCCTACTGCAGTACTGTGTCCAATTCTGGGCATCACACTTTAGGAAAGATGTGAAGGCCTTAGAGAGGGCGCAGAAAAGATTTTCGAGAATGATTCCAGGAATGAGGGACTTCAGTTACATGGATAGACTGGAGAAGCTGAGGCTGTTCTCCTTGGAGCAGAGAAGATTGAGGAGATTTGATAGCAATGTTCAAAATCATGAGGGGTCTGGACAGGATAGACAGAGAGAAACTGTTCCCATTGGCAAAAGAGTCGCGAACCAGAGGACACAGATTTAAGGTGGTTGGCGAAAGAACCAACGACAACGTAAGAAAAAACATTTTTACGCAGCGAGTGATTAGGATCTGGAATGCACTGCCTGAAAGGGTGGTGGAGACAGACTCAATGTTATCTTTCAAGAGAGTTGGATAAGTATCTGAAGGAGAAAAAAATTACAGAACTACAGGGAAAGGGCGGGGGAGTGGGACTAGCTGAGAGTTGGCATGGACTCGATGGGCCAAATGGCCTTCTTCCATGCTATAACCATTCTATGTTGCATTCTATGAAACACAGGAATGGTTAAGAGGCAGAACATTCCTTCAACTGAAAATCGCTCAAATCTGTCCAGCCAATCTGCCTATGTGTCAGTAAGCTGCAAACAGTAATGGCCGACAAAAATAAATTCTAAAGATGGCATCTTTAAATAGCACCCCTCCAGCCGACTCCCGACTGAAACTCGACAGCTGGGACACTGCGCACGGCGATGATATCATCATTGCCGGGTTCAGCCAAACGGAGGCGCTACCTTTCGCGCCTCCGCAAAATCCACCCCAATTTAGCAGAGGGCGCTGTTCTCTGGACAAAAATTCTTTAGTGTCTGGGAGGCGCAAAGTACCCAAATTTCGCCCCAATAATTCTATCTCCTTAACCAATGAGAACTTCACACCATTCAATGCATTTCAATGGTGAGCCAGACAGTGAGGTGCTGTTTCCATGAATTTAACGGCGGAGCAGCTCAAAGCAATTTCCGAATGTTCGCATTTAATATCACACCTTGAGTGCCATTAGCCTCACCATGATTTTGACAGGATTATTTGCTTAAGTTAAGTAAGACAACCCACCAAAGTGGGATAGCATCACACATTCATTATTTTTGCATCACTATGCAAAGCCAAAATATTTCAATTGAACGAAGCAATTATTTCTCTATACGTTTCACCTGACTGTGGGGAAAAAAAGCAGCTTACAATTCACTTCACCTCTTGTTAACTCAATCTACTTTCAAAGACATATGCGAAAACACAAGTATCTGGTCCAGATCATATCCCTAGATTATGACACCGTACTAGTAGATATAGGACAGTGTGAGTCAAGCCCCATTAACGTAAGCTGCTTGGACCACTTATGGAAGTGACTGATGCCACTGAATCTGAGAAGGTATCTAAAGCAGGCCTGAATTGTTAATTGCCCTTTATAAGATGTCAGAATGCCATAGGTTTCACTTGTAAGTTGCAGCTTGAATGAGTGCCCTGCTGGAGTATGGGCATGCATAGTTAAGCACTATAAGGTTGTGAAGAGTTGGCATGGGACAGCAATGTTTAGCAGGTTGGCAGTCAACACGTTATTGGCATGCATACATGGGACATCTATCTGGTGTATGGTGTTGTTGGGCAACCTTATCTTGGCAGCTTTCTTAAGGCTGTCCATCTGCTTCTGCATCTGTTCCCAGATCTGCAGGTACTTTGCTACTAGCTCACAACCTGCTAGACATGAGACGCAGTTGTCTTCTGTGGAGGGTGGTCGAGAGTGCCAAACAAAGCAGTCCTCCTCATACTTGCATCATGCAACAGCACCTGCACTTTTCCATCCATCAAACAGGATTTGAGTGTTGGTCCACACCATCATTTGCCCATAAACTCAGTTACCAGTGTTTCACAGACACTTCACAAAGCCCCGCAAAGTCTTTGACAGGCAGACAAAGATTATGACCATCCCTACTCCCCCATGTAACCACCTACCTTAAAGTGGATGAGTCTCTTTAAATCTCAAGCTGCAACTCTTTAATAGCGGCCAATACCTTGGATCTTCCTCCCACCCCCCACCCTCCACCACCACCACCCCATCCCTTTTGGCAAACTATTAGTGGGAGGCCCCATCCACATCAGGAGATCAGGAGCTCGCCATGCACCCGCTGTATAGTGACCCCACTGAAAGATCAGAGGGATTGGTGAAAATCTACCTTTTACTCAGTAAACTAAACTCTAAGGGGGCAAAATTGCCCTGGCCCCCGATTGGGGGCGGAAACCTTCTGGGGCTGCGACATTTTGCGCCCGGCGCAGAAGTCCCGCCCCCACTATGCTCCACTTCCTTTGGGGCGGTAACTGGGGCGCTGAAGGAAGCGCTATGCGGATGCTCCACATAACGCTGACATGCTTCAAAGCCCCTCCACTTCGATTAAAGGAAGGGGCGCAGCGCACTCTGCAAGGTCTCTGATGGCCTCCACAAGGCAACCAGGGCAGCGTGAGACTGGGGCCCGGCACACAAGACAGAGTGCCAGGCTGTAAGATTTGGATCACAGGTCACACCTAGATACCCAAAGGGTCTTAGGAGTTTTAAGGTATTTTATTGAAGAGCTATAGTTCAAAGCATAATCAGATATTACATAGAAACATATAAAATAGGTGCAGGAGTAGGCCATTCAGCCCTTCGAGCCTGCACCGCCATTCAATGAGTTCATGGCTGAACATGCAACTTCAGTACCCCATTCCTGCTTTCTCGCCATACCCCTTGATCCTCCTAGTAGTAAGGACTACATCCAACTCCTTTTTGAATATATTTAGTGAATTGACCTCAACAAATTTCTGTGGTAGAGAATTCCACAGGTTCACCACTCTCTGGGTGAAGAAGTTTCTCATCATCTCGGTCCTAAATGGCTTACCTCTTATCCTTAGACTGTGACCCCTGGTTCTGGACTTCCCCAACATTGGGAACATTCTTCCTGCATCTAACCTGTCTAAACCCGTCAGAATTTTAAATGTTTCTATGAGATCCCCTCTCATTCTTCTGAATTCCAGTGAATACAAGCCCAGTTGATCCAGTCTTTCTTGATATGTCAGTCCCGCCATCCCAGGAATCAGTCTGGTGAATCTTCGCTGCACTCCCTCAATAGCAAGAATGTCCTTCCTCAAGTTAGGAGACCAAAACTGTACACAATACTCCAGGTGTGGCCTCACCAAGGCCCTGTACAACTGTAGTAACACATCCCTGCCCCTGTACTCAAATCCCCTCGCTATGAAGGCCAGCATGACATTTGCTTTCTTCACCGCCTGCTGTACCTGCATGCCAACCTTCAGTGACTGATGTGCCATGACACCCAGGTCTCGTTGCACCTCCCCTTTTCCTAATCTGTCACCATTCAGATAATAGTCTGTCTCTCTGTTTTTACCACCAAAGTGGATAACCTCACATTTATCCACATTATACTTCATCTGCCATGCATTTGCCCACTCACCTAACCTATCCAAGTCACTCAGCAGCCTCATAGCATCCATGTGGTTAAGATAAGTATAATAGACATACAACCCGTGACAGTTGAGAGCAGTCTACACGGAGCGAAACGACCGGCCAGACGGATGGACTGACTGACGCACGTCTCAGGTTCAGTGACAACCATCATTGTTGTAAATGGGTCTCACGCACCTTACATGCCAGAGTAAATTGCTCAATATTTACTTACACTCTTTATGCCTTATAGTATAACAGTAGCACCTTCTTGAACTGGATATCCATGTCTTTTGCACGTGTCACCATGTGTCTCTCCAAACAGAGGAAAGATTTGGTATGGTGAGGCCAAATAGGAGTCATTAAGGTGCTTTATTTCATAGAAGTGTACATACAGAGCAACAACTGTAGATAGGGCTCACTTAATCCAATCAGTACAACATCGGGTTACGTAATTGTATAAAATAATAATCATATTATGCTTCCCCCACATCAGTGGGTCATCTTATTTGACTTAAACAAAGTAACTTCACACCAGCATGCTAAACTTCTGAGTTGGATGAAAGTTTGCTCTTGTTGTTTTAGATTTGAGAAACAGATTGACTTTACTGGACCTCACTGGCTGCATGCGCCTCTCTCCTTATTGTTTATCTCCCGTGTTCACAGGCGGAGAGGAGGGCCAATGCCAGTTAACCGCTGCTAAGTAACCTGGATCAGGGACCTCCCTACACAATGGTATAAGGTGTCTATTGATTACAAGAACAGATGAATTGATTACTATTTGCAGTCTATGGGGAAACAAATTCAAAGCCTAATTCATTGCCATTTTAACTGCCTACCTCTCTTGTCTCCATGCTACTTAATAAAACGTATGTGGATACATTTTGTTTTAAAGCCCAATACTCAAATGTAACTCCCCAACAAGAAAAGTCTCCTTGAAATGTGACAGGTACAGTTAGGTGATACGACAAACAACTGAATATAGAAACAGGTAAACTGGGTCTAGCATAATGTTGATCTCAATGTAAAAACAATTTTAAAGTTCAAAATATTTTTCCTATAAATATTGATTTTTCTTGCTAATTAGTAAAATTAAAAACAGTAACCCTAATTATGGATTCCAAAATAAGAAGCTTTACACAGCTGCTGCAAAAATCTATCTTTCAAATAAGCGCGTTATAATTTTCTTCCACATTTCTTCTGTCTAGTCCTGCTCAGCCTAATGCATTACATCACAGCCACATCATTCTTAATTGTAGTTTGCAGGATAGATACAAATTAAGGAGGTCATTCACTCATTTTAACTCATCCAACCAGGAAAAAAACTTACAGTCTGCACATCATATCATCTAACAGTATCGACAGATGTGGCTGTTCAGAGGGTCAGGGAACATCTGCCCTCAGCTGAAGAGCTTAGGAACCTTGATCTGAGGGACCCTGCTTTTAGAAGAAAAATGCTTGCATAGAATCAAAGATATGTACAGGCACTGGGAGCAATGTCGCCAAATGCTGCAGATTGTGGCTCGGATGGAGGAGTCCACTAAACACGTCTGTGACACCATAATGGATGTGTGTGCAGGACTACAGTCAACTCTGGAGTGCATGTCAACTCCAGAATAATCTGCAACAGAAACTCCCTCCAACAGAAGAGCTCTGGACAACTGTACCTTCTGCTATGGAAGCTGTGACTGTTGATATAGACACCTTGGGATCCATAATGGACAAGGCTGTCTCTTCTGGAATCCAGACCAGTATCACTCAGAACTTTGATCGATATCACTCGGGCAGCTTGTCCACAGATCGGTGGCCAACCAGAATCAAGGCTCTGTACTTATAGCCGGGCATGGGGGCACTCCAATGATATTTCTCTCCGGACCATATGTATCCTCTCACCCTTGGAAGACTGAACATGCGTCAGAAAGCAACCAGGGCCAGGCAACCTTGCAGCAGCACAGGATACAGCCTGCAACAACATTCTGTGTGACCTAAGCTGCCTTGAGATGATGGCCACCTTAGTTCCAAACAGTTTCTGGTGGAACACTGCAGCAAGCCACCTCTGAGGGTGTACCAAGGGTGGTAGGAGATTAGAACTGAAAAGGCGTATAATTGCAGGCATTAGTGGAAGGTCTGATGAAAGAAAGAGTGGGGCTACACAGATATATTACCATGAAAAAAGTGTTTGCATTTAATAGCAGTGTTTTCAGATAATGTGTCACCTGGAAATGGTCTGGAAATAATGTGTGAGAGAGAGGTTTCTGTATATCCTGGAAATGGTAGTTTTGGAAATGGGGAAAGGACTATTGTTGCAATTGGTAGATGTTGCAGTTATGAGAAAGTGTTCCATGTTAACAGATATTTATTTATTTATTTGTGGGATTTGGGGGAAACAGGCAGGCAACATTTATTGATCAAACCTAGTTGCCCCATATTAGAGTTGGGACTAGTTTGGGACTATAGGTCAGACCAGATAGGGGTAACAGACTTGTTTCTCTGAAAGACATTAGTGAACCAATTTGTTTTTTTTAACAATCCAGCAGCTTTGATGGTCATTTTTCTGATGCCAGCCCACAATTGACCAGATTTATTGAATTCAATTTCACAACTTGCTATGGTGGGATTAGAACTCAAGACTTCCAGAGCAATAACCATTAAATTACCATACCCATAAAAAGGATGTCCTTTGCCACCTCTTCCTGCAGCAGTTTGTCACCTGTCTGATCACTCTGCTGCCCTTGCACACCATCCATGATTGCAATGTGAAGCTGAGCTGCAGACAGCACACCACTGATCCCTTGAAACCCTGGCTGGACTATATTGCATTGCTCCCCTCAACTGATCTGGGCACCTGTGGTGCCCTTCAATGATGATTCCAGTGGTATCATGGGCCTCATTATGATGGTCCACAGCTGGTGTTCTAGGATAGCACAAAGATGTCATCAGCCAGAGTGATGGAGGGTATCCTGATCTCCGAGGATCTACCCAGATACTTGTCTTTCTGGTGTAAAGAGTCGTGGAATTGTCTCAAAATGAAGCAATTGTGGCAGCTGTCAGAAAAGCTTTCCAGTTGAGGTAGACTGTGAGCTGGGGGACACATATGGTTACGTGGGATACTAATAATACTAGTAAAGTAGTAATTTGTTGCACTTTTTTACTATAACTTTGCTGGAAGGTGTTACTATTATAATTTGGGCTTTTCCTCTCCAACACTTGTTCATGTGTAAGTAGCTTGGCAATAGTTTCCTATGAGCTGAAATCAGTATTTTTATTCTGCACTGTTTGAAGGTTAGCATAGTCCAGGTCTAACAGTGAACTCTGATCACAGAAAGCTGCTTACTAGAGAATATATCCATTGCATCTCTTGGAAAATTTGATTTTGGAAGATATATTGTTAATCCACTTTATTCAGGCTAAATTACAGTCTTGGATTTATTCATCAATAAAATCATTTAAAGAAGTAAGAACAAATAGACAAAGATGCAGCATACATTAGTAGTTAATATTATATACAAACTGGAGAGACTGTTTCAAGAGAATCTGTAGCGCTCTCCGCTTCTTTTGACAAACTCTTGGTAAGATCCGGGTTGGGGAGGGTGGGCAGGTGGTGAATGGGCAGGAAGAAGGCCCTCTGGAATCCCATCTATAATCAGGCACGATGGCAGCAAAAACTGTAGGAAAATGGGGCACTGAGGTTTATCACCTCACTGCCCTAACTGGAACTTCTCTCTCACTCTCCATGTGCCCCCACCCACCCCACTCCCCCCCCCCCTTCCCCCACTGGGACTGCCATTGTCCACTCTATCATGTATTAAACAATGAAATGATGGTCAGACACCTCTGTCTCTTCTCGGTCGTATTCACACATTTGAACTGGACTGTTTTAGACACACAGTTTTAAATTGCCATTATCAGGATGGAGTTACATATAGTACCCTTTTGGAGGATCCCATGAAGACAAATTATGGACAGCCAGACATGGATAAGAAACAATAATAATACATTTAGGTCAGCAATCCACATGGAATAAATTAATTAAGTTACAATTTGGTGAATTCAACTGACAGACCACTCAGGTAAACATTTAACACAAAATGCAACGCCAATCCAACAATGACAAAGGCTATTGCCATTGTATCTATGGGGATTGAACTAACATGGGGTGGAATTTTAAATTGGAGGCGAGTTGGGAGCAAGGGGGCTTGAAAGCGGTTGGGAGACCCGGGAAAATGGGTTTCCTGTAGGCTCTGCCAAATTTAATGGCAAGGCCTGATTAGTATTTCAAAGCTCCATTTCCCGCCCGAAGCCAGCCAGATGGAGAGATTGGCCGACGGGCGGGTGGGTAGAACTGTAGCACTAGACTGCAGAGAGGAGGGAGGGAGGGAGGAATCGGGGTGCGGTGAGAGGGGGGTGGGTGGTCGGAGGGGGGTGGGTGGTCGGAGGTGGATCGGGGCCGGAGGACAATTGGGGAGGGTGGTCGGGAGCTGGAGGAGGATCAGGGCCAGAGGATCAGGGCTAGAGGGGGAATTAGGTGGTGGTGGGAGGGAGGGAGGAGGGGGGGGCTAGTCAGAGGCCGGAGGAGGATCAAGGGGAGGTGGGTGGTCAGGGGAAGGAAGAGGATCGGGGCCAGGAAGGCCGATTTGGGGGGGGGGGGGGGTCGGGCCGAGGATCGAAGGCTGGAGTGGGATTGGGAGTCGGAGAGGGTATCCAAGGCCTTGGGAGAGTAGTTCCGTGAAGATTGGAGATCATGTGGGAAGAGGTGCAGGAGGGAATGGGGGAGAGATTGGATGGGTTGGGAGGTGTCAGATCATGAAGGGTGGGTGAGGCAGGGATGCTGGATCCAGCAGGTAACTGGAAAAGCACTTACCTCCTGGGTCCAGGAGTCCTCACCTTGCTTTATCTGACGGATTCCCCGAGGCAGGGGAACCCACCCACCCACAGTTAAATTTAAAATGGTGGATCACTAACCTCATTATAATATTTAAATAATGGGCAGCCCGCCTCCTAGAAGCGGGTTGGCTGCCTGCCTCCCCCCCCACCCCCCATCCCCCTGACTCCCCCACCCATTTCGCCTTGGTTCAAACTAGAAATGGGTGTGTTGGAGTCGGGATTCCGTTTTTCTAACCCTTTAACCTCATCCCAACCCACCGTTTTTGAGGGTTCACATCCCCCCATTGTCACAAAACAAAGAAAGCTTCATAAACACATCCCAGAGACAAAAGTGGTTGCTGGCACTTTTAAAGCAGAATTATCTTTATAAAACTATATCATAATAACAAAGACATCCATTCTTATTTTTTACTCCAACCTGGGCATAGCTGTTTATTCCTTAAACTATAAATGTGCAGGTGTGAGCTTTCACTCTTTCAGCTATCCATTGCTGCATAAAGAAATTAAAAGATGTCCTTCACAACAGCTTCAGAACTGTCTTGTTTCTTTCGGGTAGGAAACAGAAAATAATAGATGTCTGAGAGGGCAGCACTCAAATAGTTTATGTGGTCATCTGATCCCAGCGGCTGTGACACACAGACCTTTAAAAATAGAATATAGACATGGTAATATCTGTTCCACGTACCTCTCTTATCAAGGATGTTTTATGGTCTGCATGTCCACTGTTACTTGTCTGGACTTGATCTGAGGCACAACTGCCTTGAAGTTCCCTGTGATTTATTT
Organism: Pristiophorus japonicus; assembly: GCF_044704955.1. Lineage (NCBI taxonomy): Eukaryota > Metazoa > Chordata > Chondrichthyes > Pristiophoridae > Pristiophorus > Pristiophorus japonicus. The sequence continues at coordinate 197,208,944 of NC_091984.1, read as the reverse complement.
GTAACAGGAAACCAAGAGTTTACTGGAGCTATCGTACTAAATTCTATCAACATCATGGGATAGGACGAGTATTTACTGATGACTAAGACTGCTTAAAGGGACACGATCATTTTATCTGAGGAGTTCTCAGCCAGCTTTAGAATTTGGATGAGGCCCCGCTCTTTAAATTGCATTACTGCTATGCTGTTATGGCTGCCATAACAAACACTATATTCACTATCACTCGTTATTTTTAAAACAAGCTTTGCTTTTTTTGAAAGTAAGTGTAGGTGTGATTGTCAGCGCCGATCTCACTGCACCTTCCTCTGTTTGTAAATGAGGTAAAGAGTTGGGAACACCTTGCCCCTTTTTGCTAGAATGTATATTCCCTCGTAAGTAAAACTGATTCAAATAGGCAGCAATATGCTTGCATTTTGTCACAGGTAATTGTTAAAGGTTTAGAAACATAGAAATTTACAGCGCAGGAGGCCATTTCGGCCCATCGTGTCCACGCCGGCTGACAAAAAGCCGCACGGCCCTTGGTCAGCAGACCTAAAGGTTATATATAAACCTATGAACAATGACAGAAAGGCAAAGAGCACCCAGCCCAACCAGTCTGTCTCACACGACTGTGACACCTCTTATACTGAAACATTCTACACTCCACCCCAACCGGAGCCATGTGATCTCCTGGGAGAGGCAAAAACCAAATAAAAACCCAGGCCAATTTAGGGAGAAAAAATCTGGGAAAATTCCTCTCCGACTCATCCAGGTGATCAAAACTAGTCCAGGAGATCACCCTGGCCGTATTCTATTCCCTGCAGTATTTACCATTATATCTGCACCGTTCAACAAAAGGTCATCCAGTCTAATCCCAATTACCAGCTCTGGGTCCGTAACCCTGCAGGTTAGCACTTCAAGTGCTCATCTAACCATCTCTTAAAAGTGGTGAGGGTTTCTGTATCCACCACTCTTCCAGGCAGCGAGTTCCAGATCGCCACAACCCCCTGCGTAAAGGAGTCCCCCCTCAAATCCCCTCTAAACCTTCCACCAACCACCTTAAAATTATGCCCCCTCGTAATAGACCCCTCCACCAATGGAAATAGACCCTTACTATCCACCATGTCCAGGCCCCTCAATATTTTGTACACCTCAATGAGGTCTCTCAACCTCCTCTGTTCCAATGAGAACAAACTGAGCCTATCCAATCTGTCCTCATAACTAAGATTCTCCATTCCAGGCAGCATCCTAGTAAACCTCCTCTGCACCCTCTCTAGTGCAATCACGTCCTTCCTATAATACGGCGACCAGAACTGCACGCAGTACTCCAGCTGTGGCCTAACCAAAGTATCATACAATTTAAGCATAACCTCCCTGCTCTTATATTCTATACCTTGGCCAATAAAGGCAAGCATTCCATATGCCTTCTTAACCACTTTATCCACCTGGCCTGCTATTTTCAGGGATTTGTGGACAAGCACTCCAAGGTCCCTTTGTTCATCTGCACTTTAAGCAGTAGGCCACTTAAATGTGTATACCCTTTCCTTATTAGTCCTCCCAAAGTGCATCACCTCACACTTCTCTAAATTAAATTCCATTTGCCACTGCTCTGCCCACCTGACCAGTGGATTGATAACCTCATGCAGCCCATGACTTTCCTCTTCATTATCAACCACACAGCCAATTTTAGTGTCGTCTGCAAACTTCTTAATCATACTCCCTATATTCAAATCTAAATCGTTGATATATACCACAAAAAGCAAGGGACCCTTAGTGGCAATTACTGTTCAAGAGAGACATCAAAAGTGGGTTATAAATAATCAGTTACAGAGTTACTTAAAAATGGGAATTAAAAATAATGGGCAAGAATTTGCGGTGGGTATGATGGCATAGTCTCAGAATACACCAGCACACCACCTTTGAAATGGATCGCAAGTGTTGGATTTCCGCATGCGCTTACGCTAAATCCTGAATTTGCGATCTGTCACGTTACGACTTGACAGATCATCCTTGGAAATCCCAATTGCTGATGCAGAGTTGGGCTAATTGCCCACCAACTGCCCAGCAAATTACGCACGGAAATTTTACAGCTGATGCAAACAGGCACAGGGCCTGTGTACATCAGCATAAGGGGATTCGATAGAGACAGTTACTCATTCTATTAGTTCCAGAATGTGATGTAATGAATTGTAAAACTGTCCGAAACGCCTTCAATGATTAATGTACAGATTTTTTTCAGACCTTTGGGGTCTGTTGGATTTATGTTTGTATCATCTGTCCATGTTAATACTGTCAGGTATTTCCATTTCTTATAGATATATTTTATATGAAATTTCACAGAGCTTGAACAATTTATCAGAACTCTAAGTCCTAAATTAGATTTAAGAATTAATCCTCAAATAATTTCTTTAGGTGGGTCTGTGTGTGAGAGAGAGGGGGGAGGGGGGGAGAGAGAGAGAGAGAGAGAGAGAGAGAGAGTCAGAGTCATTTTGGAACTATTTATTCTCCTAGTCTTTATAATTATTTTAAAAATACATCCAATTGCAGATAATTCTGTAAAAATATAACGTTGGGTGAAATGCAATGTAAGGAACGTTACCAGTATTAGAGGTGGACACTTACCCTTCGGTGTACTGATTGGAGCACCAGGCCCACATGATCCCAAGTATGTTTTCGCACACGCTGCACCCCTGGGCCGTTATGCTGCCCTTGAGTACTCAGGGTCAGAGAGCAAGTTCATGATGGAGGGTCCCCATCAGGTAAGTTCGTATCCTATTCAGATGCTCGTGGCGTACTCCATAGGTACGCCGCTGACCGCAACTCCAGCCCTGTTGCATCACTCTGTGTCTACAGAAGTGGAATAAAGAACTACGGAGGTAAGTTGTTAAGTATCAGCAATTGCTGTTAAAACTGCAACCGGTGTGACGAGCTGCAAGTGAACAGGCAGCCTAAGCTGTTGCTTAGATAACTCCAATTACCGAGCTGCCTTCAAGAGCACTGAAACATCGAATTTTACTTTCCCCCTCCTCATTTTACTTTTTATTTCCTCTTTTGGAATAACTCTGCAACCTAGCAATATCTAAACTGCTTCCGATGTCGGGATTTAATATCGGGTTGCAGCAAGCCCAAGAGAAGAGTGCAACTATAATACAGGAACAGTTGGTAATGGTATGTATTAAAACCAAACTCAGAGAAGTATTGGCCTAAGCCGCATTACACAGGAGATGCTCTTTTCGTCACAGATCTCACTTATTGGTCCAGAGTTGTTTATTTTCTGTGAAACTTGCTGCTGATGAATTTGTTGCTTACTACACGCCAACTCACAGGACTAGACACAAGGGTGTTGAAAATGTTTAAATGAGATAAAGGCAGCTGCTCCAGAACTACCGTTTGACTGCAAAAGGCACTGCTGATGCCATTAGCAGTCTGCAGATGGACCTGAATTTGTATCAGATATTCCATTTATTTTTAATAGTGAGATTAGTTTTTAAAAAATCAATGGGAAAAATCAATGCGAAAATTTTGAGATTGGGGAATCAAACCAGCTTTGTTATATCGGTTAATGTATGGCTGCTGACTAGTGGAATTAAATATATTTTACTGTAAGCTCACACTAACTTGCTGTTGATTTGCTTTGTCAAGCCACTGCAAGTCTCAACACAATGCTGATCATCAAACTTGAACTGTAACATTGCAACAGGAGGAATGCCTGATAATAGCTGATGGCACCAATCGACTGCCTCTCTGAATGTGTGTGTCTGCATTGGCAAAATGGAATTTCAGTGTGGTGTCAGATGTTAATGACGAGAAGGTCATCTATAAGATCGCTGCATAATTCTCAAGGCTCTTCTTCAAAAATAAATATATAACCCAGTGAAGATTACCATCAAAAGTTCAACAGGTTCTTTTGTTTAATAATGGTCATGAGTTCAAATCCGTGAATAATAAAAATATGAAACAATTCTAACATTTGCAATGTCACAGCGAAGGAGTTGTATCTCAGTGTGATTTATTTCCCATTTCCCAGCTGGAGAAAACTGATCTATATGACAGGGCATGACTTAGAATGTGTTACAAAACTATACATCATCAGATACTGTTTTACCTTGCGAGGACAAAGTTTAAATGGTTTATCATCATCTGAATCCTGAAATTTGTCCTGTGTATTATTCTTTCTTTTTGATTTTCCATGTTTTTCTCTTCTCTTCTCCTGATGGTGCTGATTCACGCTGGGGTAAAAATCTACAGGGACCATTTGAAATCCAGTACCTCATTCAATTGACCTTTTTGTACTTGTGTCAGTATGTTATTCAACTGTGGGGCAAACCCAATCCAGCCAATTACCACCCATCAGTCTATTCTCAGTCATCAGCAAAGTGTTGGAAGGGGTCACTGACAGTGCTATCAAGCTGCACTTACTCACCAATAACCTGCTCACCGATGCCCAGTTTGGGTTCTGCCAGGACCATTTGGCTCCAGACCTCATTACAGCCTTGGTCCAAACCATGGACAAAAGAGCTGAATTCCAGAGGTGAGGTGAGAGTGACTGGCCTTGACATCAATGCAGTATTTGACTGAGTGTAGCATCAAGGAGCCCTATTAAAACTGAAGTCAATGCGGATCTGGGGAAAACTCTCTACTGGCTGGGGTCATACCAAGTACAAAGGAAGATGGTTGTGGTTGTTGGAGATCAATCATCTCAGCCCCAGAGCATCACTGCAGGAGTTCCTTAGGGCAATGTGCTAGGCCCAACCATCTTCAGCTGTTTCACCAATGACCTTGCCGCCATCATAAGATCAGAAGTGGGGATGTTTGCTGATGATTGTACAGCATCGAAATCCAGATTTCCGGAATCCATACTGTTCCAGAATCTGGACACCAGGATGATCCGTGGCGGTGTCGTTCGAAATCCGGAGAATGTTCCAGAATCCAGACCCGCCACCAGCACCCCCCCATCCCGCCGGCTCTGCTGCTGGTCTCCCCTGCTGACCTCTCCCTCGCCTCGGGCCACCGCCGACCTCTCCCTCGCCTCGGGCCACAGTAGACCTCACCTCTGCCTTGGACCTCTGTCTTTGGCCGCCCCCGCACCGCAGCTCAACCTCCTGACCCCCCATTACCCCCCACCCCCCACCTACCTACCTACCTTGGCCCAGGCATTTCCAGACTTGGGACATCGGAAAGACGTTCCGAAGTCTGGAAATACAGACAATCCGGAACGGCCTCGGTCTCGAAGCTTCCGGATTTTTGACGCTGTACTTGTACAGTGTTCAGTTATATTCGCAACTCCTCAGATAATGAAGCAGTCAGTGCCCGCATGTAGCATGACCTGGACAACATTTATTCTTGGGCTGATAAGTGGCAAGTAATATTTGCGCCACACACGTTCCAGACAATGACCGTCTCCAATAAGAGAGAGTCTAACCACCTCCCCTTGACATTCAACGGTATTACCATTGTTCAATCCCCCACCATCAACATCCTGGGGTTCACCATTGATCAGAAACTTAACTGAACCAGCCACATAAATACTGTGGCTACAAGAGTAGGTCAGAAGCTGGGTATTCTGCAGAGAGACGCTCACATCCCGTGCATTAATTTTTTTTTAAATCCATCAACAGATGAGCCCTGTTCTACCCTCATCAAACATCTACAGATGGACACTTTCCAGCAGGACCTACTGGATAGCAGTCAGAAACAGGCCCTCTGGTTGAATATCCCTCCCCTAGTTTGAGGATGGTGAGACCAACTGTGGCACTCCCTATGTCTATTCCAACAACGTCATGAAAAGTAAAAGAAGAAAGACTTGCATTTATATAGCGCCTTTCACGGCCACCAGATGTCTCAAAGCACTTTACAGCCAATGAAGTACCTTTGGACTGTTATAATGTTAGAAATGGTAGAGAAAATGGTGGAGAAAAACGTCAAGGAAAAATGTTGAGATTATGACTACTGTTGATCAGTCAGAGTTGGAGTGATACAGAGACAGATGAATAAGACAGAGGCTGATGAATATGTAAACCAGATTAGGAGTGAGTTCTTCCAGGTCTCTGTCGAAAGTAGAGGAAAGTGCTTTTTTATTGCAAATCTAAAGGAGCGAAATGCTAACATGGAAGATGGAGAGTCATCTGTGATCAATTTGACTGGAGACTGAAGTGGATGGAGGCAACAAACAAATGAGTGAAAGGACACCAGCAGCCTCATGGCTGTTAAATAGTGCAACGGGGATAGTTACACAAAATCCCAGAGTACCTAGAGTCACCTACATTGAAAAAGCCATGTGTGAGCCAACAATGTATCACAAAGTGGATAACTCCAGCTTAGGGTGCACATTATTTTTCCTTGCTGGATTGGCATCTACGTTTATAAGGTCACAACTCATGAACTGAATCGTTTCTGTGCAGCTGTGGCCCCACATAATATTGATCACTGCTGTGTTCCAGACTGTGCCTGCACTCATACACATCTTGGTATCATTTATCAAATATTTAGCCGCAGAGAAAAAAACATTTATTTTTCGTGTTATTCTCATTTGTGATTAAAGCAGGTGAAACAGAGCGGACTCAATGTCCCTGACACCATGGTTAATGACGCTAATTGGGATTCATAGTCCATCATCCAGAGTCGATTGATCTGTGATTAATGTGCTGCACATTTTCTGCATCTTGTATAGCATTCTAGTAAACTCCCTTCATTAACAAGGTTTCCACTACTGGTAAAATAAAAGGGCAGAAATGTTGGGCAAAATCACCTAAAATTGCACAAAAATGGAACTGGTTATATTGACCCAAGAGAAGACCAAATGCAATTAGGTGCCTTTTAAAGTGTTCAATATAAATCAAAACAGTCAAATTAGCTACAGTTATTTAAATTTAGAGTCTAATTTAGCAACTGCATTGCCCCAGTTGCAACATACATGGCCTGAATCTCAATCGACTGCTGCGCACAGTCAAATCTGCTAGATACTAGAGCAGTGTTTACAACGGTAAGCAAGAAATGTTCACCATACAGTCCACACTGCAGCTTGATAACAAGAGTGGCCCAATGTTTAAATTCACCAGTGTTCTGATACTGAACCATAATTGACCTGGATGCCCCCAGGTTTCATCCCTCTAGATCACTATCCAGTCACTCCTGCTGGAAAATGTGTGTGCATACATAGATTTTGGATGAGGGCAGGGTTGTAGCTCGCTGTGGTCCTGTTATATTCCCGTTATATGAAGAATGGCCATGTGCTGAGGCACCAAAAGATTCCTGGTGTCCATGAAATTGTACCCTCGCCTGAGTCACCAACTTTCAAAGAGATGGTGAGAAACAGGGATAAAATGAGTAATATTAATCTCAGCCTTAATAACAAGCAGTCATCATGTTGAATAGAAGATAACATTTCATGAAAAAATATAACGTAAGGATCCATAAAGTTGCAGGAAATACAGTTTGACTAGGGACATTCTTTCCTTTGGTACAAAATTTGAAGGGAAACAAACGTGCGTCCCATGACACATGGATTAGGTGTACAAAAAAGTCTTCTGTGTATGAAGCCCATCCACAGCAAACAATATGCCTCGGAATCTTCCAGTCAGCTTAATCAGAGCTACGTCATCGAAGATTGAAAATCTGGAGATTACCATGAAAAATAGACTTGTTTTATTTTCTTCAAATGAAGCATAGTTTGTTTAGTATTTATCCAACAGGCACATCCTGTGAAGAATCTGACATGTTTTGTCTTTCATACTGGGTCAGACAGCTTAGAAGATGCAGCGAGACATCTGCTGTAGCACCAGAGGCAGGGGATGCCAAATCTAACATGACAGAAGAGGCCCAAAGATGTGGCAGCAAATTTAATGTTAGAAAACCTAGGAATAAGGTGTTGGGGCCAGAGCTGTCCACCACTGGAGCCTCTCCCTTACAAAGGTACATCAGTCGGCCTTCTAGCTGTGACTAACACTAACCCTCTCCTAGAGTCCCCTGAGATCAGGAAAATCAGCGGTGGAAGGCAGGGAAAGGGGGTGACTAGCCAGGCTTCACATCCCCACTGGTATTGACATGTAGCAGGACAGCTGATGGCCTTCCAAACAGGGTGGGGAAGAAAGAGAGAGACTGGGCATGAATGTAACAGCAAGTCTCACTACACGATTTTCCTATTTCTGATGCTATACTACCCAAAATGGGGCTGTACAGAGGAGGAAAATCTTGCCTATAGAACAAGGTGGCAGGGAAGGCTCTTAAAACAAATATACAAATGGGTGAAATAAAAGCAGAAAATGCTGGAAATACTCAGTGGGTCAGGCAGTATTTGTGGAGAGAGAAACAGTTAACGATTTGGATCGAGCTTTCGTCAGAACTGGAAAAAGTTAGCGATGTAACAGGTTTTAAGCAAGTGCAGAGGCAGGGAAAGAATGGGGGGAGGAAAGAACAAAAAAGGAAAGGTCTGTGATAGGGTGGAAGGCAGGAATGATTAAATGACAACAGGTATGACTGTACAAAGCAAAAGGAAATGGTCATGGGACAATTAAAGATGGGTCCAGAAGAGGTGTGAATGGGAATGGCAGACTCATCAACAGCTGCCATTTGATAAAAAAGGAGCAGAGGTTAGGATCTGAAATTGTTGAACTCGATGTTGAGTCCAGAAGGCTGTAAAGTGCCTAATTGAAAGATGAGTTGCTGTTCCTCGAGCTTATGTTGGAACAGTGCAAGAGAATACAAATGGGTAGCAGTGATAACGGGATAGAGTACATAGAGTACACATTCCAGTCTCAGTGTAAATCAGGCAGATGTTTGCTGCAGCAGGTTTGGCACCAGTCACGCTGGATGAGGACAGACCCACCGGAATTTCCTGGGTCAGCCTCATTATCATAATGCCAGGGAACTTTCGTCGAGAAGTAAGCTTGTTATTGAGAACGCACTGTTTTTGGCAGTGGGTAATCTAATACTGCTGCAGATTTAAAGGTCTCAGCCAAATAAAAACAATCAAAATGAAGTGGTGTCAAAATCAAACACCCAAAAATAACCTTTAAGTGTAGCTTTGAATTTCACAATGAAAAGGATCTAAGGTCTCCCATTAAATAGTGATTTCTATCACAACTGAACTTTCCGTCCTGCAACACATGTTTTAAATGATTGAAATGAACACACAGCATATTCCCGGTGTGAATTGCTGCAAATTGCTCATTCATTCATTGGCATATTTTCAATTAGATAATATTTAAACAAAATTCTCAGCTGTTTTCAGTGAGAGCTTCTTGCTCTTAAGTCCTAGCCAACCTATAGTTAAGGAAATTTGGTAAATGCCTCCAGAACCCACCTTTCCTCTAGAAAATACCCCCAATCCATTTCTGGACAAAGAGGCAGGTGGATATGGGGGAAAGAATCAATCAAAAATGGGAAGATTTATTGGGGCAAAATGAACTATTTTTTTCCAAAAAACTCCTATGTTTTCTTATGTTGGGGGATGGTTGTATAGGACCAATGTTACGTGTTTCAAGAGCAAGGCCACAGTCAAAATGATTGTCAGTCGCTGGAATACTGGCAGAATAATGGGAGGGCATTGCTCAGGGGTCAACTATCATGGGAATTGTATGTGGTCGCACGTTGAACTTGTGCATATAAGTGATGAGTTCATCTATGAGGTCATGATCAGTGCAGGATATCTTACAGATCTATAACTCATTCAAGTAATTTTTTTCTTTGTTATTATTTATAAAACCGAACACAGCAGTATGTCAATAAGGATGACGGTAATACAGAAAAGGAGTGGGACTAACAGGCTTGATCTTCAAAAGAGCCAGCGCAGACTCGATGGGCCAAATGTCTTCACTCTGTACAGTTCTATTCTATCATTCCAAGAAAAGTGGGTGTATAACATGAACACAGAGAACAATGGGGCATGACATAGGAAACATAAGAAATAAGTGGCTGCATGACAAGGGAACTACCAGAGAACAATGTATTTCCGTCACAAAAATCATGAGAACAAAAGAACCAAGACCTGGAAATCACAAGAACACAATGTGCGAGATATGGAAAGCACAATTAAACAATGGGGCTGAATTTGCAGGCCCTATGGGCACGTACGAGATGCGCACGTACGAGGTGCGCACACATCGGGAGAGGCCATGCAAGTTCCGGGTTTAGGCATGCACTGCACTAAAACCTGGAACTTGCAATTTGTCAAGAATTCTCTCGACAGATCGCACACATCCGAAAGAAAAGGGCCTCCGCGGGCAGAGAGTTGGGCTACTTGTCCAACTTCTGGCCAGTGACTGCGCGAGAAATTCTTATGCCTGGTAAAAGCGGGAAAAAGGCCTGCTTTTACAAGCATAAGAGTTTAAAAAAAATATAAACTTAATTCTTTTCATTCATTTATACATTATAAACCTGTTATAAGGTAAGTTTATTTTTAGCCCTGTTAAAACATGTACATTTATTTTTCAAAAAATTAAAGTTTTGTTTTAAATATTTAATTAAATGTCATTTTAAATATGTAGTTGTTTTTTTATATATATATTTGTGATGTGTAGAGGTATTTTTTATATGAGCCCCATTCATAATTATGGGAGTTCCATACGTACGGAATCCCTATAAGTAGGAATGGGGATTCATAGAATCATAGAAAATAGGTGCTGGAGTGGGCCATTCAGCCATTCGAGCCTGCACCACCATTCAATAAGATCATGGCTGATCATTCACCTCAGTACCCTTTCCTGCTTTCTCTCCATACCCCTTGATCCCTTTAGCCGTAAGGGCCATATCTAACTCCCTCTTGAATATATCCAATCAACTGGCATCAACAATTCTCTGTGGTAGAGAATTCCACAGGTTAACAACTCTCTGAGTGAAGAAGTTTCTCCTCATCTCAGTCCTAAATGGCTTACCCTTTATCCTTAGACTGTGTCCTCTGGTTCTGGACTTCCCCAACATTGTGAACATTCTTCCTGCATCTAACCTGTCCAGTCCCATCAGAATTTTATATATTTCGATGAGATCCCCTCTCAACCTTCTAAACTCTAGTGAATACAGGCCCAGTTGACTCAGTCTCTCCTCATATGTCAGTCCTGCCATCCCAGGAATCAGTCTGGTGAACCTTCGCTGCACTCCCTCACTAGCAAGAACGTCCTTCCTCAGATTAGGAGACCAAAGCTGAACACAATATTCCAGGTGAGGCCTCACCAAGGCCCTGTACGACTACAGCAAGACTTTCCTGCTCTTATACTCAAATACGCAAAAGGTCAACATACCATTTGCCGTCTTCACCGCCTGCTGTACCAGAATGCCAACTTTCAATGACTGATGTATCATGACACCCAGGTCTCGTTGCACCTCCCCTTTTCTTAATCTGCCGCCATCCAGATAATATTCTGCCTTCGTGTTTTTGCCCACAAAGTGGATAACCTCACATTTATCCACTTTATACTGCATCTACCAAGCATTTGCCCACTCACCTAACCTGTACAATTCACTCAGCAGCCTCTTAGCGTCCTCCTCACAATTCACACCGCCACCCAGCTTAGTGTCATCTGCAAATATTACACCCAATTCCTTCATCTAAATCATTAATGTATATTGTAAATAGCTGGGGTCCCAGCACTGAGCCCTGCGGCACCCCACTAGTCACTGCCTGCCATTCGGCGGCAGTCGGGAGCAGCGTCGAGGAGGTGCATGGAGAGGCCTATAAAAGGCATACAGGGAGTCAGGGGCCCAGCGTCGGCGGCAGTCGGGAGCAGCGTCGAGGAGGTGCGTGGAGAGGCCTATAAAAGGCACAGCAGGGAGTCCGGGGCCCAGCGTCGGCGGCAGTCGGGAGCAGCGTCGAGGAGGTGCGTGGAGAGGCCTATAAAAGGCACAGCAGGGAGTCCGGGGCCCAGCGTCGGCGGCAGTCGGGAGCAGCGTCGAGGAGGTGCGTGGAAAGGCCTATAAAAGGCGTACTTGTGCAGCTACAGGGAGAAGGCAAAAAAGAAGTAGAAAGAAATCAAAAGGTGACATCACAGCCAAGAGGGTGATTGGCTGGATTGGTGAGTAGTTTTTCTTTTTTCTCTTCTATATCAGTGAGTAACTTTTAACATTGTTGTTGCCAATTTAAGTGTATCTAAGGGTTAAGTCATGGCAGGACGGCTCGGTCGGGTGTTATGCTCCTCCTGTGCCATGTGGGAACTCAGGGATGACTCCAGTGTCTCTGTCGACTATGTGTGCAGGAAGTGTATCCACCTCCAGCACCTGACGGTCCGCGTTGCGGAGTTGGAGCTGAGGGTGGATTCACTCTGGAGCATCCACGATGCTGAGAATGACGTGAGTATCACATGTAGCGAGTTGGTCGTACCGCAGGGAAAGGGTCCACAGCCAGCTAGGGAATGGAAGACCAACAGGAAGAGCAGTGCAAGGAAGGTAGTGCAGGAGTCCCCTGTGGTCATCCCCCTGCAAAACAGATACACTGCTTTGGGTACTGTTGAGGGGGATGACTCATCAGGGGAGGGCAGCAGCAGCCAAGTTCATGGCACCGTGGCTGGTTCTGCTGCACAGGAGGGCAGGAAAAAGAGTGGGAGAGCAATAGTGATTGGGGATTCAATGGTGAGGGGAATAGATAGGCGTTTCTGCGGGCACAACCGAGACTCCAGGATGGTATGTTGCCTCCCTGGTGCAAGGGTCAAGGATGTCTCGGAGCGGGTGCAGGACATTCTAAAAAGGGAGGGAGGTCAGCCAGTTGTCGTGGTGCACATTGGTACCAACGACATAGGTAAAAAAAGGGATGAGGTCCTACGAAATGAATTTAAGGAGCTAGGAGCTAAATTAAAAAGTAGGACCTCAAAAGTAGTAATCTGGGATTGCTACCAATGCCACGTGCTAGTCAGAGTAGGAATCGCAGGATAGCGCAGATGAATACGTGGCTTAAGCAGTGGTGCAGCAGGGAGGAATTCAAATTCCTGGGGCATTGGAACCGGTTCTGGGGGAGGTGGGACCAGTACAAACCGGACGGTCTGCACCTGGGCAGGACCGGAACCAATGTCCTAGGGGGAGTGTTTGCTAGTGCTGTTGGGGAGGATTTAAACTAATATGGCAGGGGGATGGGAACCAATGCAGGGAGACAGAGGGAAACAAAAAGGAGGCAAAAGCAAAAGACAGAAAGGAGATGAGGAAAAGTGGAGGGCAGAGAATCCCAAGGCAAAGAACAAAAAGGGCCACTGTACAGCAAAATTCTAAAAGGACAAAGTGTGTTAAAAAAACAAGCCTGAAGGCTTTGTGTCTTAATGCAAGAAGTATCCGCAATAAGGTGGATGAATTAACTGTGCAAATAGATGTTAACAAATATGATGTGATTGGGATTACGGAGACGTGGCTCCAGGATGATCAGGGCTGGGAACTCAACATCCAGGGGTATTCAACATTCAGGAAAGATAGAATAAAAGGAAAAGGAGGTGGGATAGCATTGCTGGTTAAGGAGAAAATTAAGGTAATAGTTCGGAAGGACATTAGCTTGGATGATGTGGAATCTATATGGGTAGAGCTGCAGAATACCAAAGGGCAAAAAATGTTAGTGGGAGTTGTGTACAGACCTCCAAACAGTAGTAGTGATGTTGGGGAGGGCATCAAACATGAAATTAGGGGTGCGTGCAATAAAGGTGCAGCAGTTATAATGGGTGACTTTAATATGCACATAGATTGGGCTAACCAAACTGGAAGCAATACGGTGGAGGAGGATTTCCTGGAGTGCATAAGGGATGGTTTTTTAGACCAATATGTCGAGGAACCAACTAGAGGGGAGGCCATCTTAGACTGGGTGTTGTGTAATGAGAGAGGATTAATTAGCAATCTCGTTGTGCGAGGCCCCTTGGGGAAGAGTGACCATAATATGGTGGAATTCTGCATTAGGATGGAGAATGAAACAGTTAATTCAGAGACCATGGTCCAGAACTTAAAGAAGGGTAACTTTGAAGGTATGAGGCGTGAATTGGCTAAGATAGATTGGCGAATGATACTGAAGGGGTTGACTGTGGATGGGCAATGGCAGACATTTAGAGACAGCATGGATGAACTACAACAATTGTACATTCCTGTCTGGCGTAAAAATAAAAAAGGGAAGGTGGCTCAACCGTGGCTAACAAGGGAAATCAGGGATAGTATTAAAGCCAAGGAAGTGGCATACAAATTGGCCAGAAATAGCAGCGAACCCGGGGACTGGGAGAAATTTAGAACTCAGCAGAGGAGGACAAAGGGTTTGATTAGGGCAGGGAAAATGGAGTACGAGAAGAAGCTTGCAGGGAACATTAAGACGGATTGCAAAAGTTTCTATAGGTATGTAAAGAGAAAAAGGTTAGTAAAGACAAACGTAGGTCCCCTGCAGTCAGAATCAGGGGCAGTCATAACGGGGAACAAAGAAATGGCGGACCAATTGAACAAGTACTTTGGTTCGGTATTCACTGAGGAGGACACAAACAACCTTCCGGATATAAAAGGTGTCGGAGAGTCTAGTAAGGAGGAGGAACTGAGGGAAATCCTTATTAGTCGGGAAATTGTGTTGGGGAAATTGATGGGTTTGAAGGCCGATAAATCCCCAGGGCCTGATGGACTGCATCCCAGAGTACTTAAGGAGGTGGCCTTGGAAATAGTGGATACATTGACAGTCATTTTCCAACATTCCATTGACTCTGGATCAGTTCCTATAGAGTGGAGGGTAGCCAATGTAACCCCACTTTTTAAAAAAGGAGGGAGAGAGAAAACAGGGAATTAGAGACCGGTCAGCCTGACATCGGTACTGAGTAAAATGATGGAATCAATTATTAAGGATGTCATAGCACTGCATTTGGAAAGAGGTGACATGATAGGTCCAAGTCAGCATGGATTTGTGAAAGGGAAATCATGCTTGACAAATCTTCTGGAATTTTTTGAGGATGTTTCCAGTAAAGTGGACAAGGGAGAACCAGTTGATGTGGTATATTTGGACTTTCAGAAGGCTTTCGACAAGGTTCCACACAAGAGATTAATGTGCAAAGTTAAAGCACATGGGATTGGGGGTAGTGTGCTGACATGGATTGAGAACTGGTTGTCAGACAGGAAGCAAAGAGTAGGAGTAAATGGGGACTTTTCAGAATGGCAGGCAGTGACTAGTGGGGTACCGCAAGGTTCTGTGCTGGGGCCCCAGCTGTTTACACTGTACATTAATGATTTAGACGAGGGGATTAAATGTCGTATCTCCAAATTTGCGGATGACACTAAGTTGGGTGGCAGTGTGAGCTGCGAGGAGGATGCTATGAGGCTGCAGAGCGACTTGGATAGGTTAGGTGAGTGGGCAAATGCATGGCAGATGAAGTATAATGTGGATAAATGTGAGGTTATCCACTTTGGTGGTAAAAACAGAGAGACAGACTATTATCTGAATGGTGACAGATTAGGAAAAGGGGAGGTGCAAAGAGACCTGGGTGTCATGGTACATCAGTCATTGAAGGTTGGCATGCAGGTACAGCAGGCGGTTAAGAAAACAAATGGCATGTTGGCCTTCATAGCGAGGGGATTTGAGTACAGGGGCAGGGATGTGTTGCTACAGTTGTACAGGGCCTTGGTGAGGCCACACCTGGAGTACTGTGTACAGTTTTGGTCTCCTAACCTGAGGAAGGACATTCTTGCTATTGAGGGCGTGCAGCGAAGGTTCACCAGACTGATTCCCGGGATGGCGGGACTGACCTATCAAGAAAGACTGGATCGACTGGGCTTGTATTCACTGGAGCTCAGAAGAATGAGAGGGGACCTCATAGAAACGTTTAAAATTCTGACGGGGTTAGACAGGTTAGATGCAGGAAGAATGTTCTCAATGTTGGGGAAGTCCAGAACCAGGGGATACAGTCTAAGGATAAGGGGGAAGCCATTTAGGACCGAGATGAGGAGGAATTTCTTCACCCAGAGAGTGGTGAACCTGTGGAATTCTCTACCACAGAAAGTTGTTGAGGCCAATTCACTAAATATATTCAAAAAGGAGTTAGATGAAGTCCTTACTACTAGGGGAATCAAGGGGTATGGTGAGAAAGCAGGAATGGGGTACTGAAGTTGCATGTTCAGCCATGAACTCATTGAATGGCGGTGCAGGCTAGAAGGGCCGAATGGCCTACTCCTGCACCTATTTTCTATGTTTCTATGTTTCTATGCTGAAAAGGACCCATTTATCCCGACTCTCTGCTTCCTGCCTGACAACCAGTTCTCTATCCACATCAGTACATTACCCCCAATACCATGTGCTTTAATTTTGCACACCAATCTCTTGTGTGGGACCTTGTCAAAAGCCTTTTGAAAGACCAAATAAACAACATCCACTGGTTCTCCCTTGTCCACTCTACTAGTTACATCCTCAAAAAATTCTAGAAGATTCGTCAAGCATGATTTCCCTTTCATAAATCCATGCTGACTTGGATCTGTCACTGCTTTCCAAATGCACTGCTATTTTATCTTTAATAATTGATTCCAACATTTTCCCCACTACTGATGTCAGGCTAACCAGTCTATAATTACCCATTTTCTCCCTCCGTCGTTTTATAAAAAGTGGTGTTACACTAGCTGATAGGAACTGATCCAGAATCGATTGACTGTGGGAAAATGATCACCAATGCATCCATTAATATCTAGGGCCACTTCCTTAAGTACTCTTGGATGTAGACTATCAGGCCCCAGGGATTTATCGGCCTTCAATCCCATCAATTTCCCTTGCACAATTTCTCGCCTGATAAGGATTTCCTTCAGTTCCTTCTTCGCACTAGTCCCTCGGTCTCCTAGTATTTCCGGAAGGTTATTTGTGCCTTTCTTCGTGAAGACAGGACCAAAGTATTTGTTCCACTGGTCTGCCATTTCTTTGTTCCCCAATATAAATTCACCTGTATCTGACTGCAAGGGACCTACGTTTGTCTTCACTAATCTTTTTCGCTTCACATATCTATAGAAGCTTTTGCAGTCAGTTTTTATGTTCCCAGCAAGCTTCCTCTCATACTCTATTTTCCCCCTCCTAATTAAACCCTTTATCCTCCTCTGCTGAATTCTAAATTTCTCCCAGTCCTCAGGTTTGCTGCTTTTTCTGGCCAATTTGTATGCCTCTTCCTTGGTTTTAACACTATCCTTAATTCCCTTGTTAGCCACGGTTGAGCCACCTTCCCCGTTTTATTTTTACTCCAGACAAGGATGTACAATTGTTGAAGTTCATCCATGTGATCTTTAAATGTTTGCCATTGCCTATCCACCATCAACCCTTTAAGTATCATTTGCCAGTCTATTCTAGTCAATTCACGTCTCATACCATCAAAGTTACCTTTCCTTAAGTTCAGAACCCTAGTTTCTGAATTAACTGTCACTCTCCATCTTAATAAAGAATTCTACCATATTATGGTCACTCTTCCCTAAGGGGCCTCGCAAAACAAGATTGCTAATTAGTCCTTTCTCAATACACATCACCCAGTCTAGGATGGCCAGCCCTCTAGTTGCTTCCTCGACATATTGGTCTAGAAAACCATCCCTAATACACTCCAGGAAATCCTCCTCCACCGTATTGCTACCAGTTTGGTTAGCCCAATCAATATGTAGATTAAAGTCGCCCATGATAACTGCTGTACCTTTATTTCATGCATCGCTAATTTCTTGTTTGATGCTGTCCCCAACCTTACTACTACTGTTTGGTGGTCTGTACACAACTTCCACTAGCGTTTTCTGCCCTTTGGTATTCCGCAACTCCACCCATACAGATTCCACATCATCCAAGTTAATGTCCTTCTTTAGTATTGCGTTAATTTCCTCTTTAACCAGCAATGCTACCCCACCTCCTTTTCCTTTCTGCCTTTCCTTCCTGAATGTTGAATACCCCTGGATGTTGAGTTCCCAGCCTTGGTCACCCTGGAACCATGTCTCCGTGATGCCAATAATATCATATTCATTAATTGCTGCCTTTGCAGTTAATTCATCCACCTTATTATGAATACTCCTCACATTGAGGCACAGAGCCTTCAGGCTTGTCTATTTAACACACTTTGCCCCTTTAGAATTTTTCTGTAATGTGGCCTTTTTTGATTTTTGTCTTGGGTTTCTCTGCCCTCCACTTTTACTTTTCTTCTTTCTATCTTTTGCTTCTGCCCCCATTCTACTTTCCTCTGTCTCCCTGCATAGGTTCCCATCCCCCTGCCATATTAGTTTAACCCCTCCCCAACAGCACTAGCAAACACTCCCTCTAGGACATTGGTTCCGGTCCTGCCTAGGTGCAGAGTGTCCGGATTGTACTGGTCTCACCTCCCCCAGAACCGGTTCCAATGTCCCAGGAATTTGAATCCCTCCCTTCTGCAGCACTCCTCAAGCCACGTATTCATCTGAGCTATCCTGCAATTCCTACTCTGACTAGCACGTGGCACTGGTAGCAATCCTGAGATTACTACCTTTGAGGTCCTACTTTTTAATTTAACTGGTAGCTCCCTAAATTCACCTTGTAGGACCTCATCCCATTTTTTACCTATATCGTTGGTATCTATATGCACCACGACAACTGGCTGTTCACCGTCCCCCTCCAACATATCCTGCAACCGCTCCGAGACATCCTTGACCCTGCACCAGGGAAACAACAAACCATCCTGGAGTCTCGATTGCAGCCGCAGAAATGTCTTTCTACTCCCCTTACAATAGAACCTCCTACCACTATAACTCTTCCACTCTTCCTCCTGCCCTCCTGTGCAGCAGAGACACCCACGGTGCCATGGACTTGGCTGCTGCTGCCCTCCTCTGATGAGTCATTCCCCCCCCACATCAGTACCCAAAACGGTGTATCTGTTTTGCAGGGGGATGACCGCAGGGGGCCCCTGCACTATCTTCCTTCCACTGCTCTTCCTGTTGGTCTCCCATTCCCTATCTGCCGGTGTAACCTTTACCTGCGGTAAGACCGACTCACTAAACGTGCTATTCACGGCATCCTCAGCATCGCGGATGCTCCAGAGTGAATCCAGCTGCAGCTCCAGTGCCGCAATGCGGTCTGTCAGGAGTTGCAGCAAGATACACTTGCTGCGCATATAGTCGTCAGGAACACTGAAAGCATCCCTGAGTTCCCACATAGCACAGGAGGAGCATGACACATCTCCGAGCTCTCCTGCCATGACTTAACCCCTAGTTTAACTTAATTTGGCAACAACAGTGATAAAGGTTACCTACTGATAAAGGAAAAGAAAAAGAAAAACTACTCACCAATCACCAGCTAATCACTTACCCCTTGGCTGTGATGTCACCTTTCGATTTCTTTCTACTTCTTTGTTTACCTTCTGCCCCTGCCCCTACACCTGCAACAGTGGCCTCTTGAACTGCTGGGCCTTTTATAGGCCCCCATATCCCCGGACTCCTGCTCTTCAAACTCCCACCCTTCTTTGATTGGTTGGGCAAACCCACGTGATCCCAGGAGTGCTTGCGAACTGCATGCATCCATGGGATACGTGGGCCTCTACACAGGCTTACACGTGGATGCCCTGGAGCGCAAGTCGCCGAACTCCCCGGACAACCAGGTAAGTTCATAGATTTTTTGCAGGTTGGAAGCCTCCAACTGCAAATTCAGCCCCAATGAGTGCATGACATAGAAAGCACAAAGATGCAGTTGGTGCATGTTAAGGAAAGTGAAAGAAAACAAGGGGGACATGGCAGGAGAAAAACAATAAAGTAATTGATACATGACACAAGAAGCATGAGAGAGCAATGGGTGTGTGCCACAGAAAGGACATTGAGCAATGGGTGTGTGCCACAGGAAGGACATTGAGCAATGGGCGTGTGACAGGAAGGACGTTAGAGCAATGCATTGTAACAGGAAGCACTAGAGAGCATCGGGGTGCAAGAGTGTGAAGAGCGCATGGTACAAGATGCACAAGAGATCAATGGCTGCATGATACCACAAGTATAAGCGAACAATGGCCTGTGACATGGCAAATAAAAAATCATTGCACCGCTAACATCGGGGGGGGGCAAAATTATAAAATTTCCACATCTTGATGCATCAATACGAATTTACAAGAATATAAGAGCACATTGTCCATCCTATGGGCTTGGTCTCACCAGTGCAAAATATGTGGGAGGGCTCTCTCTTTAGCGGAAACCTGTCCAATCTGCATGGCATGATCCTTACTGTTCTAACGTGCTTTCAGAAGAAATGTGAGAGAGTTAATATTCTAAACTATTAAAATGTATGTAAATAAGGCACTACACAATTTCCTATCTATTTGGCATGGGATTGCACTCTGTACTCTGCACACCCGTCAGCAGTGATCATAAAGGGAAGCTCCATGTGCAATGAATTTGTGAGGAGGCAGATGCTTTTATGTATTTTTTTAATGTTATTTTTTTCAAGCACTATTTTTAGTGTTGAATTTTGTTCTTATTATTTGGGTTTTTTCCCTTGATTTAGTTTTTATATTATTTAAATTTATATTTAGAATGTTTTAATATCAGACATGCTTACGCTGAAAATAAAGAGCTGAATATAAGTTGCAAAATTACCAGAAAGCAACTGTAGTTGAAACATCTGCAAGACTTCAGCAGAAAAGGTAAAGTGTTAAAAAAAAGGGACCCATAAAGAGGCTCTGACAATGTAAACTTTCATGAGAGGCCCGTGAGTGACAAAACAGACAAGCTGCAGAATCCTGTGGTGGTCTCAAAGTCAAGTTAAAATTAATGACAGGAATTGTTATTAATACATCCCAAACACAGTATTCATGCTTCAAGTGGTACAAGATGAATAAAGGCACATTAGGGAAATCAGTAGGCAATAGAGGCAGATTGTCTACACCTGCTATTATCCCACCAACTACATTTGCAGGTCATAGCACACCGACCTGGCAATGGCTAAGGAAAGTTGCCTCAGTCTCTGGTCAGCGGGCCACCAGTTGCGATCTGCTGCAAGGAGACTTGCACCACAGGGACCACACGGCTAGTGGCCGTCATGTTTACCGCTGCCGCCAACTTTTCTCCCAATGCCTCACCTGCAGTATGAATCAATATGCTGGCCACAGAAGTATCAAACAGGTGATATTCAGTCTCGGATGAGCTGCAATTTCTTCCAGTTCAATACAACTGAAGCCATCATTTTCTGCCTCCACTATTGTAATGTATGCACCTGTGAGTATGCTCACAGGTTTGTAGAGCTGATGCCTGTAATTTCTGCGGAAGAGTCCGTGTTCCATGTTTTTACTGAGTGTGCAAGGTTGCAGCCCCTGTTCAACTATTTAAAGGGGCTGCTCCTGAAATTCTGGCTGCACTTCAGTCCCACACTCCTGATCTTTGGGCACCCTGTGCGGAGGGGAGCAGGTAGGTCCGAGGGCCTCCTTGTAGGACTGCTCCTGGGCACGGCCATGGGTGCCATCAGCCGGTCCAGGCAGCGGGCGGTCGAGGGGGTCGTTCAGCCTGACTGCCTGCCTCTCTTCCGTGCTTACATCCGGGCCAGGGTGTCCCTGGAGATGGAGCACGCGGTGTCCACTGATACGCTCGCGGCCTTCCGCGAGAGGTGGGCACCGGAGGGACTGGAGTGCATCATCACCCCCGGCAACCAAATTTTAATTTGATTTTATGTTTTAAAGTTTAATTTGTTTTAATTGCCGGTGTTTTTAGTGTCCCCTTCCACTTTTATAGGGGGCACTTGGAAAAAAAAATTGATTTTAGTGCCCCAAAAAAACCCTCAAAAATACAAAAAAATACAAAAAAACCCCCCAAAAAAACACAAAAAAAGGACAGTTGAAAAATGTTTGAAGTGTCCCCCAGATCGGGGGGCACTTGATTTAATGTGTATTTTGTCTCCCTCAAAAAGAGTTGTAGAGCTGATGCAAGGTTGCAGCCCCTGTTCAACTATTTAAAGGGGCTGCTCCTGAAATTCTGGCTGCACTTCAGTCCCACACTCCTGATCTTTGAGCACCCTGTGCGGAGGAGAGTGGGTAGGTCCGAAGGCCACCTCGTAGGATTGCTCCTGGGCACGGCCATGGGTGCCATCAGCCGGTCCAGGCAGCGGGCGGTCAAGGGGGTCATTCAGCCTGACTGCCTGCCTCTCTTCCGTGTTACATCGGGGCCAGGATGTCCCTGGAGATGGAGCACGCGGTGTCCACCGGTACGCTCGCGGCCTTCCGCGAGAGGTGGGCACCAGAGGGACTGGAGTGCATTATTACCCCCGGCAACCAAATTTTAATTTTATTTTATATGTTTTAAAATTTAATTTGTTTTAAATGCAGGGTTTTTAGTGTCCCCCTCCCCTTTTATAGGGGGCACTTGTAAATTATGGTTTTAGAGCCCAAAAAAAAACACACAAAAAAAACCTACAAAAATACAAAAAAAACAAAAAACAAAAAAAAGGGCCTTGGGAAATGTTTGGAGTGTCCAAATCGGGGGGCACAATTTATTGTTTAAGATTTAATGTTTATTGTTTACTCCAAAAGAGTTGTAGAGCTGTTGCCTGTAATTTCTGCGGTCTGGAAGAGTCCGTGTTCCATGTTTTTACTGAGTGTGCGAGGTTGCAGCCCCTGTTCAACTATTTAAAGGGGCTGCTCCTCAATTTCTGGCTGCACTTCAGTCCCACACTCCTGATCTTTCGGCACCTTGTGCGGAGGGGAGCGGGTAGGTCGAAGGGCCTCCTCGTAGGACTGCTCCTGGGCACTGCCAAGGGGGCCATCAGCCGGTCCAGGCAACGGGCGGTCGAGGGGGTCATTCAGCCTGACTGCCTGCCTCTCTTCCGCGCGTACATCCAAGCCAGGGTGTCCGTGGAGATGGAGCACGCGGTGTCCACCAGTACGCTCGCGGCCTTCCGTGAGAGGTGGGCACCAGAAGGACTGGAGTGCATCATTACCCCCGGCAACCAAATTTTAATTTGATTTTATATGTTTTAAAGTTCAATTTGTTTTAATTGCCGGTTTTAGTGTCACCCTCCCCTTTTATAGCGGGCTCTTGTAAAATTTATGATTTTAAAGCCCAAAAAACAAACAAAAAAAATGTTTTTAAAAAGGGCAGTTGAAAAGTGTCTGGAGTGTCCCTCAGATCGGGGGGCACTCAATTTAATTGTTTAATTGTCTTCAACCCAAAAGAGTTGTAGAGCTGTTGCCTGTAATTTCTGCGGTCTAGAGGAGTCCGTGTTCCACGTTTTTACCGAATGTGCGAGGTTGCAGCCCCTGTTCCATTATTTAAAGGGGCTGCTCCTGAAATTCTGGCTGCACTTCAGTCCCACACTCCTGATCTTTGAGCACCCTGTGCGGAGGGGAGGGGGTAGGTCCGAAGGACTCCTCGTAGGACTGCTCCTGGGCACGGCCAAGGGTGCCATCAGCCGGTCCAGGCAGCGGGCAGTCGAGGGGGTCATTCAGCCTGACTGCCTGCCTCTCTCCCATGCGTACATCTGGGCCAGGGTGTCCCTCGAGATGGAGCACGCGGTGCCCACCGGTACGCTCGCAGCCTTCCGTGAGAGGTGGGCGCCAAAGGGACTGGAGTGCATCATCACCCCCGGCAACCAAATTTGAATTTGATTTTATATGTTTTAAAGATTAATTTGTTTGAATTGCCGGTTTTAGTGTCCGCCCCCCCTTTTATAGAGGACACTTGTAAATTATGGTTTTAGTGCCCAAAAAAACTACAAAAAATACCAAAAAACCCACAAAACCCCCCCCCACCCAAAAAAACAAAAAAGGGCCTGGAAAAATGTTTGGAGTGTCCCCCAGATCGGGGGGCACTTGATCTAACTGTTTATTTATTGTTTCCAACCAACCAAAAGAGTTGTAGAGCTGTTGCCTGTAATTTCTGCGGTCTGGAAGAGTCCGTGTTCCATGTTTTTATTGAATGTGCGAGGTTGCAGCCCCTGTTCCATTATTTAAAGGGGCTGCTCCTCAAATTCTGGTCGCACTTCAGTCCCACACTCCTGATCTTTGGGCACCCTGTGCGGGGGGGGGGGGAAGCAGGTAGGTCCGAGAGCCTCTTCGTAGGACTGCTCCTGGGCACTGCCAAGGGTACCAACAGCCGGTCCAGGCAGCGGGCGGTTGAGGGGTCGTTCAGCCCGACTGCCTGCCTCTCTTCCGCGCTTTCATCCGAGCCATGATGTCCTTGGAGATGGAGCATGCGGTGTCCACCAGTACGCTCGCGGCCTTCCGCGAGAGGTGGGCGCCGGAGGGACTGGAGTGCATCATCACCCCCGGCAACCAAATTTAAATTTGATTATATATGTTTTAAAATTTAATTTGTTTTATTGCTGGTTTTAGTGTCCCCCTCCCCTTTTGTAGGGGGCACTTGTATATATTTGTGTTTTAGTGCCCAAAAAAAAACCACAAAAAAAAACAAACAAAAAAAAGGAAAAAAGGGCCTTGAAAAATGTTTGGAGTGTCCCCCAGATCAGGGGGCACTTGATTTAACTGTTTTGTTCTCCAATCAAAAGAGTTGTAGAGCTGTTGCCTGTAATTTCTGCGGTCTAGAGGAGTCCGTGTTCCATGTTTTTATTGAATGTGCGAGGTTGCAGCCCCTGTTCCATTATTTAAAGGGGCTGCTCCTCAAATTCTGGTCGCACTTCAGTCCCACACTCCTGATCTTTGGGCACCCTGTGCGGGGGGGGGGGGAGCAGGTAGGTCCGAGAGCCTCTTCGTAGGACTGCTCCTGGGCACTGCCAAGGGTACCAACAGCAGGTCCAGGCAGCAGGTGGTCGAGGGGGTCGTTCAGCCCGACTGCCTGCCTCTCTTTCGCGTTTACATCCGGGCCAAGGTGTCCCTGGAGATGGAGCACGCAATGTCCACCGGTACGCTCGCGGCCTTCCGTGAGAGGTGGGCACCGGAGGGACTGGAATGCATCATCACCCCTGGCAACCAAATTTTAATTTGATTTTATATGCTTTAAAGTTTAATTTGTTTTATTGCCGGATTTTAGTGTCCCCCTCCCCCCTTTTAGCTCTTGTAAAATTTGTGTTTTTTAGTGCCCTAAAAAAACCAAAAAAAAAGGGGGCACTTGAAAAATGTTTGGAGTGTCCCCCCCTTTTAATCAGGGGGCACTTGAATTAATTGTTTAATTTGTTTCACAACAAAAGAGTTGTAGAGCTGTTGCCTGTAATTTCTGCAATCCAGAGGAGTCCGAGTTCCACGTTTTTATTGAATGTGCGAGGTTGCAGCCCCTGTTCCACTATTTAAAGGGGCTGCTCCTCAAATTCTGGTTGCACTTCAGTCCCACACTCCTGATCTTTGGGCACCCTGTGCGGCGGGGAACGGGCAGATCGGAAGGCCTCCTCGTAGGACTGCTCCTGGGCACGGCCAAAGGGGCCATCAGCTGGTCCAGGCAGCGGGCAGTCGAGGGGGTCATTCAGCCCGACTGCCTGCCTCTCTTCTGCGGTTACATCCGAGCCAGGGTGTCCCTGGAGATGGAGCACGCGGTGTCCACCAGTACGCTCGCGGCCTTCCGCGAGAGGTGGGCGCCGGAGGGACTGGAGTGCATCATCACCCCTGGTAACCAAATTTTGATTTGATTTTAATGTCTAAAGTTTAATTTGTTTAAGTTGTTGGATTTAATGCCCCCCCACCCACCTTTTAGCCAGGGAGCACTTGTATAATTTGTGTTTCTAGTGCCCTCAAAAAAAAACAAGGGGGCGCTTGAAAAATTTTTGGAGTCTGCCTCCCCCCTTTAATCAGGGGAGCACTTGATTACTGATACAACTAAAATAGTTGTAGAGCTGTTGCATTGTGAGTTGCTTTGCCAGTCATGTGATGTTCACAAGACTCAATAAAACCCCAGTCAGTTAGGTTTAGGTCATCCATGATGAGGTATGTAGTTGTGAGCCTAGTGGATGAACTGGTAATGTGTAGTGTGATTGCTAAATCTTTGTTACTGAACCAACTAGTTCCTCATAACAATGTGTTGCTATGAATTCTTAAGCAAAGAACGCATGAAGCAAATATATGACAGCTACAGACTCCAAACTGATTCTATCCCCCTCACTGGCCATTGTCTCAGATTGAACAATACGGTTAACAATCTTCCTGTTCTATTCAACCATGAGCTGAGCTTCCAACCCCACATACTCTCCATCACAAAGACTGCCTACTTCCACCGCATAACATCACCCACCTCCGCCTCGCCTCAGCCCATCTTCTGCTGAAATCCTTATCCATGCCTTTGTCACCTCCAGCCTCAACTATTCTGCTGTGTACAGAATTAAGTACAAAGGGTCAAGTTTACAAATTAACAACAACAAAAGGAACTAGGATGTGCAAGAGAAACTTTTTTTTACTAAAAGAGCGGTAAATATGTGGAACAGATTGCTGGCATGGGTGGTGGAACAAGAAAACTCAATGGGTTTCAAAAATAAACTAGATGGGTTATTGTCAACAAATGGAATTCAGGATTATTAGAAAAGCACCAAGTGAATACTCTGGATAGGTGGCTAGATAGACCAAAGGTTTTCTGCTGCCCATAATGAAAAAATATTCCAATGCTCTCCTGGCCGGATCCCATCCTTCACACTCTGCAAATTTCAGCTAATCCAAAACTCAGCTGCCCGTATCTGATCTCGCACCAAATCCCACTCACCCATCACCCCTATCCTTGCTGACCTACACTGGCACCCAATCACCAGCACCTTCAATTTAAAATTGTAATTCTCGTGTTTAAATGCCTTCCTTGCCTCACCTCTCCTTATCTCTGTAACCTCCTCCAGGCCTACAAACCATCACCACAAACTCACCAATTCTCTAATTCTAGCCCATTGTGCATCTCCCCCTCTCTCAGCCTCACCATTTTCTGCCAATCCTTCAGCTGTCCAGCCACACACTGAAATTATTTCCCTAAACCTCTCCATCTCCTTCTGCTCCTGTAAGACCCCCCTTAAAACCCACCTCTTTGACCAAGCTTTTGGTCATCCCCTAATATCTCCCAGGAAAATTAGCCTACATACTACATGCATTTAAGGGGAAGCTCGATAAGTATATGAGGGAGAACGAGTTCGAAGGTGATGCTGATAGGGCTAGAAGTAGAGTGGAAGAAGGCTTGTGTGGAGCAATAACAGTTAGGCCCAATGGTTTAATTCTGTGCTATAAATTCTATGTAAAAAAACAAATTGCAGTAACTCTGTATGAACTTACAATAAAGAGAGTACCTATAGTAACTTTTAAACCTTACTGGCCCAGAAATTGCGGTCGGAGGCTACCCGCAGGCAGATACTGTCCGACCTGAACAATTTCTACGAATCTAACTGGTGGTCTGGGAGGTCAGGAGACTTGCGGTCCTGGGCCTCTTCATGAAGGCCTGCATAGTGGCCTATGTATCCCGGGGACTTAGACCCTTCGCACGTGTCCCTGCAATCACGTGGGCTGGCCAAGCAGGGCTATTCCCATTCATATTTGTGGTGACTCTGTAGGAGTTACCTTAAGTATGAATGGGAATACCCCCCCCCAAAACATACACACGAAATAAATGAAAAGAAACATCACATATCTAAAATTAATCAAAATGGAATTTAATTCATTATTTAAAACAAAAATTAAATTTTTTGAAAAATAAATTTACATATTTTAAAGGGTCTAAAAATAAACTTACCAGGATTTTAAATGTTTAAATTACTGAAAAAAAAATATTTTTCTGACCTTTAAAAGTTTTACGCCTGCTTTTGACAGTCGTAAGAATTTGAAGGGCATTCGCTGGGCAGGAGTTGGACAAATAGTTCAACTCTCCGCCGCGGAGGCCCTTTACTTCCGAATGTGTGCGATCTGATAAGAGGATGCTTGACAGATCGCAAGTTCCGGGTTTAGGCACATGTGCTTCACATACCTAAACCAGGAACTTGCGGGACCCCTACGACTGCATGCAGACCTCGTACGCGCCATAGGGACCGTGAATTCAAGACCATTATGTCTCTCAAAACTCCCCAAGACTTTTAAAATAAAGTTAAGTGCAGTCACAGTTGCCATGTAAGTGAATGTTGTGAACAGCAAAGTCCCACAAGAAGCAAATGAGATGTGTTTTTGGTGGCGTTGGTCGAAAGAGGATTGTTGGCCATGACACCAGAAGAACTATTTGCACTTCTTCAAATAATGCTATAGGAGTTTCAACACCCATCTCAATAGCTCAGATTGGCCAGCACTGCGAAGGAGCATAGCCTCAGAGTTCACCACCAGTTAACGGCAGCACACTACTGTCATGTATTCAACTGTCATTGTAATCCATGTATAAACTGACCAAAGTTATACACCGTGAGAACACTGACCACTAGGTGGTGAACTTGTGGGAGACACTCCTAACCTGGACTTTCAGGTATAAAAGGGGAAGCTCCACCCATCTTCTCCACTTCAGCGCTGGAATAAAGGTTACTGGTCACAGAGTGACCTTCTCTCTAGTATGGGCCTCGTGTGCATTTGTACTGTACAGTAAGGACATATTATTGGCGACGAGAAACTGGGATTTAAACCATGCGAGCATGGCTACTAGCAGCACAGACGAGGGGTACTGTGTTGGTGATGATTGGGACGATTTTATTGAGAGACTACAGCAAAGTTTCGTCACTAAGGAATGGCTGGGACAGGATTCGGCCGACAAACACAGGGCTCATCTCCTGACAGTTTGTGGATCCAGGACGTACTCCCTGATGAAGGACCTTCTAGCGCCAGAGAAACCGGCAGACAAGACTTTTGAAGAGCTCAGTAATTTGATCAGGTAACATTTTAAAGCGGCGAGCAGCATACACACGGTGAGACATCGGTTTTACACGCACTGGCGGCGAGAAGGGCAAAGCATCCCAGACTTCATGGCAGATCTCCGGCGACTGGCGAGCCTATGTAAGTTTCTAGATGCATGCATAGTGGAGATGCTGCGAGACTTTTTTATTGAGGACATCGGGCACGCTGGTGTTTTCAGGAAACTGATTGAGACCAAAGACTTGACCCTGGAAACGGCGGCTTTGATGGCCTAGACATTTATCTCAGGAGAGCTACAGACCAGAATGATGTTTGACAAAAATCTTGGTTTAAATGCAGCAAATGGACAGGGAGTCAACATTGTTAATGCGGCACACAGGTCTCCAGGCAGACAGGGGCAATTGGACATGCCCGAGCATGTAGTCGATCCCAAAGGGGAAATTCAACAGAGACAACGGCTAGCTGAACGGCGATTCATGCCATCGCAAGGGACAATGCGGCCAGTAATGGGGCCATCAACACCTGTCAATGGTGCGTTGAAGGACAGTTACAGAGACAGTCAGAGACGATCGACTGGTAATGGACCTTTTGTTTCCAACAATGGCTCATGTTGGAGGTATGGAGGCAAACACACAGCCAGAGCTTGCAGGTATCAGCAATATACCTGCAGAAACTTCAACGTCAGCAGTCACTTGGCGCGTATGTGCAGGAAGCCTGCAGCCAGGTTGATGTATGAGGGGGATGGGCCCGATGTAAGCCCTACAAGGCCAAATGGACACTGGAGGAAATCGCTGGAAGCTGAAGTTCAGCAAGTTCACGTGGAGCACACATACAGTTCATACACCAGGACACCACCGATAATGATGAAAGTGCTCCTCAATGGCATCCCAGTATCAATGGAGCTAGACACGGGGGATAGCCAATCCCTGATGAGTATCAAACAGTTTGACAAGTTGTGGGCATCCAAGGCCAGGAGGCCAAAATTATTGCCGATTGACGCACAGTTACGGACATATACAAAGGAGATTATTCCGGTGCTCGGCAGCGACACAGTAGTCGTGACCCACAAAGATTCTGAGAACAGGTTGCCACTCTGGATTGTCCCGGGGGACGGTCCCACGCTGCTGGGAAGGAGTTGGCTTGCTGTCATGAACTGGAAATGGGGCGACGTCAATGCAATTTCTTCTGTGGAGCGAATATCATGCTCACAGGTCCTGGACAAATTTGACTCACTATTTCAACCCGGCATTGGCACTTTCATGGGGACCAAGGTAGTGATTCACATAAACCCGGACGCCAGGCCAGTACACCACAAGGCCAGAGCGGTGCCGTACGTGATGCGGGAAAAGATAGAAGGCGAATTGGACCGCCTGCTGAGGGAAGGCATCATCTCGTCAGTCGACTTCAGTGACTGGGCGAGCCCGATTGTACCGGTGCTCAAGGTGGATGGGTCAGTCAGGATATGTGGTGATTACAAGGCCACCATCAATCGGGTGTCACTCCAAGACCAGTACCCGCTACCGAGAGCGGAGGACCTCTTTGCGACGCTATCCAGTGGCAAACTTTAAAAAAAATTGGACCTGACCTCCGCTTACATGACCCAGGCTGGCGAGTGAGTCGAAGAAGCTGACCACCACCATGACACACAAGAAGTTGTTTGAGTACAACAGATGTCCGTTCGGGATTCGCTCGGCCGCCGCGATCTTTCAACGAAACATGGAAAGTCTCCTCAAGTCGATTCCAAGGACGGTGGTTTTTCAAGACGACATCCTCATCACGCGTTGCGATACTGAAGAATGCCTCCACAACCTGGAGGAGATGCTACGCAGTCTGGACCGGGTAGGACTGCGACTGAAAAAGGCGAAATGCGTCTTCCTAGCTCCAGAGGTAGAATTCCTGGAGATGAGAGTAGCAGCAGACGGGATCAGACCTACTGCATCCAAAACGGAAGCGATCCAGAGAGCACCCAGACCCCATAACACGACGGAGCTGCGTTCGTTCCTGGGGCTCCTGAACTATCTTGGTAACTTTATTCCCAGATTGAGCACGCTGTTAGAGCCGCTACATGTGCTTCTATGCAAAGGTCGCGAATGGGTCTGGAGGGACAGCCAGGAAAGGGCTTTTGATGGAGCATAACAAATTGCGTGCTCTAACAATCTGTTAACGCTATATGAACCATGTAAGAAACTTGTTTTAATGTGCGATGCATCATCCTATGGTGTCGGGTGTCTGTTGCAGCATGTTAATGCCAAGGGTCAGTTACAACCAGTAGCTTATGCCTCCAGAAGTCTGATCCAGGCAGAAAGGGGCTACAGGATGGTAGAAAAGGAAGCGCTTGCATGTGTATATGCACCTGTACCTGTTTGGCAGGAAATTTGAGCTGGCGACAGATCACAAATCCCTAACGTCCCTTTTGGCCGACAACAAGGCCATAAATGCAAATGCGTCAGCCCGCATACAGAGGTGGGCACTCATGTTAGCTGCCTATGACTATACCATTCGGCACAGACCGGGCACTGAAAACTGCCCCGATGCACTCAGCAGGCTCCCACTAGCCACCACCGAGGGGGCAACCGAGCATACTGCTGAGATGGTCGTGGCTGTTGAAGCTTTCGAAAGCAAAGGCTCACCCGTGACAGCCCGTCAGATCAAAGTCTGGACAAATAGAGACCCGCTACTGTCTTTAGTCAAAAAATGTGTCCTGAATGGGGACTGGGCAGCCACGTACGGGGCACGCCCTGAGGAATTTAAACCATTTCACAGGCGCAAGGATGAACTCTCAATTCAGGCCGATTGCCTATTATGGGAAAACCGAGTAGTCATGCCCCAGATGGGCAGAGAGGCGTTCATCCAAGAACTCCACAATGAGCACCCGGGCATTGTCATGATGAAGGCAATTGGCAGGTCACACGTTTGGTGGCCAGGGATAGATGCAGACCTGGAACTTTGTGTTCGCAGGTGCAACACATGTGCCCAGCTGGGCAATGCGCCCAGGGAAGCCCCCCTTAGCCCCTGGTCCTGGCCCGCCAAGCCATGGTCACGCAGCCATGTGGACTACGCAGGTCCTTTCATGGAAAAATTTTTTTTGGTTGTAGTAGACGCCTACTCCAAATGGATCGAGTGTGACATTCTCAATTCAAGCACATCCTCTGCCACGGTAGAAAGTCTACGGGCAATGTTCGCCGCCCATGGTCTACCGGATGCCTTGATCAGCGACAATGGCCATGCTTTACAAGCATTGAATTCCAGGACTTCATGGCAGGAAATGGTATCAACCATGGCAGAACGGCACCATTCAAGCCGGCTCAAATGGCCAGGCGGAACAAGCAGTGCAGATAATCAAACAGGGGATGCTCAGAACCCAAGGGGGTTCCCTACAAAGCCGCTTATCATGCCTCCTGTTGGCCAATAGATCCCGACCACACTCGCTCACAGGGGTTCCACCCGCAGAGCTGCTAATGAAAAGGACACCCAAAACCAGGATATCCCTTATACACCCCACCATGAAAGAAATTGTTGAGGGCAGGCGCCGGTCACAATGTGACTACCATGACAGGAATGCGAGGGCGCGATGTATTGATGTCAATGACCCTGTCTTTGTCCTCAACTACGTTGCAAGTGACTCGCAGGCACTGTGATTGCCAAAGAGGGAAATAGGATTCTGGTAGTTAAACTTACCAATGGACAAATCTGCCGCAAACATGTGGATCAAACAAAAAGGAGGTTCAGCAACCCCATAGAAGAAGCAGAGGAAGAACACGATGTAGAGTTCACTCCACCACAGGTGACCGAACACCGGAACCAAGTGGAGGAGAGCCCGGTCACTGTGGACAGTCCGGACAGGCCTGAGGCACCCCAAACAGCAGACACTCAGGCCAGCGCCCAACAACCGGAGCCCCAACTCAGGCGCTCTACAAGGGAGCGTAAACCACCAGAGAGACTTAACCTGTGATCCCAATAAGACTTTGGGGGTGAGGTGATGTCATGTATTCAACTGTCATTGTAATCCATGTATAAACTGACCTAAGTTGTACACCATGAGAACACTGACCACTAGGTGGTGAGCTTGTGGGAGACACTCCTAACCTGGACTTTCAGGTATAAAAGAGGAAGCTCCACCCATCTTCTCCACTTCAGTGCTGGAATAAAGGTTACTGGTCACAGAGTGACCTTCTCTCTAGTATGGGCCTCGTGTGCATTTGTACTGTATAGTAAGGACATATTAACTACTTGCTTTAACACTGAAATACAAGGATTGGAGATGGTCAGTCTAACAGATGTACCAATGAGGAACCAGAGCTAGTGCTGCCATTCAGTAGAGTCCCACGTTTAATTATACAGGTTGTGTCGAAGGCTGAGCACATATGTTATTTTTTCAAGGGTCAGGGAACCCACAGCAACCAGAGCAATATGTGGATGCAGGCCAACAGGCTGCTCTGCACCACTGTGCCATTAAAGACACTGCACTGTTGACCCGTATCTCCAGTTTCTTAATCACAACTCCTTCTTAGGAAAGTTCAAGCAGGGATCACTAGCCATTCTGTGTTTTCAAACCAGTATTCAATGTTTCTTGTCTACGATACATATTTTCCCCAAAGTATTTTCTATTTGGTATTTTTTTCTTGCATCTCTGTGAAGCACCTTGAGGCGTCTTTCAGCATTAATCACGCTATGCGAATGAAAGTTGTTGTTGTGCATGCGTCCCAAGAACTATGTGATATTGGTGTTGCCAGCTCATTATCATGAGCCAGATTATGCAGCCAGCACTACCCATCCCAATCATTGGCTGTTTGCCTGCTAGGTGGGGTGAGGCATCAGGCTTCACTGATGCCACTTAAAGTCAGCTATCACCTCTTAAAGGGGAACTGTACTCCGGCTGCAGACAACGAGGAACATTTCTAAGGAGAAAACTAGCTGTTAGAGGAACAGAGAGGGCACCCAGATTTTCTGATGCAGCGGTGGAGGCCCTGTCCAGGGGGGTTATTTTGTTTCCCTCTGGGGGAGGGTTGACAGGGGCCAGATGACCTTCCAAACAACAGCTCGTCTACCAACAGGATTGCTAAGGAGCTCCGTGCCACACCATTAACTTCCGGGACATGGCCACTGTAGTTTATGTAGGCACCTTTAGTAATGACTCCACGAGGCAGGGTATGATACTTAAACTGTGTAGACCTGTAGTCCTTTATTTGCAGCTCCTGAGTGATGACAACAAGCTGTGAGTTCCCTTTTATACTCGGTTACCTGCTGTGTGCAGGCAACCCCGAGGTCTCCAGCAGCAGCACCCTCTGGTGTACCGGTAAGGTGTGTACAGTATAAGGGTACATTCAATGTGGCATAACAGTGTTACAGACATCACATAGTAAACAGGCATGCATACACAACAATACCTCCCCCTGAGCATTTTTCATATCCTTATTGTCATGACCAGAGGAGGTGATCAGTGGTGGGCTATGGGAGGTTGTGGTGAGGGTTGTGTGGTTGCCAGGTGTGACCCCTGTGCTTGAGGCTGGCCTTGTACATTTCCCCTCCCTCACACACAAACCAAGTGGGTGTCACTGTTGTGGGATCCCTTGGGGAGGTAGCCACGGCAGTAGTAGGTGGTGTGTATACACTGTGATGTGGGTAGTTGTGGGGTGGTGGGCAGGGCCACAAGACTGGGTGGGCTCCTTGTCCACCAATTGGGATGAAGGTCTGGTCATCCTAGGGTTTGCCAGGGAAGCTGGAGGATATTGGCCTCATGCTCCTGGTGTTGGCCCTGGTAGCCAGGGGCTGTAGGGCTGGTCTGGTGCAGGTTGCCATTGGTGGTGGCTGGGCTGCCCATTGACCACTGTCCCTGTAGTGGGTCTGCTCCCACTGCCTGTGTGTGTGTCCTGCAAGGGGCATCATATTCGTTCCAAAGGTCCAGGCTACATGCTGGACCTGGGGGTCTCCCACAGGGGGATTCCATTGGCATTGGCATGGTCCCTGTAGGGCCCATTGTCCTTTGGCAGTGTCCTACCGGTATACATGACACCATGGCTCTGATCACACATAGTCGAGTCTGCATTATACATTGCAGCATTTGCATCACTTTTGGGTGTCCTGGTTTCACCAGACATGGTTACATGAGGCATTTCACAATCTCTATCATTACTGTTAAGCATAACAAACTTGTTCTTAACCTTACTGACACCTGCATTCATATCACTAGTCACATTAGTTAAACCAACATCACAATTCATTGTTACACTGCATACATTTTCATATTTGCACCCTTTAATCGCATCTTTAGCTTTAAAGTCTGTGTACTCAAATTAAGTTGAAACTTCCCTTTTAAATTTCTTTCGTTACCGGTCTCCTTTAAGGGAGCCTTCAAATCCGATTGGCCACTCGGTGTCATGTGATGCTCCTCCATGCTCACTGGTGGCATGGCGGTGGCCATTTTGA
Source organism: Pristiophorus japonicus (assembly GCF_044704955.1). NCBI lineage: Eukaryota > Metazoa > Chordata > Chondrichthyes > Pristiophoridae > Pristiophorus > Pristiophorus japonicus. Next base: position 197,173,941 of record NC_091984.1, on the reverse strand, counting down.
TCACAAGTGTTTCTTCTTGTGCTGCTGGTGCTGCAGCCATTTCCTGGCTTTCCTGCAGGAGGGCTGTGGTGGTCTTTTCTTTCACAGGGCCACTTCGCCTGATGTGGACCCGGTTCATCCAATTCCTGCCCAGCAGCTTGGGACCGTCGCCGGCTACAATCCACAGGGGGAGTTTGTTCAACATGCTGCCCTGGGAGACCTGGATGGCTACACTGTCAACGATTTGAATTTTACCTTTGGTGTAGGTGAACAGCTTTGCCTGGACAGGAGACAGTTTTAGTTGAGTGACAGGATTCATCCAAATCTTTTCAAAGGTCATTTGGCTCGTCACAGACTGGCTCGCCCCTGTGTCGATCTCCATGGAGACTGGGACCCCATCGATGTCCACTTCCATCATCCATGGAGAACTTCCGGTGGAGCAGGTAAAGATTCCATACTCTTCTTCCAGGGTTTGAGCAGCTTCATCTTCATTTGTGTCAGAGCCCTGGTGATCAACCAACTCATCAGAGATGCGGTGAGTACAGCCTTTTCTGCACATTCTCTGAAGGTGCCCTTTCTCTTTGCGGCCTTTGCATGCATAGTCTTTGTAGCAGCAATGGTGGGCCCTGTGGTTTCCTCCACAGCGCCAGCATGGGGCCATACCCATGTGGCGGAGTCAGGTTGCGTGACTCGGGACAGCATTTCTGCCTTTAGAAGTATCCATGCGGTGCACTGCGCTCGCCGGTTTAGAGTCCTGGGTCAGTATTCGCCTGGAGTCGCTGGCCGAAACCATGTAGGCCTGGCTCACTTAAATTGCTTTCTGCAGGGTGACCGTGATGTCAGCCGAGAGCAATTTGTGTAGGAGGCCTTCGTGGCCGATTCCGATGACAAATATGTCCCTTAGTGCTTCATTAAGGTGGTCGCCAAAATCACACGGTGCAGCTAGTCTTCTTAAGTGTGCAGCATATTGGCAATTTCATGGCCCTCAGGTCGCCGGTAAGTGTAGAACCGATGCCTGACTGTGAGGATGCTTTCTTTCCGTTTTAGTTGTTCCTGTATGATTGTTACAAGTTGCTCATAGCTCTTGGTGGTTGTCTTCTCCGGGGCTAATAAGTCCCTGACGAGACCGTAGATGGTGGGCCCACAACTGCTAAGCAGGATGGCCCCGCGTTTGTTCGGTAGTGTAGCTGGTGTGTCCCCGTCCAGGTCGTTGGCTATAAAGAAGTGTTCCAATCCTTCCACAAAAGCGTCCCAATCTTCCCCCTCTGTAAATTGCTGAAAGTTGCTGAGGTTAGACATGTTGAGCGTGTAGTTCGTGACCCCTTATTCCCATCACCAGTTGTAGTGTATGTAATGACTGCACCTTTAGTAATGACTCCACAAGGCAGGTTATGATACTAAAACTGTGTAGACCTGTAGTCCTTTATTTGCAGCTCCTGAGTGACGACAACAAGCTGTGAGTTCCCTTTTATCCTGGGTTACCTGCCGTGTGCAGGCAACCCCTAGGTCTCCAGCAGCAGCACCCTCTGGTGTACCGGTAAGGTGTGTACAGTATAAGGGTACATTCAATGTGGCATAACAGTGTTATTGACATCACACAGTAAACAGGCATGCATACACACAGCCGCAATGCCGAAAGAAGATCATTGCTCTCACCAGTGCTGCCATGGTAAGAATCTTACTTCTTCCCTCAAGTACTCCATTCTTACACCTGCAGGCTCACTATTCAGCATGTCCCTCCCCCACTTCCCTCCAGCCTCCGACAATCACTGCACCACACTTCACTCCAGCTCCACCTGCTCACACACTCTGCACTTCTTGTTCTCAACTCTATTGCAACCTTCACATCCTCACACCTGTGTCAGCTAACTGTCGCCTCTGATTCAGAAGGTTGTGGGTTCTTGAGTACAAAAAAGTCCAGGCTGACACTCCAGTGCAGTGCTGAGGGAGCACTACACTGTCGGAGGTGCCGTCTTTCAGATGAGACATCAAACTGAGGCCCCGTCTGCCCTCTCAAGTGGACGTAAAAGATCCCATGGTACTATTTCAAAGAAGAGCAGGGGAGTTATCCCCGGTGTCCTGGCCAATTTTTATCCATCAATCAACATAACAAAAAACAGATTACCTGGGCATTATCACATTGTTGTTTGTGGGAGCTTGCTTGTGTGCAAATTGGCTGCCGCATTACCTACATTATAAAGCCCTTTCATAAGCTGTGGACACAGTCTCTCCAGGAGTGCTCTTGCAGCACTCAGGGTACCTCACAGGCCAGGCATAAGCTGTGAGGGCAGAAGCCCAGAGAGAGACACCCAAGGCACAACAACACTCCCTGAGAAACCCCTTACAGAACATGGTGTTACATTATGGCTGTAAAGTGTTTTGAGATGTCCAATGGTCGTGAAAGGCGCTATATAAATCCTAGTCTCTCTTTACCTCACATCTTTCACACAAGCTATTCCATCATGACAGGGACATTATCTAAACACTTCAGAAGGATATCACTGTCTGTGAGGCCTGGAAGATTGCATGTCCCCCCCCCCCCCCCCCCCCCCGCCCAAAAAATTCTGCTCAAAACCAGCAGGAAGTGGCAGCTGACCAGCGGGCAAGAGCAAAATGTCAAACGGCATATAGCCGACGTCGGAGGTTTAAGAGATGGTCCCAGTAATCAGGTAAATCGATCAGAAGGTGGGGATCACAGGGCAAGGGAGGCCTAAACTTTCCTTGTGGGGCCTGGAAGAAAAAGGGAAAGTAACAAATAATAAAAAGTCTTACCTTTTCGGACCTTTTATGGCCCTGACTCCTCTTCCCGCTAGGCTGACCTGGTGGGAAAGCCACAACCGCTTCCCCGCTCAAGCCCACGGGTAAAGTAGCAGTAATATTTTATGATGTCATTTGTGATCAGGGCAAGGAAAGGTGGTTGAGTGGTCTGGGTTTGGGTGTGGAGATTGAGGGATAGTGATATTGATGTTCATAAAAGAGATCGCAATTTAAATTAGAAAAACATGTTTGTGTGAAATTGGCTGACCAGGGAAAACTTTTGGAAAGTCAGTGTGCTTCTGTGGCAGCTCAGTTGGTTAAGGCAAGGAATAGCGTAACCATACAGACTAGCAAATCCCCAAGTTCCATCCCTGTCCTCTGATGATTTGATTGACCTCAGTGGAGGTAGCAGTCAGGGATGGAAAAATTAGGCACGGTTCACACTCCTGATCGCTGTCTAGTCAACTCCGCTACAGAGCATGTGTGTGGACAAGAGGACCAAGCTCAGTTCTGATGTCCTCTGTAGCCAAATACAGATTAACACACAAAGAATGACCAATTTAGCCAAGTACTGAGCACCCGTGGAGATGTATCCCAACACAGCATCAATAGGGTCGAGACTCCATAACCCCACTCTGCTGCTGTGGAATGGGAAATGCACCTCGTCAGTGACCTGGGAGCCTTACCCTGCCAGAGCTTCTGAAGTTGACAATTGGCACGATATAGGTGAGCACTTGTACCATCATTGGTGCATCTTGGGTGGCAACTGCAAGGGATCAAAATGAGGCATTTGCCAGCCATTTGTGATCAAATCTGGCAAATTCCAGCTTAAAACAGCTGATTGTTAGAAATCGGGCCCTTTACAAGAGGCCTAATTTCACTTGGCATGTATTTGTTTTATGGAGTATTCCGAGCCATGACTGTTATATCTATAGTGTACTTATGAATGACTCCACAAGGTAATGTGTTGTACTTGAACTGTAGTGACCTTGGTCCTTTATTCCAAATTCCAGCGTGCTCTGCAAGCATGGTGTGCGGCCTTTTATACAGGGCCCTGCCACCAGGGCAGGAGAACCCCGGTCTCCACCAGTTGCACCCTCTAGTGGTGCCAGCATGTATGTACATGGCGTGAACCTTATTGATAGTACATCAGGTAAACTAGTCTCCATCTTATACAATCTCACAGTGACTACACATAGTGTACATCCATAGTCAGCAGATTCAACAATGACTGTGGCCTGACACACTTTGATGGTACCCACATTCGCTGCTTCACTCAATTCAGCTTACTGGCATCAAGTTTGTTTATGGCAGAGGAGGCAAGTGCAACAGGGATTCTGGCAGATGGCACCATCCCACTGGCCCTATGTCCTTTTCATAATTCAGGCTTTCATGGAGGGGGGTGTGGGGGGGCAGGGGGGAATAAACTACTACATACCCCATCCTTGCTCCACTCCCACCTCTGTGCAGCGGAGACCTAACATTACCGAGTTCCACTCCATTTCCCAACCCTGCCTGTCCTTATCCACCAAGATTACCCTCCATTAATCTGGAACCTCGGCCCGAAATCAGCACGAATTCTTTCAGAAGCGAGAGAGGTGAAAATTAGCTGAAACAAATGAACGAGAGAAAAAAGTCAGTGTGGCATCAGTCACCTCCAATTACAGCTAATAACACCATATCAGTCACTTATATTACTCCTGTATTTACAACCGAGAGAGTGAGGCTGTATATACCACTCACAATAATATTGAAGTTCACTTAGAATAAAGTAAGGTGAATAACATGAAACAGAAAATACTCTACGACTGAAAACAGGTCAGCAATAAATTCTCCTGTTTCCGAGAACCATCGCTGAAAAGCAGCGGACATCACATTTGTTCTCAATGTAAGGCTCAACACCGGAGGTTATTGATATGAAACACTTTGCATTGAGCTTAAAGAGAAACGGAACAGAATTAAAAAGGAATACTTTCTGTCAAGCCTTTATTATAATCTTAGATTCCACGCGAGCACCTCCATGTAATCTGTCTGCTGAATTAGCGGAGTGCCTATTATTTATTATGAAATTATTTTTTTCTTTCTTTTGGCTATCACACCTGTGCAAGGCACCAAACTCAGAACTGATATATCTGTTCTTCAAACAATGCTTTACACATTGCAAATGCCTCTTGCTTTTATAAATTGAGGTGTAAAATTAAAAACAGCATAGCTTGATTCGACAACAAAATTGTGTCAAGTTAGTACTGGAGTAAAACAAAAATGATGTGAATTAAAGCCCAGTTTCACTCCAACACAAAAACTACAATCAAGGTTAAATCTAAAAGGATGCTGATTTAAGGATAAATGAACCATTTTGCTACGGAATACTGTTGAGCTTTTTCAAAATTAGTGTTTGTTTTCTACCCTAAAACATTTTAAGTGAGAGCGAGAAAAATGAATCAAACCCCAGATGATTGAGCAACTGCAGTCATCTTTGGAATCTCGTTATTTTCTTATTCTCTAAACAGAAATTCTACTGCAATTTTCAAACTAATATACATAGTTTTAGAAAGGCTGGAAATTGAGTTTTTTTCTTTCTGTGCCTGTGATTGAAGAACTAAATTGTGCACTGGTTTTCATTCAACATTTCCTTTGTTATTTTACAAGAACATTGCCTAGTTCAAAAAAATATGTATTCTGAAATGTCACATTGGGATAATAAATCGTACAACGGTGACATTCAAGAATGTCTTGTCCTTGCCATTAGTTAATGCCAGTGAACAGAGCATTTACCAAATTGCATCTGATGACAGTAATAATGACTTCCAGGTCACTGTGATCAGATAATGGCCAGGGATTTTCAAATGATTTCTCCTCAGTCAAACAGCACCTCCAACAAGCCACTGAAGTCTTATGACTAACAGATTCAAAGCCACTGATGTTTCCCCACTATTCTTATTATTTTTGTATTGATTCGTATGACTTAAATATTGTTTCTGAAAAACCCCTTACTTCCCCCATACCAGGAAAAAAGATAAAATTACTCTCAAAGATCACCCAAGATCTTGTAAGACACAGCAAACACAAGTCTTGCAATCTGGCAAATAGGATCTTATATTATTCATTACAAAACCTGGAAGAATCCAGCAGGATTTCTGAATCAGATGCACAGCAAGATACGTTATTTAGGGTAGCGAGCATCTCTGCCTCTATTGAGCACAGTGCCAGCAGAAATCCAGTTCACAAATCCCACTCTTCTGAGTTTAGACAGCTCAATAGGGTCAAATGAAAGCATTGCTTTTTTGTGGGCTTATATTTCTTGTGATGTCCAAGTCAACTAGGAGAAAATGGAGCTGAGCCAGGTTTTATTTTATATTACAAAATTGGTAGTAATTTCACTGTTTTGATTCTGTATCCAAATTTGATGGATTTAGACCCATTCGAATTGTGAGGAACTGAACAGGTAACTCTAAGCTCTTTATTAATAAATATACTGGTAGAATATCAGCGAAGATACAGACGTCCTATCCTTGAGTCTGTGGCAGATACTTGAATCTGCACCTACACTATGTAAATATTGATTCAGGACAGTTAAGGTTCTGACTGGCTGCTAAACTCGCTTAATTCCTAATAATTAAGAAACTCAGAAAGAAATACTAAATACTAAAAAAAATAATGTTAAACAATAGAACAGTGATTATTTGAAGTTCCCTAATCATTAAGAAAATCATTCACTTTCGAAAAATAGAAAAACAATTCTTGCTAAATGTACTCTTAACTAAATGTAAAGATGACCTGTCGCGAGCTATGTACCAATACTTATAATGAATTGTCCACTGTGACAAGTAGAACTTTGCAGTTCAAATATTATATTATATTGCTTGTTTAGTTTATAATATGTTTGGAGTGGTTGAGGCAGTTAACCGAGAAAAGGCTGACTTTAAAGGAGGGGATGATGGATGGATTGCACTACCAGTAGAGTAAAGAGGGGAGGACTGAACACGAAGTCCTAAATTTAGACATGGCACATAAGCAAGAGCTCTCTGGTAATAGTACATACTATTGCAGAGGTGCTTGGGACAAATAGAACGATGTAAGTTAAGGTAATACTTCAAGTTTTGGGTGTTGCTTCTCACTAAAGAAAAACACCCTCCTGACTGAAGGAACAATCTGTTTTTGCAATAATTTAGGTAAAGGCCGAGTTGACTTCTCTCTTCATAAGGTATGTTACTTTTTATTCATTTTGTTCTGAACTTTGCACCTCAAGCCATGCAGAAATGATGGAGGAATTGTACGGCTAATTATTTAATATCTGTGACTTCTGGTTTGCTCAGAAAATGCTTACTTTCTAATAGTCTGTTTATTGATAATTGCAATGTGGCCTGACCTGACCTGGAGGAAAAAACTTCTATAATGAATAAAGGTTCTTGTTTTTAACCACACCTGGCTGACTCCTGTGTCAAATTGAGGTTAGGAGACAGAGATGTGCTGGCGTAAAAAAAAGGTAATAAAATGAATGTATAAAACAACAGAGTATCCATTCGAACCAACCAAATTTGCATAGGAAAGCTGAATTCCATTTATCCCACCATGACATGAGCGAGAGTAAGCATCTGGGCTCTTGCTTTACACTTCAGTTAATTTTCTGTCCTTTATTCCATCACAGAACCAGCCAGATAATTCATTACAAGTTCAATGAAAGAATGGAGAAATATAATAGCGTTTGATTGATATCTCAGCTGAGTCCTAAACTTGAACTTCCCCGGCTAGGCCTCCGGTTAAAACTGCAGCTGTGCCCTGGTGATGTCATCAGTGCCCGAACTACATATTTAAAGAAGGACTCCGCCGGCCTCTGATGGCTCAGAGAAGTAGGTTAAGATTGAAGCCCTTAGGAAGATGGCGAGATCAGTGTAGGTAAGTCCCATTTGAGGTACCCACCCGCCCAGTAGGCAGGGTTAAAATCAACCCTTTTATTTAAATCCTTCACTTGAATTTGTGTCCAAGCACAATACTATGGACTAGAAATTGGATGCACTTGCGTCTCCTGTTAGCACCCCTGGAGGAGTGCTAACGGGGTGCAAATGCCTATGCGACCGGGCGCGATGCTGACATCGACTCACACCATATGGGTGTTGCACCATTGTCCCCTGCGCCCGGAGATCATGACGTCATCATGTGCGCATTGCCCCACACCCGAAATTCACACTCGCCCCTGCAGCAGTACTGGGTGAAAACACCGGCAGATGCAGGAGGCATGGATTGGGCAGCCGGCCGCTACCGGGGCGAAGATTAAAGGCAAGTTGGTGGAGGTAAGTAACAAAAAACAAACTTCGCTTTGTAGCTGCCGTTTTCTTCACAGGTTCCTGCCCATGATTGTTTAGTCCGGCGCTCTGTTTGAAGGCCGGGCTGCTCGCATGGGTTTACCGCTCCCTCGGGGGTCCAGGTAGGTCCGTTTTACATTGTAGCGACGGCAGCAATGGCCCTTCCCTTTAAGGGAGGGAAGGGCCTTTTGAAGCCGGCAGCGCTGCACGGCCCAGTGTGCAGCACTGCTGTGGTCTCCGCCCAGCCCGCGTCCTTCAGCGCTCCAAGAAAGTGGAGCGTTGGTTTAGCGCTCCACTTCCTTCTTGGAGTGCTAAATCTAATTGTTTGAGAGTGGGGAAACATTACTGCCTGGCACTAAGTTTGCCGACTTTCTATAGTTACTGCACCCAAACCGGGCAATAATGAATTTCTCCCTCTATAGTCAGGAGAGCGAATTAATGGTTCACAGGCCCCTCCATACCATCTGATGCTTATACAACAAGGTTGGAACCACAAAATCAAGTTGAGGTGGAAGGACAGTTAGTATTCCGCAGCAGTGGAATGGTCAGGAATGCCTCAACTGAGACATGAAAACATGGCACCGAAATTTAGAAGTGCAAGAAAGCTGGCGCACCTGTGATTTTTTTTTAATGTTCTTACCGCACGGATCCATGATGCGGTTGGATGATTGATTTTCAAGACTTTGACATTTTTTCAAAGTCCCAAAGGAAATCAGTCATAGTGGGGGCGGGATATAGACAGGAAGGCAGGCTAAGGGGTTGATTTTGGGTCGGTACCGGGACTCCCGCCGCTGTCAATTAGCGGTGACTTCACAGCCCAAGTACGTCACCACGCTCACTCCCCTCCGTTAAAGGGGAGAGAATCTGACAGTTTTCATCTTCGACCACTGGGTCGCCAGGGAGGGTTTCAGCCAGGCCAAGAGGGGGTGCGAGGCTGCCCGTTGGCGGCCCAGCCGAACCCATGGGCACTATCTTGCCGCCAATCAGGAAATCGGCCGGCAAAAATAAATACATGACGGCCGCGGCAGTGGGCCCTTCCCTTGAAGGGCCGCCGTGCTGCTGGGCCGTGCACCGACAGAAAAAGCTGTCGGGGGCACCGTGCGGCGGGGGATCTATTTTTCAACCTAAATTTCAGTCAGTGAATTTTTAAGGTGAGGGAGAACGGTGGTGCGCATTCTGATGACGTGCTTGCGGTGGTCATCAGCATTGGACGGTATCGGGTCCAGGCCAAAAATCCATTACCTGAATGAGTTGGGTCAGCCAGGTGGCCACAAAGCAGTGGCCACAGGATTCCAACGCATGCCACCGCAAACGGACAGTAACAGGTCTTTCCGAGACCCTGAATTTCGGCCCCCGTGTATCTTGTATATCACAAAGCCGTGGTCCCATCGAAAAATTAAAAGGGTGGAGTTTTATTAAGACATATGTCATTTGTGAAGGAGGAAAATTGGTCAGGTTTCTTACTATTGGACGTTGGATGAGGACAAGATTGGATTTAGCTTTGATGCCCTTAAGGTTGAATAGCCTGCCAACACTCATAACAGATGGCCACTCGAGGACCTTCCAAATCTTTTCAAAAATCCTAGTGCGAGCACTACTGGTAAGTGGATTGGAGTAGTGACACTCTCCTACCAATTGCTCTATATGAGGGCGCTGTCTTTCATAGTGCCACCAAACAACCGAACAAAAAGCAAGAGATGATATGGGCATTTCAGCACAATAACAGAAATAACCCACAAAATAACAGAGGTAACTAATCCCATTTCCGCTGCTTCTCAATAACAGTCTCCAGGTCGTTGATGCCTACCCAGCTTTACATAAGCTCATGATTGCATCCCCTCAGTCACCCTCAGAGAACCAATGGATGTGGTGTATTTGGAATTTCAAAAGGCTTTTGACAAGGTCCCACACAAGAGATTGGTGTGCAAAATTAAAGCACATGATATTGGGGGTAATGTACTGACGTGGATAGAGAACTGGTTGGCAGACAGGAAGCAGAGAGTCGGGATAAAAGAGTCCTTTTCAGAATGGCAGGCAGTGACTAGTGGGGTGCCGCAGGACTCAGTGCTGGGACCCCAGCTATTTACAATATACATCAATGATTTAGATGAATGAATTGAGTGTAATATCTCCAAGTTTGCAGATGACACTAAACTGGGTGGCGGTGTGAGCTGTGAGGAGGATGCCAAGAGGCTGCAGGGTGACTTGGACAGGTTAGGTGAGTTGGCAAATGCAGTATAATGTGGATAAATGTGAGGTTATCCACTTTGGTGGCAAAAACAGGAATGCAGAATATTATCTGAATGGTGGCAAATTAGGAAAAGGGGAGGTGCAACGAGACCTGGGTGTCATGGTTCATCAGTCATTGAAAGTTGGCATGCAGGTACAGCAGGCGGTGAAGAAGGCAAATGGTATGTTGACCTTCATAGCTAGGTGTTTTGAGTATAGGAGCAGGGAGGTCTTACTGCAGTTGTACTGGGCCTTGGTGAGGCCTCACCTGGAATATTGTTCAGTTTTGATCTCCTAATCTGAGGAAGGACGTTCTTGCTATTGAGGGAGTGCAGCGAAGGTTCACCAGACTGATTCCTAGGATGGCTGGACTGACATATGAGGAGAGATTGGATCGACTGGGCCTTTATTCACTGGAGTTTAGAAGGATGAGAGGGGATCTCATAGAAACATATAAAATTCTGACAGGATTGGACAGGTTAGATACAGGAAGAATGTTCTCGATGTTGGGGAAGTCCAGAACCAGGGGACACAGTGTAAGGATAAGGGGTAAGCCATTTAGGACTGAGATGAGGAGAAACTTCTTCACTCAGAGAGTTGTTAACTTGTGGAATTCCCTACCGCAGAGAGTTGTTGATGCCAGTTCATTGGATATATTCAAGTGGGAGTTAGATATGGCCCTTACGGCTAAAGGGATCAAGGTGTATGGAGAGAAAACAGGAAGGGTGTACTGAGGTGAATGATCAGCCATGATCTTATAGAATGGTGGCGCAGGCTCGAATGGCCAAATTGCCCACTCCTGCACCTATTTTCTATGTTTCTATGTTACAGGGCCTTGGTGAAGCCTCACCTGGAATATTGTGTTCAGTTTTGGTCTCCTAACCTGAGGAAGGACATTCTTGCTATTGAGGGAGTGCAGCGAAGGTTCACCAGACTGATTCTCGGGATGGCAGGACTGACATATGAGAGGAGAGTGGATTGACTGGGCCTGTATTCACTGGAGTTTAGAAGGATGAGAGGGGATCTCATAGAAACATATAAAATTCTGACGGGACTGGACAGGTTAGATGCAGGAAGAATGTTCCCGGTGTTGGGGAAGTCCAGAACCAGGGGACACATTCCAAGGATAAGGGGTAAGCCATTTAGGACTGAGATGAGGAGAAACTTCTTCACTCAGAGAGTTGTTAACCTGTGGAATTCTCTACCGCAGAGAGTTGTTGATGCCAGTTCGTTGCATATATTCAAGAGGGAGTTAGATATGGCCCTTACGACTAAAGGGATCAAGGGGTATGGAGAGAAAGCAGGAAAGGGGTACTGAGCTGAATGATCAGCCATGATCTTATTGAATGGTGGTGCAGGCTCGAAGGGCCGAATGGCCTACTCCTGCACCTATTTTCTATGTTTCTATGTTTCATTTCAACTTGCCCTGTACTCGACTCTGTTACCCAAAACTAGAAGTGTAGATTGATGTTAAGAATCACAGACTGATCCTATGAAGTCGCAAAAGATGTTTGACATACACACAAATTAACAGCAAAGCTGTGTAACATCTCAGTTGATATTTTTGTGCTAAATCTTTGTCACGGACATTTCATTTCTCCTCCTTTTCAGTTCTAATCTTCTTTGCTGCGCATGCATGAATGTTGGAACATAATGAATGAAGGAAGCCAGCCTGTTTCATCGCTCTAACAAAGCTTATTGTCTCAATAGTGACTATTTAGGCTGATTTGGTGCTTGGAACAGACTGCTTCAGACATTCTGCTGCCTCACTGGTTGCTACAGCAAGTTTGCACGATAGCAGATGCTGTTTCTGTCACAAAATTAATTTTCTCAATCTTTTTGTTTTAGCTTTTAATGCAGGGGACACCATTTTTTATGAAAACCTGCTAGGCAAACACTTCCTTGTTTGTGTGCGTTAAAAACTAACATCACATTAGTTGCAGGTAACATCATTGCGAACCTTCAGTCCCAAACACACAAAATGGTTCATCAAACACTTTATCCATGTAAGCGATATCCTTTTAAAAATTAAGATTTAGAAAACATGCATCACAAAAAAGAGACGCACTCCTCATTGTATTATCACAATCTCCTCTCATATTAACCAAGTAAACTATTGCACAAGCTACTTTAACAGACAAGAATACCCTTTTAATAACCTACAGTGTGAAAATTAGAATAAAGGAAACATAAGGTTCATTTGTTATGACTGAAGCAAGCATACTTATTTAAATTATTTTTGTGGCCTGTATTTTGAAACCATTTGTATTTACATTTACAGATAACACTTCAAGAAAGCCTGTTATTTGAAAGTCATTCCATAGAAGTGCTACTGACTGACGGTGAAAGGTAGTTATTTTATACAATATATACTTCAGCTAGTATGGGTTAGCTAGCACTTCCCACTAGTTTTCATGAGGGACTGGTAGATGGATACACTGAATAAAATTTATGCCTGACACCTTCTGTCACCTTCCCCTCACCCATCAGTGTCCTCAGATTCAGAAAAAAAGATCTATTAACCATTTCTTGACCCTTCTGCACATCAACATTTAACAATCATGGCAGCTTTTTTGAAATTTTATTGAACAGCTGTCACCTAAAGCAGCATAACGACAGCCTAGGGAGCATTTAACGAATAATTAATATCTCCAATGCAAGCCATGTAATAGCCTGTCTCATTCTCATGACTGGAGAAAAGAATACAAGAGTAATGCAGCGGAACATTCAGCCTGATCTGGGCATCTGAACCCATTACTCCGTCCCCAAAATCTTCAAGCTCAAAGCTTTGCTGCTTGGCTTTGTGACCATGTGAACTGATGTGTATGATCACAGTTTTATCCCCTTGTAAGTACTCAAAGCATTTTAGAAAGGTTTTCCAATATTATCAGCATTAGCTTGCATAAAATATTTTTAAAAGCTCCTTTGCATCAGCCTTTCCCTCCCCCCCCCCCTTCCTCTTGATAGTTCAACAGGAGTTTGTGGAGCATCATCCCTGAACTTTTTCTCTCTGGTAGCTGACATGATATGTAATTAGCAGCAAATTCTCCCACTGTTTCCAGTGAAACCAGCCCATTTTTCACCCAATGTGCTGCTGTTGCTATCTGGAGCACTGAATAATGTAATGCATTGTCGTACGTCCAGCCTAGATAGCTGTTCTGCCAAATAAAAAGGATCTCAACAGAAATGGTCCCAATGGACTCGTACAAATCGCAGCTGCCATCTTGAATGTCCTAATCCCTGTCTCATAGAGGCACTGAAAGATTTTATTACTTGTTATGTCAGCAATAACCATTGCTGAATGGTGGCGAGGAAATTAGGAAAGAGGAATGTGGAGGGGAATGGTACTTGAGAATGGAAATGCAGAATAGGGATTGGGAAGGGAGACTAGGGAATGGAAGTGGGACTGATTTAATATATTGACTGTACACAACACACCACATTTTATCATCACACAAAATGCTGTTTGCATGGCCCAATTTTCAGATTGGATTATATTTTATGATATAATTACATCATTAACTTTTACATTATCCTCATGCAGTATCACTTGAAACAATGAGTTCTTTTTGGGGAATCACTGGACCTAACTTGCTTACCCAGCAGTGTTCATTAAGTCCTCCTCAATCAGGGAATTCATTAATTATCTTCACCAGTTCCAGTGGTTGGGATTTGGTGCTTTCAACCTAAAGATAGTTATCATTTCCAATGGATCCCTGATGTGCACACTCTAAATACATCATAGCTTGGATGCTAATTTGATGCTATATGTATATACCTGTACGAATACATGAACAATGATAGACAAGAAAAGACCTTTTGGTCCATCCAGCATGTCCCACACAATTTGTGATGACTTGTGCATCACAATATATATACTCCCCATTTCACCCGAAACCTTGCGAAAAACCAGACCAAAAAAAAACAATTTTGGAAACAAAATCTGGGAAATTCCACTCCAACCCCCTCAGGTGATCGAAACTAGTCCAGGAGACACTTTGGCCCTGTTAATTCTGCACAGTACCTACCTTTTGTACAAGGTGATCTCTGCCCCAACCATCAATAGGTCTCGCTTGAATAAACTCATAGAATCAGCAACAGGAACCGGGAGCCTGTTCCAGAAGTCCACAATTCTCTGGGAAAAGAATAATTCTATTTTAATTACTCTGTCAAAGTTTTCAATAAAATACTGGGTTGCACTCAAGACAATCCTTCTACGCAAAAAGGCAGAAACAACCAAAGGAAGACCTGGAATGGTGTCTCCCATTCAGAATCCAATGGCTTCTTTATTTCTGCTTCACATTAAAACATAGGCACTGAAATTCTGCAGAGATTCTCCCAATCCCACACTAACTTTGGCAGGAGAGCAACAGACACCTGAGATATAGCGTAGGTGATCATTTTCATATCTTGGCACCATTTCTTGAGGAGTGCCACCAAAGTTATGGCAGAAGATCAAGAAACCCCCAGCAGAATTTTCAGGCCACGATCTCAACACATTCTGGTTCACCCTGAAGAGGTGAGGCATAAGAACATATGAAATAGGAGCAGGAGTAGGCCATTTGGCCTCTCGAGCCTGCTCCGGCCATTCAATAAGATCATGGCTGATCTGATCTTGGCATCGACTCCACTTCTCTGCCTGCTCCCCGTAACCCTAGACTCCCCTGTAGATCAAAAATCTGTCCATCTCCACCTTAAATATACTCAATGACCCAGCCTCCACAGCTCTCTGAGGTAGAGAATTCCACACACTCACGACCTTCTGAGAGAGGAAATTCCTCGTCATATCCATTATAAATGGGCGACCCCTTATTCTGAAACTATGCCCCCTAGATCTAGATTTCCCCACAAGGGGAAACAGCCTCTCTGCATCTACCCTTTCAAGCTCCCTCAGAATCTTATATGTTTCAGGAAATTAAGAATGATCTCAAATTCAATTCAAAGGCATACAGCGTTGCAAAGATTTGTGGTAGGCCAGAGGATTGGGAAATTTTTAGAAACCAGCAAAGGACGACTAAAAAATTAATAAAGACCGATAAGATAGATTATGAAGTAAGAGCTTCTACAGGTACAGGTTGAGCATCCGAAATCCGGAAACCTCGGGTCCAAGGCCGTTCCAGATTCCGGATATTTCCGGATATTGAAACGTCTTTGCCTGGGCCGAGGTAGGTGGGGTCTGGCAGCTGAAGTAAGGGGGAGAGGGGGGAGAAGGGGGGGAGCCGGGGTGGGGGCGAGGTCGGGCCGCTGAGGGCCGGGGCAGGCGAAGTTGCGGCAAAGTTGGGGCAGGCGAAGTCGGGCCGGAGGTCGGGCCATCGAGGGCTGGGGTGAGGTCGGGCCATGGAGGGCCGGAGCGAGGTAGGGCCGGGGCAAGGTTGGGGTGGGCGAAGATAAGAGCTCAATGGTTGACAGTAATATATTAGCATGGATTGGAAAACAGAGGGGCCAAAACTGCCCGCCACCGAATACGAGGCGCACCTACCGGTTTGGACGTGTTCTGGCCACCGTATGCACTCGGGCGGCCTAGGTATCGAAATTCAGCTCTTCGGGTGTTTTTTTCGAGCAGGCTGGAAGTGGCTTGATCATGGGGGTGGAGGTAGGGGCGGGGCGGAGTGGCCGTCAATAGTGGAGTGAAAATGGGGACGGAGCGGAGTAGCCGAGGCTGCCAGTCATCAGCGCTGGTGCATCACAACATCTGTCCCCTTCCGTTAAAGTGGAGAGCTGTTGCGAACTCTGCAGCCCCTTTAGTGGCAAACACTGGGCCACCAGGGAGGGATTTGGCCGGGCCAGTGGCTTGGCAACCAAGCTGCTTGTTAGCGACCCGGCCAAACCCGCGGCTATAACTGTTGGCCAGACCTGACAGTCGGCCGACAAAAAACATGAACATGGCGGCCACGGCAATGCATCCTCCCCTTTAAGGGCAGGCGTGCCGCCATGGCACAGAGAGTGTACTGACAGCAAAAGCTGTCGGGGGCAGCGATCTGAGGCGGGGCTGCTCCAGCGGGGCAAGTTTGATAAGGGGCAATTTCACGAGGGGTTCCCCGCCAGTCGTTAAGGGGTCAGCGCGTGCACGCTGCTGTGGGATAATGGGTGGAGCAGCCCCAGACACCTCTCCAAATCTGAGGTAGGGCAATTTACAAAATGGCAGCCCCTCCGCAGAGAGTCGGTGGCCATTCTGGGCCACCCCGTAGCCGCCATTTTCAGGCAGCCAGAGGCCTTATTGGGAGGGGTAATTTTGGTCCCAGAGAGTCTGGGTAAATGGGTCAGTTTCAGGTTGGCAAACTGTAATTAGTGCGGTGCCACAGGGATCAGTGCTGGGGCCTCAACTATGCACAGTCTATATTAATGACTTGGAGGAAGTGACCGAGTGTAACGTAGCCACATTTGCTGATGATACAAAGATAGGTGGGAAAGCAAGTTTTGAGGAGGATGCAAAGTATCTGCAAAGGGATAAAGACAGGCTAAGTGAGTGGGCAAAAATTTGGCAGATGGAGTATAATGTGGGAAAATGTAAGGTTATCCGCTTTGCTGGGGAAAAAAAAGCAAATTATTATTTAAATGGGGAGAGATTACAAAATGCTGCAGTACAGAGAGATCTGGAGGTCCTTGTACAAGAACACAAAAAGTTAGCATGCAGGTACAGTAAGTAATTAGGAAGGTAAATGGAATGATGGCCTTTATTGCAAGGGGGATGGAGTATAAAAGTAGGGAAGTCCTGCTACAATTGTAAGGGCGTTGGTGAGACCACACCTGGAGTACTGCGTACAGTTTTTGTCTCCGTATTTAAGGAAAGATATACAGCAACTCTCGATTATCCAGGTCCCTCGGGGATTGGGCTATGCCGGGTGAACGATTTCTCCGTGAGAGCGAGTTGATATTACAGTTAAAGCTTACAGTAATGCAGGTGTGCTCTAACCAATAGCTGTAGCGTATCTTCTAATCCTTGAATTCTAGTCCTCTAGATCTAAAGACCATTAGGCTTCCTGTAACTATTCATGGAATTTTAATGAATTATGAGAGGCCGTGGACCTGTGTGCGAGCAGCAGCGGGAGCTGAGGCAAGGCAGAGCGCTTAAAAGCAAGGCTCAACAGGCAACGTTCGAAAGCAACATCAGAGTTTCAAAGTGACGTCACACACACGGAATTTTAAATGCCATTACAACAGTTTCCCGTTGCATCCGTGTGCGGATAGTCGAGAGTTGCCTGTACTTGCATTGAAGGCAGTTCAGAGAAGGTTCACGAGGTTGATTCCTGGGATGAAAGGGTTGTCTTATGAAGAAAGTATGGGCCTATACTCATTGGAGTTTAGAATAATGAGAGGTGATCTTATTGAAATGTATAAGATTCTGAGGGGCTTGACAGGGTAGACGAAGAGAAGATGTTTCACCTCGTCGGGGAATTTAAACTAGGGGGCATAGGTTCAGAATAATTGGTCGCCCATTTAAAACAGAAATGAGGAGGAATTTCTTCTCTCAGAGGGTCGTGAATCTTTGGAATTCTCTACCCCATAGAGTTGGGGAGGCTGGGTCATTGATTATATTTAAGGTGGTGATAGATAGAGTCAAGGGTTATGGGGAGCAGACGGGGAAGTGGAGTTGAGGTCATCAGATCAGCCATGATCTTATTGCATGGCGCAGCAGGCTCAAGGGGCCAAATGGCCTACTCCTGCTCCTATTTCTTATAAATAGAGGCATAGAGTACAAAAGCAAGTAAGGTATGATGAACTTGTATAAAACACTGGTTCGGCCTCATTTGGAGTATTGTGTCGAATTCTGGGCACCGCACGTTAGGAAGGATGTGAAGGCCTTAGAGAGGGTGCAGAAAACATTTACAAAAGATTGGTTCCAGGGATGAGGGACTTCAGTTACATGGATAGACTGGAGATGCTGGGGTCGTTCTCCTTAGAGCAGAGAAGTTTGAAAGGAGATCAGATAGAAGTGTTCAAAACATGAGGGTTCTAGACAGGATAGATAGGGAGAAACTGTTCCCATTGGCGGAAGGGTTGAGAAGCAGAAGACTCAGATTTAAGGTGATAGGCAAAAGAATCAAAGGCAACATGGGGAAACTTGTTTTCACGCAGCCTGTGGTTAGGATCTGGAATGCACTGCCTGAAAGGGTGGTGGAGGCAGATTCAATCGAGGCTTTCAAAAGGGAATTGGATAAGTACCTGAAGGAAAAGAATTTGCAGGGCTACGGGGAAAGGGCGGGAGAGTGGGACGAGCAGAGAGCTGGCATGGCTCGACAGGCCGAATGGCCTCCTTCCTGTGCTGTAACCATTCTATAATTCTATGAAACCCAGGTACATACTTGGGGCCTTGGGCACCAAGAACATACGGGTCTACCGCTCCCACCACCCCACCCGTTAAAACACAAATGTGTAATAAAATGCCTCAAGATTAAATATTCAACCTTGTGAAGAGCTGGAGAGGCTTCTATAAGTTCATCAACAACATTGTCCCGCCCTGCTGTGAGGTCTCGATGGCATCTTCTACTCTTCTCTGCTCAAAAGTTTCTTCAACTTTGTCGTTCCACCTCTGGGACCACGTTACCACAACCAGGTAACTAATCTCCCCCACCCAACCGCGCTCAAATTCTAGTCACTTTGCGGAACTTGCATTGCAATCAACACAATCATCTGGCAGCGGTGTTTATATTGAGTTCTGATCACAGTGCCCCATATTTGGCCTGGGCTCCTGTGCATTGGTCCTGTATGCCAATGTGTCAAAGTGACCCTGGGCAAAGGGAAAGGGTCAGCGTCAGAGGGTTTGAAAGGGTTTGTCGAGTTAGAGGAGGTAACAGGGATAGGGAGGGGCAAAGCCATGAAAGGGTTTAAATACAAGAATGAGAATTTAAAATGAGACATTTGGGGGACCAGTAGCCAATGCAGGTCAATGAGGACACGAGTGATTGGTGAGCAGGACTTGGTGTGGGATAGGATATGAACAACGGAGTTTTGGATTAGCTGAAGTTTATGGATATGGAGGATGGGAAGCTAGCCAGGGATGGATTGGAATATTCGAGTCTGGAGGTGACAAAGATACAGATGAGGATTTCAGCAGCAGATGGTTTGCAGTAGGGGCAGAGACAGGTGATGTTATAATGTGGAATAGGCTATCTTTGCCTTAGTGAGAATATGTATTGGCATATTCGTTTGAATAGGAATAGTTGTGAACAATGTGGTTTAGCCTGAGATAATGTGCAGGGAAGTGTACGGAATTTGTGGCTCCACAGGGAAGAGAAGCCATTGCTGGAGATGCTCTGGGTACAAATAGATAGGCAAGAGTGGAACCAAGTGAGGGCAGTCCCATTGAGTTGGACAATGGAGGAGAGACGCTGGAGGTGGAATGTCATTCATGGATGCTATGGGAGTGGCAGAAGCCTGATTGGAGGGTCTTAAACAGCCAGTATTGGGACAAATAAGAAAGATTAGCAAGGTGCCAACACACTTTGGAGAGGTTCGAGAGGTTGCAGATAGTGCGATAGCTTGCAAGGACAGCGGGGTCAAGGATGGCTTTTTTGAGGAAGGGTGTGATGATGGTGGTTCTGAAATGGAAGGGGGCAGAGCCCAAGGATAGCGAGCCATTTATGTCAGTCAGCCTGATGGCCAGGAAAGGAGGTTGGGTGGTCAGCATTTTAATGGGAATGGGATTGTTGGAGTGGATTTTCGGACATAGCAAAGCATGATGGGGTAAGCCAACTATCTGCCTTGCCACTAAATGAACTTTGTACCAAGAAGCCTATCTGCTGTCCGCTGATATGAACTCTGCAGCAACAAGTGACTCATGGCCAGGTGCAAGCCACTGTTTCATAGAAAGCTTTGCAACAGAATAACTAACTACAAAAGAAGATAAAGAGGAAGGACCCACAAACTCGCGCCATGCTATCAGGTTTCACTAGGACTAAAAAGTTGTGCAACAATATGATTGGTTGTATATAAATGAATTGCGTTGCCATATGGATTGATTGGTTGTATGTAAATTAATTTAAATGATTGTATTCCGCCCTCTGTAAATTGCTTATAACCCCGCGGCACCAGGCACTCGGGGTGAAGGTGCTTCGCAGGTCGCGGGATTTCAACTCTTCTCCCAGAGCTCTGTTAGCAATAAAGTTGTCTCTCTTACCTTACCAGAGTCTATGTGAATTTATTTTCACTAACAGGATCAAGACAGCAGGAGGTGGGTCCCTTGCTGTTAGTTTGACCATCATAGTTTGTGAGCCAAATACTTTAATTGAAAAAAAATCAGCCAACCAGGAAGACTGTCACTTCCCCAAACCTACTAGCAGATTAAGAGTTAATACATTACAGGCATGTATTGTGTTGTATTTACATATTTGCAATAAATGTATTATAAT
The DNA here is from genome assembly GCF_044704955.1 of Pristiophorus japonicus. Classification (NCBI taxonomy): domain Eukaryota; kingdom Metazoa; phylum Chordata; class Chondrichthyes; family Pristiophoridae; genus Pristiophorus; species Pristiophorus japonicus. Next base: position 197,153,324 of record NC_091984.1, on the reverse strand, counting down.
TTTTGAACACAAAAAAATGGACTCTGAAATGAAATATACCAGCATATCTATTGCAGGATGACACTGGAAAATATAATGGGAAAGTTGCACTTGACCAGTAATTGAGATTTTCAGACTTCTGCCAAACAACACAGTGGAGCCAATGGCCAGTTCTCTCTTATGTAACTGCACCTGTTAACATACATCTAATAAGGGACTAAAACTGAATGGTAGATGTAGACTAGTAAGCATTCAATATATATGAGCCTCTCACTCTAACACACTCTTATATACCTCTAATATATCACACTCCACTTATGCCTTCATTTCTAATAGAGAGAACTGCACAAAACACCTTTGGCTATGATGTGATTTGTTGCATGTCTCGCAAACATGGTGAGGGTCAAGTGTAACTAATTTTAGATCGGTTCAGATTAATATTGTGTCCAGTGCATTGAATCATCCTTATGTTACAGAAGTTGTATATAATTGTTGTTCCATGCAAAAGACAGACAACAAAACAAAAGCTGTACAATATCATACATTAATATCAATTAACAGGCAGCCTGTCAATGTCATTTGTTTAAAAGGACCATATGCCCAGCTATCAAATTATTTCGTACATGGGCCTGGAATTTGCTGTGTATTTGCATCGAGTCATGTGCAATCTGGCATAAAACAGTTACATAGCCGAAAAGATCGCAGAATTTTGGGCATAAGCCACAATATGCCCACATCTCCTTGATCTTTTACGATCGTCTATCGATCCCTCCACCCGAACACATCTCCGCCCATAATAATGGCCCCGCCCCCAAGTTACAGAGCCTTATATGCAGGTTTCCTGCACTTGCTCTTGCTCAGAAGCTCTCTTCCAATTATGACCAGATTTTCAAGCGCAGCCGGAAACACAATCATTTTTCTGGTGTTTTGTTGCATTTTTGTTTAGCGTTTAAAAAAATTTATCCTGAGAGACCGGCTCTGTATTTTCTGTTTCTTTGAATGGATTTTTATGGTATAAGCATAATTCACATAAAAAATTGATGAGCTTCCCCTAGTGCAGGTTCTTAAACATGCTGTTTCTGATGTACATGAATGATGGTTGAATGAGCTGAAACTTTAATTTGCAAACTTAAAGAAGAAATATAAGGTGTGAGTTTGGCACTTCCCTTGGCCCGGATTGTTTATGCTGATTTACGTCCATTTTGCATTTGGGCGCATTCTAATTGCAAGAAATTTAGCGTAATATGACACCGGCAGAATGGACACAGGAATGGGCACAAGCTCCGATCCAACTTCCAACCTGCGTGCCCAAAGAGAAAATTCCAGGTCATGTTTTGCTTAATAGTAGAAACTGAGTTAAGTGAATATTTGCTAGTTGTGACTTAGTACTTGCTTCGAATAAAATATTTCCATAAATTTATATAAAAATATAACATGGATAAAAACAGAATATTGTAAGAATATTGCATTTAATAGGTTATTTCATGGGATATAGCAGCACAGCCAAGGTTATGCAAATAAACAGAGGTATTTAGAGCAAAGCTACATAACTCCAGATAATACAAGGAAGGAACTACAACAAATCTGCATATTTATTACAAAAAAGTATTTTAATTACACTTTGTTACGAGTTCCTTTATGTTATACAGATATATTAATATTTGAAAATCAACTAGCAGATCTCCCATGGCATTGCTTATGGTGAAACAGATGTTATGATGTTGCAAGGCAGAGGGGTGCTGCAGCATGGGAATTGTAAGGAGGGGCTGCTCATCTCCACTGACAGGATTTTGAAAGAACTTTGTAAGAGATGTTCTCAGAGACACTAAAGTAAGTGTTTTTTTTCCTGAAGTGCCTAGTTCTTGAAAAATAAATAGGGAAGAATCCTTAGTCCAATCATTTTCAGCTCCTTCACCAACTGACCTTCCCTCTGTCATAAGGTCAGGACTGGGGCTATTTGCTGATGATTCTGCAGCATTCAGTTCCACTCATAACTCCTCCAACAGTCAAGAAGCCCCTGCCATCCTATAACTGGACTGGGCAACATTCAGGTTTGGGCTAACAGGTGGCAGATAATATTTGCACTACATAAGTGCCAGGTAATGATCATCTTGAACAAGCTTTTTCTCCCAACCTTGAACAGCACCACTATCACTGAGTCCTCACCATCAACAACTTTAAGAGCCACCATTGACCAGAAGCGTAACCGGACCAGCCAAATTAGCACCGTAACTACAAGGAGCAGCTGGAGGGAGATAGAAACATAGGAACATAGAAAATAGGTGCAGGAGTAGGCCATTCGGCCCTTCGAGCCTGCACTGCCATTCAATATCACGACTGATCATTCCCTCAGTACCTCTTTCCTGCTTTCTCTCCATACCCCTTGATCTCTTTAGCCGTAAGGGCCATATCTAACTCCCTCTTGAATACATCCAATGAACTGGCATCAACAACTCTCTGCGGCAGGGAATTCCACAGGTTAACAACTCTCTGAGTGAAGAAGTTTCTCCTCATCTCAGTCCGAAATGGCCTACCCCTTATCCTAAGGCTATGTCCCCTGGTTCTGGACTTCCCCAACATCGGGAACATTCTTCCCGCATCTAACCTGTCCAGTCCCGTCAGAATCTTATATGTTTCTATAAGATCCCCTCTCATCCTTCTAAACTCCAGTGAACAAAGGCCCAGTTGATCCAGTCTCTCCTCATATGTCAGTCCAGCCATCCTAGGAATCAGTCTGCTGAACCTTCGCTGCACTCTCTCAATAGCAAGAACGTCCTTCCTCAGATTAGGAGACCAAAATTGAACACAATATTCCAGGTGAGGCCTCACCAAGGTCCTGTACAACTGCAGTAAGACCTCCCTGCTCCTATACTCAAATCCCCTAGCTATGAAGGCCAACATACCATTTGCCTTCTTCGCCGCCTGCTGTACCTGCATGCCAACTTTCAATGACTGATGAACCATGACACCCAGGTCTCATTGCACCTTCCCTTTTCCTAATCAGCCGCCATTCAGATAATATTCTGCCTTCGTGTTTTTGCCCCCAAAATGGATAACCTCACATTTATCCACATTATACTGCATCTGCCATGCATTTGCCCACTCACCTAACCTGTCCAAGTCACCCTGCAGCCTCTTAGCGTCCTCCTCACAGCTCACACTGCCACCCAGTTTAGTGTCATCTGCAAACTTGGAGAAAGTACACTGAATTCCTTCATCTAAATCGTTAATGTATATTGTAAAGAGCTGGGGTCCCAGCACTGAGCCCTGCGGCACTCCACTAGTCACTGCCTGCCATTCTGAAAAGGACCCGTTTATCCCAACTCTCTGCTTCCTGTCTGCCAAACAGTTGTAAATATCAGCATCTCCCTGACAATGGAGGCAGCGCGAGCCTGGAACAGCTGGAGGGAGATTTAAACATTAGAGTCTCCCTGACAACGGAGGTAGCTCAAGCCTTGAGCAGCTGGAGGGAGATTTAAACATCAGCATCTCCCTGACAACAGAGGCAGCTCAAGCCTGTCAAGTCCTGTCAAGAGGACAAAATGAGAAATAAAAAGTAATAAAATGATGACATCACAAGGATGGAGGACAGTGATTGGTTCTTCCAGATTAATTGAATCACTGGACAGGGAATGAATCTTAAAGAAAGCTAATAACTGATTTAATTTGATTCAATTGCTGATTTTCTAATTTTAACTTAATTTATAATTATATTATATATTATTTAATTTTGTTTAATTATAATTAATCTCTATTATACTGATTTTACTATTGTACTCATTGTATTATTTATAGTGTAATTTGAATTTCTTTTTTAGTTTTTTCGCCTGTGTCTATCTGCGTGCGCATTTTGGCTGCTGCTTTGGACCCGAGCCTTTAACCTCTTTTTACACTTCCTTCTCATGCTTTTTCTCTCTTTCCCTCAGTGGTCAATATCTAACGTGTTGTACAATTGTTGTGAAGCGCCTTGGGATGATTTACTATGTTAAAGATGCTATATAAATAAAAGTTATCATTCTTATTATAAGAATAGGGCAATCAGTGGCTCGCCTTCTGACACCTCAAAGCCTCTCTACTATCTGCAAGGCTAAAATCAGGAATCTGATAAATACTGAACACTTGCCTGGATGGGTATAGCCTCAAAAGTATTCACTAAGTTTGACTCCATTCAGGAGAAAGCAGTCCACTTGACCAGCATCCCTGCCAAGAATTCAGTATTCATCACTGCAATTTGTGGTTGCAGTATGTACAATCTACAAGATGCACTGCAGCAACTCGGCAAGTTTATTTCGACAGCCCTGCGACCTCCACGACCAAGGAGCAATATCATTGGAACAACACGGTTTCCAAATTCCTCTCCAGACACACACCATCCTGACTTGGGCATATGTTGCTCTTGCTTCATTGTCACTGGGTCAATATCCTGGAATTCCCTACCTAACTCTAACATGATGGCAGCATTACAATATGGACTGTAGTGGTTCACAACCACCTTCTCGGGGCAACAATGGATGGGCAATAAAGCCTGCATTCTCCATGAACAAATAAAAGAGCAGGAATGCCCAACTTTGAAACATGAACTAGCTGAGGATGTAATCACACTAGAGTTAATGGACAAGTAGAAGCTATTCATGACTACATTTACAATAATGATCTTCGAATTGTTCACAAGCAGGTAACAATATCCAGCACAAAGGGCGCACAAGGGACAAATGCAAACAGGTAAATAAAAGCAGTGCACAACTAAGTACAATGAATTCACATTTATTATATATATATATTGCAGATGACCATTTTTCATTGTAAAGAAAATGAAACATCAGTTGTCAAAAAAAAAACAAGTGCGTTACTCCTGAGATGTCCCCTGTCGGGGGCTCGAAGGTCTCTGGAGCATTATTGAAGACCTTTAGCAAAATATTACATTAAAATATCAACATTCCCCACCCCTCTATTCTCACTTGCCCTTTATCTTCCATTTTTTCTGTGAGAGGTAGGGTGATGGGAAGTTTGAGAATCCAGCACTAAACAGGTGAATAGTCCACTGGCACTATCTCCTGATATTTATTCACCCAAATTAGCAGAGACAGTAATATAAGATCGGTGAAAAGCAGATAAACCAAGGATTCAATACAGAATAATCAGTTCCCCTAACTACGAGCAGAGTTTGCATTCTCAAGTTGTGTCATGTATCCTACATAGTTACTGCTTGTACTATTACAAGGTGTGCCACCAAAGGGCACCGCAGTGGGAGGCTTGCAGGTTACCTGTACAGGTGTGCCTGGCCTTGTATAAAAGGCAGGCCACGAGGTGTGATCCTCACTCTGGAGATATCAATAAAGGACTAAGGTCACTACAGTTCAAATACAACACATTGCCTCATGGAGTCATTATCAGAGCGTCCAAAGACATAACGATTGGCGACGAGATTACAGACATTCACGCGAAAATGGCTACCCTTGGCACATTGCAGCAGTTCAATGATGGTGATGATTGGGATGCATTTGTGGTGAGGCTCGACCATTTCTTCACAGCAAACGACCTGGCAGGCGACAATCCGGCCACACTAGCTGATAAGCGTAGAGCTATCCTGCTAACCAGTTGTGGCCCACTGTCCATGGCCTCGTCAGGGACTTGCTGGCACCAGTGAAGACAACGACCAAGACGTACGAAGAGCTTGCAACGCTGATCCAAGAACAACTCAAGCCCAAAGAGAGCATTCTCACAGCCAGACACCCGTTTTACACCCACCGATGGCCCGAAGGCCAGGAAATCGTGAAATATGCTGCAGACCTCAGGAGGCTGGCAGCACCGTGTGATTTCGGCAACCACCTCACCGAAGTGCTGCGGGACATCTTTGTCTTTGGAATCGGCCATGAGGGCCTTCTTCATAAGCTACAGTCAGCAGATACCACAGTTACACTGCAGAAGGCCATCTCCGTGAGCCAGGCATTCAAGTCCTCGACCTACGGCTCTAGGCAGATGACTCATCCTCAGGACTCAAACCCAGCAAGTACTGCGCACAGTACTTTTAGAGGCTGGACTGTAGAACGTGAACGTTTTCAGAGAAGAGAGAACAGGCCCTCGAGTTCCCCAACTCAGAGTCCGCCAAGTGGGCTAACTGAGTAGCTCCATGATGGCGTTGCGGAGGGAATCACAGGGCTCACCAGTGCCACTTTAAAGACTATATGTGTAAAGGCTGCAGCACAAAGGGCCACCTCCAGTGAATGTGTAAAAGAAATATGACTCACTGTGTTGATGAAGAGTCTGCAGATGGCCATGAATCCAGCATGGATTATGAAACAACAGTCAAAGAGGCAGCTCAGCTCCACAATGAGGTATATAACATGTTTATCTGCACCAACAAGTGTTCCATGTTGAGGATGGAAGTCGAGATAAATTGTGTTCCAGTCTTCATGGAAGTGGACATGGGGGGCGAGCCAGTCAGTAGTGAATCAAGAAGCTCTTGAGAGGCTATGGGACAATCGAACTGAACGACCCACGTTGGTCCTGGTTTAAGCAAAGCTGCGCACCTACACCAATGAGCGTGTCCCAGTCGTTGGTAGTGCGGATGCAAAGGTACTCCATGATGGCGCGGTGCACAAGTTACCTCTGTGGATTATTGCAGGTGATGGACCAAAGCTACTCGGAAGAAAGTGGATGGAGAAGATCCATTGGAGTTGGGAAGATTTCACCCCTCCAGCGATCGATGTCCTCCACACCCAGAAGCAAAGCAAGCCCTCACCTGAAGGTGGACCCAGTACCAGAGAGCAGACCAGCACAGCACCCGAGGCACAGACCGCTCAGCACGACTGCGTGGAGATGATCCAGCTGAGACGACCCGAACGCATCTTCCAGGCTCCAGTGGCAGGACTCCGGAGGAAGAAAATCGGATCCAAAGGTGACTTCCCAGCTTCGGTGGCAGAAACCGGGAAGAAGAGGATCACCGCAGTCGACATCGTGGATAGAGGAAAGATGGCACCCAGACGACGAGGTGATGCGCTGAAAAAAAAAATGGCGCACAGCCAGACCATGCGGTGCAGCGCTGATGGAGCAACACGTGGCACCAAATGGAGACTAGGATTGGGGTAAAGATAGCAAGGCTCTCTTAAAGGAGGCCTGCAACCCATCACACTTAAAGGGACAGTTCCACATTCTCAATCAATGGAAGAGCAACTGTGAGTTAGATGTAAAATGTGCAATTGATGATCAGAGTTGTGTACATGCAATAAGCAAAGAAAAGGCGCGCGATCGCGATTGGGGCTACCGGTTATTTACAATGAGTAATGAAACATTGTGCGATGTAGGATTTCAACTGTATTCTGTCAATGTAGTGGGCAGATACCCATTGGGAACACACAGGTCCAGCAAGCTACCCAAGGCTGTAGCCTGCATCCCTGGGACCAGAGTGATGCACCACGGAATGTGGCCACAAGCAGCTAAAATAGACAAGCTGCAGAGCAAGCGATCTCAGGAGGGCAATGGCACCAGTATCAATAGCCTGCCCCTGATTGGCTCCACCTCTCAGGCACCCGATGGCACCAACCGCCACGAGCCTGAAAGAGCAAATTGCGCTAAGGTGCAATCCCCAGACCCTATCGCCACCAAGGCCATACCCGGCAATGAAGGGTCACCCGCAACAGTTCTCCCAAATGGGACTGGGACCAGCCAGGATCCCAAACCAAATAACGCCCAGGCTAGTGAGTCAGCAGTTCCCTGTGCACTGCTAGACGACTGCTCCTCAGGGAGCAGCAGCGATCCAGGGCGCAAGGAAAGGACAGGGAGGTCACAGGCACCTGTGAACCTGCCCGCGCTAGGAGCAACGGCAAAAGCTCCGAGAGCAGGCAACTTGAGCCAAACAGGTTCCCACTGCCAGCACTGGGCACCGCGCCACCACGAAACTACCTGGACACCAGCCAGCAGTTCCGGCACTAGCTTGTCCTCATGCACCGGTGCTGATACCTGTACCGATTCCAAGTACGTATCAAGAATGTATCTCACCAGTCAAATGTACTTGCCTCACAACTGTACCACAGATGTAATGAGCCACCAGCATAATCCATATGTGGGGGTGGGGGAAAGAGAATGGAGTGGTCATGGACACACAAACAGAAACCACCCGCACTCTACTCCCAACGAAACACCACCTACTCACCCAAGATAGAAACGACCCGCCAAGGGTCAACCAGATAGAGCTAAGCCCAGAGCACAGTCAATGCAGAGGCGATTTGCACTAAAGGCTTGGGGGAAGAGTGATGTCATGTATTCTACATGGTTACTGCTTGTACTATCACTAGGTGTGCCACCAGAGAGCACCTCAGTGGGAGACTTGCAGGTTACCTGTAGTGGTGTGCCTGACCTAGTATAAAAGGCAGGCCACGAGGTGTGATCCTCACTCTGGAGTTATCAATAAAGGACTAAGGTCACTACAGTTCAAGTACAACACATTGCTTTGTGGAGTCATTATCAGGGCACCAAAGACATAACAAGTTGCTCAAGTATGCAATGTGGTTAATGGGTCTCCACCATCAATGGAGCGCTTTGGGCTACAGATGAAATTCAAAAGGATATCATACCTATCTCAAAAGTATACCTCCCCATTTCAATCTGCTTCATGCAGACATGTAGGGGTGAAAAGAAATCCCTTGAACTGATTCACCCAGAAAGCAATGGAAAAGCATTATTGCATCTAAGCAACCACTTCGTGCTTACTTACAATGTGACAAAGCATTATGTCACTGAGTTGGGTGTTGTGATGTTATTTTAAATGCCTTGTTTCTTCCTATGAACAGAGTGAATAACAATTCTTAAAAGATCATAAAGGAGATCCTGTCGGTTTTGCGTAAATTGCTGCAGGTAACCCATGTTGCCAATGAGTTCTCTGACCTCTCCTCCTTCCATGAAGTGGACCTCTGACCATCCCAATGCCTGCCCTCAACCAGGCCTCAGTTTTCTCACCACTTCACCGAAGGGCACTGCTCAGCGCCGAGCTTATGGCTCACACCCCACCGTAGCCAACTAGGCCCATACATTAGTGCCTGGTCTCCAGTCGTCTTGGACCCCCTTGCCACTGGGCCAAGACCTTGCTCTGCTAAGCCCGTGCGGTAGCCAGTGTGCAACGGTCACCCCACGTTAAAAGAACTCATGCACAGGCATCTTCCACCCTTCAAAATGAAGTTCGAGACCTGGAACGTCAGGACCCTCATAGACAATTCCAACAGCGACAGACCGGAATTCTGCACTGCCATCGTTGCCTGGGAACTTAGACGCTTTGACGTCGACATCGCCGCCCTAAGCGAGACCCGGCGGGCAAGGGAAGGACAGCTCAAAGAACAAGGTGCAGGTTACATCTTTTTCTGGAAAGGCAAACCAGAAGAAGAACGTCGCCTCCATGGAGTTAGTTTCGCCATCAAGAACAAGCTGGTCGACCACATCAGAGACTCCCCCAACGGGATTAGCGAACGTCTCATGGCTCTCTGACTCTCCCTATCCCAGAACCAGTGCGCCACAGTTATCAGTGTGTATGCCCCAATATTCGACGCAACATATGAGGCCAAAGAGGTGTTCTACTCCAGCCTCGAACAATCCCTGTCCCGCATCCCTATGGACAACAAACTGATCCTCCTCGGCGATTTCAACGCCAGAGTCGATAAGAACATAGCCCTCTGGGGAGGTGGGATTGGCAGAGGGTAGGGAAAACCAACTCAAGCAGTACCCTGCTCCTGACAAAATGCCGAGAACACGACCTTGTCATCACCAACACCTTGATCCGCCAAAGGGACAAGTTCAAGGCATCGTGGCAACACACTCGCTCCAAGCACTGGCACCTGCTCGACTATGTCATCGGTCGAGCGAGGGATCGCATGGACGTGTGCATCACCCATGCCATGACAGGAGCCGAAGACTGCTGGACGGACCACCTCCTAATCCATTACGTCATCAACATTAATATAGCCCGAAAGCGACGACGGCAACAGAAGCAATGCCGCAGAAAAATCAACGTCGGGGTACTCAAAGACCTAGCTAAGAGAGCCCTATACAGCCCCCACCTCATTGCCAACCTGGCAACCCTCGATGACCCCAAGACGTAGTGTGCCCACAGCGCTTGATCTGCCCTCCAGGTCACCATAACTAGTGCCTTCGAAGAGACGCTCGGCCACTCAACCAGGAAACACCAAGACTGGTTTGACAAGAATGACCAGGAGATCCAAGAGCTAATAAACCACAAGCACAGGCATTTCTGAAACTAAAGCAATAACCCAACTTGGGAGCAGCAAAGCAGCTCTATAGACGGCTGAAGACCGAGGTACAACAAAAAACCTGTGACCTAAAAAATAGATGGTGGGTGGAGAAAACACAGGAGATTCAGCAGCTGGCCGACAGCCATGACGTGTGAGGATTTTTCACCGCAGTTAAGTCCACCTACGACCCAAGCACCTAAGGCCCCAATCCACTGCTGGCCAAAAACGGGGAGACACTCATCAAGGACACCGAGGCAGTCAGGGCCCGCTGGAAGGAGCACTTCGAAGATCTCCTTAATCGAGACTCTACCTTTGACACGAGTGTCCTCGACTCCATCCCACAGAATGCTACCCGCCATCATCTCAGCAAAACCCCAGCCCTGCACAAGGTAGAACAACAAGGCATCAGGAGCAGATGGAATCCCCACCGAGACACTAAAGTATGGCAGAGAAGCACTATTAGCATGAATGCATGACCTCATCTCTCTCATCTGGAAGGAGGAGTGCATGCCTGGAGATCTCAGAGATGACGTAATCGCGACCATCTTTAAAAAGGGGACAAGTCCGACTGCAGCAACTAGAGGAATCTCCCTGTTGTCGGCCACTGGGAAAGTTATCGCTAGAATCCTCCTCAACCGTCTTCTCCCTGTGGCTGAAGAGCTCCTCCCAGAGTCACAATGTTGATTCTGCCCACTACGGGGTACAACGGGTATGTCCTTCATGGCGCGACAACTACAAGAGAAATGCAGGGAACAGCACCAACCCTTCTACATGGCCTTCCTTGACCTCACAAAGACCTTTGACACTATTAACCACAAGGGACGATGGAGCGTCCTCCTCCATTTAGGCTGCCCCCAAACGTTTATCGCCATCTACTGCCTACTCCATGATGACATCCAAGCCGTGATCCTGACCAACGGATCCGCCGCAGACCCAATCCACATCCGGACCGGGGTCAAGCAGGGCTGCGTCATTGCGCCAACCCTCTACTCGATCTTCCTTGCTACAATGCTCCATCTTACTCTCAACAAGCTCCCTGCTGGAGTGGAACTAAACGATAGAACCATTGGGAACCTGTTCAACCTTCGTCTCCTCCAGGCTAGATCCAAGGCCGCCCCATTGAACTACAGTACGTGGACAACGTTTGCATCTGTGCACATTCAGAGGCTGAACTCCAAGCCATCGTCAACATCTTCACTGAGGCAATATGAAAGCATGGGCCTTACACTAAACATTCGTAAGACAAAGGTCCTCCACCAACCCGACCCCACCACACAGCACTGCCCCCCGGTCATCAAGATCCACGGCGCAGCCCTGGACAAATGGACCACTTTCTATACCTTGGGAGCCTGCTATCAGCAAGGGCTGACATTGACGATGAGGTCCAACACTGCCTCCAGTGCGCCAGCGCAGCCTTCGGTCACCTGGGGAAGAGTGTGTTTGAAGACCAAGACCTCAAATCTGGCAGCAAGCTTATGGTCTACAGGGCAGTAGTAATACCCGCCCTCCTATATGGCTCAGAGATGTGGACCATATAGAGTAGACACCTCAAATTGCTGGAGAAATACCACCAACGCTGTCTCTGCAAGATCCTGCAAATCCCCTGGGAGGACAGAGGCACCGACGTCAGTGTTCTCGATCAGGCCAACAACCCCAGCATCAAAGCACTGACCACACTCAACCAGCTCCGTTGGGCAGGCCACATCGTCTGCATGCCCAACACAAGACTCCCAAAGCAAGCGCTCTGCTCGGAACTCCTACACGGCAAGCGAGCCCCAGGTGAGCAGAGGAAACGTTTCAAGAACATCCTAAAAGCCTCCTTGATAAAGTGCAACATCCCCACTGACACCTGGGAATCCCTGGCCAAAGACCGCCCTAAGTGGAGGAAAAGCATCTGGGAGGGCGCTGAGCACCTCGAGTCTCGTCGTCGAGAGCACGCAGAAAACAGGCGCAGGCAACGGAAGGAGCGTGCGGAAAACCAGACTCCCCACCCACCCTTTCCTTCAATGCCTGTCTGTCCTATCTGTGACAGAGACTGTAATTGGACTGTAGAGTCACCTGAGAACTCACTTTTAGAGTGGAAGTAAGTCTTCCTTAATTTCGAGGGACTGCCTATATGATGATGATGATGGATGTATTTTCTCAAAAATGTCCTTTGTAGTTCTCATATTTTAAACTCTGAAGGAGCGAATCTAAAATTCTGATGAGCGTTGTAGTGAAACTGGTAACCCGAGGGTGTAATACACAATGCATTTTTGTAGTATTCCATAATTACACAGACTGTTGTTGTCATGCAACATCAACCTGGGGTCACGTGTCTCCCTCAGAGGAAACCTTCTGTTACCCAATAGACAGTCATGAACCCTAAGATTATAAATAGTGCAATTCATTAAATGTCATTGTAGTAGAACAAGGATGCTTTAGAACCAAGAATGCTTCAAATCCTTTTTGTAATAGCAACCTTAAAGGGACAGTCCCTGTAGTCATTTGTTGTGTTTTCTCTAAAAATATTTTTTTACAAAGCCATCAGATGTGCTATTTTGCTGCAGCTCCTGAGAGACCCACCGTTAGATGAACCCATGAATGTTGGGTAGATTCATTAGCAGTGAGAAAATATTGTGTTTATTTATTTACTGAGGCACAAAGAAGACAGCACACAACAAACTAGAGAATTCATTCTTTTCTGTCACACTCCAGTTTCTTACTCAAAGATATATATTCCTGCGACAACCAAACACGGACTAAAATATTCAAATGCTCACCGGCAGCGGGGACATTTGCCGGGATGGGAGATGAGGAAAGGAGCAGACTGCTGAGGAAAGGGAAGAGGCTCAGAAGGCTGACTTAGTGGCTGCTTGGGGCCTAATTCCAAGAGATAATTTTACATTCATCAAGGACCCAAGGCAATGCTTAACAAACTGTCTTTTTGTTTGCACATTATTAAGGGGGAGGTTCTTCCCTCTCTTTACTATGCACAAGTAAGCTGTCATAGGCATTGAGTAAATTTGTGTTTGTGTGATGAGTGAGAAGTTAATTTTATTAAAATATCTTATTATTTCAATGTTCACGTACAGTGTTGCGATCTCTAAGTATTTGATACTTAGCGAACACTGATTGAGTTAATTGGTTTAATTCAGACGCTAAGGAGATTGCAGTCCCCCCAGTAATTCCATACAAATGCCACTTAGAGTAAGTACAATGTGTTAGTTGCAGAGCCAATCCAGCTTTAATGCTGGTATTATACTGACTTGCTTTCTATAAGCATCAGAAATATCCACATCTGAAGTGGAAATGTTCACTGTGAGCCAACACTACAGATGCACTAATATTTAAAGAGCTCTTTTGATAAGAATACACCATTACCGGCGGCAGCTAAAAATGGTTTATGGTGGTTTAGAGTATGATTTTCCTCTTACCTCGTCTCTCTTTTGTTGAAGTTACATATGAAATGATTTCTTGTTCAATGGTTGGGTGCTAATGAACCTGGCTGCCATTGTATCCTATACACTGTGGATTTTATTCTCTAGGTCATCCGCTTATTTCATTTCCAAGACTAGTTTAAGCTCCTGATTGTGAAGGGTACATTACCACAGCTGCTGTCGAAACACACTACTGGAGTTGTTGTCATGTGAACAGAAAAATTGTTATAAATTATCAATAAAATCTGATATGGTATTGGTGGTTCACAGTTTTAAAAATACTGCTCCATGGCCATTTTCTGTGGCGCAGGGGAACCTTCCATTTGGAAATATGACAACATTCTTTGTCAAATTGGCCCATCAATTCTTGGAGATAAAGACTATTACCTGCCTTCCCTCCCTCAGACCAGGTGTAAGTTATAATATTAAACTGTGTGTTGGAATGAGCTGCTATTCTCTGTGATAATGACAGGTACCTGTTTTAAAAGAAGGACTTTCATTTATATAGTGCTTTTCACGACCTCAGGATGTCCCAAAGCACTTTACAGTCAACGAAGTGCTATTTACTTTTTGAAGTGTAGTCACTGTTGTAATGTAGGAAACGTAGCTGCCAATTTGCCCACAGCAAGCTTCCACAAACAGCAATGTGATAAATGACCACATAATCTGTTTTTTTTTTAGTGATGTTAATTGAGGGGTAAATATTGACCAGGACACTGGGGCTAACGCCCCTGTTCTTCGAAATAGTGCCATGGGATCTTTTACATCCGACTTAAGAGAGCAGATGGGACCTCAGTTTAATGTCTCATGCGAGAGACAGCGCTTCCGACAGTGCAGCTTTCCCTCAGTACTGCATTGGAGTGTCAGCCTAGATTTTTGTGCTGAAGTCTCTGGAGTGGGACTTGAACCCACAAGTTTCTGACTCAGAGGCGAGGGTGCTACGCACTGAGACTCGGCTGACACATTAATGCCCCATTTTTGGCTGTAATTGTTTATTCCGACTTCCACAATAATGATTAATTGTTCAGTTTTGGCGAATGAGAGTTTTTTCTCACCATTCCTTCTCTGAAACTAAAATCTTACTTCAACCCTCCGGAACTCTCTTGTGCTCCAAATCTAGTCTCTTGTGCATACTCTCCAACCCTCCATTCCCTCAATACTCAAAAATTTCCTTCCTAAACCCCTCCCCTCTTTCCTTCCCTCGCTCCCTTTAAGACTCTTCTTAAAACCCACCGGTGACCAAGCTTTCTTATTACCCCTCCTAGTAATCTCCTTTTCTGTCAGCATTTATCTGATTGCCTCTGTGAAGCACCTTGGCACTTTTTTCTTTGTCATAGATGCTATAAAATTGCAGGTTGTTGTTGAAATTCCATATCAAAACCAGCCAGTCATCACTTTCTCCCCCCTCCCCTCCCAATTGCTTTCCACTTCCCCGTGCCGCCCCCCCCCCCCCCCCCCCCACCCATCCCGAGCTCTCCCGAGGCCCTCAGCTGATGTCCGAGCTGGCCGATTTTGCCCCCTCCCTCCCTACATGTGACTGGCAAACTACATCTGGGGCCATGCCCCCAGCTCACTGATACTATCCTCATAAGGCTGCGGTCCTATTGTAGCCTCATTAGCAGCATGTATACTCCGATTCGGGGACAACCCAATTTCTGGGCCATGGATATTTATTTTAAAGGGAAAAATATAAAAAGGAAATGGGATTAGAGTAGATATCTCCAGTTGAATATCTAGCAACAGCACCGGCATGATGGGCTGAATGGCCTCCTTCTGTGCTGTAATTTCTGATTCTTTATGCAGTTAAGCACAATGTTACTGAAAACAATTACTCAGAGAACTTTGGCAGAAGCAAATGGAAATACAGATGCAATGACAGCAGCTGAGAAGGATCTATCAAAAGTAGTATTCAACAGCGGATCTTTCTTTACAACACCTGTGGAATGCACAGCACTGTGCATGGTGATAGAAACTAAGCAACAGCACACCACCAAGGATCAATTGCCTTGTTCCTTCTCCATTGTCAGCCCACCTTTGTTCACAGTGAGTCCCATTTCAGCAGATGTAGATCCTATGGGTCTACCAGAGGTGCATCAGGCAGAATTCCTGGGAATGTCTGGATATATCCCCAAGCTAAAGCGATGTGACTGGGGAAGGCAGAAGTGCCCCTCCCTCCTGGATCAAGATTCTGTGGCCAATTCTAAGGGAGGTGGAAGGAAACATGTTGGATCACCTCCCCCACCAGAACTCTGCTGGAATTCTACCTCAGTCTCACTGGCCGAAACTTTTTTCTCTTTAGCACAATGTAGCACAACACAAAGATTTACACTTTCAAACAATATTTTCCCCCTCCCTGTGTTCACCCTGGATTTTGTTACTTTGGCCCAGAAACTCCCAACCTTAATGGCACGAGATAGCAGCGCAATGCTGGTGGAAAATAGCGGCCGCTATGCAAATGCCCTTCTCTGGCGTGGGACTCGGCAGCTGCCATTTTTGTAAGGGTCTTAGCTCTGCTGATAGCAGCGTTGGCCCTGGAGATGCAAATGTGTAGAGCGAGATGTCAGTCGGCATGCAAAGTCAACTTAACGTCACGTTCTGCGAACTTGCACCTTCGTGGTGAGTTCAAAGTTCACACTGAAAAGCGAGTAGTGCAGCCGACTGACAGAGGCACTCTCAGCACTTCTTAAAGGGACACACACATCTTTCAGGTAAGTTTTTCTTTATGCTTTTCGACTGGCTATTTTCCCATTTGATTGAAGTAGTGGCTTGCTGCAATACAAGTTAAAAGATGTTTTAAGTGTGCAGGGAGTGCTGCTGGATGCTTGCCTCGGATGGTAAAGGAAGGCTTCTGAGAAGACAGAAATGCTGGAAAAAATTCAGCAGGTCAGGCAGCATCCATGGAGAGAGAAACAGAGTTAATGTTTCAGGTCGAGATGTTGCCTGACCTGCTGAGTATTTCCATCATTTTGTGCTTTTATTTCAGATTTACTGCATCTGCTCGCAGAGGGAAGAGGAAGTCACAGAAGAGGAAGGTGCAGAAGGGGAAGAAGCCGAAAGAAGGATGCAACCCAGACAGTCCCTTTCTGGCCGAGATATCTGGGATGGAATCCTTCACCTGCAGTACCAGTGACCACAACCTTAATTCCCCATTCAACATTTGTCCCACACCTTACCTTCCCTCTGTAACTGACCATCACAGCATCCTCTTGGCCACAATGCTGAAATAAATCCACCACAAAGCAAATCATCCAATCCAACGTTATGCATTGATCCATCCAATATGACATCAAGAAATCAACTAATCACCCTTACACATTCCCTTAATGACTGTCTGTGTGTGCCTTTGCCTATCCTACTGATGTCACGCAGTGCTACCCCAGTGGCTACAGCATGGCTAGTGGAAGGCTGCTGATTTTCAGTGAAGGATACTGCAAATGGCCTTGCGGGTCGACCTTGAGGAGTTGGTGGCCAGGAGGGTAATGCTGTTTCTTCTTCACTCTCCTCTCCCTCTTCTTGGTCAGCAACTGGCTGGGTCGGCTGCATTTCTTGGGTGAGTAAAATGAGGAAGGCACAAGGGTGGAGTTGTGGTGAGGAGAGGGCAGGAAAGCAAGAGGTGTATGCGAGAAGGATGAAGAACTTATGAAGATACCAGCATCTTGTATCCTTGCAGCCCCAATGCTGGCCAAGGGCTCAGCCTGCCAAGAATGGCCAGCACCATCTCCTCTAAGGGGGTGAGGTGAAGCTCGGAATGGGAGGTGTGCCTCGTGTTTGGTACAGATTGTTGCTAGGTGAGTGATTGGTGGGGGGGCGGTGGCGTGTGGTCATGCATTGAGCAGTGTGCGAGACTAGTGGTACTGTTGTTCAGAGGTGAATTTTGAAGAGGCATTCACTGACCTTGACCACTGGTCTGTGGTCATGAAACTTCTTTGGGCACTGGAGCCAGGTCATGGGGGTGACACTGTTGGCAGTGACTGCTTCGGTGATCTGATCCCACATCATTCTTTCTGGAGGGCCTCCTGGCCCCTGTGAGTAGAGGACCTCCCTTGCACAAAGCTAGAGTGCTGCGTGCAAGGCCCTGGGTGTCCCTTCCCTGGCTTGCTGAGCCATTTGTGTTAGTGCTGAAGCACTTTTCGCATTAGGTGCGGAAGGCAATTCAGCTTTAAGAGGGAATTCTTTTTAATGTAATTATTTTTCAGAAGGCACTTGAGCTGTAAGGGCTAAAAACTGCCCTATTTATACATCTGAAATGACAACCTTGCTTTAAGAGCAGGCTGTTCTTGCTGCAATGAAGCTGTGGTCTCCTGCCAGTACTAGCGCCAGCAGAACGGCGTTGTACAGTATGTTTAGTGCTGGGTTAATACCCACCAAGGGCATCGCATGCAGCACTCCAGCTTTGTGCAGGGGATCAACACTGCGAGAGAGGTCCTCTACTCACAGGGGCCAGGTGGCCCTCCAGAAAGAATGATGTGGGACCAGCCAAGTTACCTGTCCTGCTAGCGCCATCAATTTCGTTGCCCGTTAACATCGGCCCATGGCGGCTCCGGCAGGTTTTTAGTCATGTGGAATTTCTAGGCCATTATTTCTTACTCCCCATGAATGCAGGGACTTTTGCCAGCCTACGGTTTCAGAAATGCGGGGAGGCCTCCAGTACATTGATTGAGCGTCATTGCGCTCAGTGTAAAAAGACACCAGAGCTAAATGCAACCATGGCCTTGTAAAATGTCCACCCGTGTGCATATCCACTAGATCCTGGTCAGAAGCAAGAACCTGTCAATTTGACAATGACCTTGAAAAATATCTTCCTGTTAAGCACTCAGCACCTATTGCAGCATTAAGTGCATCACTCTCACTGCTACCCCAGTGCTAAAGTTAAGCTAAATCAGCACAAAATATGGATCAAACCTTGGACCTTCCAGCTCAGCACCAAGAGGTGACCTGTTCACATCACAGTGATTCAGGTTGGCGCACCTGCAATCATTCCATCTATCCTTGAGAGAAAGCACTTAGCCACCAGTGGACCTCCCCACAATGATATAGCTAAGATCAGGAACTTAGTGGAATCAAAGCTGCTTTCCACTGCTGTGATGGTGCCCCACATTGTTCCTCCAATTGTTGCAAACGTTTTCATTTTATTTTTTACCCTTCGCTTCACATTCCCGGACTAATGCACCATTTCACATCAGAGAGAAGGCAACCTGAGGCCAGGAATCTACCAATGACACACAATGCAGGATATTAATTCCCATAGTTAATAACATTGACCCTTGTTACATTCCTTGTGCAATTGATATTTACAATACGCGTGTTTTCTAAATTCATCCAAGAAGTTGTATAAATGCTAACTGAATGGAGGCTTCTCTAAAGAGAAGCACTTATTCTCCATCTAGTTTATCCCCCAAATTACAGCCGAGATTGGGAACTCACCGTTTGAAGCAGAGCCCTTGTCCTACCCACGGGGCTCAGCAAGTTTGAGAGCTTGTCACATTGTCATTCAGAACTCAAAAATGAGTTTAGAAATTACTAAGAAGACATGGCTTCTCTATTAATTAGCAAGTTATGCACGTCTCCATATGCTTTCCGTTAATTAAAAGTTAGGGATGCCCAAAAACCAACTTTCCCAAAAGTAATTCCCTTTAAAAAAATGGTGGATGCATTTGTCTTAAAATGAGGTTTGTAATTTGCATATTCAAATAGTCTAGTCAATCAAATAATTCATTTTACCTTGTACTCAGAGCATGCTATTTTTGATATATTAATTATGCTGAAAGAAATAAACCAATTATAGCAATTAGACCTAATATACATATTCAAATTAGATCAATTATAATTAATTTCCTATCATTAGAAAATCAGATCCCAACATTGTATGAGTTGGAGGATATAATCATTATGCCCTTTGACAGAGAGAGACTTTACCTCATAACTTAACCATAAGTTGAAATTTGGAAGGTACAGCATTGTGTCAGTGCCTTTGGGCACATCAACACATCATACCAATCAGTTCTAATTTACATATTCCAATTAAGTTAATTACAAGACACACTTTCCTGTATAACAACAAATGTCTGTAACGAGAAGAAAGCTATTGGGATTGACGCGATTAAATGACTGTCGGGGCAAAATTCCTCTTTTGACCTCGAGGGGCAAAAGGCATGCTTTTGTCAGAATTAATGACCTGTAATAAAATACAAGAGGCTCAGCTTTAAAAGGTAACATTTCTAAGAATGTTAATTTCATAAGTGGGTTATTAGTTATGGAGAAAAACAGGCACTCCCCATTTTTTATTCAAAGGTGAATTTTACCCACATGTGCTTGGAAAATGATTGGAAGATTTCGCATGTAGCTAAAATGGAAATGGCATTCTTTATACCGTTTAGTTAGAAGCTTACTATAGCATACATTCATTTATAAAAATGGGTCAAATTATGCTCCCAAGATACTGATCTCCCATCGAAACTCTGTTGGGAGACCAGTGGAGCCCTGAGGAAATGGCGTAAGTGGACATTTTCAGGCATTTACACAGTTTCCCTGGGGGGTCCGCCAGTTATGATGGAAGACCAGTAGACCCCCATTTAATTTATGGGCCTTTCTCTTTAACCTTGGTGGTGTCCTGCACTTTGGGTCTTGGCTCTTCATCTAAGCTCCTCATAAAAAAATTTCATCTTTCTAAATAACCCAAGTAGTACCAATACAATTTCTACATGCGATCTGACAATGACTTCAACCATATTTAAAACAAAGCTTACATAGAATTACATAGGATATACAGCACCGAAAGACGCCATTGGGTCCAACCAGTGCATGCTGACATTTATGCTTCATTCGAGCTTCCTCTTTCCTTATCTAAATCTATCAGTAACACCCTCTATTCCCTTCTCCCTCATATGCTTATCTAGCTGCCCCTTAAATGCATCTGTACTATTCACTTCAACCACTCCCTGTAGTAGCGAGTTTCACATTCTCACCAATCTCTGGGTAAAGATGTTCCTTCCGGACTCCCTAATGGATTGCTTGGTGACTATTTTATATAGATGGCCTCTAGTTTTGCTCTTCCCCACAAGTAGAAACATTCTCTCAGCATCTATTCTATCAAAATCTTTCATAATTTTAAAGACCTCTATTAGGTCACCCTCAGTCTTCTCTTTTCAAGAGAAATGAGACCGAGCCTGTTCATCCTTTCCTGGTAGGTATACCCTCGCATATCTGGTATCATCCTTGGAAATCTTTTTTACACTGTCTCCAGTGTCTCTATATCCTTTTCATAATGTGGCAACCAGAATTGTATGCAGTACTCCAAGTGTGTTCGATCCAAGATTCAATACAAGTTTAGCATAATATTTCTACTTTTCATTCAATCCCTTTAGAAATAAACCCTAGTGCTTGGTTTGCTTTTTTATGGCCTTGTTAACCTGTGTCGCAATTTTTAATGATTTGTGTATCTGTACTCCAAGATTCCTTTGCTCTTCTACCCCACTGAGATTCATATTTTCCAAATAATATGTGGTCTCACTATTTTTCTTACCAAAAGATGTGAATCCTTTAAAAGTATGAGTATATGGCAGCACAGTGGGACAACATTTTGGAGTGGCAGTGTGCTGTGTCAGGTGGTCATTGGTACACTCAGTTTATCATATGATTAGTTCTCAATCTCATGTATGTATTGGCGGATGTGATTTCCCAACAAGGAGGGGAAGTGAGGAGACAAGCCCCCAAACATACTCTCATGCACTTTCTGGTGGCCATTATAGTCATATATTGATTGTGGACCTCAGAGCAAGCTCCCTGCCAATCCTCTCGTCATAACTACAAATACATCTGCACATTTTGCATGATTGCACAGATTGTGGGAGTCCATGGAGTATCTGTGGGGTAGCTGGGGCTGGTGAAAATCATTGATGGGCGGAATGTTTTACATTGACTATCGGAGATATTGATGAATTTCAGAGTCATAGATATTGCGTAAGTCACGCGAGACATACAGCCACACTACTGGCCCACTGGTACCTTGATCAAGTGACTACTCTTCATGTGTGAATCCAGACAGTAAGGGTCAAAATTCCTGAGAGATTCCAGTAACTCCAGCAGGAAACCAGCAAAACCTCCCAGAATGCAGGGAGACATAATTGTGTTCAATGTCTATCATTCCTGGCAGGTCCCATAGGGCTCTATGAAGGGTGAAACCCCTTACTTAGGCACCGATGTTCGAGGAAGCGAGGTTGAGGACAAAGACTCCCAATGAAGGGAGTTCCCATGTCATTGACCTAAACTTCAGAGGCTAACTTTCATAGAAATCATCGAAATGTACAGCACGGAAGGAGGCCATTTTGGCCCTTTGTGTCCGCGCCGGCCGACCAAGAGCTATCCAGCCTAATCCCACTTTTCAGCTCTTGGTCCATAGCCCTGTAGATTATGGCACTTGAAGTGCACATCCAAGTATTTTTTTAAATGTGGTGAGGGTTTCTCCCTCTAGCACCCTTTCAGGCAGTGAGTTCCAGACCCCCACCACCCTCTGGGTGAAGGAATTTCCCCTCATATCTCCTCTAAATCTCCCCCCGATTACTTTAAATCTATGTCCCTTGTTGCTGACCCCTCTGCCAAGGGAAACAGGTCCTTCCTATCTATTCTATCCAGGTCCCTCATAACTTTATACACCTCAGCCTCCTCTGTTCCAAAGAAAACAGACCCAGCATCTCCGATCTTTCCTCATAGCCAAAATTCTCCAGTCCAGGCAACATTCTTGTAAATCTCCTCTACACCCTTTCCAGTGCAATCACAGCTTTCCTGTAATGTGGTGACCAGAACTGCACACAGTACTCCAGCTGAGGTCTAACCAGTGTTTTATACAGTTCAAGCATAACCTCCTTACTCTTATATTCCATGCCTCGACTAATAAAGGCAAGTATTCCATATGCCTTCTTAACCACCTTATCTACCTGGCCTGCTACCTTCAGGGATCTGTGGACCTGCATTCCAAAGTTCCTTTGTTCCTTTACACTTTTCAGTGTCATACCATTTAATGTATATTCCCTTGCCTTGTTAGACCCCCCCCCCCCCCAAGTGAATTACCTCAACTTCGCCAGATTGAATTCCATTTGCCACTGACCAGTTGATTAATATCTTCCTGCCACCCACTGCTTTCTTCTTCATTATCAACCACACAGCCTATTTTAGTGTCATCTGCAAACTTCTTAATCATACCCCCAACATCCAAGTTCAAGTCATTGATATATAGCACAAAAAGCAAGGGACCTAGCACCGAGCCCTGCGGAACCCGACTGGATACAGTCTTCCATTCACAAAAACACCTATCAACCATTATCCTTTGTTTCCTGCCTCTCAGCCAATTTTGGATCCAACTTGCCACTTTGCCCTGGATCCCATGGGCTTTTACTTTAGTGACCAGTCTGAGGAATAAAAGGTATTCCAGCCTTCTTTCTGGAACAAATAGGCTCCAATGGGGGTGTGGGTGGGGTGCGGGGAACAGGGAGACAAAGGGCTCAAGTTTCGGACTCCCGTTAGAATGGCGCACATCGGAGAGGCCCGCCTAATTTGTAGAACAAAAATTGCACTGAATACTTACCTCGCAATTCTCTGATATCTGTAGGCTCATTTCCAGGTCGGCGTGGAGCTGCAGGAGCCAGAAACAGTGCCGGCAGCTGCGTGCATGCGCCATGGAGGCGGCGCGCGTGCGCAGTAGCTCCCAGGGGCGACGACGCTATCCCAGGACGAAGGGACATCGCCCTTATCCCGGGCCAAGTGGCCTGACTCATCTTACCTCATCGGTCTCTAGCTGGGGGCGGACCCCACCCAAAGTCCTCCTTGGAACTGGCGGCGGCGGCGGAGCCTGCCCACCCGGCCTCTCGCTGGGGGCAGACCCCGCCCGAAGTCCCCTGTTGGAGCCGGCGGTGGCGTCGTCGCCGGCGGGGCCTGCCCACCCGGCATCTCGCTGGGGCGGGCCCCGCCCAAAGTCTTCAGCAGAACCCGTTCATCATCTTCTCCTCCCCCACTCCCCCCCGTTCATCATCTTCTCTCACCCCCCATTCATCTTCCTCTCTTCCCCCCCCCGTTCATCTTCCTCTCTTCCCCCCCCTGTTGATCTTCCTCTCTCTCCCTCCCCCCATTCATCTTCCTCTCTCCCCGCCACCCCGCGTTCATCTTCTCCCCCCCCATTCATCTTCCTCTCCCACCCCCCCCCCGTTCATCTTCCTCTCTTCCCCCCCCCCCTGTTTATCTTCCTCTCTCCCCCACCCCCGTTCATCTTCTCCCCCCCTCTCTTCTCTCCTCCACTCTCTTCTCCCCCCCACCCTCTCTTCTCCCCCCCACCCCTCCCCGGAGCTGCAGTAGGTGAGTAAAAATATTTTTTTATTTATTGAGTGATTTAAAAAAAATTTCTGATTGATTTATTGGTTGATTTATTGATTTATTTATCATTTATTATTGATGATGGCTCTTTATTTGTGAAAGTGAGGTGTTTAATGTTTGTAAACCCTCCTTCTCCCGTCCCCCATATCAAAAGGGAGCATGTCCAGCCACTTATGCCTGATTTCTAAGTGTAGGCAAGGTTTTTCTGAGCGTACAAAAATCTACACGTACTCCATTCTAAGTTAGTTTGGAGTAAGTTTTCACTGCCTAAACTTGCAATACAGATATAAGTGGCTGGACATGCTCCCTTTTGAAAAAAGAAATCTGTTCTAAATTGAAACTATTCTAACTGACTAGAACTGGAGCAAACTAAATGCCAAGAATTGCAATTTCTAAGATGCTCCATTCTAAACTAGTTGCTCCAAAAAAATAGGAGCAACTCAGGCTGAAACTTGAGCCCAAAGTGTCCAGGCTGACATCGGGGCTGTACTACTGAAGCCGAATTTTATTTTCTCTCTGGTAAGAATGGCCTCCTTACAAGGACATCTCCCTGGCTGGACATTTACACTGTACTGTGAAGCCTCGTCTGGTGTGGTAGGCTCCTGATGCACCTTCCACCAATTAGCAAAGGCCGACTTTTCAATAGGGCCATTGCTGGCAGCAGCACCATGCTCTTACATCAAGATGTGCCCATGTGTATCTGTGGGCCTCACGTCAGTAGGTTATTTAAGGGAAGGAGATAGTACAGCCAAACCCAATCTCGTCATCACCCAACACCCAGGCAAACAAATCTTTCAGCAGAAACAACATTTTGGGAATTTTATTTTTATTTTGGTAATTAAGGAAAGAATTTGGGAATGAGTTATGTTTACGTGTTGCATTTTAAAACAAAGCAATTCCACACATGCTTAAAAAGGATTTAATTGTTAATGGGCTAGGCATTGAAGATGTGTATTGAAACCAGATGAGCTGGTTTGTGGAATATTGTGGTTCACAGTCTATTTCAAACTGAGATAATGGAGTAGAAATGAGTCCGGGCCTGTTTCCTGACCAAGACCAGTCACTGTGCGAGCAATGTATGACCGACCTAACAGGCCCGAGGATAACTAGAAATTGGCCCTCAGGGGTGAGCTGCCAGTGCTAACAGCGCCTCCACAAGCAACTAAGCTCGACAGCAAAATAACATTTCGAGCCACCTGCCTCACCGACAGTGGCCTTCGGGTAAGTCTCAGGAGGGCGTTTGGAGCAGGCTCTGGGGAGGCCAATCGCAACACCGGTGGAGTCAGGGGAGCACTTCTGTTCCTGTTCCTCTTGGCCTCACAGGAATGGTTTTAAAATAAATATTTTTCACAACTTACTTTTCATTGGAGGCCGTGGGTGCTGGTGAAGAATCCTGCCTGCCTTACTCTTCATTGCTAACAATTGTGTAAAGAGGCCCTTCAACAGGTATTCGGCCCCTAATTAACATATTCAAGTGGCTGAATGCCTTTTGTGGGCGTCTGCCCAGGACATCCTAAAAAAATGGGACTCAATAATTTAGCAGCGCAAAGTGGGCACAGGCCGTCCCACTGTTAAACTAGAATGCTTTGCACCCATTGTGTGCCCAAAAAGCGCATACCCCAATAAGCCACATCCCCCACTAAACGACAATGACCCCTATTCATTTTGAAAATAGCAAGAGGTGATTTCTTTAAACTCATACCCCAAAGGGGGAGGAGAGGTAGCTAGTGTTATTGACAAATCTATTGGGAAAGCACTGATCACTGCCACCCTGACTGAGAACAGCCAATTGATGCACACTAAAGATTGAAACTGGGACATTCTTCGTTTGTGTGTTTCAGTTTTTATCAAGCCAACTGATTCACCAACTGATTAAGCAAGTGGGCTCTTGACTCAGGATTTTTTTTTTAAAGAGACTGTGAACCAGAGATCCCCAAACTTATATTGCTGAAAGCATAACGTGTAGCTATCACCTTACAAATGTGTGTAAGAGTCATGAAGATAAGATATTGAGGTTTGAGATTAAGCCATTTGATCCATCAAGCTGGTTCCTTCTGCAGACCATGTATAATTTGCCTTATCATGGACTTTACATTTCCCGAGGGAAGTGAATAACCACAGGTAAAACTTCCAAGAAGCTAAAGCTGTGTGAAATTGATTCCCTGATCCCCTGAGGTAATATAACAAAACTCCAGGATATTGCAACAAACTGGTTGGAACTCTACTTGTTTTCAATTATTTCTCCTATTGCTTCTTGTTGTATTGAAGTGAATGAAAAGTTTGCTTACATCTCCTACTTATTGGAAGGATGCAATATATTTGTGTCCATAGGTGGGGTTTGCATGAGCTAGAAAATAATAGTACAGGTGACTGGCTGTAGCTTTTATGTACTGAACTCTGTTTTATTTCAAGGCTTAGGTAGCTGGATTCAATAGTCGTGCACAAGGGAGGTCTTGTTTTTGTAAGGAACCATCACGAGAAAGGATTTTTTGAAAGTTTCCCAATAAATTTAACAATTCTTTGGGCCTAAAATTAAAAGGGCTATATTTTATTCTGAATTTCTTTGTCATAATTACTTTTTCAGAACTAGATTACAACCCCTAAACATAAATATTCTAAGGTTCTGAAACCTCAGAATCCCCAGAATCTCTGCTGCCATTCCAAAAGTGTCATAGGTTCAAATCGATGCAGGTGAATGCAATTGTCTTAGATCTGTACCAGAGTTATCCAAATGTAAGTCTATAAATGTGACGTACAATTCATCACTATCAAAACGCATGCACCAACAGAATACAGTAGAGGTTCTGTCTCTGATGGCTGTTGGTTCAAGCCCCAGAGATGCCTGTCTATTAAATATCTTTGTCTATGCAGGAAAAATCTTACTACTCACATGATTTTTGAACGCATTTTTATGTCAACATTTATAATGGGAATTTCCCAACTACCCCTGCCAACAATGAGCTGTCATAATGCAGTAAGTGACATAGCAGCAGCTCCTCTGGTCTGTCTCCCAGTAGCTTGGGTTTCAGAACTGACACCTGGGAAGCTCCTCAGTTCTGCTGCAGCTTCTTAATTTTTGGGACCATTTTTTAAAAAAAACTTTGCGCGACTGATTTTTAGCATCATAACTATATCTGTCTCTTTCAATTTTTCCCCTTCCATTCTTATCTGGAACTCTTCCCCCCACAAGCCTTGCTTTTTCAAGTTCCGTGGAAAATGTCATGGCTGATTTTACTTAAACCTTCAGCCAGCCATGGAACCCAGTGCTATTCCTACATTACAACAGTGACTACACTTCAAAAGTACCTCATGGGCTGTAAAGCACTTTGAGACATCTGGTGGTTGTGAAAGACGCTATATAAATGCAAGTCTTTCTTTATGCTGAGGTAGCAGTGCATAATTACTTCTTTTTAACCGAAAAACTTAGGCAAAGGGCCAAGTTCTACAGTGTGAGATGTCACCGGGGCTCAGGAGAACAAGAATGAAGATGGGTACAACAGCATTGTGGTTTTGGTAAAGGACAGCAATCTGAAGTTCAAATCCCACCATTTCACGTTATGAAATTGGTAATTTGTGGGCCAACA
Source organism: Pristiophorus japonicus (assembly GCF_044704955.1). Classification (NCBI taxonomy): domain Eukaryota; kingdom Metazoa; phylum Chordata; class Chondrichthyes; family Pristiophoridae; genus Pristiophorus; species Pristiophorus japonicus. The sequence goes on along the minus strand of NC_091984.1, from coordinate 197,125,742 downwards.
TCAGATAAGTGAAAGCTGCCTTATTTTTGGAAAAAGAAAATACCCAACAGGTTCACCAATGTCCTTCAGGAAAGAGAGCCCACACGTGACTCCAGTTATAGACAATGAGGTTAAATCCTAATTCCTTCGGATGTGGCCCAGCAATTGTTGAATGACCCAGTTTCTGAGGGCAATCAGGGATGGGTAATAAATGCAGCCTTGCCAATGTTGCCCACATCCCAAGAACATTTCAAACAAATAAATGAGATACATCAATAAGGAAGTAATGCTAAATTTGAGGTTTAAAAGTGTATAGATTATTGTAGGGACGTGATCGAGGCCCAGGAGAGGCGTGAGTTTGGGGCTCAGCTGAGGCGAGGACCCGGGGCAGCACGGGCCAGCCCACACTGCACTGTGTGTGCGCACTAGGTCTGTGCAGCGGAGCTGGTCTCCAGTCGTCTTGGTTAATCCTTGCCACTGGAACAAGACCTAGCTTTGTCAAGCCCATGTGGTGGCTGGTGAGCAATGGCCACCACATGTTAAAAAAAATCCACGCACAGGCATCTTCCACCCTTCAAATGTAGTTTGGGACCTGGAATATTAGGTCCTTCATTGAAGCACCTGTGAACTCATCTCTTTTTGGTGTGGAAGCAAGTCATCCTCGATACGAGGGACTGTCAAAGAAGAAGGAGAAGAGTACCGTGAGTTACTTAGCCAATTATTTGGTATACCTCTAGTCCTGAAACCAATGAACAAACAACATGCAGTTTTGGATGCTGAAGATCCCACAATACTATTTGAAAAGCCAAAGGTTCTTCCGCAAACAGCAACGCCAAAAGCAGACCAATGAGTCGTTCATCTTATTGCTGTTTGTAGTATTTTGCTGTGTGCAAATTGATTGCTGTGTTTGTCTACATAACAATAGTAACTGCACTTCAAAGTAAGCTATTGTATGTGAAGAGTTTTGAGACATTTCTAAGTAATGTGATAAGGCATTATATAAATGCTTTCTTTTTAATATGGAGGATCATGAGCCAGGCAACTTGAAGCATGTCTGTTTCATGCTTGGGTGCCATTACAAATAAAAGATCAGGGAAAGGACTTCACTAATCACTAAAAGTTCATGAGGATTGTGGTGTAGATATCGAAAAGGCAAATAGGATTATTGAAAGTATTGATAGGTCAATAAAGTACAAAATTAAGAGCGCTAAACTTAAATTATAAAAAGCGTTTGCGTGTCTGCACTTGGACTATTGTGTCTTGTTTTGGTCATCGCATCTGGCAAGTAAAGTATCCAAAAGTGCACAATATTTTAGATTAGAACAATGGAATACACTACTTGATACATCTCTAGTTCTCAAACCAATGAATAGATTCTGTTCAGCTGTAGCTGTTAATTGAATTTCTAATGTAAGGAACTGGAAGCAATAATCCATGATATTATCATGTGTGCTGCTAAACCCATTATCTTAGATTGTGTTACAATGGATGGAACATGCAAAGTATTAGATCATGGGGGATTGTCTATTAAATGGTAGAACCAGAAATATAGCCACGGTATTCTAAACAACTGCTCCTTTCATCTTTGGGACCCAAGCTACACAGAGACCTGAATAGTGGAAAATCATGTCTCTCCTCTCCAATCCTGATTTAGGGCTGTGACTGAATTAGATTCTGTCAGTCTTAATTCAGCCTCATTTTGTGCACCTCCAGAACATGAAACTTTCCCAAACATGCTACTTGACATGCAGTCCAGGTCAAATGGTCCGAGAATGGCATGGGCACACTGGAGCACAAAGGTTGAGTTAAGATGCTTTGGTGGAGAGACACAGAGGGACCTCAGCACTGAACCAGAGGCGGGCTGCACCACATCTTGCAATTCCTAATGCTGCTGGTAAAAGGAAGGGATGGGGAGCATGCCGTTCCCCACCAATGCTCACCCTGATTATGACAGAAGTACATCCACAAAAAGATCAACAGCAATGCAAAGACAATTTAAATATGGATCTTTCACTTCAATTATTTCAAGGCTTATCCAAGGCACTGGATTGATAGACATCACCACAATGCAGGCAACCTGGACTATAAACAGGAATATTTGTGAAATCTTGGCAAAACAGATACCGATTTTGTGGCTATACAATTAATAATACAAGTGGCAGAATGTTATCCAGCTGGCATAGATAGGAATGTTTGGAAATTAAATACCCTTCATGTTTTCATTTAGCGTAACACAGTACTTCAGATGTTCTTTTTCAAACCTATTTTAAAAGGCATTACTGTCAAATGCAATTACAGCTGGAATTTACAGCACCAAGACAAGAAGCCCAGTGGTGACACATGGGGTGTTAATAATGTATAAATTTTAAAATGCTTTTATTTACGACAAGGATTCCAACTGGAACTTATCAATACAAACCTGCCTCTCGCCCCCAGACCATCCCTTATTTTGCCCTAAGGTAGCTTAACATGCCAATTGTGTACTAATAATTACTGTGAGCTTGGGATGGTTCTAATATATGCAAGGGACTGATTGGAATTGCCGGTGTTGGATTTAGAGGCTTGAGGCACTGCCTTTAGGGGCTGACTTTGTCACCGATCATGAAGTTGCCCCTTCAATGCGATGGATGAATTGTTTCACCTCAATGTGCGAGGGAGGTGGGGAGGGGAAGAATGGAAGTGCTCAATGCTTAATGCAGGCATAGCTCACTCATTTCCTGATTACATTTCTATATGAGCAATTAAAAAAAAAACAAAGTTACTTTCTTTTATTGGAGACCTGAGTCTCTCTGATGGCTTAAAATTGCAGTCAAATGAACAGAAAACAAATAGAAAAGAACAATAAATGAAAGCGTTAATGTGAAGCAGTGCCACGATGAAAGATGGCAGGCAGTTTATTTCAACAGCACTATCTCATTCATCAAATGCAAATGGTTGACATCACATTATTATTGAAAGTAACTACAGTACTTAAAACCATTGACCAATTTGTCTTTTTATGCTTTTATATTTATTGATTTTTATTTTTTTCCAGCAGTTTTCTTCTTTAAAAACATGCCACTTTATCTATTTTCCTCCTGCTACCTCCTGCTTTCTAAACAAATCCATCAAACCTTACAGGTGAACTCATTCTGCCCTCAAGCCATAGTCTAGCTCCGTCACTGGATACAATAACATGAAATCCCAGAAAATCAGTGTGTTTTTAAAGTGGCCCCTTTTTCATTCCGAGTCAAAAATGAGGTGTATAGTTATCAAAAGTCAGCAGGAGAAATAACAGTTGACCAAAGTGGTCCCTATGTAATGTGAATATGTTTGCTCAGTAAATATTGGGGGCCAGTTAAGGTTTTAAGATTGGTGCTTACTTGTTCTGGACACCGAATATCCTGCCAACATTGTGACGGACCCAGCCCTTGATGAAATAGCCACCTTAAAAGGATTTTACAGTGAGATGGGCTTTTTGTTGAGTGGAGGCTCTGATATCATAAAGTAACGCACTAGTCTACCTTCCATTGCATTGCCAGCTATCACATTCCTCTCTAGACAGTGAAAGCAGTCAAGGAATCAAAAACCAAAATAGTTATATTTTGTGATATACCCTTATTCAGAGAACATAAGGGTGAAATCCGTCTTGATTGGTAGTTCAAAATGAACACTAGCACATCGTTAGCCTGTGTTACACTCCTCCTGATGTTCTTTTCCATTGAAGTTAAATAGGGTGTTGGCCGTCTTGAGCTACCATCCAAGGTGAATTTCACCCCCCCATAACTTTAAGAATGGCTTCACTAAGATCAAACAGGCGGCATTTTAATGAGCTTCCTTGAATGATTAACATGTTACAGAAATAATTAACATGGAAATTGATGAGTTTGTGGGTCACCATATCGGATCGATAAATTCACCCGCCACTTTATAGAAAACCTGGAATGTGATGTTGAGGGGTAATAGCAGACGCTTTGCCTCGACTGCGGGGAGCAGGAAAAGAAACGGAACTGCGAATGAAAGTTATCACTGGAGAAAGCACGTACAATATCAGACAATAAACAGACCTATCACAGGTTGCAGGCAGCAAAATAGGAACAGAAGACTTTTGATGTCAGGAAAAGCAGAATTCTCCCCTTTTCAGCTCAGACAACATTCTTACGGGCAAGAAGATAAGGAAGGTAAACCACTTGCATATCAGCAAAGGAAGGCAGTGTAATCAGTAATTCCTGCAGTGCAGACTTTCAGCACAGAAATTATCTGAGACTCAGTTAAGATCGACGATGCCTTTAAAAATGTATATAAAGACCTCTTTGAATCAGATATTAATCCATCTGATGGAACACATGAATTTTTTTTTGAGAATTCGAAAATAACTAAAGGAAACAAAGGGAGATGCTGGAGGCCCCATTAGATATCAAAGAACTGGAGTGTATCCTTCAAAGCATAGCCAGTGGGAAAGCTCCAACCTCTGATGGATGCATTGCCCAGCTTCAGAGGAGCTTTTTCCCACAGCTAGGCCATTTATTATTGGATGCACAAGACTGTGCGTGGGAGGAAACTGCAGTATCAGACTCAGTCAAACCAGAAACAATATCTGTTATTCTAGGGAATAGAACAAAAAGCCTCGAGTTGTAATAAGTACTGCACCGTATCCCCATTCAATGCAGATTTAAAATCTTTTCAAACTCTTTAACATATCGAGGTTAACCTCTCTGGTGCTAACCTTGGTACTTTTTACAATTGCCCATAAGTTTTGAGAAATAAAACAGATTATTTCATAATATTATTGAATGATTTGTGGAAATCAGTGGGGTTTTTTTACTGTTCATTGGAGATTTTGACTGTATATTAAGAAATAAACTGGACCTTAAATCAAAGACTCTGCCGATAAATGTGCAGATATCAATAATTATCAATTAAAATGGATATATGCAAAGGACTAACTGGTGCCCATTAAGGAAGCTAGAGTAGAAATTAACTGTACCAAGTGGATAATGACTTGGACTGATACATTCAGTTCCTCTTTCACTACATCACAGGGTACATATGATTAAAATGAGCATTATGGTCCAAATTAATAACATATTATCAATGCTCCTGTCAAATATGTCATCGGTTTTAAACAAGAATGTTCTTAGATTGTCTAAGGAAGGGGGAAAAAGGCAGAGTTCAATAGTTCAAAGTTATCTTGCAGAACATGTGGAAAGGACATTTTTGACCTATAACCATCACACATGGCTTCAAGAGGAGGTGTGTAACTAAATAAATAAGAACATAAGAACATTAGAATTAGGAGTAGGAGTAGGCCATACGGCTCCTCAAGCCTGCTCCGCCATTCAATAAGATCATGGCTGATCATCGATCTCAACTCCACTTTCCTGCCCGATCTCCATATCCCTTGATTCCCCTAGACTCCAAAAATCTATCTATCTCAGCCTTAAATATATTCAGACTTAGCATGCACAGCCCTTGGGGGCAGAGAATTCCAAAGATTCACAACCCTCTGAGTGAAGAAATTCCTCCTCATCTCTGTCTTAAATGGCCTACTCCTTATCCTGAGACTGTGCCCCCTAGTTCGAGACACTCCAGCCAGGGAAACAACCTGTCAGCATCATAAGACAGCCCTTTCATCTCAGGAATCAATCTAGTAACCCTCCGTTGCATCATCTCCAAGGCAAGTGTATCCTTTCTTAGATAAGGAGACCAAAACTGTGCACAGTACTCCAGGTGTGGTCTCACCAAAACCCTGTACAATTGTAGCAAGACTTCCTTACTCTTATATTCCCACCCCCTTGCAATAAAGGACAACATGCCATTTGCCTTCCTTATTAGTTGTACCTGCATACTAGCTTTCTGTGTTTCTTGCACATGGACACCCAAATGTCTCTGCTTCACAAAAATCCTGTAACTGCTAATTTTAGTGTTGGGAAGAAAGAGGTCTCATCATATTATAGATCATTCCAGAATAACTCGCAGTATAAGAATCATTGTATATGGATGGGTTTGTAGCCAATTGTAAAATGTGTGCACAGATTGTCAGCTCTGACTTCTATAGACCTCCTAGCATGCCATATAAAACATTAAGCTGGTCAAAATCAATGAGAAACCCCATACTTTTAAGGAGTGACAAGCAGTGAATATTAATAAAAGTTGGAGAGCTTTGCAACTGAAAAATATTTGTAAGTAACGCAGAAGAGGGAAGGATTTGCAATCTTACTGGAAATCCAGTATAAGTCGTTAGATGAATGGTGGTGCTGTAGCTTCAGGCTTATGCAGGGAAAGATACCATGTGGAATATATCTTAAACCATGCCTTAGACTGTATGGCTTGAAGTTAAACAGATGATAGAGCTAACACAGATACCTCTCTCCATGTGTTTTTGGCCGTGCCCAGCACAGTGGAATTCTAGAAGCCGACACACCAACAATTAGTGCCATTATTTAATCGCTCATTGCTCATAGTCTCTTACTTGAATGATGTATTTGTCTAGAAGTGTCACAAACAATAAAAAAGCTTGGCTTTACCGAGTTAATAAGACAACTGTCTTGAAGTGGAAATCCTTGGAAGAAAACCCACTGAGAGAGACAGCAAATGTGGGACAGCTTATGATACAGCTGACAAGGAAATGCCCAGCTTTTTTCTCCTTTTTTATGTAGTTTCTCATTGTTGTCCATTTTCTTCCTTTCTGAAGCCATGTAAGATATGGTTCCACAGGCACCACCTCCCCTTGGGTGCCTCATCTAGGAGAGCATTCGTCATGTGTGAGCCTCCACGGTGATTGTTAACTGGCTATTTTACAATGGTGAAGGCATCACAGCTGAAACTGATCCTGTCCATATCCAAAGTCCACACACATGCACCTTATTGCATCGATCTGTGGATGGCAATCAGAAGGTATTGTTTAAATATGTTTACGGCCTCCCCTCCTTCATATATCTGTAATCTCCCCCAGCACAGCCATCCCACAAATGCTAATCTCCAGCCCCCCACCACCCCTACCCCCATCCCAGTTCTCTGTTCCTCCAACTCTGGCCCACCATTGGCAACCTGATCTTCAGCCACCTTAATCACACACTCTCAAATTCCTTCCCTAAACCCCTTTGCCTCTACACCTCTCTCCCTTCCTTTAAGACCCTCTATAAAACAAAGCTCTTTGGTCACCTCTCTAAATATCTCATTCTTTGATTCAGCATCCTTTTTTTCCCTCATGTTTCTGTGATGTGCCTTGAGATCTTTTTCTCTATTAAAGGTGCTGTATAAATGTAAGTTGTTAATTTTAGGAGCTCTGAAATTAAAATAAGAAAGCCTGAACACTTATCCCAAAGTCTGGCACATTGCTAACTCCAGTAGTTCAGTCTAGAAATTACATAATTATCACATACAGCTGAATCCTGATAAACAACTAATTTGTTCATGAAGTGTTATGCTTATCCCAGGATTATACTTAGATCAGTGCTGATGTATAACAAGAATTGGATTAAGTACTTATTCAGTTTGTGTAAATATGTCAATAATCACAATAACACAAACCCTATCAACAACATACGGGTGAAATGTCACATTTACTTATACCTCACATCATACTTGGGAAAGGATATCCTTGCATTGGAGGCTGTTCAGAGAAGGTTCACTAGGTTGATTCCAGAGATGAGGGGGTTGACTTATGAAGATAGGTTGAGTAGGTTGGACCTATGCTCATTGGAGTTCAGAAGAATGAGAGATGATCTTATCAAAACATATAAGATAATGAGGGGATTTGACAAGGTGGATGCAGAGAAGATATTTCCATTCATAGGGGAAACTAAAACTAGGGGACATAGTCTCAGAATAAGGGGCCACCCATTTAAAACTGAGATGAAGAAGAATTTCTTCTCTCAGAGGGTTGTAAATCTATGGAATTCTCTGCCCCAGAGAGCTGTGGAGACTGGGTCATTGAATATATTTAAGATGAAGATAGACAGATTTTTGAGCGATAAGGGAATAAAGGGTTATGGGGCGCGGGCAGGGAAGTGGAGCTGACTCCTTGATCAGATCAGCCATGATCTTATTGAACAGCGGAGCAAACTCGAGAGGCCAGGTGGCCTACTCCTGCTTCTATTTCTTATGTTCATATCATTTTTGTTGAATAGAATACATGATGTCTCCGACAGTGGAAATAAGAGTGCTGCCTTACCTCAAAGGCCCGAGTTCTGTGTAAAATATTTCTTCCATTTAAACTGATAAGTGAATCTTTTATTAAAGGATTTGAAAACATTTATCCCCTCTAAAAATATTTTCCTCTTAAAATGTGTATAATAGATCTTTATCCTTAGATAACAGGCTTGAGAAAACTCCAAAGTGTAACAAGTTTCCTGATCTATCAGAGAGGTTTGCAGAGCCCCGAACATTAGACTAGTCATTGCCCCATCTGGACTAGTGCAATCTGGAAGTTGTTTTCCTGCAAAATCGAGGGTTGGTGCTTACACAGGGAATCCGTGATTCACCTTGATGATGATAAACTATATTTTAATTCCATATAACAAACTCATTGTTGAGTCCTTTCCTTGATGGCTCAGTGGCCCATTGCATTACTGAGCCATAAATACCAGGCAGATCTTTGCTGATCTTATCTAAGGGGGCGGGGGGCTATAATTGGCCTCAATGTCGCTGGCTTACATACGGGAAAAGAATAAAAATCAGTCAGCACTTCCACTCATGATCGCTATCCAGTAATTCCTGTATAGATATCAGAAAACAACAGGATTAGATGGCTAAGATGTTTCTCAAAGTCAAATGCCCTGTCAATACTCGCTATCTCAGTTCACACATGAAGAATAACCACTTGGCTAAAGTGCCAAGAGTTACTCCTATCACACCCCAGAATCTGTCATCACCTTAGGAAAGGGAGCACCCCCATTTTCCAGAAGATATTTTTATTGAGGGAACTAGTGGCAAAATATATGACTGCAAATTTTAATGGCGAATGGTAGCCTCAGCATATTAGAACAGGGCGAATTGACTGTTCTGAATTTTATTGTCAAGTCAGAAGTGAGATGAAAATGGAATATTTTGTTTGTGGTTTATTTTTTTTTTTAAACTGTGTCTCTTAGGCTAAATTAGGTTTTAAAATGTTATGCTCAAAATGGAAGTTACACCGTTATTGGAAGGCAACCTATCTGTTTGGCGGAAGCTTGTCGAGGAGACAACCGTAATAATTGTTAGAGGGCACAGTACATTATGACATGCTAATATTTTAATTGCAAAGTGGTTAAGTGCCAGTGTCCCACCACCATACTTCCTGATTAATCTTTGTATAGAGTGGCTCATTCATTGGTAACGGCTAGACTTTGTAACCTATGACCTTGCTGGACTGTTTTGGTAAATAGGTTATTTGAATTGTAAATCGCATCAGGTCAGATTTACCTGAGAGGGAATTGCTTTTAGATCAAAGAAGAATCTTGAGTATAACTGCTTCAGTTGTGCCAATCTTTAGTTAATTTGGCTTTGTCTAGTGGTGGGACGCCAAGGCCTGTTGAATAATCTAGCTCATTACCAAAGTGTCAGTGCAGATCATAGTGACTGTCTCCTCAAGTGCCATGCGATGTAGTGGAAGTCCTATGTGTGATCCAGTAACAAGGGAAGGGTTAAATGTTTGCGTGGGCATGCTATCTGAAATTAGGTCATACATCGGCCAAGGTTCCATTCATAGGGAGTGAGGCTTGCCTATGAGAGTGAACCGTTTGTGTTTGGCACAAGAACAGTGTCTGGAGTGAGCGCAAATCATAACAGATACTACGTGATATAGCACACTAGGGTAATAAGCAATGGCCCAGGAATTGCAGTCACAGGCAAAAAAATTACAAAAATACCTGGTGGTCCTGGAGGAACGAACACTTCCACTCTGAGGCCTGAGGCAGAGGCCCGCACATCCCAGGGAAGCACATCCTGGGGTCGCCTGGGTCGGACCATCAATCGAAATGAAGTATTTCCTCATTTCTTAGTACTATGAATGGGAATAACCCCAAAACAAAGAAAACACAATACATAAATTTAAAAAAAAACACCTCACTTATTTAAAATTAATAGAAATTGAATTAAATTAAATGTTCTAGAAAAAAATGTTTTGTAATTTTTTTAATATATGTTTTAATAATAAAAATACAAATAAACTTACCTTTATGGACAGGGTTTCTAATATAAAAATTAGTCACAACATTTATTTTTTCTATCTTGTAAAACTCCTGCTTTTACCAGGTGTAAGAGTTTTAAGGACATTCGCTGGGCAGGAGTTGGGCATACGGCCCCGCGAGCCTGCTCGTCCCCATTCAATAAGGTCATGACTGATCCTCTACCTCAACTCCACTTTCTGGTCATATCCCCATATTCATTGATTCCTGTAAAGAATGAACCAAGCCAGGGACCATAATAACCTCTCCTAAGGTGCCACAAAGGGTGGTGATCCAATCTCACAAGACCCTTCCCTATATATAGCAGAGATGGGAATCACTGCAACTTTTTGCAACACAAGAGAAAAGCTGTGGGAAATCAAAACTTTCTGTATTCATTTTTTTCCCCCCCAAGGTTCACTGGGTTGATTCCTGAGATGAAGGGGTTGTCTTATGAAGAAAGGTTGAGCAGATTGGGCCTATGAAGAAAGAGAGGTGATCTTATTGAATATATAAGATTCTGAGGGGGCTTGATAGTAGATGCAGAGAGGGTGTTTCCCCTCATGGGGGAATATAGAACTAGGGGACATAATTTCAGAATAAGGGGTCGCCCATTTAAAATGGAGACGAGGAGGAATTTCTTCTCTCAGAGGGTCATGAATCTTTGGAATTCTCTATCCCGGAGAGCTGTGGAGGCTGGGTCTTTGAATATATTTAAGGTGGAGATAAACAGATTTTTGAACGATAGGGGAGTCAAGAGTTATGGGGAGCGGGCAGGAAAGTGGAGTTGTAGCCAAGATCAGATCAGCCATAATCTCATTGAATGGCGCAGCAGGCTCCAAGGGACCAAATGGCCTACTCCTGCTCCTATTTCTAATGTTATGTTCTTTTCATTTAGAAAAAATACACCTGCTCCTATTTCTAATGTTATGTTCTTTTCATTTAGAAAAAATACACCTGCTCCTATTTCTTATGCGTGCGATCTGTCAAAAGACAATTTTCGGGCCAATATCTAGCGATGTTGCTGCAGCAACCAGGGCGACAAGGCACTGCTGACACCATCATCATAGGCAGTCACTCGGGGTCTAGTCATGCTTGTTGACAAGTGCAAACAAGATAACAACATGCCATCGTCAGAGTGCTTTGGACAGAGTTTTGACCTCAACCTCAATGGGAACCTCTGGGATGGACTAGAAAAGAGCGTAACTTCACCATTAAGTGAGGGAGAATCTATCGTTGTGCTGAGCTGTGCTGCTAATTGCTGCATGAAATCATGGCAAGATACAGCAACTTGCAGTGAAAGTGCAATATTATTGCAATGTTTCATAGACCACCACAATGAGAAAGGATTTCATTGCATAGCCATGGCACATAGAATGGCAAAACTTCTGGTATAGTCATGTTAAAAGGTATATTATATTGTGGATAGGTTGTAAGTCTCGGTTTACCCTGACGTACCATCAATACTACGGCTAATGTTTCAGTGGGACTGTACAGCATGTCTTGTAGTGAGGTCCAGTACTGCCATCTTAGCTCAGAGTTGTTTCATTTCTTAGACTGGCTCCAAACAGGGCAATTCCATAGCGTGACTTTTTAAATTTCACATTTGGATATGTTAGCACACTACATACATACACACAAGCCACAGCTATCAGACAGTACACAAGCGCATACATCAGATGCTGTGTGCATACACTTACCAACATAAACACATTCATTTGAAAGGCCAGCAGTATGGAAAAGATGTCGGCTGGAGGGGGGAGGGAGGGGCAGGCCCCTGTCTCAAGCTGGTCTGGAGTATTCAGTGACGTGTCCACTTTTTATTTTGTTGACATCCATCCAAAGAGACACTGGCATAAGACCTGCCCATAAGGTGGGTCTAGTTCAAATGGATACTAATTCAACACACAAAACTATGCTATGGTCAATTTCAGGTTTGACTCAACTGCATTTGAAAATACAAATAGGTGTAATTTTGTGTGAAGGTGTGAAGGATACTCACCTCTTTCCTGAAATAAAGGTGTCACTGGGGAAAGCTAGCAAACAGCAGCTGCCTACTTATCTACAGCTTGAAGCCAATGTTAACGGACTGGGTAAAATATAAAGTTCAGGAACAAGCTTTGGGAAAGAAAAAAGAACCCCATCACAAATGCTGCACAAATAGACACTTATATACCTGGTGTTGAACATGACTCCTTCCCTCTTCATGGAGAGTTTTCTGAAGATGCCTCATCAAAGCTACCACTAAAATGTTAAAGTGCAATTATGCACTTCAGTGATTTGTTTGAATATAAAGTTATAAATATGTATTAAGTGCACAACACTCTTTTCAAGAAAATAGTTAAATCCAATCTCTGCAGCTGATGATAAATTGGTGGATGCTGTATTATCACAACAGCCGATTTTATTTACAGTAAATGGGTTCTAGTGTCAGGATAATAAAGTGCAGAGAAGCTGAATTTCTGCACAGGAGACGCTCTGCTCTGATCTATATGAATGGTCCATGTGCTGTGACATTTTGCTGGCAATCCTGCTGTCTGTGCATGAGTAACCCTGCTGCTGCCACCTGAGATCTCCCTGACAAAGTACATTTGCTGCTACTGAGGGACACTGCGGTGCAGAAAACGCACAGAGGGCACAAAGCTGGCCAGACTGACGAGCGCGAGCCTTTCTGAGCTTGTCCTGTGCATCGCTTTGGCCGTCAAACCTTTTCCCCAGAACAAAGTTAATGATAGGCTTGGACCAAACGCCTCTAGGATGGTCTGCTGGCCAGGCTTCACACATCACACTTTTTGTTTTAACAGTGAACAGCATTTACCAGTAGACTACCAATACCATACTGACTAATGACTTAAATGATTCTTCTCACCCAACTCACACCCCCATCTATACATAGGACCTTGTGATTTCCCTCTCTTAGCAGCACAAACAAAGGTATTTGGAGTGATTCAGTTAGGATTTTACAACATTCACATTTATATCTGACCAGACACCGATAACAAGGTATGACATTAGAAATACCAGTACCAGCTTTTCAATATTCAGGTGACTTAATTCTTCCGTCAGTGAAAGGGTTAAACATTTGCTTTCCTTCTGCCTCCCCCAACCGCTCTGTTATCCGGTCCCTTTCTCCAACCCCCTTTGAACCTGAAATGTTGGTAGAGCTTTCCATTTAATCCAATATCCTCTCAAACATGCATTCCGAATGCCCCCCAGGATTCTGTCGGATCGATAGAAAAATGACGCAGGATCACACAGGACCAAAGTAGAAAACTGCCTGGAATCGGGAACTTTCTGAGACGTTCAGGAAGATATTTGCTGCGAAGTGAGGTAATTCATTTTGCAGCACGTAACGTACTGAAAATTTAAAATGATAACTACACAAGAGCCACTGTATGAGTGTAATATTTTACAATTAATATGAGGTTACTTCCAGAATAACCTAATACTGATCTTCGGGAGCAACAAAAGTCTGTCTGGACCAACAGTAACTGACACTACTAAAGAAGGATAGATCAGTACCAGGCTTTCAGGTGAAGAAAGTGTTTGGATTTGTCCTTTACCCTAATCCTCAATTTCAGCACGAATCTGATCAACACCATTCATGAATATGCTCCAACCCCAGCTGCATTTGAAGAAATGGCCCTTTACCATTGATCTCCCATGTATTAGGACCATATCCTCATCAGACCAGTCACTGATATTGTTTCTTGTATCTATCCATTATTTCAAACTTTTTTGTATAACCAGAGAAGAGATGATAATTGTTTTACGCAGTAATTTGTTATGATCTGGATTGCACTGCCTGAAAGGGTGATGGGAAGCAGATTCAATAGTAATTTTGAAAAGGGAATTGGATATATACTTGAAACAGAAATATTTGCAGGGCTATGGGGAAACAGCAAGGGAATGGGACCAATTGAATAGCTCTTTCAAAGTGCCGGCACAGGCACAATGGGCCGAATGATCTCTTTCTGTGCTGTAAGATTCTATGATATTTATACGAACATATGAACAATGATTGACAGGTAAAGTCCTCTAGTCCATCCAGTCTGTCCCACACAATTGAGATACCTTGTGTATCACAATTTATACATTCCCCACCCCATCCTAAACCATGTGATCTCCTAGGAGAAGTGAAAAGCTAGATAAAAGCCCAGGTCATTTGGGGAATGCTGTCCTGTCTATCTCTCCCACCCCCCCACCCCTCCCCGAACAATCCTAGGTTTGGCAACTCTGGACTAGCTATGAGAAAATATGTAAAATCAATACTGGTTAATCTAATGCTCTTCCTTTCTTCTGGGAAAGTATCTGCACTACTTGTCATCTTTCACGAGGCTCAGATAGATCAGGACTTCAATATGACAGAATGAGGTCAGTTTTCAACTTGCCACCTGGGTTTAGAACTCTCATTGCAGATTGGCTCTGTGTCAGAAACCGCCTGATTTTGAAAGTTTTACGCCCAGGAAGGAATCTGTCACCAGGCATGTTTATGTTTTTGTTTATATAATTATGCTTTTATAATTTGGATTACAACAAGAATTTCAGGTTAGAACAATAATTCCATTGCAAATTTCTATATTCATGTTTTTGAATACTGAACTCTAAGGACATCAAACTATAAGTATTAATCTAACTGAACTGTTAAAATGGCTACCTCGCAGTCTGGTGGGTTTCCTTGTCACACGTGTGGGAGCAGATCAGCTGATTCTCTACCTATCACATTTGTAATTTCTTGGCCAGATTAATAATTGGGAAACACTCCTTCAGGCAGTGAAGGTCCAGCTCAGGCTGATGTCATGGCTGAGACTTGAGGGCAATTTTAACAGTAAAGGGCAATTTGGTTGAGTTGTTAAATTCGGCAAAAATATCAGCACATCTGGAACCTGGTTCTAACGCGCCGAATGCCGGGTTTAGCTTAGACACATTTGATTCGCGTGCATAACCTCCCTCCGGAGAGCCGGGTTACTGTTTATAATATTTAAATAAGCCACTTTTGATGAGATTTTGACCAGCATTTAAACTCAACAAAACATCCACAGATTTTCCGGGCTTCCTGAAACTTGCCATTGAAACAAAGGCGAGAAGATGAGAAGCAATTCATGGGGTTCATTCAAAGTCAGGCAAATACAGCAATAAGTACTCAGTGCTACAGTTGCGTTTTTACCTCCCACTGGGATAGGGTTTCTTGAGAGTACTTGTGGTACGAGGCTAATTTGTGCACTTTGGAGGTATTGACATTCAAAATCAGGATGGGTAGCACTATAGCTTTGCTTTAGGTTGGACCTCAGATGAGGAGCAAGATGATTATCAGGAGCAGCAACTGCCTGCTATGGAGAGACCAGCAAGTGTTGCGGAGAGAGGGGAGAAGCAGAGAGGGGAACACAGATGAGACTGCACACAGGGAGGTTAAAGTAACAGTGACCTCAGTCTTTATTAAGACACTCCAGAGTGAGGAACAGGCCTTAGGGGCCGGCTTATATACAGTGCTCCCAGGGGATGCGCTCCCTGGTGGCGGAATATGGGAGTGCATGCTTTCACAGATACACAACAGGAGCGACAGAGAGGGGAACGGCAGAGAGGAGAGCGGCAGAGAGGGGAGCGGCAGAGAGGGGAGCGGCAGAGGGTCGGGCTTGCAGGAGGCACTACCCACGTACCAGGGGGTAAAGGCTCAGTTTCCTTGACCTTTCCGAAGAGCAATACTTCCAGAGACTGAGGTTGTCACGTCAGGTGGTGCCAGACTTCTGCAGCATCCTCTGAAGACGACCTGCTCGCTAATGGACCTGGTAGCCACGCATTGCCAATGGCTGTGAAAGTGACAAGTGCCCTCAACTTTTTTGCCTCTGGATAATTCCAAGGATCTTCCAGTTGGCTGCACATAAATGCATAAGCCAGGTCACTGATGGATTGTTTGCCAAGGATGGCAATTATTTCATCTTCACCTGTGATAACACCAGTCAAAATAACCGGGCGCTCAGGTTTGCGCTTCTGGCTGGCTTCCCACAGGTCATTGACTGCACACACATGGAAATCCATGCACCCGCAGATCAACGAGGAGTGCTCGTAAATCACATGGGATTCCATCAATGTTAGCTGGTGTGTAGCCACATGAAAAGGTTCATGCAGCTGTGCGCAAGATTCCCAGGGAGCTGCCATATTGCTTTTATCCAAGCTCTCTGACCACTTTGGATTTGCAAGCAGACAAAGAATATCCCTTTGGAACTTGGCTGATGACACCCGTGAGGAACCTCTCCAATGAAGCCCTAAGAACGGTACAATGACAACCATATGACCACCAAACATGTCATTGAGCAAGAAATCGGCATTCCCAAGATGTGCTTCAGGTGCCTGGACAGGGTGCCTTTAAATACTCATCACCCAGGGTCTCCAGAATAATGGTGGTGTGCTGCACACTGCACAGCAGCGAGGATTGGCGCTGCAGGAGAACAAGGTGCTGATCACACATCAACTGCAGACGAATCTAAAGAGGAGGTGAAGGAGGCAGAGGAGGAAGATGGCTACCCAGTGCAGTCTGTGATGGACCAAAACTTCATGATGCCACTCGAATAAAATGTACTTTCTTGTTAGCAGCAGTTTAAAGTTTCTAATATAGGAGCACCGCCTAGGAATTGTACAAGCCTTCAGTGCTGCAATGATTTGTATTTTTTCACTCTCGGGTATCCCACCGTCAGAAGGATATATTGGCCTTGAGAAAGTCCAGCAATGACTCACCAGGATGATGCCTGGCACAAAGGGACTTAACTATACTGAGAAACTGGGTAGAAAAAATGTGTCAGTGCAGATAGGGAACATCTCATTCGTCTATTAAGTGAAATAGTCTTAAAATTTAAACTAAGTTGGTTAAAAGCAAGTCGAAAAAAATACATCTTTATTATTTGTTCTTCGGATGTGGGAAATGGGGGCAAGGTCACATTTAGTGCCCATCACTAGGTGCCCTAACAAGATCGTGATGGGCTTTCTTCTTGAACTACATTGCAACAATTGATTTTTTTCGTAACAGAATGGTTTGCTGAACCATTTGAGAGGGCATTAAGAGTAAACCACATAGTGTTAACTCGAGTCGCGTGCAGGCCAGAACAGGCAAGGGTGGCAAGTTCCTTTTCCTGAAGGACATTAGTGAACCAGTTGGGTATTTATGACAAAATGGCAGCTTTCATGGTCATTTTGTCTGCTGTTAACACACAAATTACCAGATTTATTGAATTCAATTTCACAGCTTGTCAAGGTGGGATTTGACCTCATAACCTTGGGCGTGCTAATTTAATACCATAACCAGTATACTACCATAGCCATCTCAATTTGTCATGCCTCCCAAGTCAAATTCCATCTTTACTATCTGCAATTACAAAATCTTTTCTAGCATTTTGGAATCATATTCCACGACTTAATCTAGTTTGTCCACAAAAACAACAAATCAGTGGCCTTGATCAAAGTACTTGTGTCTGGCTTCAATTCTGTTCAACAAGAATTTCACCATGTGGAAGATTTAGCTTTAACCAATTACATTTAACTTTTTCTATTTTGCTCAGTATTAATTTGGTAGGGAAGTGATGTTAGGGTGGGGGAAGGAAAGCACTAAGTGCAATGCCTCAGGGATAGGCAGTTAGACCCCAACTGCTTCTAATTTAAAGTCAAGGCCCGGAAAGTCAATGCAAACTGATCAAATTTGCAGATGACACCAAACTGGGGTCCATTTGAATTTGAAGAGGCAGCTAAGAACTTACAAAATTAATCAGCCAAATATATAATCAAGCTGATTAGTGGCAGATGAAATTAAACATGGACAGATATAAAGCATTGCACATAGGAAGAGAAATGGGCAATATATGTTCTTTGTGAATGATGTCAAAATAGCTGAGGTCAGTGGGTATGGGACATGGTGCTTAACATGTCTTGTCACTACGCAACAATCAGCAAAGCAAACAGAATGCTGGACTAGGAACCATAAACAGCCAAATACAAGTCAAATCCACATCATGCTAAAACTGTATGGTGCTCTGATCAAATCACACCTCGTGTCCTGACTAAAGAGACATTTTGCAGAGAATGAGCACTGAGAGTTAAGAGGAAAGATTAGAAAAAAATAGGATTATTCCACCTTGTAAGAAGATGATTAAGAAATATATATAATATAGTAATTATTAACAGATAAGGTAAGTCTGGAACATGGCTTCAATCTAGCCATGACTTTTGGACATAGGGGCATAAGTTAAGACTGATTCAAGAAGTTTCTCATCACCAAAAGAATGAAAAAATTGCTTTTCTGGGCCGGTTCATGAAAACAAAAACACTGGAATCATTGCAAAGAAACATTTAGTTGCAGTGGTGGGAGATTGAAGGTTCTTCCTACATGAATGAGCTGTAACAGACCCAATTCTATCCTCACCCACACCAACTTTCTGTTCACAAGTAGGGTGGTTTAGTCTTTTTTGTGAATGCATTTTTGCTTTGAATGCAATTTCTGTATCTTTTGATAAAATGTAACTTGCAGCTTCGGGTCAGAAGAGGATGTTGCCTTTTATTTGTGCTGGAAAATGGTTTTCCTTTGAGAGGCAGCAATGTTTTATTGGAAGTCTTCATTGCCCAATGAGGTCTGAGGATGAAAGCAAGGTGTATGGCTCATTTTGCCCTGCTCTGCCTCCTGCCAGCTGATCTAGGGTAGCGCTGCCATTGGAAATGATGGGGGCAACAATCGACCGGCTGACTCTTTCCATCTGATTGAAGAGCAAATGGAGAAAATCAGTTGTTGGAAGAGGATTCAGTGTGTAAACAAGCCCACACAATAGAAAAATGAATAAAGACAGAAAAAGCTGGAAGTGTTCAAGTCAATAGCACCTGGTTATCCTCTCAGAGATGGTTGGCAGCATGGTTGGTGTGTACCAACAAAACCTTTAACAAGGTTGAACTAAGCCTGAAATGATTGGAGAGTTCTCCATCATTTACAAACACGACAGACCGAGCCACTCACTCCTCGAGGTTCATTCCTTTGAAGTAATCCATTTATGATGGAAATAGTGTGTAAATAAAACTCATTCCAGTAAAAGAAAAGAGAAGTTAATGTTTCAGAAATCTGCCATAATTCTTTGCTAACTCTGCTGCCCAAAATATTAATGTGACTTTTCTCTTTCAGATGCTAACTGACCTGCTGTGCATTGCCAGCATTTTCTACTTCATATCTTCAGCAAATGCATTTTTTTCTTTTTATGTGCACAAAAATATTCTCTGACGTTAATAAAAAAAAATGGAAAAATATCAAAACCCACTGACAGGGTTTGTGAAAGTGGACATGGTGAAGGTTGACCAGGTAGCTAATGTAGGGATGGAGTCTACAGACGTGGATGTTCCAGGAGCTCAGTCAAACCCCCTTTGAACAATAATGCTGCTTGAACAACCAGCTATGCAGTGGTTCACCTGCACAAGAGGGCGGAAGAAAGAGTGGGAGAGCGATAGTGCTAGGGGATTCAATTGTAAGGGGAATAGATAGGCGTTTCTGCGGCCGCAACCGAGACTCCAGGATGGTATGTTACCTCCCTGGTGAAAGGGTCAAGGATGTCTCGGAGCGGGTGCAGGACATTCTGAAAAGGGAGGGTGAACAGCCAGTTGTTGTGGTGCGTATAGGTACCAACGATATAGGTAAAAAACGGGATGAGGTCCTACGAGACGAATTTAGGGAGCTAGGAGTTAAATTAAAAAGTAGGACATCAAAAGTAGTAATCTCAGGATTGCTGCTAGTGCCATGTGCTAGTCAGAGTAGGAATCGCAGGATAGCCAAGATGAATACGTGGCTTGAGCAGTGGTGCAGAAGGGAGGGATTCAAATTCCTGGGGCATTGGAACCGTTTCTGGGGGAGGTGGGACCAGTACAAACCGGACTGTCTGCACCTGGGCAGGACCGAAACCAATGTCATAGGGAGAGTGTTTGCTAGTGCTGTTGGGGAGGAGTTATACTAATATGGCAGGGGGATGGGAACCTATGTAGGGAGACAGAGGGAAATAAAATGGAGTCAGAAGCAAAAGATAGAAAGGAGAACAGTAAAAGTGGAGAGCGGAGAAACCCAAGGCAAAAAACAAAAAGGGCCACATTGCAGCAAAATTCTAAAGGGGCAAAGTGTGTTAAAAAGACAAGCCTGAAGGCTCTGTGCCTCAATGTGAGGAGTATTCGGAATAAGTTTGACGAATTAACTGTGTAGATAGCAGTTAACGGGTATGAGGTAATTGGCATCACGGAGACATGGCTCCAGGGTGACCAAGGCTGGGAACTCAACATCCAAGGGTATTCAGCATTTAGGTAGGATAGACAGAAAGGAATAGGAGGCGGGGTGGCGTTGCTGATTAAAGAGGAAATTAATGCAATAGTAAGGAGGGACATTAGCCTAGGTGATGTGGAATCGGTATGGGTGGAGCTGCGGCATTCCAAAGGGCAGAAAATGTTAGTGGGAGTTGTGTACAGACCACCAAACAGTAGTAGTGAGGTTGGGGACAGCATCAAACAAGAAATAAGGGATGTGTGCAATAAAGGTACAGCAGTTATCATGGGTGACTTTAATCTACATATTGATTGGGCTAACCAAACCGGTAGCAATGCGGTGGAGGAGGTATTTCCTGGAGTGTATAAGGGATGGTTTTCTCGACCAATATGTCGAGGAACCAACTAGAGAGCTGGCCATCCTAGACTGGGTATTGTGTAATGAGAAGGGACTAATTAGCAATCTTGTTGTGCGAGGCCCCTTGGGGAAAAGTGACCATAATATGGTAGAATTCTTTATTAAGATGGAGAGTGACAGTTAATTCGGAAACTAGGGTCCTGAACTTAAGGAAAGGTAACTTCGACGGTATGAGACGTGAATTGGCTAGAATAGACTGGCAAAGGATACTTAAAGGGTTGACAGTGGATAAGCAATGGCAAACATTTAAAGATCACATGGATGAACTTCAGCAATTGTACATCCCTGTGTGGAGTAAAAATAAAACGGTGAAGGTGGCTCAACCATGGCTAACAAGGGAAATTTAGGATAGTGTTAAAACCAAGGAAGAGGCATATAATTTGGCTAGATAAAGCAGCAAACCTGAGGACAGGGAGAAATTTAGAATTCAACAGAGGAAGACTAAGGGTTTAATTAAGAGGGGGAAAATGGAGTACGAGAGGATGCTTGCAGGGAACATAAAAACTGACTGCAAAAGCTTCTATAAATATGTGAAGAGAAAAAGATTAGTGAAGACAAATGTAGGTCCCTTGCAGTCGGATTCAGGTGAATTTATAATGGGGAACAAAGAAATGGCAGACTAATTGAACAACTACTTCGGTTCTGTCTTCACGAAGGAAGACACAAATAACCTTCCGAATGTACTAGGGGACAGTAGGTCTAGTGAGAAGGAGGAACTGAAGGATATCCTTATTAGGTGAGAAATTGATGGGATTGAAGGCCAATAAATCCCCGGGGCCTGATAGTCTGCATCCCAGAGTACTTAAGGAAGTGGCCCGAGAAATAGTGGATGCATTGGTGATCATTTTCCAACAGTCTATCGACTCTGGATCGGTTCCTATGGACTGGAGGGTAGCTATGTAACACCATTTTTTAAAAAAGGAGGGAGAGAGAAAACGGGTAATTATAGACCGGTTAGCCTGACATCAGTAGTGGGAAAAATGTTGGAATCAATCATTAAGGATGAAATAGCAGCGCATTTGGAAAGCAGTGACAGGATCGGACCAAGTCAGCATGGATTTATGAAGGGGAAATCATGCTTGACGAATCTTCTGGAATTTTTTGAGGATATAACTTGCAGAGTGGACAAGGGAGAACCAGTGGATGTGGTGTATTTGGACTTTCAAAAGGCTTTTGACAAGGTCCCGCACAAGAGATTGGTGTGCAAAATCAAAGCACATGGTATTGGGGGTAATGTACTGACATGGTTAGAGAACTGGTTGGCAGACAGGAAGCAGTGTTGGGATAAACGGGTCCTTTTCAGAATGGCAGGCAGTGACTAGTGGAGTGCCGCAGGGCTCAGTGCAGGGACCCCAGCTCTTTACAATATACATTAACGATTTAGATGAAGGAATTGAGTGTAATATCTCCAAGTTTGCGGATGACATTAAACTGGGTGGCGGTGTGAGCTGTGAGGAGGACACTATGAGGCTGCAGGGTGACTTGGACAGGTTAGGTGAGTGGGCAAATGCATGGCAGATGCAGTATAATGTGGATAAATGTGAGGTTATCCATTTTGGGGGCATAAACACGAAGGCAGAATATTATCTGGATGGCGGCAGATTAGAAAAGCGGTGGTGCAACGAGACCTGGGTGTCATGGTTCATCAATCATTGAAAGTGGGCATGTGTGTACAGCAGGCGGTGAAGAAGGCAAATGGTATATTGGCCTTCATAGCTAGGAGATTTGAGTATAGGAGCAGGGAGGTCTTACTGCAGTTGTACAAGGCCTAAGTGAGGCCTCACCTGGAATATTGTGTTCATTTTTGGTCTCCTAATCTGAGGAAGGATGTTCTTGCTAGTGCAGCGAAGGTTCACCAAACTAATTCCAGGGATGGCTGGACTGTCATATGAGGAGAGACTGGATCAACTAGGCCTTTATTCACTGGAGTTTAGAAGGATGAGAGGGGATCTCATTGAAACATATAAGATTCTGACGGGACTGGACAGGTAAGATGCGGGAAGAATGTTCCCGATGTTGGGGAAGTCCAGAACAAGGGGACATAGTCTTAGGATAAGGGGTAGGCCATTTCGGACTGAGATGAGAAGAAACTTCTTCACTCAGAGAGTTGTTAACCTATGGAATTCCCTGCCGCAGAGAGTTGTTGATGCCAGTTCATTGGATATATTCAAGAGGGAGTTAGATATGGCCCTTACGGCTAAGGGAATCAAGGGGTGTGGAGAGAAAGCAGGAAAGGGGTACTGAGGTGAATGATCAGCCATGATCTTATTGAATGGCGGTGCAGGCTCGAAGGGCCGAATGGCCTACTTCTGCACCTATTTTCTATGTTTCTAACACTAAAATTGACAGGCAAGAGTAAATGCACTAGGGAACGGAATCATGCAGAGCACACAGATCGCCAGTCATGCTGAGTGAGCCGTTCTCAGCAGGGTCAGCAGTAAAAGGCCTACAACTGGCCTCATTGCTCCTTGGCTGGGGTGGCGGGGCAAGGGGTGTCGTGGAGGGGAGGGAGAATCAATAGTGCTTCCACTCCTGAGTGTCACCAGTGACTCCTGCTGAAATGTTTGAGTGTGTGTGGATGTTGGGTGAGGACAGGAGCAGGCTTGGCTGTGAGGCCACCCAGATTAAAACAACTTACTAATATTCACCGTCTAGTTTCCGATGTGAATATTGGCCAGGGCGAAGGGATCAGCGGCTTATCGATCTGTACTTGAGCACAACCTAAGACCCTCGGGAGAGAACCGGAAGAAAGAATTTTTTTAATGCGCGGCAGTTTACGGACGATGTGAGGATGAGTATTTTTCAACCATGCTCAGCGGGAGACAGAAAATAAGAGAGTTTGAGTGTGCAGGCATTAAACTGTCTGAAACACAAGTTAGAACTATAACCCATCTCAGGCATTGCCACACAAGGAGGCCTGTCTGATGAGTCATGTGTGAAATGCTAGAACAATGTCAGACATTCAACGTGTTGTGATGTCATTTCTATCATGTTGCACAATTGCTGTAAGATTGCCAACAAATCAGGATTTAAGCTATGCCAGTTCATCGTGAGGCGCCACGCTGAATGCTTGAGCATTTCTCCACTGAGCAAATCCAGACCTGCCCTATTGAAATACACAGTCGCAGACTCAGAGGTTGGAGGACACTGTGGGCAAGTTGCCATCTGCCCAGCATGGTGGAACCGGTTGACTGGCTGTGCCAGCTGAATGTGGGGCAGGTGTGTTGCTGTGTGCTTGTGCTCTGGAGATTCCCTGTCCCTTCAAGATGGCACGTGCATCTGTCGAGGCCTGCAATCAAGCAGATGTTAATTTCGCTCCATGCAACAAAAGCCAACACTGCCAGTCAGGCGGATTTGGGCAAACTCCAGCCACACACCTTTCCCCAAATGTCCTTTCATTATTTTTTTTGTCATATGCCACTCAATTCTGCAGCACTGAATAGCCTCATGCAGCTCCCGCTATTGAAGGCGTTTGCAAGTGGCAGCTGCTTTTGTCTGGTAATTAGCAGATGAAAACGTTGAATTAGAGGTTTGTCAAGCAGTCGAAAGCATGGAGAGTTGTTTGAAAAAGCACGGGTTTAATACAGTCACAATGGATTTGCAAGTTACAACTCTTGCTCTTTCAGGGTTCTGGGTGTCCTTCAATCTTTATTTCTTTGGGAACAAAAGGCTGTGTATTTCTGAAAGTCTTGATTTCTTTTCAGTTTGATATGCTATTTAACTTGTGTTGAAAAAGGCCAGTGCATTGACAGAACAAAATGCGATTTTCATTACACCTTTTAGACACCATGAATCAGGGATTAAAAAAAAATGAACCAACATCTTTTTCAGTGTATTTATTAATAATTTGTATAACGTTTGTTCACTGTATTCAGAGCCTGGCCAATCACAGAAACAAGATGCCATTACTTTCAATATTTAATACAAATAAATGGCAAATATTTGGCACAGTAAAATGATATTTACTTCAGCATTACATAAATAAGAGTGCTGCTAAAAAAAAACCCAGAATACTTTATTTATTCACATTCAGACTTGCTCTTCATCAGCACACAATAGACCAACAGTGAACTGAATGCAACAATCCTTAGTGGACAGGTTGGGGTACACACCCTATCATTAATTTGCTTTTTTCGTGGCAAATTTGATAGATTAAATGTGAATTAATCTCACCTCTGAACAACCTGTCTCCTGAAACAGTTGGTCTGCCGATGTGGAATAAAATAACCAGAGGAACATTAGGAACAGGAGTAGGCCATTCAGCCCCTCGGGCCTGCTCCGCCATTCAATGAAATCATGGCTGTTCTGCACCTCAGCTCCACTCACCCACCTTTGCTCCAGATCCCTTGATACCTGACTAACAAAAATCTATTGATCTCAGTCTTGAAAGCTCCAGATTGTGCTAGTGCTGAATCTTCCATCAATTGCACTGAATGTTCCAGCTCAGAATCAGGACATTCCACCCATCGTCTGCACCAGTACTTTTCTCCACGTTACCTAATCTAACCCCAGCTTTACTCCCAATACTCTTCTGCATTCCTCTTATTCAGACAATTAATTCCCTTTTATTTATGGATTGTTTCTCCAATCTTGTGGTGGATAATTCTACCCTCTAATCACCTTCTGTGAGAGAATCACAAGATGCACTTTTTGTAGTAATTTAGCACTCGGCACAATTCCCATGACAGCTTAAAGGTGTTAGCGAAGTGGCATTGAGCTGGTGTTGTGCTGTCTGTGTGATCGGGGAGTGGATAGTCTGTGTATGGGGGTGGGACGGGGGGTGTGGGGGGTAAGAGAGAGTGCACAAATGGAGCAGCTCCAAATCGCAGGATGAAATTAGAAATCAAAACAAAGCAGCAAAGTGTCGAAATGCACGAACGGAGGACAGTGTACGACAGGAGAGGGGAGAGGCTGAGGGCTGGAAATTGCCCCTCGCCCCAATTGGGGGCGGTAACCTTCCGAGGCAAGGATTTCCTGCACCTGGCCTGGAAGTCCCACCCCCGACGTGGAATTGGGCCGTACGCCCCTCAAAGAAAATGGAGCGCTGTCTCCGGCGCTCCGCTTTCTTTGAAGGGCGCTCCCGGGGTGGAGCAGGCCAGCGCTACGCAGATACAGCACGTATTGCTGACACACTACAACGCCCCTCCACTTCCATTAAAGGGGAGGGCCTCTGCGCACTGCAGGCCCCTTTGGTGGCCGCCACTGGGCCACCAGAGATGCGATCGACCGAGCCAGCAGCCCGGCACCCAAAACAGAGTGCTGGGTTGCACAATGGCGGCCTGGTCAACAAGAGGGCCACTATTGTTGGGCCGACCCAAACGTCGGCCATCAAATAAAGATGGCGGCCTGGGACGCTAAAGGCCTCTCCTTTAATGTGGCGCCCCGGCAGC
The DNA here is from genome assembly GCF_044704955.1 of Pristiophorus japonicus. Lineage (NCBI taxonomy): Eukaryota > Metazoa > Chordata > Chondrichthyes > Pristiophoridae > Pristiophorus > Pristiophorus japonicus. The sequence goes on along the minus strand of NC_091984.1, from coordinate 197,099,562 downwards.
GGATGTCCACCAGCTTTGCGACCAGGGAAGCTGGCGTTGACATCCACTCATGGCAGCCTTGCGGCCCATGGGGCAATTTCCCCCATGCAAAGGGGTCGTCTCGGGGCAGTGAGGGGTCGGTGCGCACGGGGATGATGTCATCATCGGTTGCGCGTCGGTCAAGGGTGCTAACCATGGGGCACGGCGCTTCCAGGACATTGCCCCCCCAAACCTCCGGGGTAATTTCCCAGGAGCTGGTAGCGCCACCCTCCCCACGGGCGAAAACGCCATTGTGTCCCTTTAGCGCCCCCCGGAGACATTAATGGGGCTATAAAAAGGAGCAATTTCGCTCCGAGTGACAGGAAACACAGAACAACTGGCAAGAAGGGAAATGCAGTTTACATTAGTTAATTGCAGAGTACCTTTAAAGAAAAAAACACTGATTGAGTAGGAACTCGGAAGCAAAAAATAATCTAAATATAACAGTACCATAAGGCAGGGCAACTACTTAATAAAAATCAGCTGCTAAGGGAAATGATGAACAATTGTTGGACAATATCATTGCAGAATGTGCCTAAAGTGGGTTTGTTCATTTCAGTTTCGCTGTTTCAGTTGTATATAAACAGGCCCAAGTTATTGACTCTCAAATGTACCTTCTCAATGAACTGCAACAGATGTGCCTTAAAGTACACATTTAGCAACCGAGACCAAAGGCGGCTTTTCTAGTTTTTGTTCCTGAGTTTCAGGATTTCACTTCAAGGGAATTACATGTGCCCAACTCTTACAAGACAACAGCAAATAATTCATCCCATCACTAGGAAGACAGATGTTACAGTTGACCCTACTATGAAGTTCTCCAACAATCGAACGATTTAGACTTTGGAATCAAAAACACAATTTCTAAATTTGTGGATGACACCAAGTTGTGGGAGATAGTCAATACTGAGGAGGACTGCAACAAATTACAGGAGGACATTAATAAACTTGCAGAATGGGCATATTATTTGCAAATGAAATTCAACACAGATAAACGTGAGATATTACGTTTTGGTAGGAAGAATAGGGAGATCACTTCTGACCGGGAGGGTGAGAGTCTGGGTGGGGTAGAGAAACAAAGGGATCTCGGAGTACAAATACACAAATTACTAACAGTTGCGACACAGGTTAGCAAGGCCATAAAAAATTCAAACCAAACAGTAGGGTTTATTTCTGGAGGGATAGAATTGAAAAGTAGGGAAGTTATGCTAAACCTTTATCGAACATTGCTTAGACCACACTTCTAGTATTGCGTACAGTTCTGGTCGCCATGTTATAAAAAGAATATAGAGGGTGCAGCGAAGATTTACAAGGATGATACCAGAAATGTGAGGGTACACATATCATGAAAGGATGAACAGGCTGGGTCTCTTTTTTCTTGAAAAAAGGCTGGGGTTGACCTAATAGGTCTTTAAAATTATGAAAGGTTTTGATAGACTGGCTACAGAGAGAATGTTTCCACTTGTGGGGAAGAGCATAACTAGAGGCCATCAATATAAGATAGTCACCAAGAAATCCAATGGGGAATTCAGAAGAAAATTCTTTACCCAGAGTGGTGACAATGTGGAACTTGCTACCATGGGGAGTGGTTGAAGCAAATAGTACAGATGCATTGAAGGGGAGGCTAGACAAGCATATGAGGGAGAAGGGAATAGAGGGTTTTGCTGATAGATTTAGATGATGATAGACAGGAGGAAGCTCGAGTGGAGCATAAATGCCAGCATGGACTGGTAGGGCCCAATGGCCTGTTTCTGTGTTGTATTTCCTATGTAATCCTATGTAATCTTATGAATAGCCAGGTGTATGAAAATGCACTTGGGGGTGGGGGTGGGAGGGACACATCAGCTTTTGAAACACAAGCTCACGCTGCAACAGATTTGCTGCTCGAAGAGATCTGACCAGAAAATCACCATTATTCCTCTTATTGTCAATATCGGCTGCACGCTTGTAACCAACACTGCTGGTTCAGTGCGAGACCGGATTGCAGGCTACATCGGAATTCCTGGTCTTGCAATAAATCAGGAATTCTGACCTGTAACACAGAATCTAATCCTAAATCGAAGCAGCGATGTCAGCTTCAAGCTGCAGCCAGGAGAGACAGTAAGGAGCACATTAAGGAACTGGAATGCCTGTGTGAGCTGCGTGAGTGGCAGAGGAGAGTGCCTGTGTGAACTGGGTGAGTGGAAGAGGAGTGTGCCTGTGTGAACTGGGTGAATGGAAGAGGAGAGTGCCTGTGTGAACTGGGTGAATGGAAGAGGAGAGTGCCTGTGTGAACTGGGGGAAAGGGCTAAGGAGGAAAGATTGCTTCAGTGAAAGGGAGAGTGGCTGTTGAGATAGCCTTTGGGGAAGCGATGGTCTGCTTGGTTTTTTGACTATGGTTAAACCTAAATGTTACCTATGGTTTCTATTTTTGTTAAGATTAAAAATCGATCTATTATAAGTAAAGATGTATTTAAAATTAACCAGTTTATACCATTTGTAATCTAGAAATGCAGTCAGTGAGTGCGGTGGGGATTGAACAGCATTTGGAAGTCGTGTGGGCCATTCATTCTCAAATTATTGTCTATGTCCCCGTTCTCCAATATCACACTAACAGTGACATATTGGACTGCACATTGTTTGGTGCTTCCTCACTCATCCCATGTCAGTAACACGATGTTTGTGCATTTCCCTCATTAATATAGGCAGTGGAGAGAGCGTGCAGCAAACCAGTCCCACCCGCCCCTTTCCTCAACAACTGTCTGTCCCACCTGTGACAGAGTCTGTGGCTCTCGTATTGGACTGTACAGCCACCAAAGAAATCCCTTCAGGAGTGGAAGCAAGTCTTCCTTGATTCCGAGGGACTGCCTATGATGATGATGATGATGACGACAGATATACAAAAAGCCTATCTCTGTAGCACAATATTTGTGTGAATCTCACTAATACAGGCGCACAGAAGGACCCTCTCTGTAACATTGTGTTTCGGAGACTCCTTACGAGCAAACACACACAGCTCCTCTACAACAGCATTGTGCGTGTCCCTTATTAATACAGATATGGAGAATGGCCCACTCGGTAACACCATGGTTGCATGTTTCCCTTACAAATACAAATAAAACTGTGTTCCTGCGACTCCTCATTAATACATACACAGCACCTCTCCATGTTTGCCTGCTTCACATATATCTCACAGGGTCTCAAATATTTGGTGCCAAAATAAAACCACATAAGGGATGGAATAATCAGTTAAAGTGATTGGGTTGGAGACGGCAATGGGCATTAACCCTGTGGTAAAGATTCACATTTAATATGCAAGAGAAGTGTTGGACTGTCAAATCAAGGCAATATGATTTTGCCAAGGCAGCATCACATTTGGAGGATGTTTGGTGTTGTTAAGAGTATGATGGAAGTTTGGGCCCATTGTTAATCTCAATCAGTTTTAAACATTAAAAAAATAGACTAGTCAGATATAAATGTCAAGTTATAAAGTTCAAAGCTCTAAAAGCAAGCATTTTATGAACCAAAATGGTTTTTCTAAACTTATACTTACAGCTCCCAATATAGTCTCAGAAATAGAATTTCTAGGCGAAATGCAATAAGAAAGAAAGACTTGCATTTATATAGCACCTTTCACAACCTCACGGCCAAAGTGTTTTACAGCCAATAAACTACTTTTGAAGTGTAGTTACTGTTGTAATGTAGGAAAGATGAACCCACCCCAAAAGTAGGAGAACGGGGAAAGTGAGGGAGGTGAGGAAGAAGAAGCTACAAACTTGGACACTGAGAAATGTGGTCTGCTCTATGTGGGAGAGGCTCAGTGGGGTGCCAGCTCCACCTCAGGAGGGATAAAGATACAGCCCCCTAGATGTACCCCATGCTGTACATGTTCTAGGTTTTACTGGATGATTCCCAGTGTCCACAAGATTAGGGGTGTTCTGCAGTGCACCAAAAATTTGAACGACTTTTAGCTAATTCAGCCAGAGGATATATATGAACATGCAAATCCTAATCATCTGATTGAATAAGTCAGCACAAAATAAGTGCACCCTTTCCTGTATACTTATAATCTCCATGAATAATAATGCACAACACAAGTGTGCATTCTCCCATAATATAACATAGAAAATAGGTGCAGGAGTAGCCATTCGGTCCTTCGAGCCTGCACCACCATTCAATAAGATCATGGCTGATCATTCACCTCAGTATCCCTTTCCTGCTTTCTCTCCATACCCCTTGATCCCTTTAGCCATAAGGGCCATATCTAACGAACTGGCATCAACAACTCTCTGCTGTAGAGAATTTCACAGGTTCACAACTCTGAGTGAAGAAGTTTCTCCTCATTTCGGTCCTAAATGGATTACCCCTTATCCTTAGACTGTGACCTCTAGTTCTGGACTTCCCCAACATCAGGAACATTCTTCCTGCCTCTAACCTGTCCGATCCTGTCAGAATTTTATATGTTTCTATGAGATCCCCTCTCATTTTTCTAAACTCCAGTGAATACAGGCCCAGTCGATACAGTCTCTCCTCATATGTGTCTTGCCATCTCAGGAATCAGTCTGGTGAACCTTGGCTGCACTCCCTCAATAGCAAGAACGTCCTTCCTCAGATTAGGAGACCAAAACTGAACACAATATTCCAGGTGAGGCCTCACCAAGGCCCTGTACAACTGCAGTAAGACTTCCCTGCTCCTATACTCAAAGCCCCTAGCTATGAAGGCCAACATACCATTTGCCTTCTTCACCACCTGCTGTACCTGCATGCCAACTTTCAATGACTGATGTACCATGACACCCATTCCTATCCCTTTCTCCAACAAGGGTACCACATTAGCAGTCCTCCAGTCCTCCGGCACCATGCCTGAATCCAAAGAGAACTGGAAAATGATGGTCAAGGCCTCTGCTATTTTCTCTTTTGTTTCGCTTAACAGCCTGGGATGCATTTCATCCAGGCCTGGGGACTTATCTACTTTCAAATCTGCTAACCCCTCAATACTTCCTCTCTCACTATGTTTATTTCATCCAGAATGCTCATTACTACAAAATGACTAGAAACCAACCTAGTATTTCCTAACACTGATTTCCCTGTCTAAATGTACCTTTCTTTCTCCTATTCTACTGCTGCTCCCAGGTGCAAACTCAGGACCAGTATCACCGGAGGTGGCTGGCTGCTGCTATGTTACATCAGGCAAATGGGACTGCGGCAGCACTTCTTTCACGGCAGCTTTCCCCTGGGGGAATGCGCCTGGGCAGCCTGGTGTCGCCTCCTATGCGGCACTGGTGTGGAGTTATGAGAAATACCAGCCTCATGCAGGTTATGCCAGCCATCACAATTCCAGCGAGCCACGGATCTGTGTCCCTCCTGGCTGTTCTAATGCTATCAGACCCGAAAAGACACAAGACAGCAGCCTGCACCCCAGCAGGCTGCCAGGAAGTCAGTACATGGGATACTGTCTAATACTGCCACCAAAGCTGCAGTCCATGCAGACTGAGGAACAGTCATAGAGTGATCCCTTGCCACTTCTGAGGTGTGTAGTATGTGGCAGTGAGGGAGGAGGTGGGGGCTTGTAGATTTCAGTTAACTCACCACACCCTTCAACAAAGAAAACATTTCCGTAATGATGCCTCTTATGCCAGAGTGACAGCTGTCAGTTGCTTCACATCCTCGGAGGCTGACCTCTGAGCCTGCACGTAGCTGTGATGTTTCTCAAACAACTGTCTTTTCAGGTGAGCACCCATGATTCCATGTCCAACAAATCCAAGCGTTCTCCTCGGCCTCCGTTGAGAAGGTGGCTCCTCTCCAATTGCTCTGCGTGTTACCCGGTGCCCCATTGTTACTAATGCTACCTAATTATCCCCAGGGTGAAAGTAGTTGAGGTGTGGCATTGGAGATCACAAATTAGTGCCCTCTTTAACAGGAGGGCACTTTGAAGCTATTAAACATTTCTTTTTACAGCGAACAGCATGTTGGTGCCCAGGATGCCCAAGGGTGGACAGTTTTAGCTTGCCTGCCCTCAGGACATTGCACTTGTAGTACTGGCCTGCACTTCTGGGGATTAGAGATGTGCCATTACCACCTCTCTCACAAAGCACATGATACACTTTTTTTGCAGCTCTGACCCTGGACACCAAGCAATGTATGTCCCTCTCTCTCTCTCCTTTGATCATCTCATCCATGCAATAAGTGCACCCTTTCCTGTATGATTATAATCTCCATGAATAACTACACACAACACAAGTGTACATTCCTTTGTCCTTTCTCTGGCTGTCTCGGTCAGATCCTCCAGTGGATGACATTTTTACAAAGAGAGACGAAGTTACAAGTCCAGCTAACTCACTAAACTAAACACTTCCCAACTCCCCTGCTGCTCCCCCAGACTGCTGCTGCAATCTTCAGCCAGACTTGGCTTTTTAAAGCCTCACATTTACAAGCACCTCCAACAAAAGCTGGCCCATTTTACATGGGATTTGCAGTACAGAACCACCAGTGGATATTGAGATGAACTGATTCCATCAATTACGAGGGGCTCAGTGGTGCAGACATCAGCAGGCACAAGTCCCAACTCATTGGCAAAAATACAGTAAAATTGACCCCATAGAATTCTAGGGTCCTTTTGTTCAAGTCCAAACCAGACCACTCAGTAACATGAGGAACCAGAGCATGTTCATTATTTTGTATTATTATGGAAGACAATCTGTACTGCTTGAACAAAGTGAATAAACTATTGCTCCCTGTGCTCAATTGTTGTGAAATAAATCAGTTTAATGATTGATATTTGGCCTTGCCTTACCAAGTGTCTACTCGATCTATTCTCAAAGAAATTGAGCAAGTGCATGTGTTGAAGACACAAATATCCATTACAGATCACATGGGGATATTATTGTTATACCCCTTGGTTACATGATCATATAGTTAGATAATGGACAATATGGGACACCCCTAAATGTAAATGCTTAGACCACTATCAGAGGTAACGAGCACCTCTGTACCCGAGATAATATTGAAGGCAGGACTCCAACCAAGTGGGAAAAGCACCAGCAATGTGTATAGTTAACTGAAAACAATACAGATTGGAGACAACCGTGCAGGTTAAGGTGCTGAGGTTTCTGCATTCAAAATGTGCAACATCCAACTAGGTCAGGCACAGACTAATACCACAGAAGAGTATCACACTGACTTTAAGGAAACAAGGACGGCAGTAATTTGTTATTAAGATGTGTCTGATTTACACAATCCTGTTTCACTTATCTAGTGACAGAGCACTCGGCTGATCACAGACAGAGATTGTCCAAAGGAGATTCGATCAGTTTGGGATGTATCACAGTTTCACACTATGCTCAAAAGAGTCTGACCTCTCATCTTTCTTTTTCTTCCAACTAGAGCTTTCAGTTCGCTTTGTATAATTTTATGATTTCTCTGCTTTTCTCACCGCCTATATTTTTTGTTTTTTCTTGTTTCCGAGTTCCATTTCTTATGTGGCCAAGGTGAGTGATCATTTGGCTGTTAGTGTGCATTGTCATCATCATAGGCAGTCCCTTGAATGAGGATGACTTGCTTCTACACGAGTTCACAGATGTTTCAATGAAGGACCCGATGCCCCAGTCCTGAACTCCAATTGAAGGGATGGAAGATGCCTGTGCGTGGATTTTTTTTAACGTGTGGTGACCGTTGCACTTCAGTCACCACATGGGCTTGACAGAGCTAGGCCTTTATCCAGTGGCAAGCGTGCATTGTAGGAGGACAGGAACAGGTGGTACATTTACCTCAGCTACAGGACCATGAGCCATCGACTCCATCCCTCTCCCTGGCCATTGTCTGAGGGTGAACTGGACCATTCGCAATCTTAGCATCCTATTTAATCCTGAGCTGAGTTTCCAAGCCCATATCCTCTCCATCACCAAGCCCACCTACTTCTACCTCTCCAGCATCACCCATTTCCACCACTGCCTCAGTTAGTTTGCTGCTCAAACCCTAATCCATGCCTTTATTACATCCAGACTCAACTATTCCAATGCCCTCCTGGCCGGTCTCCCATGTTGCAGCCTCCGTAAATTTGAACTCATCCAAAACTCTGCTACCCGTGTCCTAACTCAGACAAAATCCTGTTCACCCATCAGCCCTGTGCTCGCTGACCTACATTGACTTCTGGTCCAGCAACATCTCTATTTAAAAAGCCTCATCTTTGTTTTCAAATCTCTCCGTGGTCTTGCCCCTCCTTATCTCTATAACCTCCTCCAGCCTGGCAACCTTCCGAGATCTCTGCACTCTTCCAATTCTGGCCTCTTGTGCATCCTCGATTTTTATCGCTTCACCATTAGCAGGTGTGCCTGCAGCTGCCGAGGTTGTAAGCTCTGGAATTCCTACCCAAAACCTCTCCGCCACTCTATCTCTCTCTCTCCTCCTTGAAGGCGCTCCTTGAAACCTACCTTTCTGACCAAGTTTTCAGTTACCTGTCTTAATATCTCACGTGGCTCCTGTGATGTGCCTTGGGACATTTTACTACGTTCACGGTGCTATATAAATGCATGTTGTCGTTGAAGGAAAACAAAATGCAGGCAACTGTTACAGCACTGGCATTATGTAGAGATTGGGCTGCAACACAAAGTTGAACTATTACTGCTATTATCTGGGGTGCCACAGATGGGATTCTCAAGTAGAAGAAAAATCAAGAGAAAACAATGGTGGAACGGCCTCGCCAATTGTCTTTAAAGAATGGTTTAAAGAGCCTCAGGCAGACTAAATGAACACAAAAAGCTGTGGGCTCTTTGGCTTTCAGGAGGGAGCTCCCAAACCAGTGACATTCACACTGAGGAAATTCAGAGAGCCTGCCATTAATTAAGATATTTTCAGAATACGACAGATTTGAGAAGTTGTACTTGTGATCCTTGGGGATGGGGTCTTTTCTGGGGTGCTGTATCTGAATCAGTCCTGAGTATATGACGAAGTCGATCCAATACGTACGTACGGTAGAAAAATCTATTAAGGTGTAGGAAATACATAAAAATACAGCAGCACGTTTCCTGGGCTTTTTATAGGTCTGGTTCTAAAACAGTTATAATTTATGCAACCTTTACCTAATAATCTTTTATTTAACAATTATTTGAAATGAATTTCAGTAATTCTATGTACTGAGGATCTGGTTTCTAAAGTAGTTTGACTACATAGGGACTGCTGGTGGGTTGATATTGAATTAATGAAAATGACAAGTGGTCCATATGAAAAGGGATAGTACAGCTTTAAATCAATTATATGGCCCCTGTTTTACAGCCATTTCACCTGGAAAATCCTCACATATCATGATTTCTTTTTAATTTCTTGACAATTAAGATGGAGCGATAATCTTTGGAACCTCGCAATGGGCCTCGTTAAAAAAAACCCTTAAAACACTAACCTTGCACATCTGCATTTTGAACCCGTGCTTCTTGTCTCAAACCATATCACAAAGCAATATATTTTTCCCTTAATTTGATAACAATTTCCCCAGAGGATTTCAGTCAGCACAAATCTGAATATTGTTTGAAAAGGTGACAAAGCACTGAAGACTCCATCCTCCCACATTCCCCAGTCAGCACCTTCCTTTACTATACCAGTTCAAATTAATCAAATTAAATTTATATGAATAGTGGAAAAATCATGAAAGGTATTAGACATGTAATTTAAAATTAATATCTTATAATTATTTATCATGTCATATGAGGAGAAATTGATTTTTTTTGTCTGGGAACTGTACATTACAGATGACTTAAAATTATCACTATAACCCCTGGGAAACTCTTTGCTTAACACTGGCAAAATGGAACTGGTTGTACATTTCATTTTCAAACACAAACTAGTGAATTTTACAGACAATGAGATTCTGCCATTAAATAGAAAATGTGCTCATTTGAGACTGTTTCTGGGCTTTTTCATTTACATTACATTTTAAGGAAACAGCCATGTGTGACTTAACCTGTTTAGAATGCGAGCTGTTTATTTTCTTATTTTGTATTTTAGGCCAACTGTATTTCCCTCCCCCATCCCTGTCTGTGCAAATATTAGCTGCAGTAAACTGTTATCCTGAGGGTTACAGAAGTCACCAAGAATTTGTTGGGGCTGTTGAAAGCCTTTAGTTCTTTTGGTCATGAATGCACATTGACTATCATTTTCTATAACTCTGGGCAATAGTTTGCCAACCATAGCATCCAAACAGCAGTCAATATTTGTTTTATTATACCCTTGAGCGAAAAGGTTTTAAAAAGAACTACTGTCATCTGTTACAGGCTTGTGGTTTGTAATGTCGGCAGGCAGTAGTTTCTACTCTGCTGCCTGCTGACATCACTCACTGAAGACCATTGACAGCTGATGTCTATTATGGGGCAATAGTGACAGCTGTTACCTGACACGTGACCACTCTTCAGTAAATCTCACGAAGCATTTCAAAGCAAGGGTATTATATAGTTATACATATAGTTTCTATACATATGAAACCTTCTCTGGGACATTTTTTCTCTACGTTTTCTCATTTTAGGTACTTAATAAGGGAATTGAGTCATGTATTGTTGAGAAAACCAGCGACATTCTGTAACCAAATGTTAATCACAGGATAACATCCAGAGTATCCGAATCAGCAACAGCAACGTGCATTTATATAGCGCCCTTAACATAGAGAAATATCCCAAGGTGCTTCACATGATCATAATCATACAAACATTGACACCAATCCGAGAGGAGATATTAGATGGGGTGACTAAAAGCTTGATCAAAGAGATGGGTTCTAAGAAGGGTCTTAAGGGAGGATAGGGAGATGGAAAGGCAGATAGGTTTATGGAGGGAATTCCAGAGCGTAGGACCGAGACAGTTGAATGGTACAGGCTGCCAATAGGGCATGGAGATATAAAACAAAATGCCAGAGTTGGATAAACACAGAGTTCTTATAGGGTTGCAGAGCTGGAGATGGTTCCAGATATAGGGAGGGACTAGGCCATGAAGAGATTTAAATATGAGCATGCAAATTTTAAATTTAAGGCATTGGAGGATTGGGAGCCAATGTAGGTCAGCAAACACGGGGTGATGAGTTAGAGAGACTTAGTTCAGGATAGGATATGGGAAGCAGAGTTTTAGATGACCTGAAGTTTATGGACGTGAAGTACTCTAATGTTAATCATACCACATGTTCTTAGCACAGATACCATTTGCAGTGACAACTCTTTTGGAGTAAAACATAATCCACATTAAATCAAGTGCCCCCTAATCTGGGGAACACTCCAACCACTTTTCAACTGCCCTTTTTTTTGTGTTTTAAAAAAAAATGTTTTTTTTTTTTTTTTCGGCAATAAAATCATAAATTTTAAAGTGCCCCCTATAAAAGGGGAGAGGGACACTAAAAATCCGGCAATTAAACAAATTAAACTTTAAAACATATAAAATCAAATTAAAATTTGGTTGCTAGGGGTGATAATGCACTCCAGTCCCTCCGGCGCCCACCTCTCGCGGAAGGCCGCGAGCGTACCGGTGGACACCGCGTGCCATTTGCAGTAACATACTGCTGATCACAAGACACCTTGTGCAGTATCCCAATGCTAATCACAGGATGCGGTACGCCAGTGCTAATCACAGAATGCAGTATCCCAATGCTAATCACAGGATGCGGTATCCCAGTCTCTTCCACGCGTACATCCGCGCCAGGGTGTCCTTGGAGATGGAGCACGCGGTGTCCACCGGTACGCGCGCGGCCTTCTGCGAGAGGTGGGCGCCGGAGGGACTGGAGTGCATCGTTACCCCTGGCAACCAAATTTTAATTTGATTTTATATGTTTTAAAGTTTAATTTGCTTTAATTGCCGGATTTTTAGTGTCCCCCTCCCCTTTTATAGGGGGCACTTGTAAAATATATGGTTTTAATGCTCCAAAAAATAAAAAAAAACACAAAAAAACCAAAAAAAAACACAAAAAAACATTAATAAAAAAAAAAGGGGCAGTTAAGTGTCTGGAGTGTCCCCCAGATCGGGGCGCACTTGATCTAATGTTATTTTGTTCCCCCCCCCCCCCCCCCCCAAAAGAGTTGCAGTATCTCAGTGCTAATCACAGGATGCAGTATCCCAGTGCTAATCACTGGACCTTGTGTCGCACCCCTATGCTAATCTCAGAGGTTGCATGCTATACCACAATCTTAATCCAGAATATCACGCTAAATGCAAAAGACCAGGAGAGTTTAAAATTAAACACTGCTTTCATTAAGTATGTTAGTGTATATTGAAAATGATATAATAATGAACTTTAATTTTAAAGCTGTTGATGAGGATTGTTTTGTTACAGCAACATATGATCATCATCTAAGTCTTCTTGTGATTGGCTGATGGTTACCTGATAATATGGCTTCATAATGTAATATTCTCAGGTGACAAATTAATTTGCATTTTGATTGGCTAATGGTATGCTAAGATAAAACTAGACATACCAATAAGTTTATGTCCATCACCTGTCTCTGTTCTATGTTACGACTGACTGACAGTTACATCAGGTAGTATAATTACTCCATTCACAGCACGAGTCTCATTCTACTCATGAATCCTTCACCTTGGTAGGCAGTTCTGGTGAGTTACAGACTCTCTGCACCAAAAGCATCACATATAAATATATATAAAAAATAATATATAAAGATGCGCTGCAGTAAACCTATTGCAGTTTGGAGTCATGAATTTAGTTGACAATAGCGACATTGGGTTTTATTGTGATACGCATGATTTTATTCCTATTTTCATCGTGCTAGTAAGCTAATCATCTGATGCCCTGTTTTTTTTACTGCTTGCTTTAGAGATAGGGGTTTACAAAGAAATAATTATTTTGAAAATGCTTTCGGCTATTTAAACAACCTTTTTTTACAATAAAAAAATCTTCATTAATATTTTATAATGCAACTCAATCTTTTAAAGATCATTTCATTTAAAAAAAATTAAATCTCTTTTTCACTCTTCACCCCCAATCCATTGTCTGCTCGAGGGGCTGCCAAGCAACCTCTGCCAGCGTCACTGTAACTGGCTGCTGGTGGGGTGGGGGTGGGGCGGGCAGGAGAACCGGCCTCTTGTTTAGCTTCTCCTTCTCACTGAGTTAGTGCCAAGATTAGTAACTCAGTCAATAATTATGGCTGGGCACTCACATCTCATCACTCAAATTCTTACAGTTACATCTACAATGACAGTAGTTACCCCAAATCATTAAATATTCACACCAATGTTATAGTTTGAGTGATTATTTGTTGACCAGTAATCTTGCTGTTTTTACATAAAGTTCCTTGTTCTTTCGCACGAGAGGTTAGCAATACTGCATCCAGAAACACTGATCCAAAGCTCCACATCTAAACCAGTGGGTCAGAATGCTCTCAAAGGGTCAGAGATGGACAAATGTTAAGAGTGTTATTAATAGTGTCAGTGAATAATGAGTTATAGGGACGAGTATTTCAAAAGATGGACTTGGATGCAGATTAATTTACTTCTTAAGTGCTAATTATGTACATGAACTGGAAAATACCCTGAGTTAGGGGAAGAGGGAGTCTCACAGTTGGTAACTTTTAAAAATGAAGCAGTGGAAAATAAATACAATTAACTGTTCTTCGTGATCTCTGCTGTTTAAAAATAATCTGGTTTCTCAGCAGGTGGTCCTGTTGGAAACAGTTACAAAGTCTGACATTGTGAGATGGAACACAATTAACATCGAGTTAGCCCATTTTAAAATAAGATTTGTTCAATTGTGCTTCAGCATAAAAGTGAAATAGAGATCCTGATGGTACATTTACTGCCCAATTTGTGATAAGAGCCACATAGAGCAGAATACCTAGGGCACTTTACTGTTGTTTACGTCTTAAAAATCCATGGAGAGCTTTGTCTTGCACATAGGATGGACTGCAATGTGCCAGTTTTAGCCCATAAAGAGAGAACACATGAAGCACAAATGAGTTATGAAGGTCTTCCTTGTTGTAGGGATAAATGGATTGCCAGATTGCCCTCAGAATATTCTATTCAACCTGGAGTTATTTTCTTTTGCTAAAGCGACGTAGTTAAAATATATTGAATTTAAACTGTATTGAGACTATTATAATAGAAAAGGTTTTTTTTAATATTCTCCACATAATAGTGTAATGGCTTCATATCTCTTCAGAAATTATAACGTTTCTCTATTGAAAATTATTAAAGTGAAGAATTAGGTTAAATATGGCTCACTGTAGTGCCAAGACTCAGGTCATTTTGTAACTGGTCGCAGAAGAAATATTTTGAACCCAAAACAAATACTTTGAAATGTTCATTCAAAATCAGTCCCACATTTCATTCAAAAATAGGTACGTGCAAATAGATAAATACTGAAACCAGTGCCAAGTTTCTAAAAATATTTTTCAGTCCTTTTGCAAACACTAAATACTAATACTGCTTTCAATAGCAGGGTTTACAGTCTCATCTCTCTCAGATTTGGAGCTCATTGGGAACGAACATAAAAATATTGATGCCTCTGAAAACCTGGACTTTGTCTCACTGGTATACATATTTCTTACCTACACTTAGAAGAAATAAAAGCACCATAAATATGTGACGAACACCAGATACTACAGTACTATTAAATTTTAAATGTGTGTAGGGATTCCTGCTGCAAGTTTAGCTTCTATTATGTCAGGTAATCTCGGTGTGGCTATTTGTGACAATAACCACACTGGGAAAGGTAATAGCTTATTTCCTTTTTTAAACCTACTAACATCTTCCACTTGGTGATCTCCAATGTGTGCAAGGTATTCAGTTCTTTGTCTTGCGAGCAATATTGAATTATATTTTTGTTTGATATTCTGATAAGAAAAGGGAGTCATACTGTCTTATGCTTGGTGTATACCCAGTCGATCCTTGGTATTGCTGGCAAATAGGCTGACATGTAATGATTTGTCTATCTGATACCACCCTAGTTTCTCAGCCTAGATGACCCATAGTCGTTTCACTTCTGCTGAGGAATCACCACCATTTAACTTCCTACCATGACCTCAAATGCATATTTGAGGACATAAAGTCTGCATCATTGAAACTGAACTTGAAATCCAAATGAACTTAAAACTTAGACTTTATAGAAGCTTCATGTATAAGATGGTGAATTTTCTTGTAATCCAAAGTTAAAATAATGCTGCCATATTCCAAGAATCCTGCCACTTTATTCAAAACAGACTTGGTCCTATGTCATGTAATAATGTTATTGTCTGTTATGCAGCACTTTCATCTTCAAACAGTATCAAAATAATCTCCACACCAAACAGACCTCCATGCTGCATCACAATGGCAAACAAAGTAACTGAAAAAAACTCATCTTCCATACGTTACAAACACTAACTAATTCGCAAATGTTAGAGTTCAGATGATGACATTGATGAACTGCTCATGTTTCACTCTTGTCCAAACCCTTGATTGGATTGCTGTCTAATAGTTTACTTCGTGCTATCTACTATGCTGTGTGTAACTGCTATTTAATATACAACACATTTTTGTTTCTCCCCGTATTAGGGAACTATTTACTTACAGAACCTGCCCTGGTCCTGCAATGATTTGTTCATATACTGCGCATTTTGATTGAATTGCATACTTGACAACTTCTTTCTACAGCATAAGGAGTGACATTCAATTAAAACAAGGAGTCTGAGAGGCACTGAAATTCTTTGGGCGGAGATAGGGGACTCAAGCATTTACTTTTTAGCTCTGGCATTTAGTTCCCCACCCCACCCCCCCGCCATTTTCTTCCCTTTTTTCCTGAAATTGCTTGATCTATGCCGTTCTTTAGGTGGGAGGCTCGATAGTGAGTGTTGGAAAGCTAATTGACCTTGGGAACATCATAGTCGAGTTTGAGATTGTCCTCAGCTAATGTCCATAAAAGTGTACTTTCCAACTGAGGTCAATGGATGGCAGTCAGGAGCAAAAACCCTGGGTGATATTGCCCATCCTTACCAGAGCGCACCAAGAACAATTGTGAAGTCCCCTCCACTGCTGCGATTGAGATGAGCCAGTCAGCACAAAGCAAAAACCAGACAATCCACCAGGGGAATTCAAAACATTGGCTTGAATCCACCTCAGAGATCAAATGAAAGTCTCCTGCGTCTGCTGCTCAAAAGTGTTCTAAACGAAATTCATTTTGGCAGTCTCAATACAATCCTAATAGGCAGATGTCCATAGCACAAACCTACCCGTAATTTGGCTCCAATTGGTAATCCCATTTAGAGAGCCAACAAGAATGCCTGGTGTATGAATGGAGATTTGTCACTGTTTGCAATAAAATATACTATTCATATTTCTGGATCTTTGGGGGTAGAGTAGAGGGAACACTACCCTGGGTCTTACCTTTGCTGTACATACATATGCTTGATGCTGTGTGTTTCATTCACCAGTTTTGACATCCCTCAGATTGAATAAAAATAATTCACACTGAAAAAAATAAATAGGAACATGTCAAATTGTGAAAAGGTTAGACATATTTTTCTATTTTTTATTTATTCGTTCCGGGATGTGGGCATCGCAGGCAAGGCCAGCATTTATTGCCCATCCCGAATTGCTCTTGAGAAGATGGTGGTGAGCTGCCTTCTTGCACTGCTGCAGTCCTTGTGGTGAAGGTACTCCCACAGTGCTGTTAGGGAGGGAGTTCCATGATATTGACCCAGCGACGATGAAGGAATGGTGATATATTTCCAAGTTAGGATGGTGTGCAATTTGGAGGGGAACTTGCAGGTGATGGTGCTCCCATGTATCAGCTGCCCTTGTCCTTCTAGGTGGTAGAGGTTGCGGGTTTGGGAGGTGCTGCTGAAGAAGCCTTGTCAAGTTGCTGCAGTGCATCTTGTAGATAGTACACACTGCAGCAACGGTGCACCAGTGGTGGAGGGAGTGAATGTTTAAGATGGTGGATGGGGTGCCAATCAAGTGCGCTGCTTTGTCCTGGATGGTGTCAAGCTCCGTGAGTGTTGTTGGAGCTGCACTCATCCAGGCAAGTGGAGAGTATTCCATCACACTCCTGACTTGTGCCATGTAGATGGTGGAAAGGCTTTGGGGAGTCAGGAGGTGATACACTCACCGCAGAATACCCAGCCTCTGACCTGCTCTTGTTGCCATGGTATTTATGTGGCTGGTCCAGTTAAGTTTCTGATCACTGTTGACCCTCAGGATGTTGATGGTGAGGGATTCAGTGATGGCCTTTGAAAGAAAAAAAAAGACTTGCATTGAAATGGCACATTTCATGATCACCGGACGTCTCAAAGCACTTTACAGCCAATGAAGTACTGTTTGAAGTTTAGTCACTGTTGTAATGTTGGAATAATGTTGAATATCAAGGCGAGGTAGTTAGACTCTCGCTTATTGGAGATGGTCATTGCCTGGCACTTGTGTGGTGCGAATATTACTTGCCACTTATCAGCCCAAGCCTGAATGTCGTTCAGATTTTGCTGTATGCAGGCATGGACTGCTTCATTTTTCTGAGTTGCGAATGGAACTAAACACTGTGCAATCATCAGCGAACATCCCCACTTCTGACCTTATGATGGAGGGAAGGCCATTGATGAGGCAGCTGAAGACGGTTGGGCCTAGGACACTGCCCTGAGGAATTCCTGCAGCAATGTCCTGGGGCTAAGAGGATTGAACTCCAACAACCACAACCATCTTCTGTTGAGCTAGGTAGGACGCCAGCCAGTGGAGAGTTTTCCCCTGATTGCCATTGACTCCAGCTCTTTGATGCCACATTCGGTCAAATGCTGCCTTGATGACAAGGGTAGTCACTCTCACCTCACCTCTGGAATTCAGCTCTTTTGTCCATTTTTGAACCAAGGCTGTAATGAGGTCTGTAATTTGTCCAAAATACTGAGTTTCATCTTGTGGGTGCACTTACACTAAAAGGTTAGTGCAAGTGGAAAACAGGCTCACTTTGCACTGACACTAAACTTACTGGGGGTAACTTTGATGATTGTGTAAAACGGCCCTTTATATATCTCTTGTGATTTCCATTCCCATTCAATGCTTTACGCCATTTGGTGTAAATTGGGTGTTAATGCATGAACTGACTCTATTGTGAAAGAATGAAGGGGAGCAAGGCTTCCTCCTCCATTACGACTCACTCCACTTCGCTCTGCTATCTGGACAGCCGGATACTGGGCTCAAGCTGTCTTTCCATACAAAGGGCATACAAAGTGGCCAAAACTTGTGGGAGGACAGAAGATTGGGAAGCTTTTAAAAGCCAGCAAAAAACGACTAAAAATTGCTTAAGAAAAGGAAGATAGACTATGAAAGTAAACTAGCGCAAAATATAAAAACAGAAAGCAAGAGTTTCTATAGGTATATTATAAGGAAAAGGGTGGCTAAAGTAAATGTTGGTCCCTTAGAGGACGAGACCGGGGAATTAGTATTGGGGAACATGGAGATGACAGAAACTCTGAACAAGTATTTTGTATCTGTCTTTACGGTAGAGCACACTAACAATATTCCAACAGTGGATAGTCTAGGGGCTATAGCGGGGTGGGGGGTGGGGAGGAACTTAACACAATCACAATCACAAAGGAGGTGGTACTTGTAAAGTCCGGTCCCCTCAGTACAGATTCACACGAGGCATGTAGTGAAGTCAAGGTCACTCTGGACCTGCACCTTTATTTCACAGCTCTGGAATGCTGCACTTGTCTGAGACCTGTCGTTATATACCTGTCTCTTGCAAGTGCACCCCTGGTGGTAAGGTATGCTGGTGGTTACAGGTCATATCTTATTACAGTCATGTATAGCATGTTAGGATACAGTTATATATAATAATGTAAGATACATGACATCATCCTCCCCCAAGATCTTATTGTCTTTATAGGTTCAGTCTCTCAGGTGGTCTACGCTCTCGCGTGGAGCGTCTGAGTTGTGGTTCAGTTGTTTGCCTTGGTGTCTGTTTTTCTTTGGGTGTGGTCGCTGGTATCTCGCCTGGGCTGTCTGTTTCGATTGGTGTGATTGTTGTTGACTCGCCTGGGCTATCTGTTGGGATTGCCCTTTCCTCAGGTTGTTCCCTCTGTCTGTCCACCAGGTGTGGTGCGAGTTCCACATTGTAGTCTGCCTCTGGTTCCGCAGCGTTGTTGGTAAATCTGCTTTTGACTTGGTCTACATGCCTCCGGCAGGTTTTGCCATTGTCCATTTGTACTACCAGTAGCCTGTTTCCTTCCTTGCCCGTTACTGTCCCTGCAAGCCATTTGGGACCCCTGCCATAGTTTAGTACAAACACTTTGTCCCCTATCTCATTCCATCTCCCCCTCAAACTCAGTCAGCTTACGGCGTTTTGCCTCAATGATTTTGTGCATGTCTGGGAGGATGAATGAGAGCCTTGTTTTTAAAGTCCTTTTCATCAACAGTTGCGCGGGGTGGATCCCAGTCAGTGAGTGCGGACGAGATCTGTATGCCAACAGCAGTCGCACAGGCGACCCTGCAGCGTGGGACCTTGGATTTTAAGCATGCCTTGTATAATGATTTGCACTGTTCTCTCCGCCTGGCCGTTGGAGGCCGGCTTGAACGGTGCCGTCTTGACGTGATTTATGCCGTGGTCAATTATAAAGTCTTGGAATTCTGCGCTGGTGAAGCACGGACCATTGTCACTGACCAATGTGTCAGGGATTCCGTGCGTTGCAAACATGGTTGCGAGGCTCTCCACAGTGGTGGAGGTTGTGCTCGAGTTTAAAATGGTGCATTCGATCTACTTTGAAAATGCATCTACAACTACGAGGAACATTTTGCCCATGAATGGGCCCGCATAGTCTACGTGCACTCGCGACCACGGTTTGGTAGGCCAGGGGCTCAGTGGAGCACCCCTGGGGGCATTGCTGAGTTGGGCACAAATGGTGCACCTTCGGACGCAGAGCTCCAAGTCTGTGTCAATACCAGGTCACCAGACGTGGGATCTGGCTATGGCCTTCATGAGAACGATCCCCGGATGCTCGCGGTGGAGCTCCCGGACAAGTGCCTCTCTGCCTCGCAGAGGCATGACTACTCGGCTGCCCTACATCAGGCAGTCTGCTTGTAGTGATAGCTCATGCATGCGCCTGTGAAAGGGTTTTAATTCCTCGGGGCAGGCATCGCGAGCCTCTGCCCAGTCACCAGTTAGGACACATCTTTTTACGAAGGATAACGTGGGGTCACTGGCTGTCCAGGCTCTGATTTGGCGAGCCATCATGGGCAAACCTATGGACTCAAAGCCATTGATTGCCATGACTATCTCACAGTCCTGTTCGTCAGACCCTTCCGTGGTCGCCAGGGGCAGCCTGCTGAGCGCGTCGGCACAGCTGTCTGTACCTGGTCTGTGCCTTATTGTGTAGTCGCAGGATGCCAGCATGAGTGTCCACCGTTGAATTCGCTCCGAGGCGTTGGCGTTAATTGCCTTGCTCTCGGATAGGAGGGATGTGAGGGGCTTGTGGTCGCTTTCGAATGCGAACTTGGCCCTGAAAAGGTATTGGTGCATCTTTTTGACACCGTACACGCACGCGACCGCCTTCTTCTCTACCATTCCGTACCCATGCTCCGCCCGCGAAAGTGACCTGGAGGCATAAGCTATGGGTTGTAATTTGCCCGCACTATTGACATGTTGCAAAACTCACCCGACCCCATACGCTGACGCATCGCATGTGAGAACTAGCTTTTTACCTGGGTCAAAGAAAGTCAAAACACTGTTGGAACACAGAAGGTTGCATGCCTTATTGAAGGCACGTTCCTGAGCGACCCCCCAAAATCAATCGCACCCCTTCCTGAGTAGCACGTGGAGAGGCTCCAGCAGCGTGCTTAAGTTCTGCATAAAGTTCCCAAAGTAATTGAGTAGCCCGAGAAAGGCGTGCGGTTTGAGACATTCCAGGGCCTGGGTGTCAGGCAAATTGCTTCTGTTTTGGACTCTGTTGGGCGGATTCCATCAGCGGCAATCCTTCTGCCCAAAAATTCAACCTCGGGTGCGAGAAACAGGCACTTGGATTGCTTGACTCGTAGGCTTACCCGATCCAACTGCTTTAGTACTTCCTCCAAATTATGGAGATGGGAGTCGGTGTCCCTGCCCGTGATAAGTATGTCGTCTTGAAATACAACCGTCCCCGGGATGGACTTGAGCAGACTCTCCATGTTGCGCTGGAATATGGCAGCTGTCGACCTGATGCCGAATGGGCATCGATTGTACATGAAAAGGCCTCGATGTGTGCTGATGGTGGTGAGTAGCTTGGATTCCTCGATCAATTCTTGCGTCATAAACGCAGATGTGAGGTGTAATTTTAAGAAAAGTTTACCTCCAGCCAATGTGGCAAATAAGTCCTCCGCTTTGGGCAGCGGGTACTGGTCCTGTAAGGAGACTCTGTTTATGGTAGATTTGTAGTCCCCACAGATTCGTACGGATCCATCAGGCTTCATGACTGGGATGATGGGACTTGCCCAGTCGCTAAATTCCACAGGTGATATAATGCTTTCTCGCAGAAGCCTGTCTAGTTCATGTTCCATCTTTTGCCTCATCACATAGGGTACAGCTCTGGCCTTGTGATGGACCGGTCTAGCATCCTGTGTGATGTAGATTTTGACTTTGGCCCCTTTGAAAGTGCCCACACCTGGCTGAAAGAGATGTTCAAATCGCTTTATAACTGTTGAGCAGGAGGTCCGTTCCTCTAATGACATGGCATGGACATCATCCCATTTCCAGTTTAGTTTTGCCAGCCAGCTTCTCCCCAGCAGTGCTGGGGGGTCTCCGGGGACAATCCACAGGCGAAGTCAGTTCACTGTCCCTTTGTGTGTGACAGAGAGCATGGCGCTGCCGAGGACTGGTACAATTTCTTTGGTATAGGTCCTTAGTGTGGTGTCGACCCTTGTGAGTTTTGGTCTGTCTCTTTTATGCGGCCACAGTTCAAATTGTTGAGCGCCCATGAGAGATTGACTCGCTCCCGTATCCAGCTCCATGTTGACAGATATCCCGTTGAGTAGGACCCTCATCATTATAGGAGGCATCCTGTTGTAGGAGCAGTGGCCATTGATCGTGTTGACCCGCTGTACACCGGTGTCCCGGGTACTGTTCCCACCATCTTCTGGTCCGCTTTCTGACCCATCCGATTCGTATACTGGCCGAGCTGCCGTTTTTTTGCACATGCGAGCCAAATGCCCTGTATATTCACAATTTCTGCAAACAGCCTGCTGAAATTGACATCCCCTTGATGAGTGCCCACCGCCATGCCTCCAGCACAGACCTGTTCCATTGTTCAAAGAGTTCCCAAAGAATGAGCTGCATCTGGCTGATCTCGCTTGAGCTTCTCTCAGTTTGTAGTTGATTGCTCGCATTGTGGGTTGATGAGGTGTGAACGGCCATTCCTGTGGCCCTTGATGGCTTCTGCCTGCTGTCGAGAGCCTGTTCTCCCGGTTTTGTCTGTGTGTGGGGGTAGCAGCTTGATGGCTTCTGCCTGCTGTCGAGAGCCTGTTCTCCCGGTTTTGTCTGTGTGTGGCGGTAGCAGCTTGTTTTGTGCTGTGAACAACTTCTTCCGATATTTCGTTAGTTGTCGTACCTGCATTGTAAATCAACCTCGTTTCTTCTTCCCCTACCAAGAATGTCTGTGCAACCAGTGCTGCTGCCTCTAAGGTCAGGTTCTTGGTCTCTATGAGCTTTTGGAATATGCCTGCGTGGCCTATTCCTTCAATGAAAAAGTCTCTCAGCATTTCTCTCCTTAGTTCATCGGAGAACTCACATAAAGTAGCCAACCTCCGAAGTTCGGCCACGAAGTCGGGTATGCTCTGGCCCACACAGCGTCTGTATTTGTAGAACCTGTGTCTGGCCATTTGTAGGCTGCTCGCTGGCTTCAGGTGGTCTCTTACCAGTGTGCTCAATTCTTCAAACGACTTGCTTGCTGGTTTCTCGGGTGCCAACAGATCCTTCATTAAAGCGTATGTTTTCGAGCCACAGCTGGTCAAGAGACGGGCTCTTCTCTTGTCTGCCTTATCATCGCCTAAACAGTCTTTGGTTACAAAGCTTTGCTGGAGCCTTTCTATAAAGTCCTCCCAATTGTCTCCCGCATTGTACTTTTCATCTGATCCGTTGTTCGCCATTCTGTGGATTCTGTAATCCCGTAACCCGTCGCCACTGTAAAGTCCGGTCCCCTCAGTACAGATTCACATGAGGCATGTAGTAAAGTCAAGGTCACTCTGGACCTGCCCCTTTATTTCACAGCTCTGGAATGCTGCACTTGTCTGAGACCTGTCCTTATATACCTGTCTCTTGCAAGTGCACCCCTGGTGGTAAGGTATGCTGGTGGTTACAGGTCATATCTTATTACAGTCATGTATAGCATGTTAGGATACAGTTATATATAATAATGTCAGATACATGACGGTACTCAGTAAGATAATGGGACTAAAGGCAGATAAATCCCCTGGACCTGATGGCTTGCATCCTAGGGTGATAAGAGAAGTAGCGGCAGGGATTGTGGGTGCATTGGTTGTAATTTACCAAAATTCCCTCGATTCTGGAAGGTCCCAACAGATTGTAAACTGCAAATGTAATGCTCCTATTTAAAAAAGGAGGCAGACAAAAAGCAGGAAACTATAGACCAGTTAGCCTAGCATCTGCGGTCGGGAAAATGTTGGAGTCCATTATTAAAAAAGCAGTAGCAGGACATTTGGAAAAGCAAAATTCGATCAGGCAGAGTCAGCATGGATTTATGAAAGGACAATGTTTGACAAATTTGCTGGAGTTCTTTGAGGATATAACGAACAGGTTTGAAAAAAGGGGAACCAGTGGATGTGGTATCTTTGGACTTCCAGAAGGCATTTGACATGGTGCCACATAAAAGGTTACTGCACAAGATAAAAGTTCATGGGGTTGAGGATAATGGGCCCAAGTTTCCACAAGAAAAAAAACGGGCGCCCCTCCGAGCTGGGCGCCCATTTTTCGCGCCTAAAACGGCGCCTAAAAAAAATCCTCGGTAGTCTCCACCGACTTACAGGTCCTCTGGCCCTCGGCGCTGCGGGCACGAGCTGTGGGGGGGCGGAGCCAGGTCCCTGCGCTGAAAACAGTGCCGGGACCTCTGCACATGCGCGCTACAGTCGGCACGCAAGTGCAGTAGCTCCAGGTGCCGAACTGTGGGAGGGGCCCGAAGCACGCAGCCCCTAGCCCTGGCTGAATGGCCTCACTGGGGCTGCATGAATGAGGCTCCTCCCACGGCCAGCTCCTGCTCCCCGCCCGACCAGACCCGACACTCGCTCCCCCCCCCCCCCCCCCCCGACCAGACCCGACCCGACACCCGCTCCCCCCCCTCCCCCGACCCGAGACCCGACACCCGCTCCCCCCCCCCGGCCCCGACCCCGACCCGACACCCGCTCTCCCGCCCCGACCCGAGACCCGCTCCCCCCCCCCGGCCCCGACCCCGACCCGACACCCGCTCTCCCCCCCCCGGCCCCGACCCCGACCCGACACCCGCTCTCCCCCCCCCCCGCCCCGACCCAACACCCGAGACTCGCTCTCCCCCGCCCCAACAGAGACCCGAGACCCGCTCTCCCCCCAGCCCCGACCTGAGTCCCGCTCCCCGACCCGAGGCCCGCTCCCCCCCCCTGACCCGACACCCGCTCCCCCGACCCCCCCCTCTCTCCCCTCCCCTCCCTCTCCCTCTCCCTCCCCCTCTCTCTCCCTCCCTCCCTCCCTCCCTCCCCTCTCTCTCTCCCTCCCCTCTCTCCCTCCCTCTCTCTCTCGCTCAGCGGCACAAACAGCTGCAGAATTCTCCCTGGCTGAAGCACTTTCACACAGGTAGGAAGATGGTTTATTTAATCTTTTTTTGGCTTATAAATGTTTATTCAGGTTGGATTTATTTGTATAATATTTGTAGAAGTATAAATAAGGATTTGTCAAATTTAATGAGTTCCCTTCCCCCCCCACCTCGTTCTGGACGCCTAATTTGTAACCTGCGCCTGATTTTTTAATGTGTAGAACAGGTTTTTTCAGTTCTACAAAAATCTTCACTGGCGCCATTCTACTTTAGTTTGGAGTACATTTTCACTGTGGAAACTTTCAAATCAGGCGTCAGTGGCCGGACACGCCCCCTTTTGAAGAAAAAATTCTGTTCTAAACTAGAACTGTTCTACCTGACTAGAACTGCAGAAAAAAAAATGTGGAGAATTGCGATTTCTAAAATAGTCCGTTCTCCACCAGTTGCTCCTAAAAATCAGGCGCGAATCATGTGGAAACTTGGGCCCATTATATTAGCATGGGTGGAGAATTGGCTAACTAACAGAAAACAGAGAGTTGGGATAAATGGTTCATTCTCTGGTTGGCAACCAGTAACTAGTGGGGTGCCACAGGGATCAGTGCTGGGACCCCAACTATTTACAATCTATATTAATGACTTGGAAGAAGGGACTGAGTGTAACGTAGCCAAGTTTGCTGATGATACAAAGATGGGAGGAAAAGCAATGAATGAGGAGGACACAACAAATCTGCAAAAGAACATAGGCTAAGTGAGTGGGCAAAAATGTTGGCAGATGGAGTATAATGTTGGAAAGTGTGAGGTCATGCACTTTGGCAGAAAAAAATCAAAGAGCAAGTTATTATTTAAATGGAGAAAGATTGCAAAGTGCCACAATACAGTGGGACCTGGGGGTACTTGTGCATGAAACATAAAAGGTTAGTATGCAGGCACAGCAAGTGATCAGGAAGGCCAATGGTATCTTGGCCTTTATTGCAAAGGGGATGGACTATAAAAGCAGGCAAATCTTACTTTGGTTATATAAGATATTGGTGAGGCCACATCTGGAATACTGCATGCAGTTTTGGTTTCCATATTTACGAAAGGATATACTTGCTTTGGAGGCAGTTCAGAGAAGGTTCACTCGGTTGATTCCAGGGATGAGGAGGTTGACTTATGAGGAAAGGTTGAGTAGATTGGGCCTCTATTCATTGGAATTCAGAAGAATGAGAGGTGATCTTATCGAGACGTATAAGATTATGAGGGGGGGCTTGACAAGGTGGATGCAGAGAGGATGTTTCCACTGATGGGGGAGACTAGAACTAGAGGGCACGATCTTAGAATAAGGGGCCGCCTATTTAAAACTGAGATGAGGAGAAATTTCTTCTCTGAGGGTTGTGAATCTATGGAATTCGTTGCCTCAGAGAGCTGTGGAAGCTGGGACATTGAATAAATTTAAGACAGAAATAGACGGTTTCTTAATCGATAAGGGGATAAGGGGTTATGGCGTTATGGGGTTGGGCAGGGAAGTGGAGCTGAGTCCAAGATCAGATCAGCCATGATCTTATTGAATGGCGGAGCAGGCTCAAGGGGCCGTATGGCCTACTCCTGTTCCTATTTCTTATGCTCTGAAGCAAAAGCACTTCTCATCAATGCTACAATTTGAGGCAGTGTATGTACCCTAAAATTCTGGGATTTTCCCCCTAATCAATTTCACTATCTTCTGCAGGATGGTGGATAGTTAGGGGTAGATTTCCACCTTCACAACCCGGGTGGTTAGGGTTAGGGTTAGAGTTAGAGTTAGAGTTAGAGTTAGAGTTAGAGTTAGAGTTAGAGTTAGAGTTAGAGTTAGAGTTAGAGTTAGAGTTAGAGTTAGAGTTAGAGTTAGAGTTAGGGTTAGAGTTAGGGTTAGAGTTAGGGTTAGGGTTAGGATCGCTCGCTTGTTATAGAACCCGCCTGATTTTCATCTCATTGACTTCAGGTTCTATAGCGGTTACACTCCGCCAGATTACCACTGAGGTGATAAGGCAAGCACTCAATTGTAATTGTGCTGTAGAATTAGTAATAATAATGGCCCCGAAATTCCACAAGGGTTCCCCCAATCTCCTGATGGAACTTTATGCAATTTCTCTGGGGATTCCTGCTAAACAGCTGAAAATAGCTGTTCACAACATTTCTCTGGGGCTCTGCTGATCTCCTGCCAAAGTTACAGCAAAAGATCGGGACAGCCCCTGCAGAATTTCCAGACCAATATTTTTGGCACAGGAATGAATAATAAAAAAAAACTGCAGTTCTTGAAAGTTTAACAAGGTTTGAAATGAAAATTAATGGGGCTTCCTTGCACAAAGTGATTAATACGATATGAATCTACATATAAGACCCTTTTGTTTTGTTAAGAAATATATTCTTTCCATTGTATCACTGGATCAACAGAATGGATATCTATATTTTTTCCATAGCCATTTATAACAAAATAAATAAATTTAATGTACCTTGGCAAGAGCCATTTTGGTACTGCTGCTCTCATTTTATTGGTATTTTTATTGAAGAAGAGGTAAAATGGAAAGACGTAAATGCTGAACACAAGTGCTGACTGGAATTGGCACAATTTTAAAAGACATGTTCACAACAGAGGTTAATATTAAAAATGGCATAAAAACTGAATTTCTCAATTTTTGTTGTGGATCTTGTTTATTTTAAATTACAGCATAAGTATCTCCCTGTTTTTCTTCTTAGAGGCAAATGGCAATATCATGTTAAATAGTATTAATAAGGGAGAGTGATCCTTCATCTAATATTCTCCTCCTCCTCACGCTAGTGGGTTTCCCATGGATGCTGGTATCTCTTGATTATTTTTTCAAAGAAGCCATTTTCATATGCCAGTGTAGACCGTGAATAGAGACGGACTATTCAACTGTGAGGGGCATCACAGAATGAGTTAAGGTCCTCAACAGATGTCCACACGTCTGACATTTCCAGAACAGAGTCACTGAATGGCAAGTCAGGATTCTTCTTTTCACAAGACGAATTGCGTCATTTTCGGTGAGAATGTATGCAGACACACCTTCGATGTGCTTTGGCTGTAATGTAGTTTAAAACGTTCACCTTCCCCAAGTATATTTTATGGCAGGATTTAACTGTGTTGAGAAAAAAAAGATATCAACTCCAAGACATTACTGACAAACAAAATACGATTTCTGAATTCTCACACTTCAGTTAACACCTTCGAATGATTTTTGCAGCCTGGACCATAACTACTGGCCTTTATCAACAGTTGCAAAAACACAATTTACACCATGCCAGCCCACACATGTTCTAGTGATTATTCCAGCTCACTATAGCAGATATTCATTAAACGTCACTGCAATTTGCATATGCACTGTACATATTTCCCAGACATAGTTTAAAATTCTACCAGTGCCGCCAAATTGAAAAAAAAATTGTCCTGCAATTGTTTGAAGGAATTTAATGCATACAAATCTCAGCAAGCGGGACACATGGGAGACAGTTTCACTAATCGGGCATGAAAACAAACAAGATTAAACTACAGCAGTCATCTGCAGAATCAACCATGTGTGCAGTTCACAGCCCAGGACACAGGCAAAACAGCCCCAACCTAATTGTAAATTTCATCCAAACAGAAATTAAACATTCCATCACATAAAAACAATATTCATTAAGGTTGCTCCTAACAGACAGATCACAATACCTGAACATGGGAATAGTAGTTGATTTATGAGCTGGTGTTTGGCTAACAAAAAGGGTGAAAAAGCAGAAAACACACAAGTTGGCAATTCAAGAAATTCTGTCCGTTGTTCTCTCCAGTTTGAAAATTAAAAATATTAATTCAGTGTTGGTGGTCATTCGCGCACTCTGTGTGAAGCACACAGCTCCAAGCTCCTTAAACTGCTCTCTGTTCTGCTGCATATATTTGCATAAATTTATTTAAGTGTATTTTGCATTCTTGATGTATATTTTTCTTTAGCTAAGCCGTACCCAATCAGAATTCAGTCACCTGGATTAAATGTTCCTGTAGTGAGTGACATGCAGTACCATTTCCATCTCTGCTACATTCTGTTTACAGACACCAGGCCTCCCACCTCTTCCTCGCATCTCACCGAAATGTGGTGTGACACTTCTAAATTTCATGCAATTTCTTGCACAGCAGTGTATGAAATAAAACAGGCAGGCGGGCAATGTCTTTCCCGATTGTTGTGACTTGTGTGCTGCAAGGGTAAGTAAAATTAACTGAGCGAGTCCTGGCCTCCGCTATTAAATCAACATTTCCAGCTAATAAGTGAGATGGAATCTCAGTTTTCAGCTCTCATTTTACAGAATAAACACGACAAACATATCCGAGTGATTGTTTTCATCTGCACAAAATAATTTTTTTAATGAAGTTTGATTTCAGTTTTGTGACAGTATTTATGTTGTGCATTGTGTTCCAGGTCCTCTGTTTTAAACATAGAATATAAGAAATAGGAACAGGAGTAGGCCATCCGGCCCCTCGAGCCTGCTCCACCATTCAATAAGATTATGGCTGATCTGATCATGGACTCAGCTCCACTTCCCCGCCTGCTCCCTATAACCCCTTATCGTTTAAGAAACTGTCTATTTCTGTCAAATGTATTCAATGTCCCAGCTTCCACAGCTCTCTGAGGCAGCGAATTCCATAGATTTACAACCCTCAGAGAAGAAATTCCTCCTCATCTCGGTTTTAAATGGGCGGCCCCTTATTCTAAGATCATGCCCTCTAGTGCTAGTCTCCCCTATCAGTAGAAACATCCTCTCTGCATCCACCTTGTCAAGCCCCCTCATAATCTTATACGTTTCGATAACATCACCTCTCATTCTTCTGAATTCCAATGAGTAGAGGCCCAATCTACTCAACCTTTCCTCATAAGTCAACACCCTCATCCTCGGAATCAACCTAGTGAACCTTCACTGAACTGCCTCCAAAGCAAGTATATCCTTTCGTAAATATGGAAACCAAAACTGCACGCAGTATTCCAAGTGTGGCCTCACCAATACCCTGTATAACTGTAGCAAGACTTGCCTGCTTTTATAGTCCATCCCCTTTGCAATAAAGGCCAAGATACCATTGGCCTTCCTGATCACTTGCTGTACCAGCATACTATCCTTTTGTGTTTCATGCGCAAGTACCCCCAGGTCCCGCTGTAATGTGGCACTTTGCAATCTTTCTCCATTTAAATAATAACTTGTTCTTTGATTTTTTTTCCGCTAAAGTGCATGACCTCACACTTTCCAACATTATACTCCATCTTCCAAATTCTTGCCCACTCACTTAGCCTGTCTATGTTCTTTTGCAGATTTGTTGTGTCCTCTTCACACATTGCTTTTCCTCCCATCTTTGTATCGTCAGCAAACTTGGCTATGTTACACTCAGTCCCCTCTTCCAAGTCGTTAATATAGATTGTAAATAGTTGGGGTCCCAGCACTGATCCCTGCAGCACCCCACTAGTTACTGGTTGCCAACCAGAGAATGAACCATTCATCCCGACTCTCTGTTTTCTGTTAGTTAGCCAATCCTCTATCCATGCTAATATATTACCCCCAACCCCATGAACTTTTATCTTGTGCAGTAACCTTTTATGTGGCACCTTGTCAAATGCCTTCTGGAAGTCCAAATACACCACATCCACTTCATCCACCCTGTTTGTTACATCCGCGGAGAACTCCAGCAAATTTGTCAAACATGACTTCCCCTCCATAAATCCAAGCTGACTCTGCCTGACCGAATGTTCTTTTCCAAATGTACTGCTACTGCTTTTTTAATAATGGACTCCAACATTTTCCCAACCACAGATGTTAGGCTAACTGGTCTATAGTTTCCTTCTTTTTGTCTGCCTCCTTTTTTAAATAGGGGCATTACATTTGCAGTTTTCCAATCTGCTGGGACCTCCCCAGAATCCAAGGAATTTTGGTAAATTACAACCAATGCACCCACAATCCCTGCCGCTACTTCTCTTAAGACCCTAGGTTTACTATCAGTGCTGATTAAATATGAGAACTATTTGACATTGGATCCCAGCCAAGCTGAGCACAGGATTGATAAAAAAGTACATTTCTCTCCCTGCACTCCCTTAAAAATATATTGAAGAGCATATGCATGGATAGGATTAAACATACCTTAGTGTTATTTTCACAGCCCCAGCACTGTTATTTCACACTAGCAAAAATAAAATAATATAGACGTGTGAAAATAACACTTACATCCTTGCCACATGCTGCATTGCGACCATTAAAGGCCCCATACAACTAATTCACCTCACGAAGATGAGCATCTTCTGTACACTGACATCACAAAAACAATTGCTGTTTAATTTGACTTACTCATCTAGAATATATCTTAAAGCCTTATCGCTGTGGGGCATGCCTTTTGGTAAGAGCCATAAAAATACTTCAAATAATTTCCTAAAAATAATTCTGACCATTTATTTCCAGACAGTAAGAGACTCCACTTAGATTTTGACTTCGTACAGCTGGCACTTGCCTTATTCAGGCCGGTGGATGTAGTGCTGCGGATGATGATCTTCTCCACTCTTTCCAATGTCATTCCTTTGAGTATTGACTCATTCAGTAGAGGGCTGCACATACTATAGGTATACTTTGTAATAATGGCTTACATGTGACTCCAGACCCATAGCAATGTGGTTGACTCTGAACCGCCCTCTGAAATGGCCTAGCAAGCCACTCAGTTGCACACAACCGCTACGAAAAACAATAATAAGAATAAAACCAGACGGACCACCCGGCATCGACCCCGGCACCGGCTAAACAGCACACCCAGCCCAGTCCTTCTCACCAACATCTGGGGACTTGTGCCAAAATTGGGAGAGCTGTCCCCAGACTTCTCAAGTAACAGCCTGACATAGTCATATTTATAGAATCATAGGGCTCAATTTTCCTCAAGCCCGTTTGCTGGAGTATTGGCAGAGTTACGGCGGGTTTTCTAGGCCAGAAATGCGGCAGAAATATTTTGCCAAACTTTCCCCGATGTATAATTCGAATTTGGCGCCGCGCAGCGTGTTCGGTCTCCTCGGGGGGGGGGTGGAGCCTTGATCTGCGCCAAAAAGATCGGGATGCCTCGGTAACCAGGGACACAATGCGAGCTGAGGCTGTAAAGTGAAACATACAGCCAGCTCCCAACGCATTTAAACATATTGCATCAACTTAAAAACACATTAAAATATATTGCAGCAACTTACCTCCAATTATTAAAGCCGGTCCACTCCCCCACCTGATCCTGGCCCCGAGTGCCCTCCCGGTCCACTCCCCCACCTGATCCTGGCCCCGAGTGGCCTCCCGGTCCACTCCCCCACCTGACCCAGGCCTCGTGTGCCCTCCCGGTCCACTCCCCCACCTGATCCTGGCCCCGAGTGCACTCCCGGTCTGCTCCCCCACCTGATCCTGGCCCCGAGTGCCCTCCTGATCTGCTCCCCCACCTGATCCTGGCCCTGAATGCACTCCCGGTCTGCTCCCCCACCTGATCCTGGCCCCGAGTGCCCTCCCGGTCCACTCCCCCACCTGACCCTGGCCTCGTGTGCCCTCCCGGTCCACTCCCCCACCTGACCCTGGCCTCGTGTGCCCTCCCGGTCCGCTCCCCGCTCCTAAGCCCAGGCCGAAGGGCTTGCCGATCCGCTACCCTGTCCCTATCCCAGGCCGAATAGCCTCCCTCCTTCCCAGTCCCCGCACCTAACTACACCCGAAAGGCCTTCCCATCCACCCGCCTACACCCCTCTCTCCCCCCCTCACTCTTACCTTTCCTGCTGCTGCTGTCCAGGCATCTGTTGCACTTACCTGC
Source organism: Pristiophorus japonicus (assembly GCF_044704955.1). Classification (NCBI taxonomy): domain Eukaryota; kingdom Metazoa; phylum Chordata; class Chondrichthyes; family Pristiophoridae; genus Pristiophorus; species Pristiophorus japonicus. Next base: position 197,067,066 of record NC_091984.1, on the reverse strand, counting down.
GCCGATTTCCTTAATTTTCCGTAAGGTTTTTCTGCAGAGGCCACATACGCTGGCCGAAGCAAAATTGGAGTAACTCCCAGCTGGCCAAACTTGCCTAAATGGCTTGAATTGGCGCAGGTGGCAGGTTACGCCCCCTTTGGCTGAAAAAAAAAACTTAGCTAAAAAAATCGTAACTAACTAAGTTACGCTGGTGCAAATTGATTGGGAAAACTGGAATTTTAAATTTAGGCCCAAAAAAGTAGCCTGCTCCAAAGAAACGGCGCAAATCACTGGGGAAAATTGAGCCCATACCTTTCAGCCAATGTCCCAGACTCCTCCATCACCATCCCTGGATATGCGCTGTCCCACCGGCAGGACAGACCCACCAGGGTGGCGGCATAGTGGTATACAGTCAGGAGGGAGTGGCCTTGGGAATCCTCAACATTGACTCTGGACACTATGAAGTCTCATGGCTTCAGGTCAAGCATGGGCAAGGAAACCTCCTGCTGATTAATACCTACCGCCCTCCCTCAGCTGATGAATCACTACTCCTCCATGTTGAACACCACTTGGAAGAAGTACTGAGTAGCAAGGGCACAGAACGTATTCTGGGGACCAACCCTGGTTCAATGAAGAGTGTAGAAGAGTATGCCAGGAGCAGCACCAGATGTACCTGAAAATGAGGTGCCAACCTGGGGAAGCTGCAACACAGGACTACATGCATGCTAAACAGTGGAAGCAGCATGCTGTAGACAAGGCTAAGCGATCCCACAACAGATCAGATTAAAGCTCTGTAGTCCTGCCACATCCAGCCGTGAATGCTGGTGGACCATTAAACAATTAACGGGAAGGGGAGGAGCCATGAATATCCCCATCCTCAATGATGGTGGAGCCTAGCACGTGAATGCAAAAGAAAAGGCTGAAGTGTTTACAACCATCTTCAGCCAGAGTGGATGAACAATATCGGCCTCCTCCTCAGGTCCTCACCATCACAGAAGCCAGTCTTCAGCCAATTCGATTCACTAATGTGATATCAAGAAACAGCTGAATGCACTGGCTATAGCAAAGGATATGGCCTACTCCTGTTCCTATTTCTTATGTTATGATATGGGCCCCGACAACATTTTAGCTGTTGTGCTGAAGACTTATGCTCCAGAACTAGCCGTGCCTCTAGCCAAGCTGTTCCAGTACAGCTACAACAGTGGCATCTATCTGACAATGTGGAAAACTGCCCAGGTATGTCCTGACCACAAAAAGCAGGACAAATTCAATCCGGCCAATTACCGCCCCATTAGTTTACTCTCAATCATCAGCAAAGTGATGGAAGATGTCGTCAGCAGTGCTATCAAGCAGCACTTACTCACCAATAAGCTGCTCATTGATGCCCAGTGTGGGTTCTGCCAGGACCACTTGGCTCCAGACCTCATCACAACCTTGGTCCAAACATGGGTAAAAGAGATGAATTCCAGAGGTGAGGTGACTGCCCTCGACATCAAGGCAGCATTTGACCCAATGTAACATCAAGGAGCTCTAGTAAAACTGAAGTCAATGGGAATCAGGGGGAAAACTCTCCACTGGCTGGAGTCATACCTAGCACAAAGGAAGATGGTTGCAGTGGTTGGAGGTAAATCATCGCAGCCCCAGAACATCACTGTAGGGGTTCCTCAGGGCAGTGTCCTGGGCCCAACCATCTTCAGTTGCTTCATCTATGACCTTCCTTCCATCATAAGGTCAGAAGTGGGAATGTTCGCTGATGACTGCAGTGTTCAGTTCCATCCGCAACTCCTCAGATAATGGAGCAGTCCATGCCTGCATACAGCAAGACCTGGACAACATTCAGGCTTGGGCTGATAAGTGGCAATTAACATTTGCGCCACACAAGTGCCAGGCAATGACTATCTCCAACAAACAACCGCCCTTAACATTCAATGGCATTACCATTGCCGAATCCCACACGATCAAGATCCTCAGAGTCACCATTGACCAGAAACTTAACTGGACCAGCCACATAAATACTGTGGCAACAGGAGCAGTTCAGAGGCTGGATATTCTACAGCGAGTGTCTCACCTCCTGACTCCCCAAAGCCTTTCCACCATCTACAAGACACAAATCAGGTGTGTGATGGTATACTCTCCACTTGCCTGGATGAGTTCAGCTCCCACAACACACAAAGTTCGACACCATCCAAGACAAAGCAGCCCGCTTGATTGGCACCCATCCACCACCTTAAACATCCACGCCCTGCACCACTGACGTACTGTGGCTGCAGTGAGTACCATCTACAAGATGCACTGCAGCAACTCGCCAAGGTTTCTTCGACAGCACCTCCCAAACCCGCAACCTCTACCACATAGGACAAGGGCAGCAGGCGCATGGGAACACCATCATGTTCCCCTCCAAGTCACTGACTTGGAAATATATCGCTGTTCATGCATCGTCGCTGGGTCAAAATCCTGGAACTCGCTCCCTAACAGCACAGTGGGAGTATCATCACCACACAGACTGCAGCGGTTCAAGGCGGTGGCTCACACCACCTTCTCAAGGGCAATTAGGGATGGGCAATAAATGCTGGCCTTACCAGCAATGCCCACATCCCGTGGACGAATAAAAAAAAAAATCACTATTTTGTGCATTTTCTTTCACAAGTACTTAATTATTAGAAAGGTGAGCACACTTGATGGACAATTGCATGAGAATGTTTAAAATACAGATATGGACAAGGAGTATCTATAGCAATCTACTTGATCCCCTTATATAGATAGCCCTCATCATGAAGTTCATATCCCTGAATCCAACCAAGCATCCTGACTAATCATCGTTTACCTTGTTCAACAATTCGTTGTAAATTCAGTTTTGAAATTTGGGGTAAACACTACTTTCTTTTCTCACTATGCTACATCTCACACAGCCTCCATCCAGAGTTTGTGGTATTTTCCAAACACTCAGGATATAGCTGCCATCATGTAGATACACAATTACCTTCATTCAACATGGAGTGAATGAATAATCCAAACAAGTAGCACTTGGGTTCTGCAGGTATTGACAGTCTGATAATCTTTTTAGTCAGTTTAAGAACATAATTGGGACATGACCAATATTATCACTTCTTCCAGCATAAATGTGAGGAGCCGGGACAATTTATATTATTCAAGTGTATAATGGAATTGGTATAGAATGTGGACCTGAGATTTCTTTAATGTATTAAAGGCAAAGAGAGTGCACACCAAGGACAGTCTAAACCACCCTTTACCCTTGACCAATTCAGGCCTTTATCACCCAGTTAGTGTTTTATTTTTCCACACCAATAAAATTGGTGTAAAACTGAATAACTAGGTTTTTACTTTTTGAACATGCGTCTGTCAAAACAGGGTTGTGCCAACCACAAACAAGTTACAAATGTTATTCCCATGAGTGAATAATGCCAGAGCTGGAGAGAGCTGTACAACAAATAATGAGGCTAAATTCAGAATGCAACTCTCTATAAAAACATCGTCATTTCTATAAACCCACTGAAATTTTTTTTGAAAACCTGGGTCTTGGTTAGATGAGCGACAGTTGAGGTAATCAGTCGGAGGTAAGGCAGATGCTAGAACTTTAATGAAAATCAGTGTCCCTGTTCTATAGCCTTTCATAGATTGGTTTCAAATGTTAATTCACCTAGACACAAAGCACTTGCAGTAGTGTCTGCAATACGGCAAATTGATTTTCCTTTTTTATTTGGTCAGCTACAATTTACCGTACCTGACCTGAGGTCTCTAACCCTACCCAACAAAGTGCAAGAACTATTTACAATCGAAGTATATGAAACAAACTCTGAACTCCAGAGTCTGAACTCCAAGTCATAGTCAACATCTTCACTGAGGCATACGAAAGCATGGGCCTTACACTAAACATCTGTAAGAAAAAGGTCCTACACCAGCCTGACCCCGTCACACAGCACTACCCCCCAGTCATCAAGATCCACGGCGCGGCTCTGGACAACGCGGACCACTTTCCATACCTCGGGAGCCTATATTCAACAAGGGCAGACATCGATGACGAGATTCAACACCGCCTCCAGTGCGCCAGTGCAGCCTTCGGCCGCCTGAGGAAAAGAGTGTTCGGAGATCAGGCCCTCAAATCTGCCATCAAGCTCATGGTCTACAGGGCTGTTGTGATACCCACCCTCCTGTATAGCTCAGAGATATGGACCATATACAGTAGACACTTCAAATCGCTGGAGAAATACCACCAACAATGTCTCCGCAAGATCCTGCAAATCCCCTGGGAGGACAGACGCACCAACATTAGCATCCTCGACCAGGCCAACATCCCCAGCATCGAAGCACTGATCACACTCGATCATCTCCGCTGGGCGGGCCACACTGTTCGCATGCCTGACACAAGACTCCCAAAGCAAACTTGGAACTCCTACACGGCAAGCAAGCCCAAGGTGGGCAGAGGAAACGTTTCAAGGACACTCTCAAAGCCTCCTTGATAAAATGCAACATCCCCACCGACACCTGGGAGTCCTTGGCCAGAGACCGCCCCAAGTGGAGGAAGTGCATCCGGGAGGGTGCTGAGCACCTCGAGTCTCATCGTCGAGAGCATGCAGAAACCAGGCGCAGGCAGCGGAAGGAGCGTGCGGCAAACCAGACTCTCCACCCACCCTTTCCTTCAACGACTGTCTGTCCCACCTGTGACAGAGACTATAATTCTCGTATTGGACTGTTCAGTCACCTAAAAACTCATTTTTAGAGTGGAAGCAAGTCTTCTCTGATTTCGAGTGACTGCCAATGATGATGATGCCGAAACCAACAAGGCAAGAAAAGTATTCCTAGAATCATAGAATGGTTACAGCACAGGAGGCTGCCATTCGGCCTGATGAGCCCGTGCCGGCTTTTTGCAAAAGTACTTCAGCTTGTCCCACTCACCCGCACTTTCCCCGTATCCCTGCAAATTTTTTTTCCTTGAGGTACTTATCTAATTCCCTTTTGAAAGCCATGATTGAATTTGCCTCCACCACCCTTTCAGGCATTGCATTCCAGATTCTAACTGCTCGCTGCATAAAAACATTTTTCCTCATATTGTCTTTGGTTCTTCTGCCAATCATCTTAAATCTGTGTACTCTGGTTCTTGATCCTTCCACCAATGGGAACAGTTTCTATCTACTCTGTCTAGACCCCTCATGATTTTGAACACCTCTATTAAATCTCCTCGGAAGTTGGTCATAATGTAGGTGGAAGTGGGGCAGTAAGTACTCTAGAGGGGCGGAAATGGAGGCGGGACGTAGTCTCCACCGCTGTCAGTCAGCAGTGATGACATGACACGTGTGTGTCACCACACTCTCCCCTTCACTTAAAGGGGAGAGCCTTCGGTATTTTGAAACTTTGGTCCATTGGGCCACCAGGGAGGGTTTTGGCCGGGCCAGCATTCTGGCACCCAAGAGGGGGTGCTAGGCTGCCTGTTGGCGGCCCGGCCAAACCCAGGGGCATAAACTGGCAGTAGGCCGACAAAAAAAAAAATGGCGGTCGTGGCAGTGCTCCTTTCCCTTGAAGGGCCGCCGCACTGCCAAGGCTCACAGACTGAAAGCAAAGTGGACCAAAAGAAAAAGCTGTCGGGGGCACCACGCGGTGGGTTAAAGATCTTTGGAGCAAAATTTTCAGGAGGTGCGGGAGGTCGGCAGTGCTCCCTTTGATGATACACTTAGGATGGCTGGCAGCAGTGGGATGGAAGTGGGGATCGCCAGAAAAATCCCCGAGCGAACTTTTGCTGGTGGCGGCCATTGGACTGGAAGTCAGCAGCCACTCGACTCTGCTGCTTGGCCGCCGCTTTCTAGCGGTAAGATGCCATTTTGGGGAGCTGAATTTTGGCCCCAATGCTTCTATTGATGACACCCAGGATCCTAAATGCTTTTTTAACCACTTTCTCAAATGGTAGTTATTATTCACTTTAATAAATGCTACTTTATCAAATATGGAGCTCTTTCTTCACAGTCTACAGAGATGTTTTCAATAAATTAGAGTAACTTTATAAGCAGGTTCAAAGTTCGGGTGAACATGTGTACTGATAACCTTTAGAACCCAGTTTCATTCTATTTAAAGGGTAATTGGTTTTGAATATATAATGAAACAGCACCTTTATTTTAAATGGTTCTATCTATATCGAAAGAAGACTTCAAAATTCTATACAATATAGGATATGTTGGGTAAAGATAGTAGCCAGGATTTTCAGATGCCAGCAACCCATTGTTTTGGCATAAATCAGATGGTCTCTATTAGAAAATAATCAAGAGTTCTGCATCACTATAAATTCACAGGTAAGTAGTGATCATTTTGCCAGGCTGAGGTAACTATCACGTTTGATGACTTGTGAGATCTTGTGGCACTTTTGAAGCATGTCTTCAACTGAACTGGAAGAGGCATCCAAAGAAGCGAGTAGGTCATTGGAAGGAAGAAGGGTACAAGATTTTATTTAATGTGGCTGACCTACAAAAACTCCTGGATGAGGTGCAAGAAAAAGAGAGGAGAGACTACCTGATGTCCAGGAGAGGAAGCCACAAGAAAGTGTCTCACATGCCATGTGGAGGGAGGTGGCAGTGCTGCTAATTGCCACCTTTCTTATACTCAGAACTTCAGACCAGAGCCAGCAAACATTCAACACACCAGCCACTCTGCCTTTTCTTCTTTAGGCACCAACACATTGTTCACCCATTAAAATCATTAGCTGCATATGTCACCCGAGACACTGCACACTAGCTCTGGATTTGATAAAATATTTGAAAATGTTGTCAACTCCCCTAACAGCAATTATTTGCTTGCAGAACCTTAAAACCCCTTCCTCCGCTTTAACACAGTGACACCAGCAGATCTGACATCAGCTGTCTGTTGCCATCTGGGAGAAATCCCCCAAATACGAGCCTTCATCTAATTCACAGCAGTCTATAATTATGTGGGATCCATCCACTGGTGCTTATTGCAGAGTCCCTCCTGCTGTATTAAGGCAACAATTGTAGGACTCCTATGGTTCTCAGTGAGAACTGTGGTTGAGGTAGATGACTCATTGTAGCACTCCTCAGCTGTAGTTCTTTCAGCACTTAATGGGGTTATTTATCCATGGCAGCTCCGTCACCTACAAGGCTTCGTTGACTTGACTATTTTCCTTGAAGAGCTCGGAGGGCCAAATTCTTGAGGATGAAAGCATCATGGCAACTTGCAGCAAATCTGGTATTACGCAAAGGATTCTCTGCCTGTGGCCATACACAATCTGGAAGTGGTACCCCTTCCTATTAAGTTGAGGAAGTTAACAGCAGGAGCTTGTAATTACTTGGTGCATTCCACCTGTCGCACCCTGCACTTTGGGGAACCCAGTAATGTAATAAAACTGGATATTCCCATTATACTGCTATCTTGCTGTCTTGCCAAACTGGATAATTCTTCATCTCTCTTAAAAAATGTGGCAGTTACCTGATGAATACATGTCTGGACGGCACTCTGAGTGATAATACAGATCTGCCATAGCTACTTGAAATGAGCATAACGATTGAGTGCTGTTGAAACTTTCACACACACTCATCTCTCCTTTAAAAGTCTCGTTTCCTACTGTCTACACAAGCCCAACCCCATGTTTCTCACCGAGATATCCTCAGTCCTTTCGTCCCTCAGGTATTGTATTGAGAGACTTCTCATCCTTGGTGATTTCAACCTCCATCTCAACTCACTTAGCCCTCTCTTCTGAGTTCACTGTCCTCCTGTAGCCTCTCCCTCCATATAAACCTTTACCCATATTCAAGGCCACCCAGTCAATCATGCCATCTCACGCGGCCTCTATTTTCCTTGCCTACCAAGCCAAAGTTCCCCTGTCCCAGCACTGAACAATTCCAGTCTCACAACTCTATGTAAAGGTTTCTCAGTCCTAAATCTCTTACATTTAATCCCGTATCTATGGCCATTCGTTCTTGACCGTTCAACTGCTGGAAACAGTCTGCTTCTGACCTGTCCCATCCTTTCATAATTTTAAAGATTTCTATCATACACCAGACTATGCATGAATAATGCTATTGTTAGATCAGGTAATATAAACAAAAGTCCCCCCCTCTGCCTGAATGAATGACAGTAATGGATGGTTCTATTATTACTATAATATCGCTGATGCAAAATAATGGCCAAGATTGGATGGTAGGGCAAATATTTACAGAATATAATCTGCAGTTTGATGTACAAGTGTGCAGATTTCTGAGACATTAACTTGAAAAAGCAGATGGATAAATATGTTGTATATAAATTCAGATGATTTTCAAAGAGACTAAGTTTCCACTTGTAAGATTTTGAACATAGTCTCTCTAATTAGGTTTTGAATACATCATGTAAAACCTATATGGAAGAAAATATGGCTATAAAATGCATTCTTATTCAATAAATGGATTGCCTCTGTTTAAGAGTTGCATGAGAACTCCAGAAAAGATTTATGTCAGTTAGAATTAAAACGTATTATTTTTTCACAAAACAATGTTCTTGCATATTTTGCACAAAAATACATAATCCCATCATTAATGGTGTTATGTGAACTGCTCAGAGTAAACTATTACATGTTGTAGAATATGCATATCTTTCTGGTACTACTAATTCATATCCTCATGCTTGTATTTTTTATAAGTAATCCATTTACCTGCTTACAATATAAAAACTCATAAACCTTTAAGCAGATGAAAGGGGAAATCGACAGTTGCTAACATTATGAGGTTTAAGAAAAGTCGATCCCTTCCTTTCCTCTGGTACTTCAGAATTGGAGCAGTTGGTGTACAGGGTGCACATTGTCATTCAACAGGGAGGAGAAAGGGTTCATTGTGAGTCACGGAACGTTGTTACCTTGACTGAAACAGCACAATGGTTAGTGCGGAAAATCTCAGCTGTGAAATTAACTGCAGGCTACAGATCCACAGAACACAAGCCATATGAGTCAGATGAGGGTTCTATATTCAACCCTGTTGATCTCCAAAATCATAATACTAAAAAGTTAAATAGCATTTGTTAAAAAAATATATTTAATTTCTCATGGCACTGATCAGACACAATTAATAAACTAATAAATTAAGATAGAAATTTCACGACTAAACGTAGAGAGGAACTTATAAAATGTATTCAATATATTGACTTTTTAAAAATGTAGTCTATAGTTTAAATATTAAGGGCTAGAAATTTGGCAGGTTTGCGCCCGTTTTACTGCCGTGGCGAGATGGAAAAAGTGATTTTTTTGGGGGCGGTACAAAATGTAATACTTGGGTGGAAAATTCGGCAGCAGTTTTGCGCCGGCGGTAAAAATTATCGCCCGCTGATTTTTTAAAAACCGTTTTAATGATGTCAATCGGCATGCAACACTCAGTTATCGCCGCAGGGCGGAAAATTCGCTGATACCGCCATTTTTACCGCCCGGCCAAAAACACGCCCGAAAAAAATCAAGTCTTACCTGGTCGGACCCACAACGCACCCACGCTAACGACACCATCTTGAAAAGCGGAGCAGAAGTTCAGTGCATAAAAGGATTTGGAGGGAAGGCTGCGTTTTACACAGATGTTTTTGAGAGTTTATAGTTTGTTTTTATGGCTATTTGAGGACATTTAAAAGAATGGGGACTGGAATATCTCTGCCATTATTGCTGGCTGCTTTTTCTATGCAGCATCGAGCTGGAAGGTGGCTTATTCAAGAGCATTTTGAGCGTAATCAGAGCTGGCAGATGGTTGGGAAGGAGGTCTTACCCCTCCACGAGTTTACAGGGAACAGCGCTCATACCTGCAGCTGTCTGAGGCACAGTGAGTTTGAAGGCTGCGCTTCCGAAAAAAGGTGGTCACAGAGATATGCCAGCTGATAAAGGCAGACCTACAGCCTACCAGCAGCATCAGGACTGTACTGCCCGTCGAGGTGAAGCTGACTGCGGACTTGCCTTCTCTGCCTCTGGCTCCTTTCAGGCATCAGCAGGGGACATGTGCTGTATCTCGCAGTTCGCTACACATACCTGAATTCGCCAGGTGACTACGGCACTGTACGCACACAGGATGGATTTTATAAAGTTCCCAATGACCAAGGAAGCACAGAAGGTTCAGGCTGCCATTGACTGTATGAACGTCGCCCTCAGAGCACCTTTAACGGAGCCAGAGGTTTACTGCAACTGAAAGTGATTGTTATGTATTTAACCCCTTATAACCTGTATTACACTACCACCAGAAGGCTTACCTGTTGGAGTCCGAAGCGATCCCAGCATTCCTTGGGAGCACGGTATATAAGGCCACCCACGAGGAACCTGCACTCTGGAGTTTTATTAAAGGAGCTAAGGTCACACTTGCTCATTGTACACAGTACTCAGTTTCATCCTTTATTTTGAGCATAGCAATTGGCGACGAGGTAATGAACAACCGCGCAAAAATGCAAAGAACATTTGGTATCCTGGAGAAGTTCTCAGAAGGGGACGATTGGGAGGCCTTCATGGAGAGACTCGACCAATACTTGGTGGCCAACGAGCTGGAAGGGGATGAGAACACTACCAAACGAAGGGCAATCCTCCTAACTGTCTGTGGGGCAACAACCTATGGCCTCATGAAGAGCTAGCTCCGGCAAAACCAACAGAGAAATCCTATGAAGAATTGTGTACGCTGGTCCAGGAGCACCTAAATCCTAAGGAAAGTGTTTTGATGGCAAGATATCGGTTCTACACGTGTCAATGATCGGAGGGCCAGGAAGTGGCGAGCTATATCGTCGAACTAAGGCGCCTCGCAGGACATTGTGAGTTTGAGGGATTCCGAGAACAAATGCTAAGAGACTTTTTTGTACTGGACATTGGCCATGAGACAATCCTTCGCAAACTGTTGACTGTAGAAACGCCAAACCTAAGTAAAGCCATAATGATAGCCCAGGCATTTATGTCCACCAACGACAACACCAAACAGATTTTGCAAAAGAAGATTCGGCCAGTACTGTGCATAAAGTAACGTCGGTTTTGAGCAGAAATATACATGGCAGAATGTACACGCCGGCTGCTGCTGCCCAATCTTAGATGACCCAGAGTCCGCCATCAATTGTTAATGCGAGGCAGTTAACACCTTGTTGACATTGTGGAGGTGATCATCGGCCCCATCAGTGCCGCTTCAAGCACTATGCGTGCAACGGTTGCAGAACAATGGGACACCTCTAGCGAATGTGCAGGCGAGCTGCAAACCCTGAAAACCACCACGTTGCAGAGGAAGATCGATCCACTGCAGATCAGGCTGAATTGGAAACTTGTACCGAGGAGGCAGAAGTGTATGGGGTACACACATTCACTACGAAATGTCCACCAATAATGAACGGTACTCCAGTATCTATGGAACTGGACACTGGTGCAAGTCAGTCCATAATGGCCTTCGACAGGCTGTGGGGGCAAAAAGGCACACAGGCCCAAGCTCAGCCCCATTCACACCAAACTAAGAACTTACACCAAGGAACTAATCCCTGTAAATGGCAATGCAGAAGTCAAAGTCTCCCATGACGGAGCAGTACACAAACTCCCACTGTGGATTGTACCAGGGGATGGCCCCACGCTGTTCGGCAGAAGCTGGCTGGGAAAAATCTGCTGGAACTGGGACGACATCCGAGCGCTTTCGGCCGTCGACGAAACCTCATGTGCCCAGGTTCTGAGCAAGTTCCCATCGTTGTTCGAACCAGGCATTGGAAGCTTCTCAGGGGCGAAAGTGCAGATCCATTTGGTTCCCGGTACGCGACCCATCCACCACAAGACACGGGCGGTACCGTACATGATGTGTGAAATTGAGCTGGACAGGCTGCAGCGAGAGGGCATCATCGCGCCGGTGGAATTCAACAAGTAGGCCAGTCCGATTGTCCCGGTACTTAAAGAGGACGGCACGGTTAGAATTTGTGGGGATGATAAAGTAACTTTTAACCATTTTCCGCTAAAGGACCAGTACCCGCTACCCAAGGCAGGTGACCTATTCGCGACCCTGGCTGGAGGGAAGACGTTCACCACGCTGGACCTGACTTTGGCCTACATGACCTAGGAGCTGGCGTCATCTTCGAAAGGCCTCACCTGCATCAACACGCACAAAGCTCTGTTCATCTATAACCGGTGCCCGTTTGGGATTCGGTCGGCAATCTTCCAACGGAACATGGAGAGCATGCTAAAGTCGGTTCCTCGCATCATGGTTTTCCAGGACGACATACTGATTACAGGTCAGGACACCATTGAAGAATCTGGAAGAGGTTCTTAGTCGAGTTCTTGGGAAGAAGAATCGCGGCAGACGGCATCAGACCCACCGACGCCAAGACGGAGTCCACAGAACGTGATGGAGCTGCGGTCGTTCCTGGGACTCCTTAACTATTTTGGTAATTTCCTACCTGGGTTAAGCACCTTGCTAGAACTCCTACATGCGCTACTGCACAAGGGAGATGACTGGGTATGGGGGAATTCACAAGAGGCTGCCTTTAAGAAAGCCAGAAATCTGTTGTGTTCAAACAAATTGCTTGTCCTGTATCACCCTTGTAAAAGATTAGTGCTAGCTTGCGATGCGTCGCCATATGGGGTTGGGTGTGTGCTACAACAGGCTAATGAATCGGGGATCTTGCAACCACTGCTTATGCGTCCAGGAGTTTGTCCAAGGCTGAAAGGGCCGACAGCATGATTGCAAAAGAGGCTCTGGCATGCGTTTATGGGATAAAAAAAAATGCACCAGTACTTATTTGGCCTCAAGTTTGACTGACCACAGGCCGCTCATATCGCTGTTTTCTGAGAGCAAAGAGATTAACACCAATGCCTCTGTCCGCATCCAAAGATGGGCACTCACGCAGTCGGCATACAACTATGTAATCCGCCACAGACCGGGCACAGAGAACTGCGCAGATGCTCTTAGTCGGTTGACATTGCCCACCACCGAGGTAGAAATGACACAGTCAGTAGACTTGCTCATGGTCATGGAGGTATTCGAGAACGAAAAGTCCGTCGTTACGGCCCGCCAGATCAGGACCTGGACTAGCCAGGATCCTTTACTGTCCTTGGCAAAAAACTGTGTCCTCCATGGGAGCTGGTCCAGTGTCCCAGCGGCGATGCAGGAGGCGATTAAGACGAAATGTCCCTGCAGGCGGTCTGTCTGTTCTGGGGCAATCATGTGGTCTTGCCCAAGAAAGGCAGAGATATGTTCATATGTGAACTGCACAGCACTCACCCAGGCATTGTAATGATGAAAGCCATAGCCAGATCCCGTGTTTGGTGGCCTGGCGTCGACTCAGATTTAGAGTCATGTGTGCGCTAGTACAACCCTTGCTCTCAGCTGAGCAATGCACCCAGAGAGGCACCGCTAAGTTTGTGGTCGTGGCCCTCTAAACCGTAGTCGAGGATCCACGTGGACTATGCAGGCCCAGTTCTAGGCAAAATGTTTTTGGTTGTCGTGGACGCTTACTCGAAATGGATTGAATATGTGATAATGTCTGCAAGCACATCTACGGCCACTATTGAAAGCCTATGAGCCATGTTTGCCACGCACGGCTTGCCTGATGTCCTCGTCAGCGACAATGGGCTGTGCTTCACCAGTGCTGAATTCAAGGAATTCATGACCCGCAATGGGATCAAACACGTCACATCTGCCCCATTCAAGCACGCATCCAACGGCCAGGCAGAACTGCCAGTTCAGACCATCAAGCAAAGCTTGAAATGCGTATCGGAAGGCTCCCTGCAGACCCGGCTCTCCCGAGTGCTGCTCAGCTACTGCACAAGACTCCACTCACTCACCGGGGATCCCCCAACTGAGCTGCTCATGAAAAGGGCGCTCAAAACAAGGCTCTCTCTTGTCCACTCTGATCTCCAACAAAGTGTGTACCATGACTGCACAAATTTGTCACGCGATATTGAGATCAATGATCCTGTGTTTGTGCTCAATTATGGACATGGTCCCAAATGGCTCGCTTGCACGGTTACAGCCAAAGTGGGGAGTAGGGTGTTTCAGGTCAAATTGGCCAATGGACAAACGCACAGAAAACATTTGGGCCAAATCAAATTGCGGTTCACCAACAGCTACGAACAACCCGAAGGGGACACCACCAACTTTGACCCTCCAACACACACACACACACACAGGTGGCAACCGACATAATGGTTGACCATGAAGCCGAACTCACCATCCCCAGCAGCCCGGCAAGGCCGGCTGCCCAACAGCCCAGTGAAGAACTAACCAACTCACCCACACCCGCATTTGTACCGAGACAATCGATAAGGGAGCGAAAAGCCCCAGATCGTCTCACCTTATAAATAAGTGTACTGTTGACTTCACGGGGGAGTGATGTTGTGTATTTAACCCCTTGCAACCTGTATTACACCACCAGCATTGGGCCAACTGTTGGAGTCCCAAGGGATCCCGGTATATAAGCAGGCCACCCATGAGATACCTGCACTCTGGAGTCTTATTAAAGGAGCTAAGGTCACACTTGCTCATAGAAACATAGAAACATAGAAAATAGGTGCAGGAGTAGGCCATTCGGCCCTTCTAGCCTGCACCGCCATTCAATGAGTTCATGGCTGAACATTCAACTTCAGTACCCCATTCCTGCTTTCTCGCCATACCCCTTGATCCCCCTAGCAGTAAGGACCTCATCTAACTCCTTTTTGAATATATTTAGTGAATTGGCCTCAACAACTTTCTGTGGTAGAGAATTCCACAGGTTCACCACTCTCTGGGTGAAGAAGTTCCTCCGCATCTCGGTCCTAAATGGCTTACCCCTTATCCTTAGACTGTGACCCCTGGTTCTGGACTTCCCCAACATTGGGAACATTCTTCCTGCATCTAACCTGTCTAACCCCGTCAGAATTTTATATGTTTCTATGAGGTCCCCTCTCATTCTTCTGAACTCCAGTGAATACAAGCCCAGTTGATCCAGTCTTTCTTGATAGGTCAGTCCCGCCATCCCGGGAATCAGTCTGGTGAACCTTCGCTGCACTCCCTCAATAGCAAGAATGTCCTTCCTCAGGTTAGGAGACCAAAACTGTACACAATACTCCAGGTGTGGCCTCACCAATGCCCTGTACAACTGTAGCAACACCTCCCTGCCCCTGTACTCAAATCCCCTTGCTATGAAGGCCAACATGCCATTTGCTTTCTTAACCGCCTGCTGCACCTGCATGCCAACCTTCAATGACTGATGTACCATGACACCCAGGTCTCGTTGCACCTCCCCTTTTCCTAATCTGTCACCATTCAGATAATAGTCTGTCTCTCTGTTTTTACCACCAAAGTGGATAACCTCACATTTATCCACATTATACTTCATCTGCCATGCATTTGCCCACTCACCTAACCTATCATTGTACACAGTACTCAGTTTCATCCTTTATTATGAGCACAGCAGATTCCACTCATTGAACATAGATTGTTTGCGACCATACTCAGCACATCATGGCAGTAAATGCCCAGTTTCCAGGGAGCATCCATGATGCTTTCATCTTGCGTGAGAGCAGTGTCTCATATCTGTTTGAGCGTCAGCCATAAGGCGAGAGCTGGATGCTGGGGGATAAAGATTATGGACTCCCCTCCGGAATCCTTAGTCACAAGCTGAGCATTACTATAATGACTGTCATATAGCCACATGCAACATCGTCAAAAAGACAATTGGTGTGTTCAAGCAGCGCTTCCGATGCCTGGACCACTCTTGAGGCAGGCTGCAATACTCCCCTCAGCAGGTTTCTGAGCTCATTGTGGTGTGCTGCATGCTACACAACTTAGCCATCATGAGGGGACAGGATTTGCGACTGGGGACTGCAGGACCATCTCAGGAGAGAGGGGATGAGGAGAACGAGGAGCCTGGCGATGAACCCATGCCACCACCCACACCACCACAGGGAAGACCTCGTGGCGCTTTCGCCACTGCAAAAGTCTTAAGTCAGCAGCTCATAAATCAACGCTTTGCTTGAACAGTGAAAGGCACGTTTCACCGTTGCCTGCCCACTCTATCCCACCATGTTGATTATTCTACAAATGAGACACTGCACAAGAATGGTTAAGGTTAACAAAATAATTTATAAAACATTTGTAAATTTATGAAACATTTGTACATTGAAACTTTGTAAACTTTAATTTTGAAACTTAAATTTTTAACTTGAACACAATCTGTACAACTTTTATAAAATAACGAAAACAGGAAATCTACTGCAAAACAGCATCATCATAGGCAGTCCCTCGAAATCGAGGAAGACTTGCTTCCACTTTAAAAGTGAATTCTTAGGTGACTGAATAGTCCAATACGGGAATTACAGTCTCTCACAGGTGGGACAGTTGTTGAAGGAAAGAGAGGGTGGGGCATCTGGTTTGCCACATGCTCCTTCCGCTGCCTGCGCTTGCTTTCTGCATGCTCTCAGCGATGAGACTCGAGATGCTCAGCGCCCTCTCGGATGCTCTTCCTCCACTTAGGGCGGTCTTTGGCCAGGGACACCCAGGTGTCGGTGGGGATGTTGCATTTTATTCAAGGAGGCTGTGAGGGTTTCCTTGAAACGTTTCCTCTGCCCACCTGGGGATCGCTTGCCGTGTAGGAGTTCAGAGTAGAGCGCTTGCTTTGGGAGTCTTGTGTCAGGCATGCGAACAATGTGGCCCGCCCAATGGAGCTGGTCGAGTGTGGTCAGTGCTTCCAGCCTCCAGTGCGCCAGCGCAGCCTTCTGCCGCCTGAGGAAGAAAGTGTTCGAAGATCAGGCCCTCAAATCTGGCACCAAGCTTATGGTCTACAGGGCTGTAGTGATACCCGCCTTCCTACATGGCTCTGAGACGTGGACCATATACAGTAGACACTTCAAATCGCTGGAGAAATACAACGATGTCTCCGCAAGATCCTGCAAATCCCCTGGGAGGACAGATGCACCAACGTTAGTGTCCTCGATCAGGCCAACATCCCCAGCAAAACAGCAATAAAACAACAACCCCTGCACCGAACGTCTTTTAACTGCGCCCACCTTTCCCCCTCCAATCTTAACCCCACCCCGTTGCTTCTTGCCCATACCCGTGTTGGGACCAAGACGGTGTGCAGCAAGGCGCGCAGAGCGCTGCTGTTGTTAGGGGAGACAATGGCGATGCCCTTGGACCCCCTAGAGAAGCTGAGTATGGAAGGCCCAGCTTCTCAGTCGGAAGGCTCTTGCTTGACCTCATCACTCAGAGGTGCTGTCAGTTTGGGTGGTATGATGCTGGGGACTGCAGTGCCAAAACTCGAGACCATCAACTGCCTCTGGGCATTGACAGCCTTGGTGTTCTCACGAATCGCAGCTACAATCTGCGACATGCCTTTCCTCATGTCCGCAGATTGTGCTGCAATGTTGCTGGAAATGCCACCAAGTTCGACGCTCTCCCTTGACAGTCCCACCATATTCAGGTGTGCGTCTGCCTGTCTTTCAGCAGACTGGCTTTGCCGACTCAACCACCGAAGAGACAGCATACGGGGTTCAACCCTGGGGGTGCGTTGCTGCACACAACTTGGACCCGCTGCCTCGGATGGAAGCCGCCTATGAATGTGGCTTCCTCCGAGGAACTAATGACCGCAACTAAAAGACATGCTGACTGCATAGTCCTCCTCCAACCCCAGCAACAGCTTCATGATGTTGTTCTACCGTGGAGGGTCCCCAGTGCGGCCCTAATCTTCCTTCTTGACCCATACATGATGGGCTGAGGTGGAGGCTTCAATCGGAGGATATGGGGCCTCAAAATCCTCATCTGCAAAATAGAAAACAACAGACGAGTGGTTAGCAGCAGGGGAGGGAGCAGGGTGACATGAGTAAGGCCACATTTGAAGGACCACTACTACTGCATCATATGTCGTCGAGAGACACTGCATCACATTGCCCCAACCCTAGTCCACAGACACTGCATCACATTGCCCCAACCCAGCCCAGGGATTTTGCAGGACTCACCGTCAGTTCGGAACAAGGGCTCAGCACCCGTATGGGTAGTTGACCTCTCAGAGGCACCAATGAGACCAGCCACTTGCTCCTCTAGGTCCGTCAATGGCATGGTTTGGGGCGGACCATTGCCTGTGTGTCGCTGCTCGTGGCGGTTGTGGGACAACTATTCCTGCAAAAATGACAATAGGAATGATTATCAGAGTGCCCTTCTGCTCTTGTGGCACACACAGATAGCAATCAAAGCACTTCTACCATACTGTGTGCATTTAATACAGCCGGCTGTTTAATGGCCCTGGTAATTGCACATGGTTTATGAGGAAGACATCGACATGCAGAAACATTTTTTAAGATGTCAAAAAGCAGTCTTCATAATGTTTAACAATCATTCAGCCTAAGCCTACCTATAGCAACATGCGTCATATTTACAATTTAAGTAATCAAGGAGTGCGTCAACAAAAGTATTACTTACTCTCACGACCCTGCAATGGTCATTTAATCTTTTCCTGCAATACTGGTGGTCCCTGCGAATGTCATCAACTGAGGAGACCTACTCAGCAACACAGGTCCAAAATCTCCTTATAATGGCTGGGGGGGGGGGGGGGGGTGGTTTACTTCGACCCCTCCTATTAAACTCCCCCATCTACTCTCAATTGCTGTGATCAGTGCTTCATTTGCATTGGAACTAAATTTCCTGGCTCTCTGCCTATTACAGTCATCCTGCTGCATCTTCTCTTGTCTGTGAAAAATGGCAGATTGAGACCTGGGTGCGCTGCACATTTGCGGGCGCACCCTGACACCTGACCAGAATCACGGGGGGAAAAAAAAATCGGCGGAAAAAAATTGCGCAATGCGCATAAAATCCATTTTTTTTCCAAGATCGGTGAATTCGGCTCCACGCACAAATGCAGTCGTGCAAGGCCAGATTTTACCGCTGGTCACCATTTGTGGCGTCCAGCCATAGCGGTATTCCAGTGCTAAAAACAATAAAAAGCCACGATTATCACCCAAAAACTGTTCATAGCGCTAATTGCCGAATTTCTAGTCCTAAATGTCTGTCATAAGTTAATTATTAAATGCAGCCTGAATCTGAGCCTGGCCACTTTTCTCTCACCTGCACAGTTCTACTGCTCCTGGACAACCTCCCCTCTACTGACCCCAATACTTACTGCTAATCCAGTACAGGTTGGTTACTAGCTTGATGCACCTGGCTTTTAAAAAAGGTTAAGAGATAGAAATTCATTACATTGGTAAAAAAAAGATGCACGAAAGCCAAAGAGATTGGGGTACAGAGAGATAGAAAGACTTGTGCAAAGATTGAGGAAGAGTTGAGGCAAATATAAGAGAGATGTCACAATGAGAAGTGCATGTGAGAGCCAGAGAGAGAAAAATGGAAGACAAACAGAAATAGAGAAAGTGGCACAGAAAGGCAGAAGAATGATTGTTGCAGGAAGACAATTTGTTTTTATTTGTCTCAATGAGCAATGCCACAGGATATCATTAGTTGAGTTGCAACATTTAGTGAATAATTAAATTATAACAGTGAACAAGTTAGTCATAAACTACAGTGCAACTTACTGATTACTGAGATCTCAAGATCTGTTTGAGGAGGCACCTCATTTCTCCACTTGGCATCTCAGGAAGCCATCGAATGGATAGCCAAACTAGACATTCCATTCTAAGCTTTTCCCGTCATACGAAAAAGCAACTGACATCCCAGTTGAACTGCAACATATTCAGCTAAAGACACTGACTGTAAAAGACATAATTTTTGCTTCTCTGGATCCAGCATTTTGTCCCAGGTTACACTTGCATTCAGCAGTAGACACTGTGCATGGGCTAGGGAGTGAAGATGGGGAAGACTGGCTGGAGAAAGAAAAATGAAAGTTGGCATGACATCAGCACATTTGCCACAATACCAGGCACTGTAGGATGTGCTTATGTGCACGTGAAAAGTGGGACATAGCGGAGAAAAGTTGTACTGCAAAGGAAGGTCCCGAGAACCTCAATTAATAAAAAAGCAAGAATGGTAATTACGTGGAGAAAGTATCTAAAGGATAGGGGAAACAGAGATACAGATCAGTATCTAAAGAGAGAAAGAAGCAGGTGAAACAGTGGTGGGGACCACTACCTAAAGGTGGGAGAAAACAAGAGCGAGAATGTGATGTATGTAGCACTCAAATCACTGACACCACAGTCTGGTGTTGTAGTAACTGCTGTGACCTTGGTCCTTTATTGTGTAACTCCAGAGTGCCCCTCAGGTGTGGTGGGCAGCCTTTTATACTCTGTCTCGCAAGTACTTTCGGGTCTCCCACCACAGTGCCCCTTGTGGCGCACCATTGTAACTATACATTTAATGTACATGGACAATACATAACATCTCACTCCACCCGCCCCAGTTCCAAAAGCAAATTGCTGGTAACCTCGGCCTTGTTCCTCCTGGTTGATTTGTGAGTGTGAGTCCATGATCATCCACTTCCCTCCCCCCCCACCCCATGTAGAGATTATGCTTGCGATCCAGTGTAAGCATGTGGTATTTGCAGTTCTTACATGGGTAATAGAAGTACACAAATATAATCTCAGTAGAACGCAGATACACATAGACAGTACATTTGTATGATACATATAGATGCGTTGAAGAGTTATATCAAAAGGTTGCAGGTACACTGAACAGTTATTAAATTCCAGCTCCAATGGGTGAGGTGTGGTGGTGGCATACTGCCCCTTTTTGCCCGAGGTAATGGGCTGCGCTGAGACAGGGTATCACAACTAGTGCGTTGCCTCTGTTCTCAGAAAATAGTTGCCTTTGCGGCTTGTCTGTAGCTGCTGAACAATTGCATGAATCACATAAAATCAGAAATCGCATTAATCCATTAGTCATGTTAGTCACAGATCCATTAACCCGTTTAACTGTGCATTGTGATATTAACTCTTTTCACCAATCATATTTTAATCACAGTAATCATTTTAGCATCAAAAATATTAACTCGTCATAAATCACATCATCATACATATCACAGTAATCATTTTGACTCACTTGTCCTTACAAAAGTCTCTGTGGGGACCGCCAACGGTGTAAGGCCCCTTTAAGACTCTCGGGTACATTTCCCTTTTAAGACGCCATTTTGTTTTTCCCACGAGGTTTCTACTCGGCGCCGCCATTTTAGGTGCTCTACTGGTGCCTGCCTGTCTCTCTCTGCAGAACTCTGCTGCCACGAGGCTCGCCGCCATCTTGAACTCGCTGTGCTGCTGTCTGCTCTCCCTCTAGAGCCGCCACACTCTGAACGTTCCCGGGAGCTGCAACGCACCGGCCCCCGCATCCTCCGGAGCACCCCACGCAGCTGACCTTTTTGCCCGGGAGCCGCCACACATGTCCTCCGGAGCTGACCCCCTCACTGTCGCAGCCGATCCTGGATGGCCCCGCTCCTCGGAGCACCGGTCCTCACGACATCGCCGAGCGAGACCCGCTCCCAAAACTGCCGATTCACCGCTCCTCCCCCTGCAAGCCCCGCAAATGGCCGCTTCTGCCTGCGGGCCGACGGTGCCTGTTGGAGCAGCCCGTCGAAGCCCTTCTCTCTTCTCCAGCTCGGTCGGCGCGGCTGCTGGTTCCAGCGCCTCTTTCTCAATCTCGGACTTTGCAGGGGAGAGTCGACGGCCGCCGCTGCTCTGCCCAGCCCCACACACGCTTCTTTTGCTGCCATCCGATCCGAAGGTGGAGGCCTGCTCTGCCTGTGAACACGGGGGACAGCGGTCTGTGGAGGAATGAAGTCTTCCCAGCCCCCACAGACCTTCCCCATCCACCTCCTGCCGAGTAGCGTCGGCCCATCGCCTGCAATGATCCACAAAGGTAAACCGTGCGTCTCGCCACCGTGAGATACCTGCACATCCGCTCTGCCAAGAACAGGTATCAGTTCCTTGGTGTAGGTACGCAATTTCGCCGTGACCGGGACCAGCTGGGGTCGTGCAGCTGGGTTGATCCACAGTTTATCAAAAGTTTCCTGACTCATCAGCGACTGGCCCGACCCCTTGTCCACTTCCATACTCACTGGAACTCCGTTAACCTTGACTTCCATAATCACTGGGACAGAAACGTCGGTACACGTATACAGTCCAAATGCATCATCTTCTTCTACCTGGGGCTGGGATGCCTGTCGAGCCAAACCGCAATGCTCCTCACTGTATAGCAGATCATCTACCATCGCCTCAGCCAGACGGTGAGTCAGGTTTCTTTTGCACATACGCTGAAGGTGGCCTTTCGTGTGGCAGGTATTGCATGTATACTCCACAAACCTGCACCGGTGAGCCCCATGGCTTCCTCCGCAGCGCCAGCATGGTGCTACTCGATTAGCCCCCCCCTCGGCAGACTCTGAGTTCCAGGACCCTGAGGTCTGTGCTCTCTGCCCTGGGCAGAGCCACGTTCTGCAGTTTTGTCCGTGACGGGCGCTATCCTGTAAATACTACCTACCGGGTTCGAGACCGTGTGGATCATCTGCTTGGTGCTGCAAGTCGAGGTCATAAATGCCCGGCTGATGTTGATGGCTTGCTGCAGGCTGACTGTAGGTTCAGTAGCTAGCAGCTTGTGAAGGAGGCCCTCATGGCCAATCCCCATAACAAAGATGTCTCGCAACGCCTCGTTAAGGTGTGTGCCAAAATCGCACGGCGCCGCAAGTCACCTGATGTCTGCAGCGTATTTTGTGAGCATCCTGGCCCTCAGGTCTGCAGTGGTTGTAGAATTTGTGCCTGGCCGTGAGGATGCTCTCCTTCAGTTTCAGTTGGTTTCGAATGAGTTCAATCAGCTGCTCATATGACTTGTCCTTGGCGCTCGCGGGTGCCAGCAAATCCCTGATGAGACAGTAAACCTCGTCGCCACAACTAGACAGCAATATCGCCTTACGCTTCTCTATCAGTGCGTTAGTGTTCCCTGTCAGGTCGTTTGCTATAAAATAGTACTCGAGCCTTTCCGTAAAGGCATCCCAGTCATTACCCTCTGTGAAATCCTTTAGCGTGCCCAAAGTAGCCATGGTTGCGTGAAGAGCTCGTCCGTGTTCTCGTCGCCAATTTATGATGTACGTAGCACTCAAGTCACTGACTCCACACAGTCTGGTGTTGTAGTAACTGCTGTGACTTTGGTCCTTTATTGTGTAACTCCAGAGTGTCCCTCAGGTGTGGTGGGCAGCCTTTTATACTCTGTCTCGCAGATACTTTCGGGTCTCCCACCACAGTGCCCCTTGTGGTGCACCATTGTAACTATACATTTAATGTACATGGACAATATATAACAGAGAATGGTTTGTAGACGGGAGAAAGTGGAGGTGGGGGAATGGTTGAGAAAAGGTTTCATGGCAAAGGAAGGCCAAAAACTTATCAATTGAGAGTTTGAAAGCATGGTTATAAGGTACTGAGAGAGCTTTTCAAGGGGTGGTTGCAGGAGGAAGTGGGGGGAAGGGAGTGGTCATGAATATGGGTAGGAGAGTTTATGGTGGGAGTGGTTTAAAGAGGACAGGAGAGAATTCAAAGAGAGGACAAGGTCAACTGAGATAAAGATTGAAATGACCAAAGATAAGGAACTAATACAAAAGCAAAATACTGCGGGATGTTGGAATCTGAAATAAAAACAGAAAATGTTGGAAATCTCAGCTGGTCCAGCAGCATCTGTGGAGAGAAACAGAGCTGATAAGGAACTGTTTGGTGCAGAAGCTGAGGAAAGAAGGGCGTCTGTCCGGAGGAACAAATTGTAGTGAGGCTTCGGGGGAGGGGAAATGATAGATAGCAATTATTTTAAAGGAGAGGTGGGAGGAATGGAAGCCAGGTGTTTAAGAAACAAAGGCAATGGATAATGAATACATTTATTCATGTTGTGAAATGTTTTTTATTTTGTTTCACAATGTTACTATTTGCACATTAAAAATTTCAATTACTGAGGAGAAAATCTATGCGCAAGCTTTTTTTTCAAAAAGCATTTTGAGTAATTTGGTTCAACAACAAACCATGATGTTGAAATATGTACATCTTTAAAGAGGCTCTTCTTATAATAAATGTTTACTTGGGGATCTTGTGTGTTAAATGTTGACATTAAAAAAATGTGACTTAAAATCATGACACACTAAGTAACATTTGTCGACAGGAAGTGTGCATCATATGCAAGATATAACAGAATATAGATTATGGGGACACACCTTGACAGTTCTGGTGCTGCTAAACTCCCAAACATTGCCTAGATAGTCCAGCACCAAACTGACATTTAGAAAACCATCCTCTACTTTAACTTGACAGGTATCAGAGAGGGGGGAATATTTTCAGTTATACAGATCTGAGTAAAATTTGAAATTGGTCTTCAGTGTAGATGTATTTGAAATGATTATTATATATCAGAGTGTCACTTAAAACAGTATTGCAACGATAAAGCGCAGGGTCAAAATATCACTGATTCAAGTATAACAAGCAGTGTCAAACCAAATGAACTTAGGTTTTGGTGAAAGTTTTGTCTTGAGAAAATAAAACAAACTAAGGGCATACTTCTGAAATTCTGATAGTCATGGGCCTCTTATTAAATACAGTTTTAAAAGTTCAATATTCTGAATCTGCACCTTGAATTTTATTGTAAAAATGATGTTGGGCACCATTTCAATATTAGCTTCTCAATTGATAATAAAAAAAATTACCTGATGTATGATCGAAGAACTATAAGCGGAGCAGCCCATTGAGATCAGGGCAGCAACATAAATTTGATAAAAACGGAGGCATAAAAATGTTTCAAATGCTATATATTAATATACAAGAGATCCATTACTTATCTGAATTTTAAGCTAGCCTTCAGAAATTCAGTTGGTTATTGCTTTAAGGCTAAACTGCTGAACCCTGTAACATTTAATGCTTCTGGATGTGACATTTTTAGTGAGCTGATATGTACATTCACATGCGTATATAATAAGGAAACACATCCTTCGACCTTCAGCTCAGACATCAGCACCCATTATGCATGTAAATACATGCAATATGCTGATGTAATTGCTCCTTAATGCCTGCGGTACTGCAGGCTCTGAAGCCACACTCTGTTTTCAGGGACTTGTCCAAACCCCAAATAAATATCCCTTCCAAAGAAGTGTGAAAATGGGACATTCCATACGAAACTCATTTTCAAGATTCACATTAGGCCCTCAAGTAGAAATTCATCACTATCAAAGTCTCTCATTCTGCAGTATGAGGAAATGTTAGAACTACTTAGCCTCAGCATGCCAGAATATATAAATGTATGATTTGGCAAATCTTTCACTTCAAAACTCAAGACACTGATGTTATGAATTGTGAACCTTTTACTGAATTTTGTAGAAAAGCTGAGCCGATATTTAAGAAAACAAAAATAGATTTGAACATTTCAAAAATACATGATACTATTATGCTTAAGTTTGTAAAATACTGTAACGGTTCATTAGGAACCGTTTCCCGATTGTACTTAAAACATACAAAGATAATAGTAATTCAGTGAAATTCTTTGCTATTTAACTTGAAAACCAACAATAAAACACTGACTACCCACATTTTCAGGCTTATGACTGATGTAGAGAAGTTACCCTATTCTCTCTCTCCAATAGCAGGATCAATACAGCTGCACAATATTCGTGCACATGGTAGATTTCTTCTGCTATTAGTTTTCATCTTCCAGTCACTATGTGTCAGGCTTCAAATTACCTCATAAAGTTTATTTAATATTCCATGAATACATAACCAGTTGGCACAACGGTTTTTCATCATGTGTTTGAGATGGGAGTTCAAAAATCGATTACACTGCCGCTACTTTTCACAAACGTTGCTCAATAGGTTGTAGAGTGTGCCATTCATGCATTATGATTTATGACCAGACTGCAAACAGTCACTTATATCTATCAGAGTTTGTGCACGTTGTACTGTTTGCAGTTAAGAGTTTCTCACAATACAGCCAAGGAACATTCAGATCAAAACAGATTTGACTTCTTCCAACTTGCTGATGGGACCAAGGTGTTTTTTTCTCTCGCTTGTGCTTGTTGATGCTGTTCTTTAGCTTTGTAATGGTTGCGCATCTTGCATAGCAAGTGTAACCACTTCATGGCATACCTTTGCAAAAGAGAAACATTATTGGAATTAAAACTGAGAAAAATACAGAATGCTGATTTGAAGCCAAAAATAAAAAAAGAGTAATAATTGTAATGGTTTTCACTGTTGTAGGTTATTTAATTGCAACAATACAGTACAACTTCTAAGACTGCCGGCTCTTACTTTTCTTGAAAGAACAATTTGAACATGTAATCCTATATACAGTTCAATCCACATTTATGAAGCTGGGTCAAGACAGGAGAAAGCAATGTTTCTCCTGACTTTGCCTCTCCCATTCACTTTTGATTTGTTACTATGTATTTTTAATTTAGAGAAAAATGGTAGAATGGTGCATTTTAGCAGACCAGAAAAGACTGAAGAGAGGGACCAAATTCAATAATATAACTATTAGAATTACATGCAAGTGTGCTATATTACACATTATTCCAACCATTTAGCTTTCTGGAGCTGCTACATACTATATTTATTAAAATATATTTTATAAATATGAGTGATGACAAGTATACAGATTTCTGTAAATATTTTAGCTTTTGAGTGCTATGTACTGAAATAATGCCCTAAGGTTACAAGACGAATTAATAGCCTGGTATAATTCAGACAGCCCTGAGGGTATAATTGCAAACTAAAGTCCCTTTTGCAACTGATCTGATATTGTAATTCAGAAAATTATAGTTCATTATTTCATTGTTCATTTATGCTAGTCACTGGAACTTCAACAAGCAGACCACTATTCCATAAACAATTTATTATTGCCTTAATTCTTTCACCAGCCAATCACAATGTAAAAGTTCGAAGAATTGCATTCATTCTGGTTGTTGTAAAGTTATTGAATGCTGATAATTGTCATATGTTAGAATTTCTACAGAATTGTATCTATTCTGTATTCAGTTCATTCAGTGAATGCTAGACAGACGTGAAATGTCGTCAACTGGACAAATAATTAGGATGCCACTGTAAATAGAAATGCAGACTACCCAAGGTGCATCTGGTTCAAAGCTAAATATAGATTCAGAAAGAGTTAAAGATAAAACGATTTACTCAAAGCTCTATAATTTTAAAATGACTGCCCATAACAGTTCAACCTTTTGTACTATTTTTCAATGATGATAGTGCCTTAGGGCAAAACGTTTCTTCCAAATAAATGCTTTACAAAACATGCATTGGTCGACAATGAATCTAGTGACATTAATAAAGGTCAATAAGGTGGGCCTAATGCCATTACGCCACTAACAATGATTAACAAGATAGATAACATATAATCAGAAATGGTTCGATCAATTCATTATAGCTGTGATATTGGACTTCAGCACAGAGGGGAAGGATACATTATTCCTCTAAAATCCAATTTTCAACATTAAGATTTAATTTCGACTTAAAAAAAATTACTTTTATTGCTACGAACATCATAGTGTACAACACAACACAAGTGGATTTTTCAGAAGTTTCTTTTGCTGTAAGAGTACTTTTTCTCAGTGCCAACCTCCTTACTATGGCCATGCGCACAACAGCCTCTTACCTTTATGTTTCATTGTTAAATAATTAAAAACCATAAAGTAATTATTTTTGCTTTAAAGTACTGAATTTCATTCCTCTACAACCTAGCTTGATTTTTATTCCTCCAGTCTCATATTTATCTTAACATGTTGCCACTCTTTTCTCTAGCTTCATCTTCTTCCTGCATCTTCTCACCTCCTAAATGTGAACAGTGAGCTACGAAGAAACAGTAGAAGACATCCAAGTGCTATTGACCAGTAATGGGGCCTAACCGCCACAACATTGAAGACCTTATCTCCAACAACACAATCTCTTCGCAAAGAAACACATTTAGAATGAAAAGGTGGGAATTCAATTTGAAAAGCAGTAAACAACGTACAGGGATACAATCAGGATACATAACTCAAATGATTTTTTTCAGGGCATATTCCGGCTTGTCCATCAAGCCCATAAAGTATTTTTGCCTGTGGGAGCTGCATGTTATTAGGGCTGACACCTCTTGGTAGTTTATTTTCCTGTAAATTACTGCTTTCCATTGTGCACTGAATGTATCGTCTATTTTATCTACATCTGTGTGTATGTGATCTTACAAATTAACTGATCTTGAACAGCTTTATAGAACTTGTGAAAGGTGCAGATAGGAATAAATGTGAGAAAACGTAACCAGGAAAGTAGCAGTTTTAGTATTTAACCTTTAAACGGCACGCAGGCATACTACAATCCAGTATGTTATTGCCTTGAGGAATAAAGTAAAAAAATCTGTTTTTTTTAAGGATTCAATTTGTTCTGCAATATTAACAGAGTGGAAAAGAGAGTTTGAATGAGGCTTTTAATAGACATTATTCAGATTGACCAATTATATAGGGCTTTAAAGACACTGATACAGAAAGAATGAGATAAATTTGCATCTAGTAAATTGGTTTCTGACAGGACTGCAACAACCTTTCAAGTTGGCGATGCATGGAAATTAGAAAAATTTAGAAGCAGGCAACCAGTTCCAACACAAAGTTTTACCTTTATTTTGCAAATGGTTCTCACATTTTATATTGTAGTGCTGTACAAAATTTCATGTATTTAAAAAAATCTTCTGCTCTGAAACCTCTTTAGAGAAAAGGTGAACAATGATGGACTGATCACACACAAGGACAGATATTAAGTAAAATTTACACAACAATGTAACATAAATTTACTAACATGTAGTGTCAAGATTGTTTTGTAACACTTATACAACATAAAAATGTCAATCACAAGATATTGGGGTTAAAAGCCTGCTTTACATTCCTAACATTACACACTAAGGTCCAAACAAGAAGACGTGTGCGTTTGTAGATGTGTGAAGCGGTGCATGTCCCAGATCACAACTATTGAGGAAAGTGAGTACCCCCTACCCCATGGGTGTTGTAGATGTGCAAATTGCCATAGTTAATATGGAAAATGTGCATTTAGTAGAAACTGAGGAAATAGTCAGACAGGTTTAACTGAAAATTTTGGAAATCGGTGTGTTAATTATAGCCAGTTACATCTCTGCTGTAATACAGTTTCCCTCTAATTTTACAAGGACTGATCAGATCAGAAAATATGGATAAGGCTTGTGATTTGCCAGAATTTTAAATGAACAACAGGTCCAAGGAGACAAGTAGAGTCAATTAAACCTTTCAATAAAATTGCCACTGTAACTAAATGGAAAAGTAATTCCCAAATTATTTTTTTTGCAATTGATGGCGGCAAAATAGCACAACAGCGATAGAGTAGGCGAGATTTTCACTTTGGAACAAATGTCAGTCCCACTGACATTGTTTTTGTTTGGAACTTCTATTTTTTACATTTTTGGTGCTAATTCATACAGGAGATGCATTTATTTTCACAAATGTGAACCAAAATCCCTCATTTGGATGCAGTATAATCAAATGTAACCTTTCTTAACTGTTGTTCTTCTACAAACTGCACAGAATTCTTCGGTGCATTTAATTATGTCCCTTCCTACTGAGCTAAAGATTAATGCAAAATAAAGCAATGTAAACAAAAAGTCATTTTCTACAATTTTTTTTCCAGATAAATTAATGATTTTTAATATTGCAGGCCTAAATTACTACTAATTCTTATTAATAAAGAACTCATGCATGATCACATCTATATATTTATCTAAAGTCTTGAAAGCATCTATCACAAAATCACAAACAGACAATTCGGAAGGATAGACAGAAAGGAAATTAGAGGCGGGGGGGGGGGGGGGGGAGCTCTGTTAATAAAGGGTGAGATCAGTGCAGTAGTGAGAAATTATATTGGCTCAGATGATCAAGATGTAGAATCAGTTTGTGTGGAGATAAGGAATAATAAGGAGAGTAAGTCACTGGTGGGCGTAGTCTATAGGCCCCCTAACAGTAGCTACATTGTTGGACGGAGTATAAATCAAGAAATAATGGAGGCTTGTAAAAAAGAAATGGCAATAATCATGGCCGAGTTTAATCTTCATATTGATTGGACAAATCAAATTGGCCAAGGTAGCCTTGAGGAAGAGTTCATAGAGTGTATCTGGGATTGTTTCTTTGTACAGTATGTTGCAGAACCAATCAGGGAGCAGGCTATCTTAGATCTGGTATTATGGGCCCAAGTTTCGGGCTGCGCCTAGAATGGCGCAGCCCCGACCTGGACGCCCGTTTTTCGCGCCACAAAGTGCGCCTAAAAAAACTTAGATTCTCCGGCTCCCTGCTGGTCCTCTTGGGCCGGGCGCGGCGCAGCACGAGCTGTAGGGGCGGAGCCAAGTCCCTGCGCTGAAAACAGTGCCGGGACCTCTGCACATGCGCGCTACAGTGGGCGCGCATGTGCAGTAGCTCCAGGCGTCCAAAACTGTGTGGGAGGGGCCCGAAGCACGCAGCCCCTAGCCCTGGCCGAATGGCCTCACTGGGGCTGCGTGCATAAGGCTGCCTCCCACGCCCAGCTCCTGCTTCCTCCCAACCCGACTCCCGCTTCACCTCGCTCCCCCCCCACCCCCGCCCCTGGACTGGACCCGGCCCGCGCACCCCCAGCCCCCAACCGACCTGACCTCCCGACCCCCACACCCCCCGACCCGACCCCCCCCCCCGCCCGGACCGAACCCGACCCAACCTGACCCCCCCCGACCTGAACCGACCCACGCTCCCTCCCTCCAACCCCCCCCCCCCCCCCCCCCGAACCAACCCGACCTCCCTCCTCCTCCCCCCCTCCGACCTGACCAGTGCTCCCGACCGCCCCGGACCTCCCTCCTCCTCCCCACCGCCGACCCGACCAGTGCTCCCGGCCCGACCCGACCTCCCTCCGCCCCGACCCGACCCGACGCCACCTACCTGTAAATCTGGTGCTGGGGACAGGCCCTGCCCGAAGTCTTGGGCCCGACTGGGCCGGGCCGGGCCCGTTCAGCCTCCCTCCCCCGCCTTCTCCCCTTCCCTCCCCTCCCCCTTCTCCCCCATCCCTCCCCTCCCCCCCTCTCTCCCTCTACCCCACTCCTGACCCGCCCCTCGCTGTCAGAAACACAGACACTGACAGACAGAGAGTGAGAGACACACACAGACAGACAGACAGAGATAGAGACACTGACAGAGACACACTGGGGGGGCATCCCAGCACGCTGTTGGAGGGCTCCCGGTGCTGCAGTCGGTAAGTTGAAAATGTTTTATTTATTGATTTAAAAAAAAAAAAAAATTCTTATTAATTTTTTTTGATTGATGTATTGGTTGTATTATTGATGTTTTTAATATTATTGATGATGGCTCTTTATTTGTAAAACTGTTTAATGTTTGTAAACTTCCCTTTAAACCGCACCCCCCCCCCCACATTCCCTACGCCTGATTTGTAACCTACGCCTGATTTTCTAAAGTGTAGAGAAGGTTTTTTTGAGCATACAAAGATCTTCACTTACTCCATTCTAAGTTAGTTTGGAGTAAGTTTTCACTGCCGAAACTTTGAAAACAGGCGTAAGTGGCCGGACACGCCCCCTTTTGAAAAATAAATTCTGTTCCAAAGTGAAACTGTTCTAACTGACTAGAACTGGAGCAAACTAAATGCCGAGAATTTGAATTTCTAAGATACTCCGTTCTACACCAGTTGCTCCAAAAAAATCAGGAGCAACTGAGGCCGAAACTTGGGCCCTATGTATTGAGACACGATTAATAAATGATCTCCTAGTAAAGGATCCTCTTGGAAAGAGTAATCAAATTCAGTTGGAGGGTGAGAAAGTTGGATCTCAAACCAGTGTCCTAAACTTAAATAAAGGAGACTACAAAGGTATGAAGGCAGAGTTGGCGAAAGTGGACTAGGAAAATAGATTAAAGTGTGGGACGGTTGATGAGCGGTGGCAGACATTTAAGGATATATTTCATAACTCAACAAAAATGTATTACAATGAGAAGGAAAGACTTTGAAAAAGGATAACCATCCGTGGCTAACAGATGATAAGGAAATAAAGGATGGTATCAAATTGAAAACAATGGCATACAAAGTGGCCAAGATTAGTGGGAGGCCAGAGGATTGGGAAACTTTGAAAACCAGCAAAGAACAACTAAAAAAAAATAAAGAAAGGGAAGATAGATTATGAAAGTAAACTAGCAGGAAATATAAACACAGATATGAGTTTCTACAGGTATATAAAAAGAGTGGCTAAAGTAAATGTTGGTCCCTGAGAGGATAAGACTGGGAAATTAATAATGAGGAACAGGGAAATGGCAGAGACTTTGAACAAATATTTTGTATCGGTCTTCACGGTAGAAGACACTAAAAACATCCCAATAATGGAAAATCAAGGGACGATAGAGAGGGAGGAACTTAAATCAATCACTAAAGAAGTAGTACTTGGTAAAATAATGGGACTAAAGTTGGACAAGTCACCTGGACCTGATGGCTTGCATCCTAGGGTCTTAAAAGAAGTGGCTGCAGAGATAGTAGCTGCATTGGTTGTAATCTACCAAAAATTCCCTGGATTCTGGGGAGGCCCCAGTGGATTGGAAAACCGCAAATGTAACGCCCCTATTAAAAAAAGGAGGCAGACAGAAAGCAGGAAACTATAGACCGGTTAGCCTAACATCGGTCGTTGGGAAAATGCTGGAGTCTATTATTAAAAAAGCAGTAGCAGGACATTTGGAAAAGCATGATTCAGTCAAGCAGAGTCAGCGTGGTTTTATGAAAGGGAAATCATGTTTGACAAATTCGCAGGAGTTATTTGAGGATGTAATGAGCAGGGTGGATAAGGGGGAACCAGTGGATGTGATGTATTTGGATTTCCAGAAGGCATTCGATAAGGTGACACATAAAAGGTTACTGCACAAGATAAAAGTTTACGGGGTTGGGGGTAATATATTAACATGGATAGAGGATTGGCTAACTAACAGAAAATTGGGATAAATGGGTAATTTTCCGGTTGGCAAACAGAAACTAGTAGGGTGCCAGGGGGATCGGTGCTGGAGCGTTAACTATTTAAAATCTGTATTAATGATTTGGATGAAGGGACAGAGTGTAATGTAGTTAAGTTTGCTGATGATACAAAGATGGGTGGAAAAGTAAATTGTGAGGAGGACACAAAAAACATGCAAAAGGACATAGACGCACCAAATTGCTTTCGAATCACAGCAAGTTCCAGTGCAAGATCCCATAGAAAGTTTGTGAGCAAGTGTCCATCATAGGCAGTCCATCGAAATCGGGAAGACTTGCTTCCACTCAAAGTGAGTTCTTGGGTGACTGAACAGTCCAATTCTTGAATTACAGTCCATGTCACAGGTGGGACAGTTGTTGAAGGAAAGGATGGGTGGGGAGTCTGGTTTGCCGCACGCTCCTTCCGCTTGCTTTCTGCATGCTCGAGGCGATGAGTCTCAAGGTGCTCAGCGCCCTCCCGGATGCTCTTCCTCGGCCAGGGACTCCCAGGTGTCAGAGGAACATAAGAAATAGGAGCAGGAGTAGGCCATAAGGCCCCTAGAGCCTGCTCCGCCATTCAATAAGATCATGGCTGATCTGATCATGGACTCAGCTTCACTTCCCCGCCCGTTTTCCATAACCCCTTATCGTTTAAGAAACTGTCTATTTCTGTCTTAAATTTATTTAATGTCCCAGCTTCCACAGCTTTCTGAGGTAGCCAATTCCACAGATTCACAATCCTCAGAGAAGAAATTTTTCCTCATCTCAGTTCTAAATGGGCGGCCCCTTATTCTAAGATCATGCTCTCTAGTTCTAGTCTCCCCTATCATTGGAAACATCCTCTCTGCATCCACCTTGTCAAGCCCCTCATAATCTTATACGTTTCAATAAGATCACCTCTCATTCTTCTGAATTCCTATGAGTAAAGGCCCAACCTACTCAACCTTTCCTCATAAGTCAACCCACTCATCCCAGGATCAATCTAGTGAACCTTCTCTGAACTGCCTCCACAGCAAGTATATCCTTTCGTAAATATGGAAACCAAAACTGCATGCAGTATTCCAGGTGTGGCCTCACCAATACCCTGTATAGCTGTAACAAGACTTCCTTGCTTTTATACTCCATCCCCTTGCAATAAAGGCCAAGATTCCATTGGTCTTCCTGATCACTTGCTGTACCTGCATACTATCCTTTTGTGTTTCATGCACAAGTACCCCCAGGTCCTGCTGTACTGTGGCACTTTGCAATCTTTCTCCATTTAAATAATAACTTGCTCTTTGATTTTTTTCTGCCAAAGTGCATGACCTCACATTTTCTAACATTATACTCCATCTGCCAAATTCTTGCCCACTCACTTAGCCTGTCTATGTCCTCCTGCAGCCTCTGTATGTCCTATTCACACATTACCCTTACTTCCATCTTTGTATTATCAGCAAACCTGGCTACGTTACACTCAGTCCCTTCTTCCAAGTCGATAATGCAGATTGTAAATAGTTGGAGTCCCAGCACTGATCCCTGCGCACCCCACTCTTTACTGTTTGCCAACCAGAGAATGAACCATTTATCCCGGCTCTCTGTTTTCTGTTTGTCAGCCAATCTTCTATCCATGCTAATATATTAACCAAAACTCTCTGAACTTTTATCTTGTGCAGCAACCTTTGGCGTAGCAGCTTGTCAAATGCATTCTGAAAGTCCAAATACATCACATCCACAGGTTCCCCTTTATCCACCCTGTTCGTTACATTCTCAAAGAATTCCAGCAAATTTGTCAAACATGACTTCCCCTTCATAAATCCATGCTGACTTTGTCTGACCAAATTTTGCTTTTCCAAGTGTCCTGTTACTACTTCTTTAATAATAGACTGCAACATTTTCCCAACCACAGATGTTAGGCTAACTGGTCTATAGTTACTGCTTTTTGTCTGCTTCCTTTTTTGAATAGTGGCGTTACATTTGCAGTTTTCCAATCTGCTGGGACCTCCCCAGAATCCAGAGAATTTTGGTAAATTACAACCAATGCATCCACAATCCCTGCCACTACTTCTCTTAAGATCCTAGGATGCAAGCCATCAGGTCGAGGGGATTTATCTGCCTTCAGTCCCATTATCTTACTGAGCACCGCCTCCTTACTGATTGTGATTGTGTTAAGTTCCTCCCCCACCCTATAGCCCCTTGACTATCCACTGTTGGAATATTGTTAGTGTCCTCTACCGTAAAAACTGATACAAAATACTTGTTTAGAGTTTCTGCCATCTCCATGTTCCCCATTACTAATTCCACGGTCTCATCCTCTAAGGGACCAACATTTACTTTAGCCACTCTTTTTTCTTTTTATATACCTATAGAAACCTTACTATCTGTTTTCATATTTTGTGCTAGTTAACTTTCATAATCTATCTTCCCTTTCTTAATCATTTTTTTAGTCATTCTTTGCTAGCTTTTAAAAGCTTCCCAATCTTTTGTCCTCCCACTAGTTTTGGCCACTTTGTATGCCCTTGTTTTGAATCGGATACCGTCCTTTATTTCTTTAGTTAGCCATGGATGGCTTTCTTTTCTCTTGCACCCTTTCCTCCTTACTGGAATATATTCTTCTTGAGAGTTGTGAAATATCTCTTTAAATGTACACCACTGTTCATCAACCGTCCCACACTTTAATCTGTTTCCCTAGTACACTTTAGCCAACTCTGCCCTCATACCTTCATAGTTTCCTTTATTTAAGCTTAGTACGCTGTGAATTTGAAACTCAATCATGCTATGATCACTCATTCCAAGGGGATCCTTTACACTAGGAGAATGTTTATCAATCTTATCTCATTACACAGGACTAAATCTAGGGTAGCCTGCCCCCTGGTTGGTTCAGTTGCATACTGCTCAAGGAACCCGTCCCTTATGCACTCTATGAACTCTTCCTCAAGGCTACCCTGACCAATTTGATTTGTCCAATCAATATGGAGGTTAAAATCACCCATGATTATTGCTGTTCCCTTTTTACAAGCCCCCATTATTTCCTGGTTTATGCTCCGACCAACAGAGTTGATACTGTAAGGGAGCTTATATACTACGGCCACCAGTGACTTTTCCCCGTATTATTCCTCATCTCCACCAAACTGTTTCAACATCCTGATCCTTTGAGCATATATAGTTTCTCACTATTGCAGTGATTCCATCTTTTATCAATAGATCCCACCTCCTTTTCCTTTCTGTCTGTCCTTCTGGATTGTCAAATACCCCTGAATATTTAATTCCCAGTCCTGGTCACCTTGCAACCACGTCGCTGTAATGGCTATCAGATCATACCTATTTATCTCAATGTGTGTAGTCAACTCATCTATTTTGTTACAAATGCTACGTGCATTTAGACAAAGTGCCTTTAAATTTGTTATTTTACCCTTTTTTCCTGCTTGTTTCCTCCTTCAAACTCACTTTCTTTATTTTTGCTTTCTAATTTCCCCTTTTCTCCCCTCCCTAGTGAATCAACTCTCAGGTTCCCATCACCCTGCCAAGCTCGTTTAAACGCCCCCCCCCCCACCCGCAAGGATATTGGCCCCTGCTCCGTTGAGGTGCAACCCGTCCGGTTTGTACAGGTCCCACCTCCTCCAGAAGCGGTCCCAATGTCTCAGGAATCTAAAGCCCTCCCACCTGCACCATCTCTCTAGCCACGTATTCATCTGCTCTAGCTTCCTATTTCTGTACTCATTAAGCTCGTGGCACTGGGAGTAATCCGGAGATTACTACCTTTGAGGTCTTGTCGGTGGGGATGTTGCATTTTATCAAGGAGGCTTTGAAGGTGTCCTCGAAACGTTTCCTCTGCCCACCTAGGACTTGCTTGCCGTGTAGGAATTCCGAGTAGAGCACTTGCTTTGGGAGTCTTGTGTCAGGAATATGAACAATGTGGCCCGCCCAATGGAGCTGGTCTAGTGTGGTCAGTGCTTCGATGCTGGGGATGTTGGCCTGATCGAGGACACCAACGTTGTTGCGTCTGTCCTCCCAGGGGATGTGCAGGATCTTGCGGAGACATCGTTGGTGGTATTTCTCCAGCGATTTGAGATGTCTGTTGTATGTGGTCCACGTCTCTGAGCCATACAGGAGGGCGGGTATCACTGCAGCCCTGTAGACCATGAGCTTGGTGCCAGATTTGAGGGCCTGATCTTCAAAAACTCTCTTCCTCAGGCAGCCGAAAGCTGCGCTGGTGCAATGGAGGTGGTGTTGAACCCAGTCCCCGCGGGAGTGGAACTAAACTACAAAAACAATGGGAACCTGTTCAACCGTCGTCATCTCCAGGCCAGATCCAAGACCTTCCCATCCTCTGTCGTCGAGCTACAGTACGCCAACTATGCTTGTGTCTGCGCACACAGAGGCTGAACTCCAAGCCTTCGTCAACATCTTCACCGAGGCGTACAAAAGCATGGGCCTTACACTAAATATCCGTAAGACAAAGGTCCACCACCAACCTGACACCACCGCCCTCCAGTCAAGATCCACGGCGCGGCCCTGGAAAACGTGGACCACTTTCCATACCTTGGAAGCCTATTATCAGCAAGGGCAGACATCGATGACGAGGTTCAAAGGGACACAGACAGGCTAAGTGAATGGGCAAAAATTTGGCAGATGGAGTATAATGTGGGAAAGTGTGAGGTTATCCATCTTGGCAGAAAAAATAAAAAAGCAAATTATTATTTAAATGGTGAAAAATTACAAAATGCTGTAGTACAGAGGGACCTGGGGGTCTTTGTGCAAGAAACACAAAACGTTAGTATACAGGTACAGCAAGCAATCAGGAAGGCGAATGGAATGTTGGCCTTTATTGAGAGGGGGATGGAGTATAAAAGCAGAGAAGTCCTGCTGCAACTGTACAGGATATTGGTGAGGCCACACCTAGAGTACTGCGTACAGTTTTGGTCTCCTTATTTAAGGAGGGATATACTTGCATTGGAGGCAGTTCAGAGAAGGTTCACAAAATTGAATCTTGAGATGAAGGGTTTGACTTATGAAGAAAGGTTGAGTAGGTTGGGCCTATACTCATTGGGTTTTATGAGAATGAGAGGTGATCTTATTAAAACATATAAGATAACAAGGGGGTTCGACAAGCTAACATAGAAACATAGAAAACAGGTGCAGGAGTAGGCCATTCGGCCCTTCGAGCCTGCACTACCATTCAGTAAGATCATGGCTGATTATTCCCAAGTATCCCTTTCCTGTTTTCTTTCCTTACCCCTTGATCCCCTTAGCCGTAAGGGCCATATCTAACTCCCTCTTGAATATATCCAATGAACTGGCATCAACAATTCTCTGTGGTAGGGAATTCCACAGGTTAACAACTCTCTGAGTGAAGAAGTTTCTCCTCATCTCAGTCCTAAATGGCCTACCCCTTATCCTAAGACTGTGTCCCCTGGTTCTGGACTTCCCCAATATCGGGAACATTCTACCCGCATCTAACCTGTCCCGTCCTGTCAGAATCTTGTATGTTTCAATGAGATCCCCTCCCATCCTTCTAAACTCCAGTGTCTCCTCATATGTCAGTCCTGCCATCCCGGGAATCAGTCTCATGAACCTTCGCTGCACTCCCTCAATAGCAAGAACATCCTTCCTCAGATTAGGAGACCAAAACTGAACACAATATTCCAGGTGAGGCCTCACCAAGGCCCTGTACAACTGCAGTAAGACCTCCCTGCTCCTACACTCAAATCTCCTAGCTATGAAGGCCAACATACCATTTGCCTTCTTCACCGCCTGCTGTACCTGTATGCCAACTTTCAATGACTGATGAACCATGACATCCAGGTCTCGTTGCACCTCCCCTTTTCCTAATCTGCCACCATTCAGATAATATTCTGTCTTCGCGTTTTTGCCCCCAAAGTGGATAACCTCACATTTATCCACATTATACTGCATCTGCCATGCATTTGCCCTCTCACCTAACCTGTTCAAGTCACTCTGCAGCCTCCTAGCATCCCCCTCACAGCTCACATCGCCACCCAGTTTAGTGTCATCTGCAAATTTGGGGATATTACACTCAATTCCTTCATCTAAATCATTGTTGTATATTGTAAATGGGGTCCCAGCACTGAGCCCTGCGGCACTCCACCAGTCACTGCCTGCCATTCTGAAAAGGACCAGTTTATCCCGACTCTCTGCTTCCTATCTACCAACCAGTTCCCTATCCATGTCAGTATATTACCCCCAATACTATGTGCTTTGATTTTGCACACCAATCTCTTGTGTGGAACCTTGTCAAAAGCCTTTCGAAAGTCCAAATACACCACATCAACTGGTTCTCCGTTGTCCACTCTACACGTTACATCCTCAAAAAATTCCAGAAGATTTGTCAAGCATGATTTCCCCTTCATAAACCCATGTTGACTTGGACCGATCCTGTCACAGCTTTCCAAATGCACTGCTATTTCATCCTTAATAATTGATTCCAACATTTTCCCCACTACTGATGTCAGGCTAACCGGTCTATAATTACCTGCTTTCTCTCTCCCTTCTTTTTTTAAAAAGTGGTGTTACATTAGCTACCCTCCAGTCCATAGGAACTGATCCAGAGTCAATAGACTGTTGGAAAGTGATCACCAATGCATCCACTATTTCTAGGGCCACTTCCTTAAGTACTCTGGGATACAGACTATCAGGCCCCGGGAATTTATTGGCCTTCAATCCCATCAATTTCTCTAACACAATTTCCCGCCTAATAAGGATATCCTTCAGTTCCTCCTTCTCACTAGACCCTCGGTCCCCTAGTACTTCCGGAAGGTTATTTGTGTCTTCCTTCATGAAGACAGAACCAAAGTATTTGTTCAATTGGTCTGCCATTTCTTTGTTCCCCATTATAATTTCACCTGAATCAGACTGCAAGGAACCTACACTTGTCCACTAATCTTTTTCTCTTCACATATCTACAGAAGCTTTTGCAGTCAGTTTTTATGTTGCCGGCAAGCTTCTTCTCGTACTCTATTTTCCCCCTCCTAATTAAACCCTTTGTCCTCCTCTGCTGAATTCTAAATTTCTCCCAGTCCTCAGGTCTATTGCTTTTTCTGGCCAATGTATATGCCTCTTCCTTGGATTTAACACTATCCTTAATTTTCCTTGTTAGCCACGGTTGAGCCACCTTCCCCGTTTTATTTTTACTCCAGATAGGGATGTACAATTGTTGAAGTTCATCCATGTGATCTTTAAATGTTTGCCATTGCCTATCCACCGTCAACCCTTGAAGTATCATTTGCCAGTCTATTCTAGCCAATTCACACCTCAAACCATCGAAGTTACCTTTCCTTAAGTTCAGGACCCTAGTTTCCGGATTAACTGTGTCACTCTCCATCTTAATAAAGAATTCTACCATGTTATGGTCACTTTTCCCCAAGGGGCCTCGCACAACAAGATTGCTAATTAGTCCTTTCTCATTACACATCACCCAGTCTAGGATGGCCAGCTCCCTAGTTGGTTCCTCAACATATTGGTCCAGAAAACCATCCCTAATGCACTCCAGGAAATCCTCCTCCACCGCATTGTTACCAGTTTGGTTAGCTCAATCAATATGTTGATTAAAGTCACCCATGATAATTGCTGTACCTTTATTGCATGCATCCCTAATTTCTTGTTTGATGCTGTCCCCAACCATACTACTATTGTTTGGTGGTCTGTACACAACTCCCACTAGCGTTTTCTGCTCCTTGGTATTCCGTAGCTCCACCCATACTGATTTCACATCATCCAAGCTAATGTCTTTTCTTACTCTTGCATTAATTTCCTCTTTAACCAGCAATGCCACCCCGCCTCCTTTTCCTTTCTGTCTATCCTTCCTAAATGTTGAATTCCCAGCCTTGGTCACCCTGGAGCCATGTCTCCGTGATGCCAATTACATCATACCCATTAACTGCTGTCTGCGCAGTTAATTTGTCCACCTTATTCCGAATACTCCTCGCTTTGAGGCACAGAGCCTTCAGGCTTGTCTTTCTAACACACTTGCCCTTTTACAATTTTGATGTAATGTGGCCCTTTTTGCCTTAGGTTTCGCTGCCCGTCACTTTTACTTTTCTTCTTTCTAGCTTTTGTTTCTGCCCCCATTCTACTTCCCTCTGTCTCCCTGCATAGGTTCCCATCCCCCTGCCATATTAGTTTAACTCCTCCCCAACAGCACTAGCAAACAGATGGAGAGTGACACAGTTCATTCAGAAACTAGGGTCCCTGAACTTAAGGTAGATGCCGAGTGGATGTTTCCACTCATTGGGAAATCTAGAACTAGGGGGCATAGTTTCAGAATAACGGGTCATCTATTTAAAACTGAGATAAGGAGGAATTTCTTCTCTCAGAAGGTTGTAAATCTGTGGAATTCTCTGCCCCAGAGAGCTGTGGAGGTTGGGTCATTGAATATTTTTATTGCGGAGATAGACAGAATTTTGAGCAATAAGGGAGTAAAGGGTTATGGGGTGCGGGCATAGAGGGAGAGCTGAGCCCATGATCAGATCAGCTATGATCTTATTGAATGGTGGAGCAGGCTCGAGGGGCCAAATGGCCTACTACTGCTCCTATTTCTTATGTTCTTAGCTATAAAAATGTATAGAAGAGGGAATGTTATTTGCTAGCTATTTTCTATCTGGTCTTGAGAAAGCAAGAAGCTAAAGTGAATCTAAACAAACTTCCAATAAGTAGCCTCTAATTGAGAATATACTCCTCAGGCAGTGGCCTTGAAGACACATCCACTTAACAGCTAAACATCAAAACTGCTCCAGACATTAGACTACCCATAAGCAATGCCACAAGGGTCAGCTAATAACCAAAACAAGTATACAGTCGCACTAACTGTTTTCTGTAACTCGGGTGGGTTTAAATTAATTTGGCTGGGGCAAGGGCACTCGGGAGAAGCAATAGAAAGGAGATACAAGGTGCAAAGAGTATTGGGAGAGACTATTAGTATTAGAATAAAGAGTAGGAGGGACCAGAAAGGGGGGAAATGCAAGGAGACTAAGATGGGTTTAGAGTGCAGGTGCGTAAATGCCCGGAGTGTGGTAAATAAGGTTGGTGAGCTGCAGGGACAAGTAGCCACGTGAGATTATGATATAGTGGCAATAACAGAGATCTAGCTCAAACAAGGGAGGGATGGACACTTAATATTCCTGGCTACAATGTATTCAGGAAAGATAGGGAAGGAAAAAGGGGTGGGATGGTAGTATCGATCAAAGATACTGTTACAGCACGAGAAAGGGATGATGTACCTGAGGGTTTAAGGACAGAATCTATTTGGTTAGAATTAAGGAAAAGAGGAACTATTACGCTGCTGGGTGTATACTATAGGCCAACAAATAATGGGAAGGAGAGGAGATTTACTAGAATGGTACCAGGGACATGGAGACACGAGATAAACTAGGCTTGTTCTCCTTGGAGCAGAGAAAGTTAATGGGAGATTTGATAGAGATGTTCAAAATCTTAAAGGGTTTTGATAAAGGAGGAACTTTTTCCAGTGGCAGAAGGGTTGGGAACCGGAGGACACAGATTTAAGGTAATTGGCAAAAGAACCAGAGGGGAAATGAGATTTATTTTTTTACACTGCAAGTTACGATGATCTGGAATGTATTACCTGAAAGGGTGGTGGAAGCAGATTCAATAATAACTTTCAAAAGAGAATTGGTTATATACATGAAGAGGAAAAATTTGCA
This sequence comes from Pristiophorus japonicus, assembly GCF_044704955.1. Taxonomy (NCBI): domain Eukaryota; kingdom Metazoa; phylum Chordata; class Chondrichthyes; family Pristiophoridae; genus Pristiophorus; species Pristiophorus japonicus. The sequence goes on along the minus strand of NC_091984.1, from coordinate 197,024,586 downwards.
AGGCTATGTGAAAAGAGCAGGGAAGTGGGACTAATTGGATAGATCTTTCAAAGCCCCAGCACAGGCATGATAAGAACAGAACATAAGAATCAGTAGTAGGACATTCAGCCCCTTGAGCCTGCTCCGCCATTCAATAAGATCATGGCCGATCTTCTACCTCAATTCAACTTTCCTGCACTATCCCCATATCCCTGGATTCCTTTAACATCCAAAAATCTATCGATCTCTGTCTTGAATATACTCAACAATTGAACCTCCACAGCCCTCTGAGGGTAGAGAATTCTAAAGATTCACCACCCTCTGAGTGAAGAAGTTTCTTCTCATTTCAATCCTAAATGGCCAACCCCTCATTCTGAGACTGTGACCCCTGGTTCTAGACTCCCCAGCCAGAGGAAATATCATCCCTGCATCTACCCTGACAAGCCCTGTAAGAATTTTTGTATGTTTCAATGAGATCACCTCTCATTCTTTTAAACTCGAGAGAATTTGGGCTCAATTTTCCCCAGTATTTGCACTGTTTCTTTTGGAGTAGGCTGCTTTTTCTGACCTAACTTAAAAATCCCGTTTCCCCAATAAATTTGCACCAGCCTAACTCATTTAGTTACTTTTTTTTAGGTAACTTTTTTTTTCCTCAAAAGGGGGTGTTACCAGCCACCCACACCAATTGTGGCCATTTAGGCAACTTTAGCCAGCTAATAATTACTCCATTTCTACTTAGGCCAGCGTATATGACCTCTCGAGAAAATCCTTGCGGAGTGTTAAAAAATCGGCACAGGTAAGTACATCGGAGGCCATTCGGCCTGGGCTAGGTGCAGGAAGCCGACAGGGACCAGCACTCACTCGAGGACCAGAGAGGCTCGGCAGGGGAGGGAGAAAACTGACCGGCAGGCATGCACTCGGGGGCCACAGAGCGGGAAGGCACTGCGCTCGGGACCAGAGAGGCTCGGCCGGGGAGGGAGAAAGCTCGAAGTACAGACCCTCGTAAAATTACTGTCATGTATCTTACATTATTACATATAACTGCATCCTAACATGCTATACATGACTGTAATAAGATATGACCTGTAACCACCAGCATACCTTACCACCAGGAGTGCACTTGCAAGAGACAGGTATATAAGGACAGGTCTCAGGCAAGTGCAGCATTCCAGATCTGTGAAATAAAGATGCAGGTCCAGAGTGATCTTGACTTCACTACATGCCTCGTGTGAATCTGTACTGAGGGGACAGGACTTTACAGTGGCGACGAGTTACGGGATTACAGAATCCACAGAATGGCGAACAACTGATCAGATGAAAAGTACAATGCGGGAGACAATTGGGAGGATTTTATAGAAAGGCTCCAGCAAAGCTTTGTAACCAAAGATTGTTAGGCGACGATAAGGCAGACAAGAGCAGAGCCCATCTCTTGACCAGCTGTGGCTCGAAAACATACGCTTTAATGAAGGATCTGTTGGCACCCGAGAAACCAGAAAGCAAGTCATTTGAAGAATTGAGCACACTGGTAAGAGACCACCTGAAGCCAGCGAGCAGCCTACACATGGCCAGACAAAGGTTCTACAACTACAGACGCTGTGTGGGCCAGAGCATACCCGACCGTGGCGGAACTTCGGAGGTTGGCTAGTTTATGTGAGTTCTCTGACGAACTGAGGAGAGAAATACTGAGAGACTTTTTCATTGAAGGAATAGGCCACGCATGCATATGCCGAAAGCTCATAGAGACCAAGAACCTGACCTTAGAGGCAGCAGCACTGGTTGCACAGACATTCTTGGTAGGGGAAGAAGAAACGAGGTTGATTTACAATGCAGGTAAGACAACTAACGAAATATCGGAACAAGAAATTTACAGCACTAAACAAGCTGCTACCCCCACACACAGACAAAACCGGGAGAACAGGCTCTCGACAGCAGGCAGAAGCCATCAAAGGCCACAGGAACGGCCGTTCACACCTCATCAACCCACAATGCGAGCAATCAACTACAAACTGAGAGAAGCTCAAGAGAGATCAGCCAGGCGCAGCTCATTCTTTGGGAACACTTTGAACAATGGAACAGGTTTGTGCTGGAAGTGTGGGGGTGGGCACTCGTCAAGGGGATGTCAATTTCAGCAGGCTGTTTGCAGAAATTGTGAATATACAGGGCATTTGGCCCGCACGTACAAAAAAACAGCAGCTCGGCTGGTATATGAATTGGATGGGTCGGAAAGCGGACCAGAAGATGGTGGGGACAGTACCTGGGACACCGATGTACAGCGGGTCAACACGATCAATGGCCGCTGCTCCTACAACAGGACGCCTCCTATAATGATGAGGGTCCTACTCAACAGGATATCTGTCAACATGGAGCTGGATATGGGTGCGAGTCAATCTCTCATGGGCGCTCAACAATTTGAACAACTGTGGCTGCATAAAAGAGACAGACCAAAACTCACAAGGGTCGACACCAAACTAAGGACCTATACCAAAGAAATCGTACCAGTCCTCGGCAGCGCCATGCTCTCTGTCACACACAAAGGGCCAGTGAACCAACTTCCCGTGGATTGTCCCTGGAGACCCCCCAGCACTGCTGGGGAGAAGCTGGCTGGCAAAACTAAACTGGAAATGGGATGATGTCCATGCCATGTCATTAGAGGAACGAACCTCCTGCTCAACAGTTATAAAGCGATTTGAACATCTCTTTCAGCCAGGTGTGGGTACTTTCAAAGGGGCCAAAGTCAAAATCTACATCACACAGGATGCTAGACCGGTCCATCACAAGGCCAGAGCTGTACCCTATGTGATGAGGCAAAAGATGGAACATGAACTAGACAGGCTTCTGCGGGAAGGCATAATATCACCTGTGGAATTTAGCGACTGGGCAAGTCCCATCGTCCCAGTCATGAAGCCTGATGGATCCGTACGAATCTGTGGGGACTACAAATCTACCATAAACAGAGTCTCCCTACAGGACCAGTACCCGCTGCCCAGAGCAGAGGACTTATTTGCCACATTGGCTGGAGGTAAACTTTTCTCAAAATTAGACCTCACATCTGCGTACATGACGCAAGAATTGACCGAGGAATCCAAGCTACTCACCACCATCAACACACATCGAGGCCTTTTCATGTACAATCGATGCCCATTCGGCATCAGGTCGGCAGCTGCCATATTCCAGCGCAACATGGAGAGTCTGCTCAAGTCCATCCCGGGAACGGTTGTATTTCAAGACGACATACTTATCACAGGCAGGGACACCAACTCCCATCTCTGTAATTTGGAGGAAGTACTAAAGCGGTTGGATCTGGTAGGCCTACGAGTCAAGAAATCCAAGTGCCTGTTTCTCGCACCCGAATTTTTGGGCAAAAGGATTGCCGCTGATGGAATCCGCCCAACAGAGTCCAAAACAGAAGCAATTCGCCTGGCACCCAGGCCCCGGAATGTCTCAGAACTGCGTGCCTTTCTCGGGCTACTCAATTAATTTGGGAACTTTATGCAGAACTTAAGCACGCTGCTGGAGCCTCTCCACGTGCTACTCAGGAAGGGGTGCGATTGGTTTTGGGGGGACGCCCAGGTATGCGCCTTCAATCAGGCACGCAACCTTCTGTGTTCCAACAGTGTTTTGACTTTCTTTGACCCAGGTAAAAAAAGGTAGTTCTCACATGCAATGCGTCAGCGTATGGGGTCGGGTGCGTTTTGCAACATGTCAATAGTGCGGGCAAATTACAACCCATAGCTTATGCCTCCAGGTCACTTTCGCGGGCGGAGCGCGGGTATGGAATGGTAGAGAAGGAAGCGCTCGCGTGCGTGTATGGTGTCAAAAAGATGCACCAATATCTTTGAGGCCAAGTTCGCGTTAGAAACTGACCACAAGCCCCTCACGCCCCTCCTATCCGAGAGCAAGGCAATAAACGCCAACGCCTCGGCGCGAATTCAACAGTGGCCACTCATGCTGGCGTCCTACGACTATACCATAAGGCACAGACCAGGCACAGACAACTGTGCCGACGCGCTCAGCAGGCTACCCCTGGCGACCACGGAAGGGTCTGACGAACAGGACTGTGAGATAGTCATGGCAATCAATGCCTTTTGAGTCCACAGGTTCGCCCATGACGGCTCGCCAAATCAAGAGCCTGGACAGCCAGCGACCCCACGTTATCCTTAGTAAAAAGATGTGTTCTAACCGGTGACTGGGCAGAGGCTCGCGATGCCTGCCCCGAGGAATTAAAACCTTTTCACAGGCGCATGCATGAGCTATCACTACAAGCAGACTGCCTGATGTGGGGCAGCCGAGTAGTCATGCCTCTGCGAGGCAGAGAGGCATTTGTCCGGGAGTTCCACCGCGAGCACCCGGGGATCGTTCTCATGAAGGCCATAGCGATCCCACGTCTGGTGGCCTGGTATTGACGCGGACTTGGAGTTCTTCGTCCGAAGGTGCACCATTTGTGCCCAACTCAGCAATGCCCCCAGGGAGGCTCCACTAAGCCCCTGGCCCTGGACTACCAAACCGTGGTCACGGGTGCACGTAGACTATGCGGGCCCATTCATGGGCAAAATGTTCCTCGTAGTTGTAGATGCATTTTCAAAGTGGGTCGAATGCACCATTTTAAACTCGAGCACAACCTCCACCACTGTGGAGAGCCTCGCAACCATGTTTGCAACGCATGGAATCCCTGACATATTCGTCAGTGACAATGGTCTGTGCTTCACCAGCGCAGAATTCCAAGACTTTATAATTGACCACGGCATAAATCACGTCAAGATGGCACCGTTCAAGAAGGCCTCCAACGGCCAGGCGGAGAGAGCAGTGCAAATCATTAAACAAGGCATGCATAAAAGGTCCCATGCTGCAGGGTCGCCTGTCGCGACTGCTGTTGGCATACAGATCTCGTCCGCACTCACTGACTGGGATCCCCCCGCGCAACTGTTGATGAAAAGGATTTTAAAAACAAGGCTCTCATTAATCCTCCCAGACATGCACGAAATCGTTGAGGCAAAGCGCCGTAAGCTGACTGAGTACCATGACAGAAATTCGAGGGGGAGATGGAATGAGATAGGGGACAAAGTGTTTGTACTAAACTATGGCAAGGGTCCCAAATGGCTTGCAGGGACAGTAACGGGCAAGGAAGGAAACAGGCTACTGGTAGTAGAAATGGACAATGGCAAAACCTGCCAGAGGCATGTAGACCAAGTCAAAAGCAGATTTACCAACAGCGCTGCGGAACCAGAGGCAGACTACAATGTGGAACTCGCACCACACCTGGTGGACAGACAGAGGGAACAACCCGAGGAAAGGGCAATCCCAACAGATAGCCCAGGCGAGTCAACAACAATCACACCAATCGAAACAGACAGCCCAGGCGAGATACCAGCAACCACACCCAAAGAAAAGCAGACACCAAGGCAAACAACTGAACCACAATTCAGACGCTCCACGCGAGTGCGTCGACCACGTGAGAGACTGAACCTATAAAGACAATAAGATCTTGGGGGAGGGTGATGTCATGTATCTTACATTATTATATATAACTGTATCCTAACATGCTATACATGACTGTAATAAGATATGACCTGTAACCACCAGCATACCTTACCACCAGGGGTGCACTTGCAAGAGACAGGTATATAACGACAGGTCTCAGGCAAGTGCAGCATTCCAGAGCTGTGAAATAAAGGTGCAGGTCGAGAGTGACCTTGACTTCACTACATGCCTCGTGTGAATCTGTACTGAGGGGACAGGACTTTACAATTACAGACAGTAGAATTGTTCTTGCATAGTAGGACATCACTGTTGCTTTCATTTGCAGTGAAACGCTTTAGACTGCAAGGAAATACTTCAGTTGCTGTGTTAGGTTTGCATCACTGATCTTTGATGGTTTTGGGTGGTAGTTATGAGTTCAGTCTCTTGAGAGATGCATCAGTTGCCTGGTATTGTAATCGTGATGCCATTCCTCTCTCAAATTTGTTCTATTCTATCTCATATTCTCCCTCTCTCTTCCACTAAACTGTCAGACTTATTGTCTGTAATGCTTTCATGTGATTGAAATTCTCGTCATTCCTCCTTTTTGTCATAATTATGCTCCCTATTCATTTTACTTACCTCTGACTTCCGAGTCCTTTAAGCCCGATCTCCAAACTAGGTGGTGATGTTACTTACTTACCGCTGAGCAGCCTTTAAGGACCTAAAATGAGTCCTGTGGCCTGATGCTGACTGTCCATTCCTTGTTGCCACTCGCCTTTTTCTGAGCTCTACTGTGCATGCACGGCCATTTCAGCGACGTCAAGAACGTCAGTTTTTCCCCCCGCGCATGCGCAGAAGGCCCGGCTCCTTTTTCCAGCGCAGACCGCAGGTTCCACCCCACCGAGGCGACTGGCCACGCTGCGCGGCTGCAGATTACAGTCCAAACATCGGGGAAACTTCAGAGATTTTTTTCTGCCGCATTTATTTACCTAATTAAGCAGCGCAACTCTGGCAATACGCCAGAAAATGGGCTCGGGGAAAATTGAGCCCTATAGGCCTAGTCTACTCAATCTCTCCTCATAGGATAATCCCCTCATCCCAGGAATGAGTCTGGTGAACCTTCGTTGCACTCCCTCAATGGCAAGTATATCCTTACTATAATGGGCCGAAAGACCACCTTCTGTGCTGCACGTTTCTATGATTCCATAATTTCCTCGAGCTCTTTCAAGACAAAGAAATTGACTTGCTTTTGGAATCACTGAATGCAAACAATGATGTTACATTTGAAATAAAAACTGAAAATACTGAAATTTACAGCAGTTGCATCAGCATCTGAAAGAAAATACAGGTAATGTTTCAAGTGGATATCTTTTACACAGTTTAGGTATCCGCCTGGATGAATAACTTGGATTTTCTTTCGGATGCTGACATACCTGCTGTACATTTCCAATATTTTTGCTTTCATTCATGGATTTCCAGGCTTTGCAATTTTTCTTTTTATCTATGCTTTATTTGAGACTGTGTGCCTGGTTAAGGCAATAACCTCTGTAACTGTATTTACCGTTGGGATTCAGCATAAGGGATTGTTTCCTTCTCCAGTGGCCAGTAGGAGATCACAAGTGCATCAAGTCTGACAGCTTTCCCTTTGTTCATGATAGCACAAACTGATTGCCTTGAATTTGGCACTAGTTTAGTTATTACAGTCCTGGATATGACTATGCAACATTTAACTTGGAACCATTGCATCTGGTTCAAATAATGCTGATTTATGGATGGGGAAATAGTAACAACACATTTTAGATCTGTTATTTGTACAGTTTACTAAATTATATATCAAAGACCCAGAAATTGGTTTTATATAAAACACAAAGTGCAAAGTTTTATCTTAAATACTGCAGGGATATAAACGCCTTGTGTGCGCTGTTACTCCCGTCATTTCTTCAACAAACATATATAAGAGATGCACTATCCAGGACAGCAAACAGACCGCCTGTTTGGTACAAACATCTACAGTTTTCAAAGGGCATTCAGTTATCTGTCTGTGCTAGAAGCACCATTACCTCAAAGCCCTTCAGGTGATATTTCGGCAAAATGCATTTTCTTACAGTATATTTTGTTTGCCTCTGGTACAATGTAGCTCTACGATTTAAATTCATTGGATTTTCCAATCAGCCTAGCTCGCTCCACCAGAAACAATAAAACAGTCTTCGCTGTTCTTCTGCTGACTAGCCATGCAGCAAAGCAGCTACTAGCAACACGCATCAGTGGGCCTCTTGGAGACTGAAGCTATTCCAGTAGTGTATGTACGCTCACTGCCTACAAAATGATTAATAAATCTGTAGGTGAGAGACAGAAAGCAAATATATTTGCCTCTGTATTGCTAACTCATCCTATGTTTTATTGACAAAAAGTAAAGCCAACCATCAACCTGAAATATGTTGACTATAATTTCAGATTTTTATAGGCATACTGTTTCTGTGTTTCAAACTCCATTAATAATAAGTGCAGTGTAAAAGCAAGATAAATCCATTTGAAAACCATCTTCTGAACTGCACCATTAAACCCCACCTTTATCCTAATTTTTAAACAAAGACAAAAGTAGATGCACAATGTTACAATTTGGATTTTTTTTGCTATTAGTGATGGTACAATTACTTTTTATAAACCCTATTTTTGTAGCTACAATTCACTTTCTTCCAACATGCATTTTATTGTTAGAGGACACCCACCTTATTCCCTTTTGCTACTTTAAAGATGATCAATGCCAGAACCATTCAATGTCAAATCTCCACAGACGTGCTCAAGAATTATCTATAAAGTTGAAGGAATGTACAGACTAGACTAACATTAAGACCTAGCTAAACCTCGAATTAGAATAAATGATGGTTGGTGACACAGATCAAGGTAAAATGACAGAAATTGTGTCATACAGTTATCTGTTTTCAGTATCTTTTCCTCCTGTCAATATATGGCACATGCAGTTTCTCATATACAGCAGTAGTACACACATACATACACATATTGACACGCGCACATATATCCACACACGTTACTCTCTTCTGTGGACCACTTCCCATACCTTGGGAGCCTACCATCAAGTAAGGACAGACATCGATGACGAAGTCCAACAGTGCTTTGTGTGCCAATGCAGCCTTCGGCCGCCTGAGGAAAAGAGTGTTCAAAGACCAGGATCTCAAACCCGGCACCAAGCTCATGGTCTACAGAGTAGTAATGACACCCACCCTCCTATATGCTTCAGAGACATGGACTATGTACAGTAGGCATCTCAATGAAATGGAGAAGCACCACCAATGCTGCCTCCGCAAAATCTTGCCAAGTCATTGGCAAGATAGGCGCACCAATGTCAGCGTTCTCTCTCAAGCTAACATCCCCAGCATCGAGGCATTGACCACGCTTGATCAGCTCCGATGGACGGGCTACAGTGTCCGCATGCCCGATACTAGACTCTCGAAACAAGCACTCTATTCCGAGCAAAGTCACGGCAGGCGAGTCCCAGGAGGGCAGAGAAAACACTTCAAGAACACCGTCAAAGCCTCCTTGAAAAAATTTTACATCCGCAGAGACTCTTGGGAATCCCTGGCCCAAGACTGCTCAAAGTGGAGGAGAAGCATCCGAGAAGGTGCCGAACACTTTGAGTCTCTTCGCCGGAAAGAGCATACGACAAATCAATGGGTGGGTGGGACTGGTTTTTCCGGCTCTTTCCGCTGCCTGCTCTTGATTTCTGCACGCTCTCGGCATTGGGACTAGAGGTGCTCAGCGCCCTCCCGGATGCACTTTCTCCACTTAGGGCGGTCTTTGGCCAGGGACTCCCATGTGTCAATGGGGATGTCGCACTTTATCACGGAGGTTTTGAGGGTGTCCTTGTAACGTTTCCGCTGCCCACCTTCGACTCGTTTGTCGTGAAAGAGCTCCGCATGGAGCACTTGCTTTGGGAGTCTCGTGTTGGCATGCGAACTATGTGGCCTGCCCAGCGGAGCTGATTGAGTGTGGTCAGTGCTTCAATGCTGGGGATGTTAGCCTGGACGAGGGCGCTGATGTTGGTGCGTCTGTCCTCCCAGGAGATTTGTAGGATCTTGCGGAGGCATTGTTGGTGATATTTCTCCAGCGACTTGAGGTGTTTACTGTACGTGGTCCATGTCTCAGCCATTTAGGAGGGTGGGTATTACTGCAGCCCTGTAGACCATGAGAGCTTGGTGGCAGTTTTGAGGGCCTGGTCTTCAAACACTTTTCCTCAGGCGGCACTGGCACACTGGAGGCTGTTTGGGATCTCGTCTTCGATGCCTGCTCTTGTTGATAGGAGGCTCCCGAGATATAGGAATAACAAACTAGGAGAATGGGCAAATAAGTGGCAGATGCAGTTAATACAGAAACCATTTTAAGGTAACACATTTTGGATACAAGGCTAAAGAATGGAAATATACTTTAAATGGTAATGTTTTTAAAGCAGTGGATGAGCACAGGGATCTAGGAGTGAAAATATAGAAATTCTTAAAGTCGGTGGCCAGGTTGAAAAAGCCTTTAAGAATGCAAATTGGATTTTTGTTTTTATATCGAGTGGGATTGAATGCAGAAGCAAAAAGTTCATGAAACTGAGTTCAATAAACCTGGTCATTTATTGATAGGAGGCTAGCACTAGAAAATGACCATGACTCTGTCATAAAAACCCAACTAGTTCACTGATATTCTTCAGGAAAGGGAACCTGCCACCCCTACCCGGTCTGCCCTACACATGTCCTACATTACATAGTTGACTCTTAATGTCCTCAGGTTAAAATAGGGATTGGCAATACAAACTGCCTTGCCAGTGTTGCCCCCATCCCAGGAACAAAAATGTTTTTATGCCAAGATTATCAGAATGTGGAAGGCTAAACTGATTATAGCATTCAAAAAGGTACTGGATAATTATAATTTACAGAATATAAAAATACGAGAAGAGAGCAGTATAATGGAAATCGTTAAAATTAGCCGCATGCAGGACCTAAATTCATGCAAGAAGGAGCGAATAGCCTCCTCTGTTTTTATCTAACAAATGTACGAGAGCTCGTGGACAGGTACAAAAAGTCTAACGGAATGTTTACTTTTATCTCATGGGGGCTGGAATACAGAGGGAAATAAGTTGTGCTTCAGTCGCAGAGAGCCTTGGTCAGATGTTAACTGGAGTACTTTGTTCAGTTCTGAGCACCGCATCTCAAGAAGTATATAGTGGGCTTGGAATGGGTGCACCAGATTCACCAGAACGATACTAGGGCTGATAAGGTTAAATTAGGTCATGTTACATAAACTTGCTTTGTATTCCCTTGAGTGTAGAAGATTGAGGGGTGATTTGACCGAGGTGTTTAAAATGATTAAATAATTCAATAGGGTAGGTAATTAGAAACTGTTTCCTCCAGTGGGGGAAATTCAAAACAATGGGGGAATAACCTTAAAATTATATATCCAGTTCATTTAGGAGTGAAATCAAGAAGCATTTCTTCACAGGCTAGCAGAAATCTGGAACTGTCCCCCTCAATAGGCTGTGGATGCTGGGTTAATTGAAGCTTTCAAAGCTGACTTGCTAGTCAAGGGATATGGAGCAAAGGCTGGTAAATGGGGTTGAGATATAGATCAGTTATGGTTTAATTGAATGGCGGAACAAGCTAAAGGATTGAATGGTCTACTCCCTTTCCGATCTTTCAATAACTTTACTGTAAGTTAAACCTCAGTACTGTATAGTGGGCATCTATAGCAGTTAGATCTTTGCGTTTATAGCGTTTTAATATTAGATCATATAAAATCTGTTCTTTTGTCATGTCTTAACATCAGGCCTGGATTTTGTGGTCAGCATTGAAGTGACTTCAAAGAAAGCTGCCCACAAAGTTTTAGTGGGTTCTGTGGTGTCGATTTCACCTTTTCCGATGTGACTTTCCATCTGGCGCCATCTTTAGGGGATCAATGGCTTCCAGCAACGCTGATGTCATCAAGCAGGCTGAGCAGCATATCATATTGAAGAATTCTCCCAGACAGCAAATCAGGAAGTAAAAAGCACGTTTTATCATTCACTTTTAATCATTTTACAGAAACCAAAATAAAGATTGGGACATACACAAAGGATTAACGTAGAAGCTGAACTATCAAACAAACTTAAAAAAAATTAATTTAAACACGGAATGGAGAAAATGATACTCCACAAATATAAACAAAGTTATTCAAAGCCAGAGAGATTTTTCAGCAGTAATTATGACTTAGTATGCCATTAAAAACTCAGTTACACCTCATTCAACAAGGCTTTTTCAAGAATTTTTACAGCGAGAATAGTTCCCGTCAAATCAGTAATTTCTAATTGATTCCATCTGTGAAGACTTTAACAGCGCACCCTGTGGAGGAGCAGGGTATTACTGACAACTTCCGGATTTCCATGTTGAATTGTGCATGTGCAGATGCCAGAAGTTGCTGTCAGTTTTACAGAGTAATGATGACGAACACTGACAGTTTCGCCATCATTATAACTGCAAATTCCGGGCCAGTATTGCTTTTTTTTTAAATCACAAAGGATTGACAGTCACATTTCTAATGAAAATTTGGATTTGTAAGCTGAAGTTTTTTTATGTTGATAACCATGAGAGAGACGAGAGAGACAGCGAGCAAGAGCTCAGAGAGCTCTATGAGGGAGGGTGTTTTTAGAGAAACTTTTAAAAGACTACAGAAAGAAAAAGCGATCATAGACTGACTTTCTGCTGGATTTTATATATTGCATTTATTACTTTTTTGTGCTGTTTAGTATATTGCCTTGTTCTAATGTTTCATTACCATCAGCAAGTGTTGAGCTCACTGGCACTATTTAAAATTACAACCTGCATTGATGTACTGGTAAACTGAATGCCTGCTGATTATACCAGCAATTTTTACAGTAACCAGTTAGCAATTTCCTTCATTCTTGGATAGGCAGAGAGGACCAGAACCACCAGTATTGCTGATTACAATTCAATGTGAAGGGAAATATAAGAGGTTTCTCTGTAGATTCAAAATTACAGAATGTGGTGCAACAACAAATGACTTTCCCTAATCTGTTTAATTTGTACAAAAAAACGCTGTAACACAATTTTACTTTCTGTAAGCCATGTCTGGTAGGAAGCAGTTGGAATTCTATGTAAATTCTAGTGCATAGTCATACTGCAAAAAGGTAAACGTTCATTCTGGGCTACAAAACCATCACTTGAGGTGCAGCGCACTTGCAAGGTGTGGTACAACTGTTGCAAGAGAAATGGGGTTTAAAACCATAAACTAGAATTGTTGCACCATTTCTAATACCTTTTATACATTAGAAATGGTGCAACAAGAGCTTTACAACACACACAATAAGGTGAAGGTGAAGGGTTAAGCCCCAGCCACTGAAATTCTGGAAGGAGGAAACAAATTGCCTCCCAAAAGCGCAGAAGGCTCACTGGCATAATGCCAGTCTTTTATACCACAGTGATATGGGTGAACATCTCAGTACAGTCTAGTTGGCATGCATCTGGCAGACAGTGTGAAGATTTGCATGCCAAAATGATTTTAGCACTTCCAGAGAACAACTAATGTTCAAGTGCACCAAAACCTGCTCCCGCTTGCAGGGCTTAAAGAATTCTCATGCAGATCTGTGTTTTGTGCAGTGAAGGCACCTATCAGCAAATCAGTAGTTTGCCTTGGCCATGAATCACTGTCAACTGCAGTTGAGTTAAACTCACTGATCAAACCCATCAAATAGCACTAAACAGTGGCCTGGAAGTGAATGTTTGCTATCTGATGCATATGGATCACAGTGAATGTGAATGGTTTGATCTGGCTCTTATATCAGCAGTGTAAGCAGTTTGTGCAGTCCACTGAACAGTTTTCTTCACCTCCAAAGTTTTATAATGGAGAATAATTTGAAGGAACTGTCAAACAGATTGTGAACAGTACCATAATGAGCTCAAACAAGTTACACTGGATGGTCAGTATGTACTTTAGCTAAGAGTAAAAGAAAGACTTACGTTTATATAGTGCCTTTCATGACCACCCAATGTCTCAAAGCACTTTACAGCTAATGAAGTACTTTTGGAGTGTAGTCACTGTTGTAATGTGAGAGTACCCTAACTACGTGCTCAGTTTCCATTAGTACCCAATTGATGGCAAGAAACATTTTCTCCCTCCTGCCAATTTTCTGCTTGTGGTCCTGCAGGCAATCTTTGTAGGGATACCATTCCACTGATGCCAGCTGTTCTTCTGTACCTTGCCGAAGTGGCCATTCTTCAGAATAAACTGGGGCCTAAACTGTGAGAATTGGCACATTATTCGATGACAGTGGAGGGGGGTAGTTCAGGACTGGATAGTGATTAGGAGTGGGAACTCTGGCTGATTTTTCTGCTCCTAATCCACACCACTGAGCCAAATGTAATTTCTCACTTAATGCCCTGGCTGAGATCAGCTAACTGAGCACAGACACAGATTGAACCTGGGAATTTCCTGGTCTGCATAGTTTAGTCACTTAACTAACTGAATTATCCTGTGTGGAGGGGGGAGGCACTATCTAAATATTCTTATTTAAAAAGTTATTTCCATCCGTATAGAAGAAAGCTATTCTAAATTTTATACAAATTCTTTAAAAGGATGTACAATTTGGGAACCTTAATTTCACTGAACATAACCTATTTTAAATACATTCCAATATACTGCTGATGCAGCAAAGGCAATAAATTAGTGAAAGGGTTAACTGCACGATTCCTCAACCCATCATCCATCTGCATGTGTGCGCACACACGTGGACAGATTTAATACAAAAATGAATACAGAAATAGGTCGTGCCATTTCTGTGCATTTCTTGAGTTCCACTTATTGGCATTTTGCACGAGATACATGTAGGAAACAATTGTGTACAAAGATTATAGGAAAGGAATCATATATCCCTTACAAAACAATAAAGGAAGTTCAGAACACAAAAACTGTAGCTTAAAAACGTAGAATGTTTTTTCTTTCACCTATGTTAATCTATCTTATAATTGTGCTATACAACTGTAATATTAAACAAATGAGCAATTTAATGATCAAGAATTTTGAATTTCAACTTATGTGCAGAAAACTCCTTACTGTGTGCTGTTAAAATTCCAATATGTACGGGACAAACCACGATATCAATGACGTGACACTGTGTCATATAGCACTAAATCATAAAGATCCAATGCTTGGTGTGTGCTGAAATAGCCAATTTTCATCATAATACAATTATCTTCAATGTTTCTGGACTAAGGAGGCAAATAATCTGTAAGGGTTGCCTCATCTGACTGTTACCCAATGATTATCACAGAAGAGTGTGTATGTGTGTGTGTATTGGGATATTGGGTAAGAATAGATTACAATTGGGCTTGGGTGTGATGTTCTACATTGTTAAACAGGCTGGCAACAATTACCGTCTAGCCTCACGTGAAAAGTCACTGAGGTGAGATATCACTGGGCTGTTGGCACCAATGTAACCAGATGCCAATAAGAGTCACTGCCTTCAGCAGAGGAGTGGAGAAAATTGGAGGAATTAAGAAACGTGAAAAAAATTAATTTTTCAGTAAACTAAAATAGTATCAGGTTTTCGTATTTTGTGACCTTGAATTGCACGAGTTTAGTACTTTTGATATCACTGGATCCGCTTATTCTCCAGTAAACCACTACTCATATTTTATGCCATCTATTTTCTGTTATTGGTAAACCATTTTTATTCTAGCTCCTGAGAAAGAGAGATCACTGGGTACCAATGTTCCCTAAAAGCTGTGCGGCCATGCAGTGCTCTGGAGGTCCCATGCAGCTGGTGAGCCGGCACTTAAATGCAAAAATAGCGCATGCATGGATTTTTGAATGGGCTGTGCAGCCCCTTAAAAAACTAGAGGGAATATCGCTGGGCACATGTGGCTATGTTTATAATGTTTCCTACCACCTCATATACCCTTCATCTCCACAATTTTAAGGCAAGAGTTGGGAGTGATTATGGAATCATTCTCAGATTCTTTTGCTTTGTTTCACAGTGAGCAGTTTTCGGAGATGCTGCCAAAATATTAGAAATTATAATTAGTGCAATAAAATTCAAACCAATTTTGTTTTTGTGCTCAACAAGGTGACAGATGCCAATTCTGGGAATGGAATGCTATTTTATTTTGCACATCCTATATTGGCATCAAGTACTCCCACATTAGGTACAGCATGGCCAGATGCAGAATAAAGCTCCCTCTACTCTTCAACAACACAATGGAAACCCAACCTCAGAAGAGAACATCGTGTTGTACCAATGTGAATTTTTCTTTTTCCTACACTAATAATTTTTACTGTTCCTTGTGCCTGATATTTGAATTAAGGCTGAACTTTGGGCTGTTGGCTCATACATACTGGAACTGGATTGAGACTGTCCAGTCATACGGTCACAAGAGGGAGAAGAATTCCATCTCATCAATGAAACCAGATGTGGGAAGTGTGCAGTTCACTCGGCTATCCAGTCCTTTACTGAACTGAGCTTTGAAATATGGACTGAATTTAACCATTAACATACTACTGCAAGCTTCATAACTAATGAAACATTCGGTTGGTCTCCAATTACATTTTTAAAAATTCATTCACAGGATGTGGGCATCACAGACAAGGCCAGCATTTATTGCCCATCCCTAATTACCCTTGAGAAAGTGGTGGTGAGCCACCACCTTGAATTGCTGCAGTCTGTGTGAATGTATTCCCACAGTGCCGTTAGGTAGGGAGTTTCAGGATTTTGATCCAGCAACAATGAAGGAACAGTGATATATTTCCAAGTCAAGATGGAGTGCGACTCGGAGAGGAACTTGCAGGTGGTGGTGTTCTTAGGCGCCTGCTGTCCTTGTTCTTCTATGCAGTAGAGGTCGTGGGTTTGGGAGGTGCTGTCGAAGAAGCCTTGGTGAGTTGCTGCAGTGCATCTTGTAGATGGCACACACTGCAGACGCAGTTCACGGTAGTGGAGGGAGTGAATGTTTAAGGTGGTGGATGGGGTGCCAATCAAGCGGGCTTTGTCCTGGATGGTGTCAAGCTTCTTGAATTTTGTTGGAGCTGCACTCATCCAGGCAAGTGGAGATTATTCCATCATACTCCTAACTTATGCTTTGTATATGGTGGAAAGGTTTTGAGGTTTAGGTGAGTCACTCGCCACAGAATATCCAGCCTCTGACCTGCTCTTGTTGCCACAGTATTTAATGTGGCATGTTCAGTTAAGTTTATGGTCAATGTTGACCCCCAGGATGTTGATGGTGGGAGATTCGACAATGGTAATGCCATTGAATGTCAAGGGGAGGTGGTTAGACTTTCTCTTGTTTGAGATGGTCATTGCCTGGCACTTATGTGGCGCAAATTTTACTTACCACTTGTTAGTCCAAGCCTGAATATTGTCCAGGTCTTGCTGCCTACGGGCACGGACTGCATCTTTATCTGAGGAGTTGTGAATGGAACTGAACACTGTGCAGTCATCAGCGAACATCCCCACTTCTGACCTTATGATGGAGGGAAGGTCATTGATGAAGCAGCTGAAGATGGTTGGGCCTAGGACACTGCCTTGAGGGACTCCTTCAGCAATGTCCTGGGGCTGAGATGATTGGCCTCCAACAACCACAGCCATCTTCCTTTATGCTAGGTATGACTCCAGCCAGTGGAGAGTTTTCCCTGATCTCCATTGACTCCAATTTTACTAGGTCTCCTTGATACTACACTTGGTCAAATGCTGCCCTGATGTCAAGGGCAGTTACCCTCACCCCACCTCTGGAATTCAGTTCTTTTGTCTATGTTTAGACCAAAGCTGTAATGAGGTCCGGAGCTGAGTGGTCCTGGTGGAACCCAAACTGAGCTTATAGTACACTATACAGCAACTTAATCAGATGAAGTAAAGGTTTATAAACCTTGGGTTTAGTACAAGTGCATCAGTTTACTGAAAAGCCACCATGTTTCAACTTTCATTAAATTATTAAGAATATTTTGTGTGCTCTTCATTACAGGAATTGCCTATGTTGCATTCTGTAAGTTCACCAATCAGATATGCAAAGTACTGTCGTTTGATAACGACATGACTAACTTTGTCAATGTTAATTAAAGGTTTCTTTTTGCCAATTAAATAAACACAAATGAAGCTGTGATTCTCTTAGTTGAAAGTTTTGGACACCTTCAAAAGAGTCACCTATTTGAAGTGGTCAGAAACAATTCTCAGTCTTTAAATTCTTTAGATATCTATGGACAACACTGTATTTGGCCTTTACCTCATATGTGCTCGTATCCAGCACTGTTTTTTTAAAAAAAGAGCAGCTATACAAACACGTGCTGGTTTAATTTTGTGTGCGCTAAATGTGTTATAATAGTGAACAGGAATTTAATGCAAACTTGTTAACTCATGCACTAAAAATAGGACGTAGAGGAATTAGAGTGCAAAAAGAATGATAAACAGATTAACAAAAAAAAACATAAAACAATGACAAAGAAAACGACACTGAAAATACATACAGATAATAACCTGAATAAAATAAATCAAGTTTTTTTTTTAGAATAGTCACTGCTTGTTAAACATCATTCAACTGTCTATAAGCCCTTAACCCTTACCCTGCTGAATAATGAGGAAACCCATGCCTAGACCTCTAAGGGTTAATAGAAAATTAGTGCAAAGTAAGGAGTTATGTCTGCATGCTGGACCTGAAGGAATTTTCTAATCTACAATCACATTGGTTATTAGATAACTGGGACTTATTTAGCACAGAATATTTAATAAAAGGTGGAAATTCCTTCATGCAGCAATTGTCCACAGGCTTTGACATTTTTCTGGCGACAAAGTGACAGCTGACAAAATCATTTGGGTCCACAAACGGCCGCTAGGCCACAGGTCATTTGTCTAAGAGAGCCCAGATCCAGGATTCATTACTTGAAACACTGCAAATGACACGGCCCTTCAGGCAAGCGCTGCACACGCTACATTTCTGCACTTGCCACCTCCAAATAAAAGAAACACGCAATTTCCAGCAGCCCGGAGGAACACAGAAAATAAACTGCAACTACATTAATTGCAAATTGGAGATGCTGCCAGAATTTTGTTTCAAATAAGATGAATAATAGTTGTTCTTTGTGTGCAACAAACTGGAACTTAAAAGATATTCAATGCCTCTAAAGTTTAAATTACAATGACAGAAATGTATGCACATTACAATGAGATTTTTTTTAATGTTACAGGGGAAGGACAGTGGTGTCCACTTCCGTAACTATTTAAGACATTTTATATTACTGCACAAAAATGTTACAACGTATCAAAAAGCCTTTACAACATGAAACTATCCTAAACAATACTACATTAAGCAGCTCAATATTCCAAATTTCAAATTGTTAACAGTACTTCTATTATCAAGAGTAAATGGTCTCTTTACATGTGAAGTGGTTTTTGGTACAGAAATGATGCTTTAGTACTCAGAAGGTTATGAAAAACTAAGTGGAGAAGGGCAAACTAATCAGTCTGTATGCCCTTTCACCCCCAGGACCACGTGTAAGGCTAATACGTTCAGGCCCAGTCGCTTTACAAGTGACCCAAGGTCCCATGCTGACAAAAGGCCTATCTTCCCTGAGCCTAAATGATTTAAGTTCTAATCAAACATCATTTATACTACATCTCATAGCTGTCTCTCGAGATCTACTCCCACGTGAGCCGTTGCCATGACAACTGGTGTCTCATTTCAAATGTGTCAGGTTATATTATTGTCTTCATGGTTCTCTGATAACCTGCATCTCTCCAACATGCTTTTCTCATTCCCAGGAGAAACACGCAGCTACCCCCGAGTCTGCTTGTGTGTTTTTGTGTCATTTTATTTAGCTAGATATGAAAATGAGACACAGATGTTTTGTCTGCTATCTCGCTGCTGACTATTCTGGCGGTATAATCGGTCTGCTCAGCCGCTGCTGTGTTACACACTGACCACATCTACAGAGCTAACTGCAAATGCTGTTTTACATACTGGAAAATCAGCTGTCAGCAGACCTGGGTAATGTAACTGAACCAATGCCAACGACAATTCAAAAACATTCAAAAGCAATGTACTAAAATAATCACTCCTTCTGACAAATACTTGCTCACAGCAAAATGCATCAATTAATTTTGGGGCGGGGGAGGGATTAACCTCTTTGCTGACCCACTGTTGTCATGCAAAAGCTATTATTACAGTACTATGTTATGGATATTGTCAAAATGCTTCTAATTTTAGCGAGCAACAATTTTGTCTTATATTTTTAGGTGAGTTGCATTTGTGAAATTAATATTCCATTCACTGACTGCCACGTAGATGGAAAAATAACATTGATTTTGAAATATCTAGAATAGCATTGCAAACTGAAATGCAGATTTAGGCCATGAGGGGTATAGTTTGATCAAAGCTAAATACAGACTTGCACGCGGTGAAATTGCGACGCAGGTCAATAAAGCCATAACAAAAGCAAACCAAGCATTTGGGTTTATTTCTAGAGGAATAGAATTGAAAAGTAGAGAAGTTATGCTAAACTTGTATTGAACCTTGGTTAGACTATACTTGGAGTAGTGTTACAGTTCTGGTCGTCATATTATAAAAAGAATATAGAGGCACGGGAGAGGGTAGCATAAAAATTTACAATGATGATACCAGAAATGCGAAGTTATACCCATCAGGAAAGGATTAACAACTTGGGTCTTTTTTCTCTTGAAATGAGAAAACTGTAGGGTGGCCTAATAGAGGTGTTTAAAATTATTAAAGGTTTTGATAGAGTAGAGAGAGAGGCCGGAATCTTCCCAGCCCTGCGAGTGCGGGTTTGAAGCCTGCTGTCAAAATTGCTGTGATTGACAATGGGGCAGAAGTCGGGTCTGAACCCGCCTCCGTGTCAGCTTCTCAACTGCCGGGTCTACCCGAGGATCGCAGACCCGACACCAAGTGGCAGGTCAGTCAATTAAGATGCTTCAGGGGAAAGTTTAAGGTATTTTTAAAGGATTTTACCCAGGCACTTAGCATTTTACCAAGTTTTCAATGAGTTTGCCGTTACCTCGGGTTTCACGCCAGGTAAGTGTGTCGGGTTCTCAGTGACTCTCCATTGTTTTGGCTAGTTGACAGCTGCAGAAGTGGAATGAAAGCTACTATTCACAGCTGTTCACTTTACAATGTCAGAAGCTGAAGCCTTTCGGATTTGGAAGAAATATTCGAGCTGTATGCAGTTTGGAAGTGTTTGCAAGTGAACTCTCTCTTCACTGTCACCTCCTTGGTGCAACGTCTCTCACCATTGACAGATCGCTTCTGTCATCCCAACCTCACCTGCCATCTATTCTCCGTAACCACCTGATGCTGCACAGGACTCGGCATCAGCACCCGACCACATTGCTGCCCGGGAGGAGAGGGATGGCCACATTTACTTCACTTGACGCTGTACACACTGGCTGCCACATGATGCGCCAGGTTGGCACCATCCCACACCAGCACCATAAAGTATCCCTGTAATGTCCAAGCCATTCCTTTCACACTCATCACCAGAGTACCCAACTCACTAAGCCATTTCCTAAGGTTCACATAAATCTGTCCAAGAATATAAAGGGGCCGAAATTGCCCTGCGCTAGGTTTGGGGCGGTCAATGCAAATTAACTGATATTTTAGCGCCGGTACAGGAAGCGCTGCATCTGGCCCGGAATTTGTCTCTTTGAATAAAAAAATGTTGGTTGCGGTAACGGGGCGTTTGCGCTGCGTGACGCTCAGCGTCGACGATGTCAGCGCGATGCGGACCTTCCGCGTCACAACGTCCCTTCCTTTCTTTTAAAGCGGAGGGCCGCTGAAAACTGCAGCCTCTTGTATGTCGCCCACTGGGAGGGTGTGGGCTGGACCAGCGACCTGGCACCCAAGAGGGGGTGCTAGTCTGCATGTTGTTGCCCAGCCACACCAGCAGCCGCCATGGTCGGTGACATCGCCCATGCACACCTCGCGCTCCGTGAGGCAAGTTCCTCCGAGTGGCGCAAAGGGACCGGCACACACGCCGATGTCAAAATTCTTTTGACAGATCCACTGCATCTGAAACTAAAGGGCCTCCGGGGGCGGAGAGTTGGGCTATTTGTGCCAACTCCTGCCCAGTGAATGACCTTCAAATTCTCATGACTGAATGAAGCAGGTGTAAGACCTGCTTTTATCAGCATAATACTTTTAAAGTACAGAAAAATTCATTAAAAAAAATTTAAACATTTAAAATCCTGTTAAATAATGTAAGTTTATTTTTAGACCCTTTAAAATATGTAAATTCATTTTTCAAAAAATTAAATTGTTTTAAATAATTACATTCCATTTTTATTAATTTGAAATATGTGATGTTTTTTAAAAAAGTTATTGTGTTTGTTTTGGGGGGTATTCCCATTCATACTTATGTTAATTCTGTATGTACGAACCACTATAAGTATGAATGGGGACCCACCTACCCTGATAGGTTAGGCTGGACTATATGATCCCATTGATGCGTACGAAACCCTTGTGTTCTTGGGATACGTGTGCGTCTATGAAGGCCTTTCCGTAGAGGGTCAGGACCGCAAGTCTCTGAACCCCCCGGGGCCACCAGGTAGATTCTTAGAAATGTTTCAGGTCGGAGGCATCCGCCCGCGCGAAGCATCCAATCGCAATTTCTGAGCTATTGTTTTAATAAATTTAAATAATTCTTGATTTGTTGCCCAATATGAAAACTGCATATTAGTGATCAGAAATGCATTTACAAATTAATGTACACATTTTTAAAAAAAAGTGTGGTTGTTTGTCTTAACAGGTAGTAAAAAGGGAAAATGGGAGTTTTAATTGAATAGGTTTTCCTTAAAAAGACTGAGGGGTCCAGTGGTTTTGTTTAATATGATTGATCCAATAATTCCTCCCAGGTTGACATTTAAATATGTTGAATACCAAGACAAACAATGCGGTTACAATACCCATTACAAGGTTGTTGGGTTAAGCCCAAGTTTGATTTAAAAAAAAATTAATTCATGGGATGTGGGTGTCGCTGGCAAGGCCAGCATTTATAACCCATCCCGAATTGCCCTTGTGAATATGGTGGTGAGCTGCCTTCTTGAACTACTGTTAGGTAGGGAGTTCCAGGATTGTGACCCTTTAAATGAAGGAATGGCAAAATATTTCTAAGTCAGGATGGGATGTGACTTGGAGGGAAACTTGCAGGTGGAAGTGTAGCCATGCTGCCCATGTCCTTCTAGATGTTAGAGGTCGCGAGTTTTGGAGGCACTGTCGAAGAAGCCTTGGTGAATTGCTTCAGTGCATCTTGTACATGGCACATACTGCTGCCGGTGGCGGAGGGAGTGAATGTTGAAGGTGTGGATCGGGTGCCAAGCAAGCAGGCTGCTTTGTCCTGGATGATGTCAAGCTTCTTGAATGTTGTTGGAGCTGCACTCATCCAGGCAAGTGGAGAGTATTCCATCACACTCCTGACTTGTGCCTTGTAGATAGTAGGAAGGTTTTGAAGAGTCAGGAGGTGAGTCACTCACCGCAGAATACATAAGAACATAAGAAATAGGAACAGAAGTAGGCCATACGACCCCTCTAGCCTGCTCCGCCATTCAATAAGATCATGGCTGATCTGATCATGGACTCAGCTCTATCTCCCCGCCTGCTCCCCATAACCCCTTATCGTTTAAGAAACTGTCTATTTCTGTCAAATTTATTCAATGTCCCAGCTTCCACAGCTCTCTGAGGCAGTGAATTCCACATATTTACAACCCTCAGAAAATAAATTTCTCCTCATCTCGGTTTTAAATGGGCGGCCCCTTATTCTAAGATCATGCCCTCTAGTTCTAGTCTCCCCCATCAGTGGAAACATCCTCTCTGCACCCACCTTGTCAAGCCACAACATAATCTTATACGTTTCGATAAGATCACCTCTCATTCTTCTCAATTCCAATGAGTAGAGGCCCAACCTACTCGACCTTTTCTCATAAGTCAACCCCCTCATCCCCGGAGCAACCAAGTGAACCTTCTCTGAACTGCCTTCAAAGCAAGTATATCCTTTCGTAAATATGGAAACCAAAACTGCACGCAGTATTCCAGGTGTGGCCTCACCAATACCTTATATAGCTGTAGCAAGACTTCCCTGCTTTTATACTCCATCCCCTATGCAATAAAGGCCAAGATACCATTGGCCTTCCTGATTACTTTCTGTACCTGCATAATATCCTTTGGCGTTTCATGCACAAGTATCCCCAGGTCTCACTGTACTGCGGCACTTTGCAATCTTTCTCTATTTAAACAATAACTTGCTCTTTGATTTTTTTCTGCCAAAGTGCATGACCTCACACTTCCCAACATTATCTACCAAATTTTTGCCCACTCACTTAGATTATTTGTGTCCTCCTCACACATTGCTTTTCCTCCCATCTTTGTATCGTCAGCAAACTTGGCTACGTTACACTCAGTCCCTTCTTCCAAGTCGTTAATAGATTGTAAATAGTTGGGGTCCCAGCATTGATTGCTGTGGCACCCCACTAGTTACTGGTTGCCAACCAGAGAATGAACCATTTATCCCGACTCTCTGTTTTCTGTTAGTTAGCCAATCCTCTATCCATGCTAATACATTACCCCCAACCCCGTGAACTTTTGTCTTGTGCAGTAACCTTTTATGTGGTAGCTTGTCAAATACCTTCTGGAAGTCCAAATACACCACATCCACTGGTTCACCTTTATCCAGCCTGTTCGTAACATCCTCGAAGAATTCTAGAAAATTTGTCAAACATGACTTTCCCTTCATAAATCCATGCCGACTAAGCCTGACCGAATTTTGCTTTTCCAAATTTCCTGCTACTGCTTCTTCAATAATAGACTCCAACATTTTCCCAACTACAGATGTTAGGCTAACTGGTCTATAGTTTCCTGCTTTTTGCCTGCCTCCTTTTTTTAAAAATAGGGGCATTACATTTGCAGTTTTCCAATCTGCTGGGACCTCCCCAAAGTCCAGGGAATTTTGGTAAATTACAACCAATGCATCCACAATCCCTGCCGCTACTTCTCTTGAGACCCTAGGATGCAAGCCATCAGGTCCAGGGGATTTATCTGCCTTTAGCCCCATTATCTTACTGAGTACCACCTCCTTTGTGATTGTGATTGTGTTACGTTCCTTCCCCCCTATAACCCCTTGACTATCCACTGTTGGAATACTGTTAGTGTCCTCTATCGTAAAGACTGATACAAAATATTTGTTCAGAGGTTCTGCCATCTCCATGTTCCCCATAACTAATTTCCCGGTCTCGTCCTCGAAGGGACCAGCATTTACTTTAGCCACTCTTTTCCTTTTTATATACCTATAGAAACTCTTACGATCTGTTTTTATATTTTATGCGAGTTTACTTTCATAGTCTATCTTCCCTTTCTTAATCATTTTTTCTAAGTCGGTCTTTGCTGGCTTTTAAAAGCTTCCCAGTCTTCTGTCCTCCCACTAATTTTGGCCACCTTGTATGTCCTTGTTTTTAATTGGATACCGTCCTTAATATCCTTAGTTTGCCATGGATGGCTATCTTTTCTCTTACACCCTTTCCTCTTCACTGGAATATATTTTTCTTGGGAGTTGTGAAATATCTCCTTAAATGTACACCACTGTTCATCAACCGTCCTACACTTTAACTTAGTGGACTATTTTCCCAGTCCACTTTACCCAACTCTGTCCTCATACCTTCATAGCCTCCTTTATTTAAGCTTGGTACGCTGGTTAGAGATCCAACTTTCTCACCCTCCATCTGGATTTGAAATTGAATCATGCTATGATCACTAATTCAGAGGGGATCCTTTACTAGGAGATTGTTTATTAATCAGCCTCTGACATGCTCTTGTAGTCACAGTATGTGTGTCGCTGGTCCAGTTAAGTTTCTAGTCAATGACGACCCCTAGGATGTTGATGTTGGGAGATTCGGTGATGGTAATCCCGTTGAATGTCAAGGGAAGGTGGCTAGATTCTCGTGTTGGAGATGACAATAGTCTGGCACTTGTGTGGTGCGAATGAGTGAAAGCTCATTTTAATTCCCAATCTATGTAAATGTGATAACTTTAAGGTTTAGATTTCTCCGTTTGGTGTTGATATTTTCTTTCCTTCTCTTTGATGTACCTCATCCTCAGCTGAAAAGGTAGGTTAACCAGGTCCTATCACTGTGCCAATGTTGCTGGGTCTTGGGGCGAATTCTCTCTCCAATTTTCTCTGCCATTGTCTAAGTAGGGAATAATCTGGCTTGAGTTTCAAACCCAGTGACATCGTTGTGATGAAGTGATAAGCTGGAGCCTTCTTGAACCTCTGTAGTCCAGGTGGTGACGTACTCCCACAGTGCTGTTAGATAGGGAGTTCCAGGATTTTGATATAGCGATGGAGTGGAGATATGTATCCAATTCAGGATGGTGTGCGTTGGAGGTGATTGCGTTCCCATGCACTTGATGTACTCGTCCTTCCAGGTGGTGGAGGTCACGGGTTTGGGAGGTATTATCAAAGAAGCATTGACGAGTTGCTGCAATGCATCCTGTAGATAGTACACACTGCAGCCACTGTGTGCCGGTAGTGGAGGGAGTGGGTGTTTTTCCAAGGTGGTGGATGGACTGTCGATCAAGTGGACTGCATTATCTTGGATGGTGTCGCGTTAGAGTGTTGTTGGAGCTGCAGCCATCCAGGCAAGTGGCGAGTATTCCATCACCCTCATGACGGGCCTTGCAGTTGGTGGAAAGGCTTTGGGGAACTTGGACTGATATTTCCAATTTTCCTTTTACCACAACCTATTGCATCTTTCAAAATATGTACGAATGAAAAAGAAAATCAAAATATCAAGCCTCTCAAAATTATCAATTTTTAAGATAATTTGGTTTGTTTATTTTTGAACAAAATATATTCTTTAAATAAAAAAACAAAAATAAATAAAGGTACTTAGAAACATGTAAACATCTGTCCTGTAAACATTACTTTGTGGCCAAATTAGTTTCATTTGACATCTAGCATGAACCAGATCACAACTAAGTAATCACTTGGCTAAAGGATACAATTTGTTTGATTATAGATTTCTTACTATTAGATGCATCAGTAAACCTTGAGGGCTGTGGTGGGGCGGCGGGGGAAGAAGAGTGGGAAAGTGCTCAAAAAGGTAACAGAGTGACTATTAAAAATCCTGCAATTGGTTTGCATATTTCAAATCCACACCAATGCTGGGCTAAAGCCTGTGTTGTTCTGCCAACAGTTTTGGATGAGTGGACAGCAGCCTGCAGCAGGCCAGGCACTTTCAGTAATGATGGTGTACACATGACAGCACCTGCAGCACAAAGTGCACCACAGAGCACACGTGAAAGCTCGTGTCAGTGCTCAGTGATGACAGCGCCGTTAACATGCTACTGGGTGTACAAATGCCATATTTTGAAAATTATCGCAGATAGGGTGCGTCGCTGAGTCGGGAGCCCGTGAGTCAGAGGCGTGTCGCTGAGTCGGGAGTCAGAGAGGCCTACAAAAGGTCCAGCTTGTGCAGCTACAGGAAGAAGGCAAAAAAGAAATAGAAAGGTGACGTCACAGCCAAGGGGGTAATTGATTGGCTGGTGATTGGTAAGTAGTTTTTCTTTTTTCTCTTCTAGATCAGTGAGCAACATTTAGCACTGTTGTTGCCAATTTAAGTTAATCTAAGGGTTAAGTCATGGCAGACGAGCTCTGACAAGTGTTATGCTCCTCCTGTACTATGTGGGAAATCAGGGACGCCTCCTGAGAGTGGATTTACTCTGGAGCATCCACGATGCTGAGAATGACGTGAGTAGCACGTGTAGCGAGTTGGTCTTACCGCAGGTGAAGAGTCCACAGCCAGTTAGGGAATGGAAGACCAGCAGGAAGAGCAGTGCAAGGAATGTAGTACAGGGGTCTCCTGCGGTCATCCCCCTGCAAAACAGATACACCGCTTTGAGTACTGTTGAGGGGGATGACTCATCAGGGGAGGGTAGCAGCAGCCAAGTTCATGGCACCATGGCTGGCTCTGCTGCACAGGAGGGCAGGAAAAAGAGTGTGAGAGCGATAGTGATAGGGGATTCAATTGTAAGGGGAATAGATAGGCGTTGCTGCGGCCACAACCGAGACTCCAGGATGGTATGTTGTCTCCCTGGTTCAAGGGTCAAGGATGTCTCGGAGTGGGTGCAGGACATTCTGAAAAGGGAGGGTGAACAGCCAGTTGTTGTGGTGCACATTGGTATCAACAATATAGGTTTAAAAAAAAGGGATGAAGTCCTACGAGACGAATTTAAGGAGCTAGGAGCTAAATTAATACGTAGGATCTCAAAAGTAGTAATCTCGGGATTGCTACCAGTGCCACGTGCTAGTCAGAGTAGGAATCGCAGGATAGCTCAGATGAATATGTGGCTTGAGCATTGGTGCAGCAGGGAGGGATTCAAATTCCTGGGGCATTGGAACCGGTTCTGGGGGAGGTGGGACCAGTACAAACCGGATGGTCTGCACCTGGGCAGGACCGGAACCAATGTCCTAGGGGGAGTGTTTGCTAGTGCTATTGGGGAGGAGTTAAACTAATATGGCAGGGGGATGGGAACCAATGCAGGGAGACAGAGGAAAACAAAATGGAGACAGAAGCAAAAGACAGAATGGAGATGAGTAAAAGTGGAGGGCAGAGAAACCCAATGCAAAAAACAAAAAGGGCCACTGTACAGCAAAATTCTAAAGGGTCAAAGTGTAATAAAAAGACAAGCATGAAAGCTCGGTTCCTCAATGCAAGGAGTATTCGGAACCCAGGAGAGGTCTCTGAGCTAGTTAGAGTGGGTGAGAGCTCAGATGAACAGGACCCCAAGAAAGAATGCAAAAGGCAGGAGGCAACAGAGCAGAGTAGCACTGGGGTAAGTGTAAACCACAAGGTGATAGGAAGGGACAATATGTATGAAGATAAAGGGGCTGCAGGAGGGGTCAAAACTAAAAATCATGGTTTAAAAACTAGTATTAAAACACTCTACCTAAATGCACGCAGCATTCGAAATAAAGTAAGTGAGTTGACAGCACAAATCATTACAAATGGGTATGATTTGATGGCCATTACAGAACCGTGGTTGCAGGGTGGCCAAGACTGGGAATTAAACATACAGGGGTATCTGACAATTCGGAAAGATAGACAAGAAGGGAAAGGAGGTGGGGTAGCTCTGTTAATAAAGGATGATATCAGTGCAGTTGTGAGAGACGATATTGGCTCTAAGGAACAAAATGTTGAATCATTGTGGGTGGAGATTAGAGATAGGAAGGGGAAAAGTCACTGGTGGGGCGGGCAATAATCAAGGGAATAATGGAGGCATGTGAAAAAGGCAGTAATCATGGGGGATTTTAACCTACATATCGATTGGTCAAATCAAATCGCACGGGGTAGCCTTGAGGAGGAATTCATAGAATGCATACGGGATTGTTTCTTAGAACAGTATGTTACAGAACCTACAAGGGAGCAAGCTATCTTAGATCTGGTCCTGTGTAATAAGACAGGAATAATAAACGATCTCCGAGTAAAAGATCCTCTCGGAATGAGTGATCACAGTATGGTTAAATTTGTAATACAGATTGAGGGTGAGGAAGTAGTGTCTCAAACGAGCATACTATGTTTAAACAAAGGGGACTACAGTGGGATGAGGGCAGAGTTGGCTAAAGTAGACTGGAAACACAGACTAAACGGTGGCACAATTGAGGAACAGTGGAGGTCTTTTAAGGAGCTCTTTCATAGTGCTCAACAAAAATATATTCCAGTGAAAAAGAAGGGCGGTAAGAGAAGGGATAACCAGCCGTGGATAACCAAGGAAATAAAGGAGAGTATCAAATTAAAAACCAATGCGTATAAGGTGGCCAAGGTTAGTGGAAAACTAGCAGATTGGGAACATTTTAAACGACAGCAAAGAATGACGAAAAGCAATAAAGAAAGCAAAGATAGATTACGAAAGTAAACTTGCGCAAAACATAAAAACAGATAAAAGCTTTTACCGATATATAAAACGTAAAAGAGTGACTAAAGTAAATGTTGGTCCCTTAGATGATGAGAAGGGGGATTTAATAATGGGAAATGTGGAAATGGCTGAGACCTTAAACAATTATTTTGCTTCGGTCTTCACAGTGGAAGACACAAAAACCATGCCAAAAATTGCTGGTCACGGGAATGTGGGAAGGGAGTACCTTGAGATAATCACTATCACTAGGGTGGTAGTGCTGGACAGGCTAATGGGACTCAAGGTAGACAAGTCCCCTGGTCCTGATGAAAAGCATCCCAGGGTATTAACAGAGATGGCGGAAGTCATAGCAGATGCATTCGTGATAATCTACCAAAATTCTCTGGACTCTGAGGAGGTACCAGCAGATTGGAAAGCAGCTAATGTAACCCCCCTCTGTTTAAAAAAGAGGGCAGACAAAAGGCAGGTAGCTATAGGCCGGTTAGTTTAACATCTGTAGTGGGGAAAATGCTTGAAGCCATCATTAAGGAAGAAATAGCGGGACATCTAGATAGGAATAGTGCAATCAAGCAGACGCAACATGGATTCATGAAGGGGAAATCATGTTTAACTAATTTACTGGAATTCTTTGAGGATATAATG
The DNA here is from genome assembly GCF_044704955.1 of Pristiophorus japonicus. Lineage (NCBI taxonomy): Eukaryota > Metazoa > Chordata > Chondrichthyes > Pristiophoridae > Pristiophorus > Pristiophorus japonicus. The sequence continues at coordinate 196,994,566 of NC_091984.1, read as the reverse complement.
AGCATGGTGGATAGAGGTGTACTGATGGATGTGGTGTATTTAGATTTCCAAAAGGCATTCGATAAGGTGCCACACAAAAGGTTACTGCAGAAGATAAAGGTACGCGGAGTCAGAGGAAATGTATTAGCATGGATAGAGAATTGGCTAGCTAACAGAAAGCAGAGAGTCAGGATAAATGGATCTTTTACGGGTTGGAAATCGGTGGTTAGTGGTGTGCCACAGGGATCGGTGCTGGGACCACAACTGTTTACAATATACATAGATGACCTGGATGAGGGGACGGAGTGTAGTGTAACAAAATTTGCAAATGACACAAAGATTAGTGGGAAAGCGGGTTGTGTAGAGGACAGAGAGAGGCTGCAAAGAGATTTAGATAGGTTAAGCGAATGGGCTAAGGTTTGGCAGATGAAATACAATGTCGGAAAGTGTGAGGTCATCCACCTTGGGAAAAAAAAACAGTAAAAGGGAATATTATTTGAATGGGGAGAAATTACAACATGCTGCGGTGCAGAGGGACCTGGGGGTCCTTGTGCATGAATCCCAAAACGTTAGTTTGCAGGTGCAGCAGGTAATCAGGAAGGCGAATGGAATGTTGGCCTTCATTGCGTGAGGGATGGAGTACAAAAGCAGGGAGGTCCTGCTGCAACTGTATAGGGTATTGGTGAGGCCGCACCTGGAGTACTGTGTGCAGTTTTGGTCACCTTACTTAAGGAAGGATATACTAGCTTTGGAGGGATAGAGACGATTCACTAGGCTGATTCCGGAGATCAGGGGGTTACCTTATGATGATAGATTGAGTAGACTGGGTCTTTACTCGTTGGAGTTCAGAAAGATGAGGGGTGATCTTATAGAAACATTTAAAATAATGAAAGGGATAGACAAGGTAGAGGCAGAGAGGTTGTTTCCACTGGTTGGGGAGACTAGAATTAGGGGGCACAGCCTCAAAATACGGGGGAGACAATTTAAAACCGAGTTGAGAAGGAATTTCTTCTCCCAGAGGGTTGTGAATCTGTGGAATTCTCTGCCCAAGGAAGCAGTTGAGGCTAGCTCATTGAATGTATTCAAATCACAGATAGATAGATTTTTAACCAATAAGGGAATTAAGGGTTATGGGGAGCAGGCGGGTAAGTGGAGCTGAGTCCACGGCCAGATCAGCCATGATCTTGTTGAATGGCGGAGCAGGCTCGAGGGGCTCGATGGCCCACTCCTGTTCCTAATTCTTATGTTCTTCTGTTATTATGAAAGGGAGATATTAATGCTGGGGAAGCCTAAATGTTATCAAAATTGCCACCAATCAAATCACATACCGTCACAGAATTATCTCAGATGCATTACAGACCAATCAGAAAGCACAGTAGCTGGTGCCAACATCATCCTCTTTATTTTGTTATTTATTCAACTACAGGTCATCAAAGTATGACATCCATAGCTTCTTATGATACGCTTTTTGAAGTAAACTCTATTCACAAATATTGTGAGCTGTAGCATAATTTTTGCACCAAAATGGAAAACAAATAGGATTGAATTTACATAAAACAAAGAAGATTACAAATGAACTGTTCCAGATGGATCAGTGATACAGTTAACTTGTGTAATGGTGTGCAGTGCCAGAAGTGCTGGAATGGAGGTTTTCGTCTGTCATTCCCAAGGTGAGTTTCTTGCTCAACAGCGGCTGACTGGGGAGGTGCTGAATAGCAGCAACATGCTTTATTTCGGCTGAAGAAACTGGAAGATGAGGCAATTTGCATCACTTCCATCAACTGCCTAATAACCAGCTTAGAATTGTGTTATACAGAGACCTAGTCAAAAGTTGTCCCTTTAACTTCTTGATTCAGAAAGGGTGTGTCCATTTTCTTTGTATGTATCAGGACATAATGTTTAAGAAATGTACGTGCTAGCTGAAAGAATTCATCTTATTTGTTATGAAAGTTGAAAAATCTTTCAGAATAGCAATTTTAAGTTGAAAACCTAGTGAAATTGAGGTTTAAAAGGGTGCAGCTACAACATTCAAGAAACTCGACACCATCCAGGACAATGCAGTCCACTTGATCGACGGCCCTTGAAAATGGAAGTTGGGTACAAAAAAAATATATTAAATTGAAGTAACTAGATAATTGTACAATTTCCCCATCCCTCACCTCAGTTTTGTTTAAAAAGTTCACAGTATACTTGACACCAGTTAATAGGGAAGTAATTAATGAAGAAAATATTCCTTTATAAGGGATATTTTCCCAGGCACCATTTGATTCTCAGTATATTTAAATCAGTCCTGATAGCTTTCACTTAATTACATACAACAAAATATGGCAATTTAGTTTCCATTAGGACATTCCAATTAACAGACTTCAATTCTATCTGCAGGAATTGACATTTTACTGGAGTAAAAAGTAGGAAACTTGCCTTTAGGAACTGTAGTTATCATCCTTTGAAGGAAGGTATCCATCACATAGATAGGTTGCTTATCAACCAGCAATAATTAAAAGGGATAACTGTCCTTTTAAGTTACTTTTGGGCAGTAACATACGATTTTCTTCTTCCTGCATTATAAGTGGCCTGAAAGGATCTCAATATCTTAACCCTGAAACAAGGGTTTAAAAACAAAACCAACTATATGTAAACCAACTACTTACATAACAGGTAAACTGCACTATTAAATGTGGCACACACCTGGGACTAATATTATATTATCAATTAATATCCATTAGTCCAAAGCAAAGGAAGATGGAAAGCATGGCATGTGGACAATAAATGCATCTAAAGAATTATTATAATTGTTACCTAAAAGTAACATTTGAAAAAAGATAGATTATAATCCACTACCTTGGGCCAGAATTTACTGTATGAACCATTACATGTCCAGGAGCTTTTGCATAACAAGTTGCTGCAAGTGGGAGAACGAAATGGCGTGGCACCCTTCAGAGGGGATCTGGGACCTGTGTGAATAGGGCAAGCTACTGTGTATCCTCTTAAACAATCAGATTGAAGAATTATGAATGAACAATGCAGAGTCTGAAACAGTTTAAGTTAGAATTATGAATTCAATATCAAATCAAGTACAGTAATTTTTGCAGTGATCGTGACCATCTTTAAAAAAAGGGGACAAGTCCGACTGCGGCAATTACAGAGGAATCTCCGTTATCAGCCACTGGGAAAGTCGTCGCTCAAGTCCTCCTCATCCGTCTTCTCCCTGTGGCTGAGGAGCTCCTCCTGGAGTCACAGTGTGGATTTCCTCCCCTACGGAGCAAAATGGACATGACTTTTGCAGGGAACTGCACCAGGCCTTATACATGGCCTTCGACCATACAAAGGCCTTTGACACTGTCAACCACGAGGAGCATCCTGGAGCATCCTCCTCCGTTTCCGATGCCCCCAAAGGTTCGTCACCATCCTCTGCCTGCTCCATGACGACATGCAGGCCGTGATCCTTACCAATGGATCCATCAGACCCAATCCACGTCCAGACTGGGGTCAAACAGGGCTGCGCCATCGCCCCAACCCTCTTCTCAATCTTCCTCGCTGCCATGCTCCACCTCACTCAACAAGCTCCCCGCTGGAGTGGAATTAAACAACAGAACCAGTGGGAATCTATTCAACCTTCGCTGTCTCCAGGCCAGGACCAAGACCACCCCAACCTCTGTCGTCGAGCTACAGTACGTGGACGACACCTGCGTCTGCGCACATACAGAGGTTGAACTCAAGGGCATAGTCGATGTATTTACTGAGGCATATGAAAGCATGGGCTTTACACTAAACATCCGTAAGTCAAAGGTCCTCCACCATCCTGTCCTCGTGCACAGCACTGACTCCCAGTCATCAAGATCCACGGCGTGGCCTTGGACAACATGGACCATTTCCCATACCTCAGGAGCCTCTTATCAACAAGAGCAGACATTGATGACGAGATTCAACACCGCCTCCAGTGCACCAGTGTAACCTTCGGCCGCTGGGGAAAAGAGTGTTTGAAGACCAGGCCCTCAAATCTGCCACCAAGCTTATAGTCTACAGGGCTGTAGTAATATCCGCCCTCCTGTATGATTCAGAGACATGGACCATGTATAGTAGACACCTCAAGTCGCTGGAGAAATACCACTAATGATGCCTCCGCAAGATCCTACAAATCCCCTCGGAGGACAGACGCACCAACATTAGCGTCCTCGACCAGGCCAACATCCCCAGCATTGAAGCACTGAACTCACTTGATCAACTCTGCTGGGCAGGCCACATCGTTCGCATGCCAGACATGAGACTCCCAAAGCAAGTGCTCTACTCGGAACTCCTTCACGGCAAATGAGCCAAAGGTGGACAGAGGAGACGTTACATGGATACCCTGAAAGTCTCCCTGAAAAAGTGCAACAGCCCCAATGACACCTGGGAGTCCCTGGCCAAAGACCGCCCTAAGTGAGGAAGTGCATCCGGGAAGGCGCCGAGCACCTCGAGTCTCATCGCCGAGAGCATGCAGAAATCAAGCACAGGCAGTGGAAAGAGCGTGCGGCAAACCTGTCCCACCCACCCTTTCCCTCAACGTCTATCTGTCCCACCTGTGACAGGGACTGTGATTCTCGTATTGGACTGTTCAGCCACCTAAGGACTCATTTTAAGAGTGGAAGCAAGTCTTCCTCTATTCCAAGGGACTGCCTATGATGATGAAGTATAGAAAACAAAATAAAGAGAAGGAAAGAAAGATTGGATTGAGAGGGGAAAAAGAGAAAGATTTAAAAAAATCTCTAACAATTAAAAGTTGCAGGAATGAAACGCCACACATGTAAAAGTTAATTTTCCGTGCCAGAGAGGTTGTTTGGCAGACTTATCACACCATTAAAAAGGATACTTAGACTGAAATGGACAAGCCCAACTTTCTGTGGCAAATTTAGTCTGTATCTATGGCATCGGTACAGAAACATCACAGCACTCAATACATTTGAATGAGAGCCAGACAGCTAGATGCTGTTTTTACGCAGCTTACGGCAGAGCAACGCATCTCGGACAGAAGCTTCCGGATTTAGCGTTTAACTGCGCATGTGTGCTCGCCAGATTTTGCTGTCTGCATAAATCACGGTGAGCACCATGAGCCCCACTGTTATTTTTTTTTTAAACAGTAAATTCTCGGCCAATATCTGCAGGAAGAGGTAGATTCATTGGCCCTTCAAGAACTGATGTGAAGTCAGCAGTCAGACTGCATATCCTTTTGCAAGGTTAAAGCTCCAATACCTTAATTCATGACACTGCAAATGGTGCTTTGCAAGCATATGTGGTGTCATCAAATGGCTACTGCCCTTTAGTACTACCAAAGCCATCATGCCCTGCCAGCTGACAGCATGGGACAATACAAATCACTGCTTTGATACTAGAGCACCTAATTTTCTTTTGCTTCTACAAGTACGCACAGAGTTCAAGAGATCTTTGGTCCTATTTTCATTGGTGGCAAAGTTGCTTGAATAGACATCATAGAACATTATTCAGAAGTTTGTGAAATAATGGATAAAAAGAGGGATCAATAACCTTTGTGCCACAAGAAAGTATGATGTCAACATGTGGGAAAAGTTAAGAGTGTGAAAAGAGAAGTGAATGCCTTACTCTGCATACCACATGAAGGTACGATTATTGGGCTCAATTTTGCCCAAGCCCATTTTCTGGCGTATTGCCAAAGTTACACCCGTTTTTCAAGGCCAGAAATATTTTGCCGAAAAATTTCCCTGATGTATAATTCAAATTTGGCACCGCGCAGCGGGTCCAGTCACCTCAAGGGGGTGGAGCCTGCTGTCTGCGCCAAAAAAGCATGCGCAGTACAGCTCCGGGGTGGCAATAGGCCAATTTTAAAGAGCCAGTTGTGTGTGCGAGAAGGAATGCTGTGTGAGAGCATTGGAAAAATCGGATCTGCAGCAGTACAAGATGCAACACAGTGCAAGGACCAAGAATTTCTTACAGGATGAAGTGGAGACACTAGTTACTGTGATTGAGACCAGACGGCAGGAGCGGGACACCAGCAGTGATCACATAAAAGTTCCACCCAAAGAAAAGAAGAAACACAGGAACCAAGTTGCAGAAGATTACTGCGCAATGGTGACCACCACGAGATCTGGAGGCCAGTGTAAAAAGTGGCAGGACCTTGGTCAAGTAGTTAAGTGTAAGTAATATTTCCATTTATTCAATGCAATTGCAATTGCAAATGTGACCAGCTGTATATGTTCCACCCAGCAGAAAGACACCCTCTCTAAAAAGTTGCATTTTCATCTTTGCAGAGGAAGGTGGCACATAATAAAAAGGAAAGAACTCGAACAGGAGGAGGCCCGGCAAATGTGCAGCCACCGACACCATTGGAAGACAGGTTCACTGCGTTGATGGGTCCTACCTGGAGAAAAGCAACCCCCACTGCACAAGCTGGGCCCATATTCGAGGGAGAGGGCAAGTCCTGCAAATTCCAGAGTTTGGCTTTGCTAAATGTTAAGTTATGCGTGGGCTAGCCATGCTTTGGTTCCTGGAAATGACTCCGTCAGCTACGTTTTGGTTGATGCAATGTGCTATCATTCATTGTGGTCCTTCAAATCAGCCTGCTGCCACCCACCTCTGCTGCTAACTATTTGTCTGTTGTTATATTTTGCAGAACTTGAGGCAACCCTGACGATGCAGAAGATGATTCAGACGAGGACGCGCCTTAAGAGAACATCTTCCAATCCCACCTTCCAGACAAAGAGCATGAGGGGGAGGGGAAGGGGATGGAGATGGATGAAGCCCCCGCTGTTTTACTAACTTTGGTGGAGATGCAGGTGCTGCCCATTGAGGTGCCAGCCCCTTCCCTGACGAGTGGTTTGAGTGTTGATGGGACATTCCATGGTTTCCTAACGTCCGAGGCTCCGGGTCCCAGTGGTGTGGTGCAGCAAGGCACACCCAGGGCCCTACCTTCTGAGGCTGCGGGTTCCAATGATGTGATGCGGCGAGGCACATCCATGGCCCCACCTTCCGAGGCTGCGGGTTCCAGTGGTGTGGTACAGCAAGACACATCCAGGGCCCCACCTTCCGAGGCTGCGGATCCCAGTGGTGGGGTGCAGCAAGGCACACCCAGGACCCCACCTTCCAAGGCTGCGGGTCCCAGTGGTGGGGTGCGAGCCACACCCGTGGGGAGGAAGGAAAGGAGAACTCAACCGCACTCTCCTGAGGTGCAGGATCTAACAGATGTGGTTCAGATGATGGCAATGAGTGGGGAAAGCCTTACGCGATCACTCCCGGACACCATTAGTGGGATGGGGTGATGAGGTAGCGGGACTGTCGGGATAAGTAACAGCAATCTCATGAGAAATGAGAATGATATCAGTGACCACAAGGGAGGGAATGTCACAGATAGGTGATGCGCTGTCAAGTGAACATGAGGGACGGCATGTTGGAGTTAGCTGCTGCAATAAGGGAACACGTCCAGACCCACGCCCACTGACAGAATCAACTGCCACTCCCACTCTAATCCCATCAGCCTCTGAAGAGCCCCAAGCTGGGCCTTCCACACTGCCGCCTGGGCCCTCCATATTGCCGCCTGCTGCCCCTCCCATCCTCAACAGGTGTGCACTACCCGAGATCTTAGAAAGAATAAGCTTGGTACCAACCCCAGAAACACTGTGCCATCACCGGTGAGCAGAGGTGGTGGAGTCACCAAGGCCAAGCGCGGCGGGCGATCTTAGAAGGTGGAGGAGAGATGGGTGCAGCCTTTCTTTGCAGCTGCTGTTGTTTTTGCTATTATTTTTGTTACTATTGGAACTGTTGTTCTCAAATTAAAAGATTTTTGTAAGTTATGTAAATTTACAAGTTTAAAAGTTAGTAAGTGATTTTAAAGTTTGTAAGTGATCGTACCCGAAAACTTTAAAGTTTGATACAAGAATAATTTTATTAAAGTTAAGTACAAACTGTTAAACTTTTGAATAAAATATATTTTACATTAAATCTGATTCATTTTCATTATTTGTTCCTTTATTAACACAGCAGGCAGGGGACAGGTTGCTTGTTCTCTCTCCCCAAGGTCTGTATGGATCCTTCCCCCCCCACCCACACACACACACAAACTCATTGCAGTCTTGTGCCTAGTGCAGCAGCCTTCCGATCACCACCTCTCTCTCTCTTACACCATCCCCCGCCCTTGTTTTCCAGCCGAGCTCAGAGTCCAGGGTCGATTCTGACAGCCGACACTACGATCCTCCAGCCTTGCTTGAAGACGTTCGATGGTGGCATTTGAGTAAAAAAAAATGAAAACTTCAGAAATCCAAGAAACTTCCATGTACTCCGTTGAAAGGTTAAAAAAAAGTTGAACTTTATTATGGATATTTCAAGTGTTAGAGACTCTCTCCAAAAACTTTGATGAAAAACAATGGTGTGTTTCAGTGCCGATTTTTCAATGTGCGCTGCTTTCTGTTAACTCACCAGAAGGTTTTTCGGGAGTGGTCATATATGCCGACCTAGGATAAATTTTTTGGGGGCAAACTGAAAAACTGGCGCAGACATGAGGGAATATGACGTCAAAAAAACATAACCTAGAAAAATCTTAACTAAAACAGTTACGCTGGCGCAGATTCCAGGGGGAAACTTTGAATTAAATAATGGCACCAGAAAAAACGGCGCAAATGGTGGGGAAAATTGAGCCCGTTATGTTGTGTATGTCACAGAGATCTTCCATTAAATTGTAACAATTTCAAGAGCATAAACTTAAAAAGGAGACAACATGCAAAAGAATTTTGTAATGGGGATATTAATATGGCCACCCTCTCCAATAAGTGTTGATATCCATGGATGTGATATTAAGCAATTCCCTTGCACTGCAAACTTTAAGCCAGGAGTAACAGAAACTTGCAAAGCAACATTGATAGCTGTAAAGCATCACGTCAAAGCTTTGAAGGAAGAACAATATTCTTACCCTTGTAATAAACAAGCTATTAGGTAAGGACTGGCCAGGGAGTCAGAACTTTACTTTCTTCCACAACATGAGGTTTGCTTGTTCGACAGGAAATGAGGATACATTTCCAGGGGGCAGGCACGAGGCACAGTTCAATTTTTTTTTAGATAATCCTAAGTGTTCTCACCAATATTTATTCATCAACCAACATCACAAACAGATTATCCCGTCATTTATTTAATTGCTGTTTGTGGGAACTAACTTCCAACAAATTGGCTGCTGCATTTTCCTACATTACAACAGTGAGGACACTTCAAAATAACTTCATTGACTTTGGAACGTCTCAAGATCACGAAAGGTGCTTTATAAATGCAAGTCCTTTCTTTCTTTCTGATAATAGCAGGATGGTGGGACTAGGACAGTGGATCATGGAATTTACACGACAGGTATTAGAGATCTTGGTTATTATTTGGAGGGTTCTGAAGGATCAGTCCCACAAGAGGTAAAGAATATTTTGGATACCATACCTTTGTGAGATAAAAATCGAAGGAAATGAGCAAAAATTAAAATGGGGAAGGGGTGAGCAGTTAGGAGATATCTTAGTGGGGAGTAGAAAAAAACACTCCTATCCCCATCACCACGTCCAGAGCACAAATATGACTAGTGCAAGTTATGGCGTTCTGATGAAAGGTCATCGACTTGAAATGTTAACTCTGTTTCTCGCTCCACAGATGCTGACTGACCTGCTGAGCATTTCCAGCATTTTCTGTTATTTCAGATTTCCAGCATCGCAGTATTTCACATTTGTAAGGCACGCCCTCATTATGCACAATAATGCATATGGCACTGTAGTGGCTATGATACTGGTCTAGCAACCGAGAGTTCAAATCACAGCATGGCAAGTTATGAAAGGGAATTCAATAAATCTTGCAATTTGTAGACTAGCACCAGAATAAGTTCAATGAAAGCTGCCTGATTGTTGTAAAAACCCAATTGGTTCACTGATGTCCTTCAACAAAGGGAACCATTCATCCCTTCCCTATCTGGCTTATTCTATATGGCAGACTCCTTCTGCCCTCTGGACAATTAAAATGCCACGGTTGCCCTAAACAAAAAAAGGCAATAAATAATAGCAACATATCTCTCTCTCTGTCTGATTGAGACATTCCATAAATTTCTACTTTCACAACAAGCAGACATTGCTACCCATCTTTGCAAAATTGGAAACCAACACCATTGACATGACAAACAGGAGATTAAACTTGCCATTCCAGAATCTACTGGGACTTCCACATTAAGATGCAATGCTGTTGGTTGTGTTTTTTCATCATTTTTGTAAGATAGGATCTACTAACAACAATGGAGCTTTGGCTGCCTCTAAGGATACACAAATCAACTTGATAGGCTTGCCTTTAGATTGACATCCTTATCCTCAAATTCCAGCAGATGAGTATTGCATTATTGTTTAAATGTGGAAAATAAAAGCTGAGATAGTAACCCTGGCCAGCAAACATACATTCTATCTTCATGAAAAAGCAGCGTGAAATGTTTAAAAAGACCACAGTATAATTTCTGAACCAAAATATGACCTCAACATATTTAAAACTCTATTTTTTGTTTCAAAAGTAGTGTTTAATTGGTGGTGGTGAAGTTTAAAGAGAGAAAAAGAGAGAGAGAGAGGGAGTGAGCGAGAAAGAGAGAGAAAAAGAAAATCAAACCTGTTACTAGTAACTGCCAAACTGTACGTTAAATGCTTTCTAAAGAAATCCAAGGAAAAATATGCTTTAGTTTTCTCCACTTTTACTATATACGGTTCAGAAATAGGAACTTGCATAAAAGCAGTTTGCAGAGTGTGAAAGAGAAGTTACAAACATTTTGAAAACTGGAAAAGCCCATCAGTAGCCAGTGTTAAAAGGTTTTAAAAATCTGACAAGGAACTAAATCAAGAATCCTAGCAAATTATTTAGGCAGATTTGATTTTAAGGCCCTAAGTTTCCACACGCGGAAAAACAGGCGCCACTCCGAGCTGGGCGCCCGTTTTTCACGCCGAAAACGGCGCCTGAAAAAAAACGCGCTATTCTCGAGCGCTTTGCAGCTCGATGTCAGCTTGGCGCAGCGCCCAGGGGGCGGAGTCTACCACTCGCGCCGATTTTGTAAGTAGGAGGGGGCGGGTACCATTTAAATGAGTTTTTTTCGTGCCGGCAACCCTGCGCGTGCGCGTTGGAGCGTTCGCGCACGCGCAGTGTGAAGGAAACATTGGCACTCAGCCATTTTTGTAGTTCTTTGTAGCTGTTCAATTTTTAACATTTTTTAATAAAACCACATTGCCCTTCCATGATCAGAACTGAGGCTTCTTGCAGCAGTGAGAAGGCTGCAGGAAGCCTCAGAAGTAGAGGCAGCCGTTTCCCGACGGGCCCGACCAACGGCAGGGGGGCCTCCCCCCCTCCCCCCGCCGTCGGGAATGGCTGCCTCAACTTCTGAGGCTTCCTGCAGCCTTCTCCCTGCCTCCCCCCCGCTGCCGTCGGTCGGGCCCTCACTGCCTCCCCTCCCCTGCAGTCGGGAACGGCTGCTGCCGTCGGTCGGGCCCTCACTGCCTCGTCGGGAACGGCTGCTACCGTCGGTCGGGCCCTCACTGCCTCCCCTCCCCTGCCGTCGGGAACGGCTGCTACCGTCGGTCGGGCCCTCACTGCCTCCCCTCCCCTGCCGTCGGGAACGGCTGCTACCGTCGGTCGGGCCCTCACTGCCTCCCCTCCCCTGCCGTCGGGAACGGCTGCTACCGTCGGTCGGGCTCTCACTGCCTCCCCCCCCCACCCCCCTGCCGTCGGGAACGGCTGCTACCGTCGGTCGGGCCCTCACTGCCTCCCCTCCCCTGCCGTCGGGAACGGCTGCTACCGTCGGTCGGGCCCTCACTGCCTCCCCTCCCCTGCCGTCGGGAACGGCTGCTACCGTCGGTCGGGCTCTCACTGCCTCCCCCCCCCACCCCCCTGCCGTCGGGAACGGCTGCTACCGTCGGTCGGGCCCTCACTGCCTCCCCTCCCCTGCCGTCGGGAACGGCTGCTACCGTCGGTCGGGCCCTCACTGCCTCCCCCTCCCCCCGCCATCGGTCGGGCCCTCACTGCCTACTGCCCCCCCCCCCACCCCCTGCCGTCGGTCGGGCCCTCACTGCCTCCCCCCCCCACCCCCCTGCCGTCGGGAACGGCTGCTGCTGTCGGTCGGGCCCTCACTGCCTCCCCCTCCCCCCGCCATCGGTCGGGCCCTCACTGCCTACTGCCTCCCCCCCGCCGTCGGGAACGGCTGCCTCAACTTGTGAGGCTTCCTGCAGCCTTCTCCCTGCCTGAAGCACTTTCACACAGGTAGGAACATGGTTTATTTAATCTTTTCTTTGCTTATAAATTTTTATTCAGGTTGGAATTATTTGTATAATATTTGTATAAGTATAACTAAGGATTTATTGTAGAATTTAATTACTTCCCTTCCCCCCACCCCCCCCCCCCCAACCTTGTTCTGGACGCCTAATTTTTAACCTGCGCCTGATTTTTTAATGTGTAGACAAGGTTTTTTCAGGCCTACAAAAATCTTCACTTGTTCCATTCTAAGTTAGTTTGGAGTACGTTTTCACTGTGGAAACTTTCAAATCAAGCGTCAGTGGCCGGACACACCCCCTTTTGAAAAAAAAATTCTGTTCAAAAGTGAAACTGTTCTACATGACTAGAACTGCAGAAAACTTAAATGTGGAGAATTGCGATTTCTAAGATACTCCGTTCTCCACCAGTTGCTCCTAAAAATCAGGAGCAAATCATGTGGAAACTTGGGGCCTAAGTTTCTAACATAGTAGGTGAAGATATTTTGCTTGCTGTCACGATGAAAACAAGATTGTACCTGCTGTTATGAAGGTTGACACCCTACAGCCATTTACTGATCTACTGTGAATTAATCTGCATAGGATTCCCTGACAGCTTAATGAGTTTGTTGATCCATACAAGTCAGGAAGGTCCCTGGCTTGATCTTGGGTTGGTGGTGAATTAGCTGATCTCAGCTGCAGGGCACTAGAATTGTACTCCCTGGGCTAGGGAGGGAAAATTGGTTCCTGCTCCTGAACACTATCGATTCACCTGCTGGATGGAGCATGTGTGGATGCCATTTAAGGATAGAATCAGGTTTGGTGATAGTCACCATTAAGAGTTGCGTGAAAAATGGTCACTCGGGCAAGGTATTAGAAGCATTCGCTAGCCAGGTGCTTCAATTTTGTTTTTGGATTGGGTTGGGGTTGGGGTTGGAGGTGGGGGTGGGGGGAATGGGGGTAGCAGGGGGGTGCAGAGAGAAAGATAAAGATATCGCACTGAATTATGGGCATTCTTAGGCCGTATCCTTTTGGCCTGCGAGTTGAAGTAATACAGCTGATGGTAATGAGCGTAAATAGGTGAAGCAATGAGGCCAAAAACTAAACATGAACTCTATTAAATTACTCTTACAAACCAACACGCTGTACACATCAAAAAAAGGTTATTTCAATGTGACTTCATTCATGATCTATTCATTTATTAACACAAATGTGCTGTATTGGAGGATAAATCCAGTTCTATATCTAATACTTGAAATGAAAAAGCAAAGGCTTGGATCAATACACATAAAAATTAAGATAAATGTTCATTCATTGCACTGATAACAATTGGGAAGATAGACAGTTTTCAACTGTCATTTAAGACTCAAAATTGCAAGAATATTTTGAAGCTTCTGGAGTAGCAGCTCATGTGGAATAACAAAGTATGAGGTTAGAATTGCGCTCAATATGTAGTTCAGTGCATAGTCTCCACAGGAAGCGAGCTGTCAGGCTCAAGGTGTGCAGTCTCTGCATGTACCCACTGATTATATCTGAGCATACACACAGACACCTCGGGACAAGGTTTATAGTGTAACAAAGGATTAAACACAGGGGAAGCACAGTCCTAACAGGAGACTAAAATAACTTTCTGCATGGTTTGAAAGAGTTCAGAGTTCTAATAGCAAATGTTGTTAAAGATACCTGGAACATAGAATTTATATTTCATGCTACTACGATAGAGTTTTAAAAATGTTTTAGGGTGGATGAAATAAATGTGAATTATTAGTAAATAGGTGATAGTTTAACATTAAAACAGTGCCATCTCCTGGATTTTTAGCAGCATTACACTAAGTAGTGTAGATGTTTCTTCAATTTTTAAGGTCCAAGCAATGTTTGTTTTTAAACAGTATACACTGTCAGGAGTTAGTCCATTGGCTGCAATAACTACATATTGCTGCATTAACTGATATGATTCCTCATCTGCCCATTAGAAGATACATTCAGTGTTTGGCATCTTAAATGATAAATGGTCTCCTGGAGAACAAAATCAGAACAACTGAGCAAATACTTTTGGAGAAATACTTCTGTGCAATGTCACTGCACATTTTACCGTCTTGATTGCTCCCAGGGCAGTGCCAAAATACTCTGCAGACAGACACAAGGGAGATGATTTTCAGGGTCTCTACTGGGCATGCTCTGAAAAGTGCACACTCTGGTTTTCTGCTGCCGTTATTTTTGACCCGTCCTGAAAATGGGCTGCTGGACCACCTGCCTTTATTAGGCTAACTGGAATCTTAGACCGTTTAAAAGGATAGATGGCACGTTAGCAGCAGCCCTCAAACAAGCCACGACGCCAACAGTCAGAGCATGCTCCACCCCATCAGAATATAGTGAGCTGTGCACACTCTTGCCATTGGCAACTAGATCTGAGGGGCTTACCCAGCACAAATGCTCCATCTGAGCCCATTAAAATCTTGCCACTCTCCACGTTCCATATCGTTATTCACCTTTGTGATAGTATAGCTTGCTCCCAGGCCTGTGTCAAAGCACTTCTGCAGACAAACACAAGGAGGTACTTTTCAAGGCCTCAGCCGGGCAGGAACGGGGCAGTTGTGCTCTGAAAATCGCGGTGCAGCACATACTGCCCCCATTTCCGCTATTGCTCTAGCCTACACATTTTTTGACCTGTCCTGGGTTGCTACAGCACCACCTGCCTTTTTCAGCCAGGATGCTACTTTTATTATGCTAATCTGGGTCCTACGCCGATTTGAACTTTCTCTGCCCGACATTTTATTACGTAAAGACGTAAATCGAAGTTCTTGCTGTTGTTGACATAAATGGGTCAAGTAGTTCCCCAAAAATGGAGTTCGGTAATATAGTGCCCTGTTTTCGTTAGTGCTCCAGCTGACGCCATCTTGGATAGGGTGCTGAATTAGGTGGCTGGAGCACTTGCCTGTTTTAGGTGGAATGTCACTTGTAGTATGTAAATTGGGGGTGTATCAAGCATCGAGTGGCTTAACCAGTAGTTATTGAAGGGACTGCTTGTGGCTGCTGAAAAAACAGCCTAGACAACATCTAATGCTTTTTTGGGCGGGGGGGGGGCTGAAGGAGTGCTCCTCTTGGGCCTACAAATAACTTTGCACCATTTCTGGCCTGTATGAGGGCCTTCATCCAGGATTGTCTCCCATACCACCCTGCCTCCCCATGGCCCTGGCTGTTGGTGGACTCAGTGTGAGAGCTGGATAATTTCCCACCCTCCCACAATCACTGAGCTGTAGCAGGGTGTTGCAGTGTATAAATGAAGCCCGGCTGTCAAAATGGCTGGGCCTGTTGCTGGTAACAGCGTTCCGCCGAAGTTTAAGCCCCCCAAGCTCTCTTAATATGTGCTAAATAGACTAGAAAAGACTGGGTCTGAAATGTGCTTGGGTTGTGTGAGCTATTAATCCACTTTCGTAAAATATCCAATTAATTTCACTGAAAGTAACTAGTTGTATATGGTAGATATTTATGGCAGGAATTTTGTTTCTGTATGTGAAGTAATTTAATTTTTTTTTAAATAATGTAATTATTGTTTAGTTTTAACATATTGATAAATACTACGTTCATAGTATACCTGGCACATTGTGGTTTTAAGTGGGCTTTGCTGAATTACTTTAGTTGAAGACAACCCCAGGGACTGATTAGCTAGTGACACTAGTGTCATTGTGAGCTACTTTGTTCACCAGCAAAGGTCAGTGCCGGGTGGGTCTTGGCTGTCTCACCAAAGCTTTGATAGCTCCTCTATTCTGATAGGGTGAAACATGCTCCAACTGTTGGCATTGTGACTTGTATGAGGGTTGCTGCTAACGTGCCATCCAGCTGCTAGCATTAGGCCAGGACCGACGACCGGAATTTGAAGAACGTTTGTACTTCAACCTCAAGAATTGCATCAGTTTCTCAAACTGGCAACCTTCCATAATATTACAAACCACACTAGGTGGAGGGAGAAGGGCCCCCTCTACTGCCACTTCAGCAGGAATCATCAAATAAGTTGAAGTCAGAAAACTGTCAGTTTGTCTATAGAAACATTCGAGCCTGCACCGCCATTCAATAAGATCATGACTGATCATTCCTTCAATACCCCTTTCCTGCTTTCTCTCCATACCCCTTGATCCCCTTAACCGTAAGGGCCACATCTAACTCCCTCTTGAATATATCCAGTGAATTGGCATCAACAACTCTCTGCGGCAGGGAATTCCACAGGTTAACAACTCTCAGTGAAGAAGTTTCTCCTCATCTCAGTTGTAAATGGCCTACCCCTTATCCTAAGACTATGTCCCCTGGTTCTGGACTTCCCCAACATCGGGAACATTCTTTCCGCATCTATCCTGTCCAGTCCCGTCAGAATCTTATGTGTTTCTATGAGATCCCCTCTCATCCTTCTAAACTCCAGTGAATAAAGGCCCAGTTGATCCAGTCTCTCCTCATACGACAGCTCAGCCATCCCGGGAATCAGTCTGGTGAACCAGGGTCAAGGGGAGTCAATGGGGAAACAGTGCACTGGTGTATTTCAATGGGGTCCTTGATGACTAAGAATACCATGTGACACCTTCTGCTCGGAGGGATAGATCTTTGCGCAGAACAAGAAAATGTGGGCATTCTTCCCTACCCAACCACAAGTCTATGCAACATTTTGACATGACTTTGGGATTCCACCTGTGCAAAGGTGCGCTCTGTAGATGTCAATTTTAATTTGCTCTTTCAATTTATTGCAGATTGCAGATTGAGTTGGTGTGGTAACTTTAACTGATGAGCCACAAGGTCACCATACATGGAAATTAGTAAACCTATTATACAGACCTTGATACATTTACAATAGGTGTCTCAGTAAAATAAAAATTATAAATGTAATATTTTTCAAATTTTAATACGATAACTAATTAACCATGTGTGCTTGTCCATTGCAGCATTCCAAGTATAGTTCTCCAATATCAAATATTGAAAAGCCATATTTGATTAATTTGCATGAGCCTAAATCATGGCAGTAGTCACCAATAATACAACTTTATATTAGTTAAAACTAGACATTAAACATGCCCCAGTCCAGTACTCAAAAAGGACAAATCTATTAATCACAAAAGATATTTTTAAGGAAAATTTTAAGGAATAAGTTTCAGCAATGTAATCCTCTTCATTTCCCTGGTTTTCTTTACTGTTTGCTCTCCCCCAACCCCCCGCGGGGAAATGCCTCCAATCCGCAAATAAAATGTCCACGTACCTAGTGGTCTGGGAGGTACGGAGTTTCGTGATCCTGGGCCTCTTCGGGTCCCCGCGGGTAGAGGCCCACATATCTCAGGGTCGCAAGCGCCCCTGGGATGAAGTGATCCGGCTCAACCAATGAAAGAAGCGAATCCCCATTCATGTTTATGGGGACTCCGTATGTATGGAACCTCCATAAGCACGAATGGGAATACTCCAAAAATACATCTACACATCAAATACATTTTTTAAAAATTATTTAAAATGAATTAAATTGCAATTTAATTAAATATTTAAAACGAAAATATAATTTTTTTGAAAAATAAATGTAAATGTTTTAAAGGGCTAAAAATAAACTTATCTTATTGGACAGGGTTTTTAATGTATAAATTATTGAAAAAAAATTGTGTGTAATTTTTAAACTCTTATCTGGTAAAACCAGGCCTGCTTTTACCAGGCATAAGAATTTCACGGGAATTCGTTGGGCTGCAATTAGGCAAATAGCCCAACTCTCCACCCGCTGATTCCCATCTCCCAGGGATGCTTGAACAGATCGCAAGTTCTGAGTTTTCGTAGGGGCCACAAATGACAGGCCAACAACTTATGCTGCTAAATTGTTCTACAAAACGTAACAACCCTGCAGAACCTTAGCCAAGTTACCATTTTCTATGGCTGAATGAGGACATCGAGTCCCATTGGGCTATTTGATGTGGAAGAGAACAGCAGCTAAGATTAATTAACTCAGTCTAGATCATGAATCAAGTCAGAAATTTATTTGGTCTATAGGTCACAGTGGCAAACCATATATGCACTGAACCATTGGGAGGTTGGGGAACCACTGAGGAAAAAGGAAGGAATTTAACTTCTAAATCAAATACTAAGAGGTGCACTATAGCAGTATATCTTGAACTTCTTTCTCATCCTTTTTTCTAGAGAAGGTCAATGAGCATTCTTCTCTCCCCAACAACCTATACACTTGGGAACATATTCTTTGGATAATAATTGGGACAGATCCATATTCTTTTATTGATATTTATTGTGATTGGAATACCAATATATAGCACCAATGGTTCTCCATGCATACAACTGCACAGGATAAATCAGACTGAGATAAGCCTCTAGCTGGTTAGTATCAGTTTGCATCACTAGAATTGTGTCCAGAGAAAATATCTGGGCTGGATTGAATTAAAATGCAAGTTTTTAACCATGGAACCATAATTTGCACAAAATGACCATTGGTTGATTTTTTTTTTTACAGACTCAAATAGAAATGTGCCATTTCCACCCAATTTTCCCATGTCAACTCATTAGTGTAGTTATAGATGCATAATTGAACAGGCATAGAGAGCAGAAAATTGCATTTAAGTGAAATTTACAGGGCTGGGGAGAATTAAAAGGGATATATCATTTTGAAAGACTATAGAGAGTCTTCAAAGGCATCTAAACCTATTAGCTGTCTTTGCCAAGACTGAAGGAGCAGGGAACTAGGAAAAGTAGGGCAAAAAGTGGAAAAGAAACTCAAGGTGCAGGTACAAGTCTGCAGACAAGTAATGGAGCAGGCCAACACTCAATTCCCTGTTAGGTAGTTGCTGGAGTGGAAGTTATGCTGCATGAAAAGGTTGCAAGGAGAATTAATTACACAACACCATTCATTCATATTTGCTAGCACTACAGCATTCCTCAAGTTTCAGGCTACAGCTGGGAATTACAGTTACTGGATATGCATGACGATGGTGCATGACAGTTGCTGGTGTCCTTGCAGTAGAAAACACAGCACTGCATCTGGCTCTGTGCTGTTCAGACACTGAACACAGTTCATTGCCAGGTAAGTGTTTCATGGCCTGCAGAATTTGATGGCGATAACTTGCCAGCTGTGTATAACCAGGCTACGCCGACTCCTGATCACCTTTGCATGCCTTTTTTCATGCAGGATGAACTATTGTGACTGGGTTGCACTTGAGAAAGCATCCAGCATCATGTTAGTCACACATTCACATATCTTAGCGATGTTATGAAGTCGGCTGTCCAAGCATTCTTTGAGAAGAGGCAGCTTTAGCAGTACTAACCATCTGCCAAAGTTAGGTATGTTCACCTGTGTCTGCAGAGGAGTCATAAAGTACCTCTTTGCAAAGCGTGATCTGCCTGACATTTCTAGTAGATCCTTCTTCTCTTTGAAAGATTTCAGAAGGGGGGTGAGGGGAAGTGACTATTACAATACACATTGTGGTAGTAATGGTGCCAAAGAGAAAAGAAATACAACAATTGTCAGAAGGACACACGAGAACCCAAGTACAAACTGGAAGAAAAGAAAATGGTTCAGAAATGGCTAAAATACACTTTTTAAAATATTACTCTGCCTTCCATGACTTCCAGTATACTTCCTGGTACTTAGCAGCACTGGACATCCATTTCAAATGAGAGAGATTTATGTTTGACATCCTGCTTGCCAGAATGAAGACAGATAGCATGCAGGACCGACATGGCCACAAATACCTACCGAAATGAAGTGTCCACTTGATTGAGGCAGGTGCTTCTACCCTCACTGGTCTCACCTGCTAGAAGCTGTGTCGGGATGCAACCTCAGCACAGTTTTGGTGGGGTGGTCTTTGCCCAATTTCTGATAATGGCCACAAGAATACTGCCCAAAAATAAGATAGTGGGGTGTGGAGGATTCTGACTTTAATTTTCTCAAGTGCAAGGGGCCGAAATTGCTCCTTTCTATATAGCCCGTGGTCGGAGCGGAATGGCCGCCGAGTCTCCGGCGAGGGGGCGCCATTTAAAAAATTGCCCTTCCTCAGGTTTGGAGCAGTGTAGGGGACCGCTCTGTCCGTTTTCTCGCTGCGGCGTGCACGCGCCGACCCCTTACCAACCGGCGGCGACCCCTTCCCGAAATTGCTCCTTTCCCGGAATTGCCCCACGGGAGCTTTTGCTGTCGTTGTGTGGCTTGGCGGTGCGGCCGTCCTTTAGGGGGAGGTGGCGATGCCATGTTAGTTTTTTTTTGTCGGCTGACTGCCAGGTCGAGCTGACAATTATGGCCGCGGGTTCGGCTGGGCAACCAACAGGCAGCCTGGCACCCTCTCTTGGGTGCCAGGCCGCTGGTCCGGTTGCAACATTCCCTGGTGTCCCAGTGTTTGCTGCTAAAGTGGCTGCAGAGTTCGCAGTGGCCCTCCCCTTTAACTGATGGGGAGGGACATTGTGACGTGCCAGTGCGATGACATCAGCGCGGTGCTGATGACTTCAAGCGTCGGCTACTCCAACCCGCTAGTGATGGCCACTCCACCCCTCCCCCACTTCCACCCTGATGATGCGGTAACTTCTGCACCACCCCAAAAAAAAGCATGAAGTGCTGAATTTCTTCAGTTAGGCCACCCAGGCGGCTGGAACACTTCAAGGGTAGTAGGAACAACTCGTTTCGGGTGGTGGACAATTTCGGCCCCAAACTTCTAATTTGCATTCTTTATGAAATTAAATGCTTCACTAATCACTACCCAGTCCTAATATCACATGCAACTATAGCTATTTAGATATCAATGGATCAGGTTACCACTGTAACAGCACAGTTAGTGATTCTGCTTGTTGGACTTTTGTTATAATTTAAATATAGCTATAGGAGGAAAGAAAAAGAAGGAAATAAAGAAAATAAAGGAACTATTAAACCGTTAAAGCCTGGATCCTCCACATCCTACTCTCTTATTTTTGGGCAGTCTTCTTGTGGCCACTATCAGAAATTGGGCAGAAGATCACCCCACCAGAAATGTGCTGAGTTCAAATCCCACCATGGCAGTTGGGGAATAAAATTCAGTTAGTTAAATAAATCTGTAATAAAAAGCTAGTGTCAGTAATAGTAACCATGAAACTACCGGATTGTTGCAAAAATCCATCTGGTTCACTAATATCCTTTAAACAATGGATGTCCAAAGAGACTTTGGGAGGGGAGAGGTCCAGGTCATTAAATAGATAATTAAAATGTCAAACAGGTGTACAAAATAATCAAAAAGGCTAATGGAATGCTGGCCTTTATATCTAGAGGACTGGAATACAAGGAGGTTGAGGTTATGCTACAGGTACACAAAACCCTGGTAAGACCACACCTGGAGCACTGAGAGCAGTTCTGGGTACTACACCTTAGGAAGGCTTGGAGAGAGTGCAGCGTAGGTTTACCAGAATGAAAGCCGGACTTCAAGGGTTAAGTTACAAGGAGAGATTACACAAATTAGGGTTGTATTTCCTAGAATTTATAAGGTTAAGGGGTGATCTAATTGACGTTTTCAGGATATTAAGGGGAACAGATAGCGTAGATAGAGGGAAACTATTTCTGCTGGTTGGGGATTCTAAGACTAGGGGGCATAGTCTAAAAATTAGAGCCAGACATCAATTTTTATTTATATAGTGCCTTTAACATAGTAAAACGTCCCAAGGCGCTTCACAGCAGTGTTATAAGACAAAACAGCTCAATTTGACACCGAGCCACATATGAAGAAATTACGGCAGATAACCAAAAGCTTGGTTAAAGAGGTAGGATTAAGGAACGTCTTAACCTACAGGGCTACGGACCAAGAGCTGGAAAATGGGATTAGGCTGGATAGCTCTTGGTTGGCCAGCGCGGACATGATGGGCCGAAATGGCCTCCTTCCGTGCTGTAAATTTCTATGATTCTACGAAAGAGAGATGGAGAGGCGGAGAGGTTTAGGGGTAGAATTTCAGAGTTTAGGGCTCAAGCAGCCACCGATGGTTGAGCAGTTATAATCAGGGATGTTCAAGAGGGCAGAATTTGAGGAGCGCAGACATCTCATGGGGTTGTGAAGCTGAAAGAGATTACAGAGATAGAGAGGGGCGAGGCCATGGAAGGATTTGTAAATAAGAATGAGAATTTTGAAATCAAGGTGTTGCTTAACCGGGAGCCAATGTAGGTCAGCAAGCTCAGGGGTGATGGGTGATCGGGACTTGGTGCGAATTAGGACACGGTCTGCTGAGTTTTGGATGACGTCAAGTTTGTGCAGCGCAGAATGTGGGAGGCCAGCCAGGAGTGCGCTGGACTAGTCAAATCTAGATGTAACAAAGGCATGGATGAGGGTTTCAGCAGCAGAAGAGTTGAGGCAGGGATTGAGGCGGGCAATGTTACGGAGATGGAAATAGGCGGTTTTTAGTTATGCCACCGATGTGTGAAATTAGGAAACACTTCTACACACAAAGGGTCGAAGAAGTTTGGAACTCTCTTCTGCAAATGGCAATTAATGCTAGATCAATTGTTAATTTTAACTCTGAGATTGATAGCTTTTTATTAACCAAAGGTATTAAGGGAAATGGGCCAAAAGCACATTTAGTGTTAGGTCGCAGATCAGCCATGATCTCATTGAATGGCAGAATAGGCTCGAGGGGCTAAATGGCCTACTCCTGTTCCTATGTTCCTAATTTGACTTCAGTCCTTCCACTGCCAAGCACAATGAATGTAATAACGTTGGCAGTATTTTTACTGTGTTATTATTTATTTTTGCTGCCAATGTTCTCCCCATCCCTCCTCCTCTCGAAGTGATCGAGCCCACTCTGGGATACAGTTCCATGGATGCTGGTCACTCACCAGTCTTGCTGAATTTACTATTCTTCATGTGAGCCTGATCCAGTCCTCACCCAATGTTCATGTGCACTCACTGCAGTAATAGGTTCTAGAACTGGGAGTGGGAACAGTGGCTGATGTTCCCCTCTCGATTAGTGGAATAATGGCTATTTAAAGCATCCTTATCGCTGCTCTGGCTCTGATCAGTGAACTTAGAATAGGATTGGGAATCGAACATGGGATCTTCTTGATCCGTATGGCTCAGCTACTTACTGCCATAACCAGCTGAGTCATCAGGAGAGCCATGATGCAAGCAAATTCATAACAATTGCTGCATATGCTGAGTTTATTATTCATTTAAAAGAAAAAAACGTGCATTTATCTAGCACTTTTGTCACATTCTCTGGTCATCCCAAAGTGCATTACAACCAATGAATGACTTGTGAAATGGGGTCAACCTGTGCATAGTAAGGTCCCACTAAATCAATGAATGGGATAACTAGATCATTTGTTTTTTGGTGGTGTCAACAGAGGGAGAAATGTTGGCCAGGCCACGAGCAAAATTCCCTGCTGTTCTTCGAATAGTGCCATGGGATTTTTTTCTATCTAGTTGAACAGGCAGATAAGATGGGACCTGGTTTAACATCTCATCTGAAATATGGCACCTCTGACAATGTAGCATGCCCTCAGTATTACAATGAAGTGTCAGTTTAGATTATGTGCTCAAGTCTGTAGCTACTCTAAAGGCTATTTAGAGTTTTGTTTTATCTGCCAACTATGGTAGAGTTCGGATTTAGTGATTGCCACTATTCTAGCGGGATTCTAACATACTTCAAATTTTTCACACGATGAGAGATTTACTGTAATGTAACAAAGCACTGCAATGGAAAAAGTATGGCACAGTGCATTGGTGTACCAACAGATGCCAATTTGACATAAGGCCTTGGATACGCTTTTTGATAAGTTCCTAATCTTTTGATTCTGGAATGTTAAGGGAAGTGTTGACGAGACACATGTCTACAGTGAGAAAAAGTCAACCACTGGTGGTTTTGTGCAGCTTCGAACAGCCACCCTCTTTAGTTGTGGAATGGTGTGGAGAGATATAAATATTAAAGTCATATGCATATCTGTACCTCAAAAGGACAAGCAAAAACATTTGAATCTTTTGATCCTTGGAAAACATAACCTCATTGAATCTAAAACTCCGAGTCCTACTTAAACAAACTCTCCGGCCCCAAAAGTTTTGAAGTTCATGCTTATTTCAATCCCAATAAAATACTGAAAATAAAAGGTTAAAAAAACAACCTACTTATTTGCATGTACACCTATTGTTGGTGTATTAAATCTATAACACTTTTAAAAAAAAAAAGAAAAATACTGTTTCAATTAGCAACAAAGGGGTCAAGTTTCGGCCTGAGTTGCTCCTATTTTTTTGGAGCAACTGGTTTAGAATGGAGTATCTTAGAAATTGCAATTCTCGGCATTTAGTTTGCTCCAGTTCTAGTCAGTTAGAACAGTTTCATTTTGGAACAGATTTTTTTTCCAAAAGGGGGCGAGTCCGGCCATGTTTGCCTGTTTTGCAAGTTTAGGCAGTGAAAACTTACTGCAAACTAACTTAGAATGGAGTAAGTGTAGATTTCTGTACGCTCAGAAAAACCTTGCCTACACTTAGAAAATCAGGCATAGGGAACGAGGGGGGGGGGGGGGGAAGGGAAGTTTACAAACATGAAACACATCACTTTTACAAATAAAGAGCCATCATCAATAATAAATGATAAATAAATCAATAAATCAACCAATAAATCAATCAAAATAAATTAAAAAATAAAAAATAATAAAAAAAAAATCAATAAATAAAAAATTAAGTTTCTACTCACTGACTGCAGCACCGGGGAGCTCTCCAACGGCGTGCTGGGACGGATCCCCCCAGTGTGTGTGTCTGTCTCTCTCTGTCTGTG